>NC_030678.2:37969113-38657863 GCF_000004195.4 Xenopus tropicalis
CTCACCTTTTTCTACCCATACTTAATCATAGGGCAACGAGATTTTTCTAATCGTAGGTCAAGGATTAAGACGGAATGCCTTTTTTCCAAACGGCGCTCTTCTTACTCGTATTCCATGGTATTGAAACATGGATATGGAACAAGGTGCAAAAGCATCCCTGCTGAAATGACGGCCTTAACGTTCCACCTGGCGATGATAGAAATGAAAAGACATCAAAGATCTGACTTTGTCTTCTCTTTCATGTAGGTGAACATTTCTTTTGTAGCATGGGCTCTGTTAAATTTCAGGACAGATCGCATTTGTTTCCGGTATAGAATTCCTTAAGTACTAGACTATTGGAGGCTTAGCATTATCAAATGAGGAGATGGAAACAGCCCCCCACCCACCTGCCATACAGTTTAGCAAAGGCACTCGGACATTCGACTCTTGAGAGAGATGCGCTTCACAAACTCAAAACGCTTGCATGCAAGACAAACGACGCTGGGTCTACTCTTACAACCATACAGGAAACCACCACTCAGATTGGGTTCTCTTCCTCCTGTTCTCCTTCTGAAAAGAACAGGAAACTCATCAGTAACAGGCAACAACTGCCACGGCAGAGCTGCCAGCACGTATCGGGAAAGGAAGAAAACGCTCAATCACATCATCATGGTGAGCAAGTTTGGACACTTTCAAGCACATTTCGCCCTCCAAATCCTATAGAAATGATTCCTGAAAGTATAGTCCTAACAAGCTGGCTGTCAGCAGCTCCTCACCTTTTCTCTACCCATACTTAATCATAGGGCGACGAGATTTTTCTAATCGTAGGTCAAGGATTAAGACGGAATGCCTTTTTCCAAACGGCGCTCTTCTTACTCGTATTCCATGGTATTGAAACATGGATATGGAACAAGGTGCAAAAGCATCCCTGCTGAAATGACGGCCTTAACGTTCCACCTAGCGATGATAGAAATGAAAAGACATCAAAGATCTAACTTTGTCTTCTCTTTCATGTAGGTGAACATTTCTTTTGTAGCATGGGCTCTGTTAAATTTCAGGACAGATCGCATTTGTTTCCGGTATAGAATTCCTTAAGTACTAGACTATTGGAGGCTTAGCATTATCAAATGAGGAGATGGAAACAGCCCCCCACCCACCTGCCATACAGTTTAGCAAAGGCACTCGGACATTCGACTCTTGAGAGAGACGCGTTTCACAAACTCAAAACGCTTGCATGCAAGACAAACGACGCTGGGTCTACTCTTACAACCGTACAGGAAACCACCACTCAGATTGGGTTCTCCTCCTGGTCTCCTTCTGAAAAGAACAGGAAACTCATCAGTAACAGGCAACAACTGCCACGGCAGAGCTGCCAGCACGTATCGGGACAGGAAGAAAACGCTCAATCACATCATCATGGTGAGCAAGTTTGGACACTTTCAAGCACATTTCGCCCTCCAAATCCTATAGAAATGATCCCTGAAAGTATAGTCCTAACAAGCTGCCTGTCAGCAGCTCCTCACCTTTTTTCTACCCATACTTAATCATAGGGCGACGAGATTTTTCTAATCGTAGGTCAAGGATTAAGACGGAATGCCTTTTTTCCAAACGGCGCTCTTCTTACTCGTATTCCATGGTATTGAAACATGGATATGGAACAAGGTGCAAAAGCATCCCTGCTGAAATGACGGCCTTAACGTTCCACCTGGCGATGATAGAAATGAAAAACATCAAAGATCTAACTTTGTCTTCTCTTTCATGTAGGTGAACATTTCTTTTGTAGCATGGGCTCTGTTAAATTTCAGGACAGATCGCATTTGTTTCCGGTATAGAATTCCTTAAGTACTAGACTATTGGAGGCTTAGCATTATCAAATGAGGAGATGGAAACAGCCCCCCACCCACCTGCCATACAGTTTAGCAAAGGCACTCGGACATTCGACTCTTGAGAGAGATGCGTTTCACAAACTCAAAACGCTTGCATGCAAGACAAACGACGCTGGGTCTACTCTTACAACCTACAGAAACCACCACTCAGATTGGGTTCTCTTCCTCCTGTTCTCCTTCTGAAAAGAACAGGAAACTCATCAGTAACAGGCAACAACTGCCACGGCAGAGCTGCCAGCACGTATCGGGACAGGAAGAAAACGCTCAATCACATCATCATGGTGAGCAAGTTTGGACACTTTCAAGCACTTTCGCCCTCCAAATCCTATGAAATGATCCCTGAAAGTATAGTCCTAACAAGCTGCTGTCAGCAGCTCCTCACCTTTTTTCTACCCATACTTAATCATAGGGCGACGAGATTTTTCTAATCGTAGGTCAAGGATTAAGACGGAATGCCTTTTTTCCAAACGGCGCTCTTCTTACTCGTATTCCATGGTATTGAAACATGGATATGGAACAAGGTGCAAAAGCATCCCTGCTGAAATGACGGCCTTAACGTTCCACCTGGCGATGATAGAAATGAAAAGACATCAAAGATCTAACTTTGTCTTCTCTTTCATGTAGGTGAACATTTCTTTTGTAGCATGGGCTCTGTTAAATTTCAGGACAGATCGCATTTGTTTCCGGTATAGAATTCCTTAAGTACTAGACTATTGGAGGCTTAGCATTATCAAATGAGGAGATGGAAACAGCCCCCCACCCACCTGCCATACAGTTTAGCAAAGGCACTCGGACATTCGACTCTTGAGAGAGATGCGTTTCACAAACTCAAAACGCTTGCATGCAAGACAAACGACGCTGGGTCTACTCTTCAACCATACAGGAAACCACCACTCAGATTGGGTTCTCTTCCTCCTGTTCTCCTTCTGAAAAGAACAGGAAACTCATCAGTAACAGGCAACAACTGCCACGGCAGAGCTGCCAGCACGTATCGGGACAGGAAGAAAACGCTCAATCACATCATCATGGTGAGCAAGTTTTGGACACTTTCAAGCACATTTCGCCCTCCAAATCCTATAGAAATGATCCCTGAAAGTATAGTCCTAACAAGCTGGCTGTCAGCAGCTCCTCACCTTTTTTCTACCCATACTTAATCATAGGGCGACGAGATTTTTCTAATCGTAGGTCAAGGATTAAGACGGAATGCCTTTTTTCCAAACGGCGCTCTTCTTACTCGTATTCCATGGTATTGAAACATGGATATGGAACAAGGTGCAAAAGCATCCCTGCTGAAATGACGGCCTTAACGTTCCACCTGGCGATGATAGAAATGAAAAGACATCAAAGATCTAACTTTGTCTTCTCTTTCATGTAGGTGAACATTTTTTTGTAGCATGGGCTCTGTTAAATTTCAGGACAGATGCATTTGTTTCCGGTATAGAATTCCTTAAGTACTAGACTATTGGAGGCTTAGCATTATCAAATGAGGAGATGGAAACAGCCCCCACCCACCTGCCATACAGTTTAGCAAAGGCACTCGGACATTCGACTCTTGAGAGAGATGCGTTTCACAAACTCAAAACGCTTGCATGCAAGACAAACGACGCTGGGTCTACTCTTACAACCATACAGGAAACCACCACTCAGATTGGGTTCTCTTCCTCCTGTTCTCCTTCTGAAAAGAACAGGAAACTCATCAGTAACAGGCAACAACTGCCACGGCAGAGCTGCCAGCGTATTGGGACAGGAAGAAAACCTCAATCACAATCATCATGGTGAGCAAGTTTGGACACTTTCAAGCACATTTCGCCCTCCAAATCCTATAGAAATGATCCTGAAAGTATAGTCTACAAGCTGGCTGTCAGCAGCTCCTCACCTTTTTTCTACCCATACTTAATCATAGGGCGACGAGATTTTTCTAATCGTAGGTCAAGGATTAAGACGGAATGCCTTTTTCCAAACGGCGCTCTTCTTACTCGTATCCATGGTATTGAAACATGGATATGGAACAAGGTGCAAAAGCATCCCTGCTGAAATGACGGCCTTAACGTTCCACCTGGCGATGATAGAAATGAAAAGACATCAAAGATCTAACTTTGTCTTCTCTTCATGTAGGTGAACATTTCTTTTGTAGCATGGGCTCTGTTAAATTTCAGATCGCATTTGTTTCGGTATAGAATTCCTTAAGTACTAGACTATTGGAGGCTTAGCATTATCAAATGAGGAGATGGAAACAGCCCCCCACCACCTGCCATACAGTTTAGCAAAGGCACTCGGACATTCGACTCTTGAGAGAGATGCGTTTCACAAACTCAAAACGCTTGCATGCAAGACAAACGACGCTGGGTCTACTCTTACAACCTACAGGAAACCACCACTCAGATTGGGTTCTCTTCCTCCTGTTCTCCTTCTGAAAAGAACAGGAAACTCATCAGTAACAGGCAACAACTGCCACGGCAGAGCTGCCAGCACGTATCGGGACAGGAAGAAAACGCTCAATCACATCATCATTGGTGAGCAAGTTTGGACACTTTCAAGCACATTTCGCCCTCCAAATCCTATAGAAATGATCCCTGAAAGTATAGTCCTAACAAGCTGGCTGTCAGCAGCTCCTCACCTTTTTTTCACCCATACTTAATCATAGGGCGACGAGATTTTTCTAATCGTAGGTCAAGGATTAAGACGGAATGCCTTTTTTCCAAAACGGCGCTCTTCTTACTCGTATTCCATGGTATTGAAACATGGATATGGAACAAGGTGCAAAAGCATCCCTGCTGAAATGACGGCCTTAACGTTCCACCTGGCGATGATAGAAATGAAAAGACATCAAAGATCTAACTTTGTCTTCTCTTTCATGTAGGTGAACATTCTTTTGTAGCATGGGCTCTGTTAAATTTCAGGACAGATCGCATTTGTTTCCGGTAATAGAATTCCTTAAGTACTAGACTATTGGAGGCTTAGCATTATCAAATGAGGAGATGGAAACAGCCCCCCACCCACCTGCCATACAGTTTAGCAAAGGCACTCGGACATTCGACTCTTGAGAGAGATGCGTTTCACAAACTCAAAACGCTTGCATGCAAGACAAACGACGCTGGGTCTACTCTTACAAATACAGGAAACCACCACTCAGATTGGGTTCTCTTCCTCCTGTTCTCCTTCTGAAAGAACAGGAAACTCATCAGTAACAGGCAACAACTGCCACGGCAGAGCTGCCAGCCGTATCGGGACAGGAAGAAAAACGCTCAATCACATCATCATGGTGAGCAAGTTTGGACACTTTCAAGCACATTTCGCCCTCCAAATCCTATAGAAATGATCCTGAAAGTATATCCTAACAAGCTGGCTGTCAGCAGCTCCTCACCTTTTTTCTACCCATACTTAATCATAGGGCGACGAGATTTTTCTAATCGTAGGTCAAGGATTAAGACGGAATGCCTTTTTTCCAAACGGCGCTCTTCTTACTCGTATTCCATGGTATTGAAACATGGATATGGAACAAGGTGCAAAAGCATCCCTGCTGAAATGACGGCCTTAACGTTCCACCTGGCGATGATAGAAATGAAAAGACATCAAAGATCTAACTTTGTCTTCTCTTTCATGTAGGTGAACATTTCTTTGTAGCATGGGCTCTGTTAAATTTAGGACAGATCGCATTTGTTCCGGTATAGAATTCCTTAAGTACTAGACTATTGAGGCTTAGCATTATCAAATGAGGAGATGGAAACACCCCACCCACCGCCATACAGTTTAGCAAAGGCACTCGGACATTCGACTCTTGAGAGAGATGCGTTTCACAAACTCAAAACGCTTGCATGCAAGACAAACGACGCTGGGTCTACTCTTACAACCGTACAGGAAACCACCACTCAGATTGGGTTCTCTTCCTCCTGTTCTCTTCTGAAAAGAACAGGAAACTCATCAGTAACAGGCAACAACTGCCACGGCAGAGCTGCCAGCGCGTATCGGGACAGGAAGAAAACGCTCAATCACATCATCATGGTGGGCAAGTTTGGACACTTTCAAGCACATTTCGCCCTCCAAATCCTATAGAAATGATCCCTGAAAGTATAGTCCTAACAAGCTGGCTGTCAGCAGCTCCTCACCTTTTTTCTACCCATACTTAATCATAGGGCGACGAGATTTTTCTAATCGTAGGTCAAGGATTAAGACGGAATGCCTTTTTTCCAAACGGCGCTCTCTTACTCGTATTCCATGGTATTAAACATGGATATGGAACAAGGTGCAAAAGCATCCCTGCTGAAATGACGGCCTTAACGTTCCACTGGCGATGATAGAAATGAAAAGACATCAAAGATCTAACTTTGTCTTCTCTTTCATGTAGGTGAACATTTCTTTGTAGCATGGGCTCTGTTAAATTTCAGGACAGATCGCATTTGTTTCCGGTATAGAATTCCTTAAGTACTAGACTATTGGAGGCTTAGCATTATCAAATGAGGAGATGGAAACAGCCCCCCACCCACCTGCCATACAGTTTAGCAAAGGCACTCGGACATTCGACTCTTGAGAGAGATGCGTTTCACAAACTCAAAACGCTTGCATGCAAGACAAACGACGCTGGGTCTACTCTTACAACCTACAGGAAACCACCACTCAGATTGGGTTCTCTTCCTCCTGTTCTCTTCTGAAAAGAACAGGAAACTCATCAGTAACAGGCAACAACTGCCACGGCAGAGCTGCCAGCACGTATCGGGACAGGAAGAAAACGCTCAATCACATCATCATGGTGAGCAAGTTTGGACACTTTCAAGCACATTTCGCCCTCCAAATCCTATAGAAATGATCCCTGAAAGTATAGTCCTAACAAGCTGCTGTCAGCAGCTCCTCACCTTTTTTCTACCCATACTTAATCATAGGGCGACGAGATTTTTCTAATCGTAGGTCAAGGATTAAGACGGAATGCCTTTTTTCCAAAGGCGCTCTTCTTACTCGTATTCCATGGTATTGAAAATGGATATGGAACAAGGTGCAAAAGCATCCCTGCTGAAATGACGGCCTTAACGTTCCACCTGGCGATGATAGAAATGAAAAGACATCAAGATCTAACTTTGTCTTCTCTTTCATGTAGGGTGAACATTTCTTTTGTAGCATGGGCTCTGTTAAATTTCAGGACAGATCGCATTTGTTTCCGGTATAGAATTCCTTAAGTACGCAGACTATTGGAGGCTTAGCATTACAAATGAGGAGATGGAAACACCCCCCACCACCTGCCATACAGTAGCAAGGCACTCGGACATTCGACTCTTGAGAGAGATGCGTTTCACAAACTCAAAACGCTTGCATGCAAGACAAACGACGCTGGGTCTACTCTTACAACCATACAGGAAACCACCACTCAGATTGGGTTCTCTTCCTCCTGTTCTCCTTCTGAAAAGAACAGGAAACTCATCAGTAACAGGCAACAACTGCCACGGCAGAGCTGCCAGCACGTATCGGGACAGGAAGAAAACGCTCAATCACATCATCATGGTGAGCAAGTTTGGACACTTTCAAGCACTTTCGCCCTCCAAATCCTATAGAAATGATCCCTGAAAGTATAGTCCAACAAAGCTGCTGTCAGAGCTCCTCACCTTTTTTCTACCCATACTTAATCATAGGGGACGAGATTTTTCTAATCGTAGGTCAAGGATTAAGACGGAATGCCTTTTTCCAACGGCGCTCTTCTTACTCGTATTCCATGGTATTGAAACATGGATAGGAACAAGGTGCAAAAGCATCCCTGCTGAAATGACGGCCTTAACGTTCCACCTGGCGATATAGAAATGAAAAACATCAAAGATCTAACTTTGTCTTCTCTTTCATGTAGGTGAACATTTCTTTTGTAGCATGGGCTCTGTTAAATTTCAGGAAAAGATCGCATTTGTTTCCGGTATAGAATTCCTTAAGTACTAGACTATTGGAGGCTTAGCATTATCAAATGAGGAGATGGAAACAGGACCCACCCACCTGCCATACAGTTAGCAAAGGCACTCGGACATTCGACTCTTGAGAGAGATGCGTTTCACAAACTCAAAACGCTTGCATGCAAGACAAACGACGCTGGGTCTACTCTTACAACCTACAGGAACCACCACTCAGATTGGGTTCTCTTCCTCCTGTTTCTCTTCTGAAAAGAACAGGAAAAAATCATCAGTACAGGCAACAACTGCCACGGCAGAGCTGCCAGCACGTATCGGGACAGGAAGAAAACGCTCATATCACATCATCATGGTGAGCAAGTTTGACACTTTCAAGCACATTTCGCCCTCCAAATCCTATAGAAATGATCCTGAAAGTATAGTCCTAACAAGCTGGCTGTCAGCAGCTCCTCACCTTTTTTCTACCCATACTTTAATACTAGGGCACGAGATTTTCTAATCGTAGTCAAGATTAAGCGGAATGAGCTGCTGACAGCCAGCTTGTTAGGACTATACTTTCAGGAATCATTTCTATAGGATTTGGAGGGCGAAATGTGCTTGAAAGTGTCCAAACTTGCTCACCATGATGATGTGATTGAGCGTTTTCTTCCTGTCCTGATATGTGCTGGCAGCTCTGCCGTGGCAGTTGTTGCCTTTTACTGATGAGTTTCCTGTTCTTTTCAGAAGGAGAACAGGAGGAAGAGAACCCAATCTGAGTGGTGGTTTCCTGTACGGTTGTAAGAGTAGACCCAGCGTCGTTTGTCTTGCATGCAAGCGTTTTGAGTTTGTGAAACGCATCTCTCTCAAGAGTCGAATGTCCGAGTGCCTTTGCTAAACTGTATGGCAGGTGGGTGGGGGGCTGTTTCCATCTCCTCATTTGATAATGCTAAGCCTCCAATAGTCTAGTACTTAAGGAATTCTATACCGGAAACAAATGCGATCTGTCCTGAAATTTAACAGAGCCCATGCTACAAAAGAAATGTTCACCTACATGAAAGAGAAGACAAAGTTAGATCTTTGATGTCTTTTCATTTCTATCATCGCCAGGTGGAATGTTAAGGCCGTCATTTCAGCAGGGATGCTTTTGCACCTTGTTCCATATCCATGTTTCAATACCATGGAATACGAGTAAGAAGAGCGCCGTTTGGAAAAAAGGCATTCCGTCTTAATCCTTGACCTACGATTAGAAAAATCTCGTCGCCCTATGATTAAGTATGGGTAGAAAAAAGGTGAGGAGCTGCTGACAGCCAGCTTGTTAGGACTATACTTTCAGGGATCATTTCTATAGGATTTGGAGGGCGAAATGTGCTTGACCGTGTCCAAACTTGCTCACCACGATGATGTGATTGAGCATTTTCTTCTTGTCCCGATACGTGCTGGCAGCTCTGCTGTGGCAGTTGTTGCCTGTTACTGATGAGTTTCCTGTTCTTTTCAGAAGGAGAACAGGAGTAGGGATGTAGCGAACTGTTCCCCGGCGAACTAATTCGCGCGAACATCGGGTGTTCGCAAGTCCGCAAATTTGTGAACTTTTGGTGATGTTCGCCGTTTGGGTTCGCCTTAGCTGGCGCCAAATTTTGACCTCTCACCCCAGACCAGCAGATACATGGCAGCCAATCAGGCAGCTCTCCCTCCTGGGCCACCCCCGCCCCTTGGACCACTCCCTTCCATATATAAACCGAAGCCCAGCAGCCATCTTACATTCTGCCTGTGTGTGCTTGAAGAGATAGTGTAGTGAGAAAGCTGTGTATTGATTTGAGGGAGAGTTTAAGTAGGTTTTCTGGCTAGTAATCTACTTTCTACTGCTCTGTATTTGTGTGGGGAGAGAGCTGTGTATTGATTTGAGGGAGAGTTTAAGTAGGTTTTCTTGCTAGTAATCTACTACTGGTCTGTATTTGTGTGGGGATAGGAGCTGTGCATTGATTTGAGGCAGAGTTTAAGTAGTTGTTGCCTGTTACTGATGAGTTTCCTGTTCTTTTCAGAAGGAGAACAGGAGTAGGGATGTAGCGAACTGTTCGCCGGCGAACTAATTCGCGCGAATATCGGGTGTTCGCAAGTCCGCAAATTTGTGAACTTTTGGTGATGTTCGCCGTTTGGGTTCGCCTTAGCTGGCGCCAAATTTTGACCTCTCACCCCAGACCAGCAGATACATGGCAGCCAATCAGGCAGCTCTCCCTCCTGGGCCACCCCCCCCCTTGGACCACTCCCTTCCATATATAAACCGAAGCCCAGCAGCCATCTTACATTCTGCCTGTGTGTGCTTGAAGAGATAGTGTAGGGAGAAAGCTGTGTATTGATTTGAGGGAGAGTTTAAGTAGGTTTTCTGGATAGTAATCTACTTTCTACTGCTCTGTATTTGTGTGGGGGAGAGGGGCTGTGTATTGATTTGAGGGAGAGTTTAAGTAGGTTTTCTGGCTAGTAATCTACTACTGCTCTGTATTTGTGTGGGGATAGGAGCTGTGCACTGATTTGAGGCAGAGTTTAAGTAGGATTTCTGGATAGTAATCTACTTTCTACTGCTCTGTATTTGTGTGGGGAGAGGAGCTGTGTATTGATTTGACGGAGAGTTTAAGTAGGTTTTCTGGCTAGTAATCTACTACTGCTCTGTATTTGTGTGGGAAGAGGAGCTGTGTATTGATTTGGGGGAGAGTTTAAGTAGGTTTTCTGGCTAGTAATCTACTACTGCTCTGTATTTGTGTGGGGAGAGAGCTGTGTATTGATTTGAGGGAGAGTTTAAGTAGGATTTCTGGCTAGTAATCTACTTTCTACTGCTCTGTATTTTTTGTCTAAATAACAATTTGTCTAAATAACAATAATAATTCCGTGTCCAGAAACATCACCTGAGTGACGGTTTTCCACTAGAGATGTAGCGAACTGTTCGCCGGAGAACTAATTCGCACGAAAATCGGGTGTTCGCAAGTTCGCAAGTTCGCGAACTTTTAGCGAAGTTCACAATTTTGGGTTCGCCTTAGCTGGAGACAAATTTTGACCTCTCACCCCAGAGCCAGCAGATACATGGCAGCCAATCAGGCAGCTCTCCCTCCTGGACCACCCCCGGACCACTCCCTTCCATATATAAACCGAAGCCCAGCAGCCATTTTACATTCTGCCTGTGTGTGCTTGATGAGTTAGCATAGGGAGGGAGCTGTGCAGGGGTTTGAGGGACAGTTTAGGTAGCTTTGCTGACTAGTAATCTACTTTCTACTGCTCTGTATGTAGCTGCTGTGGGCAGCTGTCCTGCTGATCTCATCTGCTGTAACCCAATAGTCCTTGTAAGGACTGCTTTTATTTTCTGATTACTGCTACTCTTCTTTCATTGTGTACTGCAGCTCCGTCTGTGTGTGTTGGAGACAGGTGTGCTGCTCATAGTAGTTCACCCCCAGCACCAACCAGAGATCACTTTTTTTTTATTATTAATTTTTTTTTGTAATTTAAGTTACTGTTCTTTAACGTGTCCAGTGCTGTTTGCTGTTATTCATAGTAGTGCACCAAACACGTTACACATAGTAGTGACATTGCATTGCAATAAAATCACCTGAGCGATGTTTTTCCACCAGCAATAATATATTCCGTATCCACTACTGCGGCATTTTGTCTTTGCGTGTGAACCGGCTGTAACCTTTACACAACTTGATTGGCATGTAGACGCCGGACGTTTTAAAGCAGTTTATTACACAAGTTTAGAAATGTAGTGTGATTTCTGCCCTTTACAGCACAAAACGCAACGCTGTGTGAACAAAGTATTTTTCAGAGAAATTTTTGCCCTTGATCCCCCTCCTGCATGCCACTGTCCAGGTCGTGGCACCCTTTAAACAACTTTAAAATCAGTTTTCTGGCCAGAAATGGCTTTTCTAGGTTTTAAAGTTCGCCTTCCCATTGAAGTCTATGGGGTTCGCAAAGTTCGCAAAAGTTCGCACTTTTTGGCAGAAGTTCGCGAACGGGTTCGCAAACTTTTTTTGTGAGGTTCGCTACATCTCTATTTCTGGACACGGAATTATTATTGTTATTTAGACAAATTGTGAAAAAGATCACACAGCTAGGTGGCACTTGGTTGCAGACACCGGGCAACAAGGCCTGCAAGGGCAACGTATACAGTAGTGGATACGGAATATATTATTGCTGGTGGAAAACCGTCACTCAGGTGATGTTTCTGGACACGGAATTATTATTGTTATTTAGACAAATTGTGAAAAAGCTCACACAGCTAGGTGGCACTTGGTTGCAGACACCGGGCAACAAGGCCTGCAAGGGCAACGTATACAGTAGTGGATACGGAATATATTATTGCTGGTGGAAGAAACATCACCCAAGTTGTTGTTGTTTTGTAAAAATAAAAAAAATGCCAGGCAAAGGCAGGCCGCCACGCAGAGGCACTAGGGGCCGTGCTGCTATGATATCCTGTGGCCCTAGGAAATTGCCCAGTTCTCCGAAGGCACTTACCCTGAACTCCCAAAATGCTGAAGAGGTAGTTGACTGGCTTACACAGCACACCCCATCCTCTACTGTTTCTAACTTTGCCACAACATCCTCATCCTCCTCTGCTATGGGCACCCCACGTACCACTTCCTCCACCACCGCCGCCCCTTCTTCACTGGAGTCAGAGGAGTTATTTACTCATGAGTTTGTTGAACTGAGTGATGCGCAACCATTATTGCCAGAAGAAGATGAAGGAGATGAGGACGTTACACCAGATATCATAATTCAGGCAGGCAACACAACAGAGATGGACATAAGGTGTGATGAGGTCCCTGCTGCTGCTGTCTTCTGTGAGCTGTCAGAAGAAATTGATGCATCTGAGGAGAATGATGATGAGGAGATTGATATTTTGTGGGTGCCCACAAGAAGAGAGCAAGAGGAGGATAGTTCAGATAGAGAGATGGAGAGTCAGAGAGGCAGGAGGAGAATAAGACTTAGAAGAAGCAGGGACAGCTCCCAGGGAACAGTAGGGCAACAACATGAATCGGCACCTGTGGTCAGCCAGCCAACGCACCCGCCAACTTCTATTGTTACTGCTAGAAAGCCCACATCAAAAGGCTCAGCAGTGTGGCATTTTTTTAATGTGTGTGCCTCTGACAAAAGCGCTGTAATTTGCAATGAGTGCAGTCAGAAACTGAGTCTTGGGAAGCCCAACACCCACTTAGGTACAACTGCTATGCGAAGGCACATGAACGCCAAACACAAAGCACTATGGGAGCAACACCTCAAAGGCAGCAGCCAAACGCTAAGCCACCCTCCTTCTGCTCCAGCATCTTACTGCTCTACCTCTGCTGTCCTTGACCCGTCTCAACCACCCTCCACTCCGCCTTCTACCATGACCACCAGTTCCTGCTCATCTGCCCCCAGCCAAGTTTCTGTGAGGGCCATGTTTGAGCGTAAGAAACCAATGCCTCCGAGTCATCCCCTTGCCCGGCGTCTCACAGCTGGATTGTCTGCACTCTTAGCCCGCCAGCTTTTACCATACCAGCTGGTGGACTCTGAGGCTTTCCACCAATTTGTAGCAATTGGGACACCGCAGTGGAAGGTACCCAGCCGCAATTTTTTTTCACAGAAGGGAATACCACACCTGTACCAGCATGTGCAGAGCCAAGTCACCGCATCTCTGTCATTTAGTGTTGGGGCAAAGGTCCATATGACTATTGACACATGGTCCTCCAAGCATGGTCAGGGCAGGTATGTCACCTACACTGCCCACTGGGTGAACCTGGTGATGGCTGGGAAGCAGGGAATGCGTGGTTCAACAACAGTGGAGTTGGTGTCACCGCCACGGTTTGCATGCGGGTCTGCCACCATCTCTACTCCTCCTTTGCTCTCTAACTCGTCTTCTAAGTCGTCTTCTAACTCGTCTTCTAACTTGGCTTCTTCCTCGGCTTCTTCCTCCTCTGCTGCTGTGTCCTCCTCCACACCTGTGCACCCCCAGCTCCACATAGGCTATTCGACGTGCCAGGACACATGCTGTCTTGGGCATGACGTGCCTGGAAAGTAGAAACCATACCGGATCTGCACTCCTGTCATCTCTGCACTCACAGGCCGATCGGTGGCTGACCCCACACCAACTGAAAATCGGAAAAGTGGTGTGTGACAACGGAAGCAATCTGTTGGCAGCACTGAGACTGGGCAATTTAACACATGTGCCCTGCATGGCACATGTTTTAAATTTGATAGTCCAACGGTTTGTCTCGAAGTACCCAGGATTGCAGGACATTCTCAGGCAGTCCAGGAAGGTGTCTGGCCATTTCAGACGTTCCTACACAGCCATGGCACGCCTTGCTGACATTCAGCGGCGGCACAAGTTGCCAGTCAGGCGTTTAATTTGCGACAGCCAGACTCGCTGGAATTCCACGCTAATGATGTTTGAACGTCTGCTGCAACAACAAAGAGCCGTCAATGAATACCTATTTGAACTGGGTGGTAGGACTGGATCTGCAGAGCTGGGGATTTTTTCCCCCGTTACTGGGTGCTTATGCGCGAAGCCTGCAGGCTGATGCGCCCTTTTGACGAGGTCACAAATATGGTTAGTCGCACTGAAGGCACCATCAGCGACCTAATACCCTTTGCTTTTTTTCTTGACCGTGCCGTGCGACGAGTGAAAGATGACGCTGTAGACCAGCGTGACCAAGAGCATGATTTCTGGGCGGAATCACCAGAATGTTCCCAGGCACCTGCTGCAACGCAGGGAGAGGTGTCAGAAGTGGAGTCAGAGGAGGAAGGTGGCTTTGTGGAGGCAGAAGACCAACAGGAGCAGGCTTCCCGGGGGGCTTGTGGTCACCTTTTGTGGAGCCCTGGTCTTGTACGTGGCTGGGGGGAGGAGACGGTGGTGGATGAGGACGTAGTCCTTGATAACGAGGAAGGGGAGATGGATACCTCTGCATCCAACCTTGTGAGAATGGGGTCTTTCATGCTGTCATGCCTGTTGAAGGACCCCCGTATCAAGAGGCTTAAGGAGAAGGACCTGTACTGGGTGGCAACGCTACTAGACCCTCGTTACAAGCATAAAGTGGCAGAAATTTTACCAACGTACCACAAGTCCGAAAGGGTGCTGCATTTCCAAACCAGCTTGCAAAACATGTTGTACAATGCTTTTAAGGGTGATGTCACTCCACATTCCAGGGGCAGAGGTGCCGGTAATCCTCCCACGAGCACACCTGCAAGGACAATGCACTTTGGCCACTCTGTAACGTCAGACATGCAAAGTTTTTTCAGTCCAAGGCAGCGCCAGGACCCTTCTGGATCCACCCTCAGAGAACGCCTCGACCGGCAGGTAGCGGACTACCTGGCATTAACTGCAGATATTGACACTCTGAGGAGCGATGAACCCCTGGACTACTGGGTGCGCAGGCTTGATCTGTGGCCAGAGGTGTCACAATTTGCCATAAATCTCTTGTCTTGCCCTGCCTCAAGTGTCCTCTCAGAAAGGACCTTTAGTGCAGCAGGAGGGATTGTAACTGAGAAGAGAACTCGCCTAGGTCACAAAAGTGTTGATTACCTGACCTTTATTAAAATGAATGAGGCATGGATCTCGGAGGGTTACTGCACGCCGGAAGACTTGTTCTGACTGTCCATGTATCTGTCCTTCTCTGCACGCCGCTTGACACCACACACAGCTGTCCTTTAGCGTCCTCCTCCACCACCGTACAAACTAGGGTGCAAATCCTACTGGCTTAATTTTAAGCCAAACTTTTTGGACAGGTAAATCCTGAATTTTTCTGTCTTCTGTGCTTGGCACGCTATCTTCATTTTTTTAAAGGGTTTGCCTAGGGCATGGTTATGATACCATCTATCTAAGATGTTTTTTCTGTCTTCTGTGCTTGGCACCCTATCTTAGTTCTTTGAAAGGGTTTGCCTGGGGCATGGTTATGATACCATCTAGCTTTGATGTTTTTTCTGTCTTCTGTGCTTGGCACCCTATCTTAGTTCTTTGAAAGGGTTTGGCTGGGGCATGGTTATGATACCATCTAGCTTTGATGTTTTTTCTGTCTTCTGTGCTTGTCACCCTATCTTAGTTCTTTGAAAGAGTTTGGCTGGGGCATGGTTATGATACCATCTAGCTTTGATGTTTTTTCTGTCTTCTGTGCTTGGCACCCTATCTTAGTTCTTTGAAAGGGTTTGCCTGGGGCATGGTTATGATACCATCTAGCTTTGATGTTTTTTCTGTCTTCTGTGCTTGGCACCCTATCTTAGTTCTTTGAAAGGGTTTGCCTGGGGCATGGTTATGATACCATCTATGTAAGATATTTTTTCTGTCTTCTGTGCTTGGTACGCTATCTTCGATTTTTTAAAGGTTCTGCCTCAGGATTGGTTATGATACCATCTATCTAACATATTTTTTCTGTCCTCTGTGCTTCAGTGGCTGCGACAACAAAAAAACAAACTTTTTCAACATTTATTTAACATATTTTTTCTGTCCTCTGTGCTTCAGTGGCTGCAACAAAAAAACCATAATTTTCAGGAATGTACACATTCCTGATTTTTCAGGGTTCTGCAACAGCGGCAAAATCGTATCTTTTATGGTCACCACAGGTGATCAAAAAGGTAGGACAAAACTGGGCCCACACTGCAGAATCAGTGTTTTTTGGTTCACGTCACTGTACATTGAATTACCTCTGCCTGACCGTGCACGTGCGCACAAGCACGGTGACTGCTAAACACACCACTACAGAAATATTCCCAAGCAACTAGTAAAAATTATTATTCGCTCACTTGACAGTATCATTAAAGCTTTTTGCATTTTTTTTCGTTGCAGTAAACGCGGCGTTTTGTCTTTGCGTGTGAACCGGCCGTAACCTTTACACGACTTGATTGGCATGTAGACGCCGGACTTTTTAAAGCAGTTTATTACATAAGTTTAGAAATGTAGTGTGATTTCTGCCCTTTACAGCACAAAACGCAACGCTGTGTCAACAACGTATTTTTCAGAGAAATTTTTGCCCTTGATCCCCCTCCTGCATGCCCCTGTCCAGGTCGTGGCACCCTTTAAACAACTTTAAAATCAGTTTTCTGGCCAGAAATGGCTTTTCTAGGTTTTAAAGTTCGCCTTCCCATTGAAGTCTATGGGGTTTGCAAAGTTCGCGAACGTTCGCACTTTTCGGAGAAAGTTCGCGAACGGGTTCGCGAACATTTTTTTTGAGGTTCGCTACATCCCTAAACAGGAGGAAGATAACCCAATCTGAGTGGTGGTTTCCTGTATGGTTGTAAGAGTAGACCCAGCGTCGTTTGTCTTGCATGCAAGCGTTTTGAGTTTGTGAAACGCATCTCTCTCAAGAGTCGAATGTTCGAGTGCCTTTGCTAAACTGTATGGCAGGTGGGTGGGGGGCTGTTTCCATCTCCTCATTTGATAATGCTAAGCCTCCAATAGTCTAGTACTTAAGGAATTCTATACCGGAAACAAATGCGATCTGTCCTGAAATTTAACAGAGCCCATGCTACAAAAGAAATGTTCACCTACATGAAAGAGAAGACAAAGTTAGATCTTTGATGTCTTTTCATTTCTATCATTGCCAGGTGGAACGTTAAGGCCGTCATTTCAGCAGGGATGCTTTTGCACCTTGTTCCATATCCATGTTTCAATACCATGGAATACGAGTAAGAAGAGCGCCGTTTGGAAAAAAGGCATTCCGTCTTAATCCTTGACCTACGATTAGAAAAATCTCGTCGCCCTATGATTAAGTATGGGTAGAAAAAAGGTGAGGAGCTGCTGACAGCCAGCTTGTTAGGACTATACTTACAGGGATCATTTCTATAGGATTTGGAGGGAGAAATGTGCTTGAAAGTGTCCAAACTTGCTCACCATGATGATGTGATTGAGCGTTTTCTTCTTGTCCCGATACGTGCTGGCAGCTCTGCCGTGGCAGTTGTTGCCTGTTACTGATGAGTTTCCTGTTCTTTTCAGAAGGAGAACAGGAGGAAGAGAACCCAATCTGAGTGGTGGTTTCCTGTATGGTTGTAAGAGTAGACCCAGCGTCGTTTGTCTTGCATGCAAGCATTTTGAGTTTGTGAAACGCATCTCTCTCAAGAGTCGAATGTCCGAGTGCCTTTGCTAAACTGTATGGCAGGTGGGTAGGTGGGAAGGTGGGTAGGTGGGTAGGTGGGTGGGGGGCTGTTTCCATCTCCTCATTTGATAATGCTAAGCCTCCAATAGTCTAGTACTTAAGGAATTCTATACCGGAAACAACTGCGATCTGTCCTGAAATTTAACAGAGCCCATGCTACAAAAGAAATGTTCACCTACATGAAAGAGAAGACAAAGTTAGATCTTTGATGTCTTTTCATTTCTATCATCGCCAGGTGGAACGTTAAGGCCGTCATTTCAGCAGGGATGCTTTTGCACCTTGTTCCATATCCATGTTTCAATACCATGGAATACAAGTAAGAAGAGTGCCGTGTTTGTGTTTTCTATATAATAACCGGTCAGTGCATGGGGCTTTATTTCTATAGAACTTTGGTGACTTTGGGCTGGTAGAAGGGCCCTAAATAGTGATGTAGCGAACATCGCCGAAAATGTTCTCGAACCCGTTCGCGGACTTTCGCCAAAATCCGCGAATATTCGCGAACTTTGCGAACCCCATAGACTTCAATGGGAAGGCGAACTTTAAAATCTAGAAAAGCCATTTCTGGCCAGAAAACTGATTTTAAAGTTGTTTAAAGGGTGCCACGACCTGGACAGTGGCATGCAGGAGGGGGATCAAGGACAAAAACTTCTCTGAAAAATACTTTGTAAAAAAAAGCCAAAAAAAACCCCAAAAAAACGCCAAAAAATAACGCCAAAAAAAACACGCAAGCTATTCCTATGTATATGCATAGGCGATAAAACTAAGCGAAAAAACGAGGTGGAAAAACCAAGGCGAAATAACGCGGCGCCAAAAAAAAACGCGGCGAACCCAAAGTGGCGAATATCGGCAAAAGTCCGCGAATTTGCGCGAACGCTACATCTCTAGCCCTAAACACATACAGTAGCTAAACATTTCTAGCCATATTCTTTTTTTAGACTTAAGTTGCCCTTTAAGGCAGAATGCTATAAAACAAGACAAAACATAAAGACTAATTAACAAGTTGCCAAAATAAGGTATTCTATAACACTAAAGTTAACTTAACTACCCCTTTATTGAATATTTAAAAATAAACATTTTTTCCTGGATACATTTTTGCATATAGAACTCAAAGGAGCTTTGATCAAGTTGATTCTTCATAAATTATACATGCCTGGGGAAGATCTGAAAAAAGGTAACAAAAAAATCTTAGTATACTGGTTTGTATTTAAAATGCAGACTTTTAATTATTTGTAAAGGTGCAGTTCTGAAAATTGTTGTACTGTGGCTTATTATTTAGCTTATCAATGACTTCTGCAGTGGATCAGGTACCATTTTTTTCCTTGGTCTTCTGCTCACGTAATCTATCCATCTTGTAGCAAGGAAAGTACAAAAGATTTTTTTATTGTTAATGAAAACAACACATAGTGCAGTGTGTAGTTGACAGTGGACAGGGAAAGGTTGTTGACTGCTGGACAGATGGATAAATGTTTCAGTGGCAATAGTATTTGAGTTTTGCAGCTATATTTTAGAAAAACATTAGAATTAGTGATGAGCGAAATTTTTTGGCAGGCAAGGATTCGCCACAAGAGTTTCACCAATGGCGGATTTGTTAGGTGCATGACAAAAAAAAAAGTCACACACATTGAAAAAATGCATTTTGTGCATTTTTCATCCTTTTGCAAATTTTTGCAAATTTTTGCTAATTTTTCGGTGAAGAGAAACGGGACAGATTGGTTCATCACTGATTAGAATGTGTTAAATTCCAAAGGAAGGTTTGGCAGGTTTAATTATTCCTAAACTATAAATGTCTGGTTATTTTTATTTATAAATTCTATTAAAACAAATTTTGAAATTCTGAGGATTTATGACTGTGGCCATTTCTTTTAAAGACACACAGCTTCAGAGGAAATATTTACAAAATGTCTTGTTCTTTAATCCTTAAGTAGCACCTTTACCTGCCAGATAGCTACGAAATGTTTCTTTGAAAAATTCACAAAATTGCAGAAAAGTCAGAAAAATGGTGAAAAATGCATTGGAGTCAATTATCTTTGTTTTTCCTTTTTTTCTCATGCCAAATAATAAATCTCCAGCACATTTCCCATCAGGCACAAGGTCACTCTTTAGTTTAAACACTCCCACCTTGCTAGGAAAATGGCAATGATAAGTAATTAAGAAACTGAAACAGACGTTTTTATTAACCACAGTCACCCAAGGAGGGGAAATTGGGTTGGCTAAGGGCACAGTTCCTTAGTAATTAATTTACCCCCTAAGCTGCTGTAATAATGGTTAAAGTGTACTCCCCCTCAGTGTTTTTTTTTTTTAATAAACAGCTTCAGCTAGAATTATACATATGTAGGGGATCAGAGAACCCTGTTCCCTGTTTCTCAGTCTGTGATCTCATCCAGCCTATCTACAGCCTGGGGAGGGATCCGGTTGGCTGGCTGCCCCAGTGCACGTCTGGGAGAGGTGTGCCTAAGCTTTGGATCCAAAAATCTAGGGGTGGGCCCAGCAGCTTATAAAGGGAGCCTCTGCTGTTGTTTGCCAGTTCAGAGACAGAGACCCAGAGTGAGCAGTTAGCAGTTAGCACAAACAGTGTGTGTTCAGACTGGAAAGGATGAAAGTCTGCTGGGCTGCCTGGGAATATAAAGTCCTCTGTGGAACTCTGTGTGTGTGTCCCCTGGAGGAACAGGTATTGCAATTGCCTGCTACGTGGGAGCAGCCACCCCTTTCAACAGGGAAGGTACTCTGGGGCAGGTAGCGCTACCTGGGGGGACTAAAGAGCTCTTGGGGAAGGGACTGAACTGATTTAAGGGTTGGGGGTCTATATGGATCTAAAGTGGGCTGGGCAAGTACAGAGACTGTGCCAGTGTGGATAGCCCTCCCAAGTTTCCTCAGGAAAGGATTATCAGTCACCCAAAAGCTGTTCTACTGTTTATGTCCAAAAGTTATATAAAGTTTAATATTGCTGCAAACCGTGTGAGATTATTTCCTAGTGGAAATCCCCTAGAGGTGTGTTCCTCAGTGTCCAATAGGTGGAGGCACTGTGCTGTTCCCAGTTCCCAGTATCAATATTCTTTGAGAACACACATCTCCTGTGAAAATACAGCCCATATTAAGTGAATGTGCCAAGAAAGGGTTACACATACAAAATGCTTTGTACAATAGGACAATAGACAGCCTGAATCCAAAGATAACCTCCTAACAGGTGACCTTTGACACCTGAGCCTTTTTATTAGTGTCTGCAGTTTAAAGGGGTACTAAACCCTTGAACCAGCTGAACTGCTGGACTGCTCAACCAAACTTTACTCAGCTGTTGCTGGAACTAGAAATCCCAGAACAATTTAACATAAAACGAAGGTTGGGCATGCTGGGAGCTGTAGCCCAGCAACATCAGGATTGTATTCTTAAAGCAATATTGCACAATAAAACTTTTCCAAAACTTTCCCCAAATCTCCAGGGCCAGTGGGTGCAATAAAATGCAAGAAATCCCCCCATGAGAATCCCAGCTGATCTGTGTAAATCTGGATCCATGTCTGATTCCAGTGTCATATAATGAAGGGAAAAAAATGACATAATTCTCTCTATATGTAAGATAACAGCAATATGCCTGACATAGTTCTGGGAATCAGCACTCTCACTGGTCACTTCTCTTGCACTTATAATGAGAGTTTGGGTCAGTAGAATGCTCAGTGATGAATTTTCTTTCTCTTTTTTTAACAACTTCTGTAGCAAAACTAAGGGGTGCAGTGGGGCAGTGTTATGGTTAGGTTTACAACCCCTTTAAGCCCAGTAGCAAAAGAATGGCCAATAATCCATGCTGTAACTAGTGATGGGCGAAAAGTTTCGCCAGGCATGGATTCGCGGCGAATTTCCGCGTTTCGCCATTGGCGGATTGTTTCGCGAAACGGATGAAAAATTTTGCCGCGGAAAAATTCGCCGCACATCCAAAAACAATAGCCGCGGGCGACGAAACAATAGCCGCGCGACAAAACAATAGCCGCGGGCAACGAAACAATAGCCGCGCGACAAAATAATAGCCGCGGGCGGCGAAACAATAGCCGCGCGACAAAACAATAGCCGCGGGCGACGAAACAATAGCCGCGCGACAAAACAATAGCCGCGGGCGACGAAACAATAGCCGGGCGAGGAAACAATAGCCGCGCGACAAAATAATAGCCGCGGGCGACAAATTTTTTTGTCGCACTACATTTTCGCCGTTTTGCGAATTTTTCGCCGTTTCGCGGATCTTTTGAAAGATTCGCGAATTTTTCGGCGAAGCGAAACGGAACAGATTCGCTCATCACTAGCTGTAACCTGTTGCTCACCAAAAAAAAAAAATCATATAAAAAAAAACAAAGCTTTTAAACTGACTTGATTCCCCCCACTAGAAGGAAACCCCCTTCTAGTCACTTCTGTTGTGACACCATTTCAATTGTGTGAGTGGCAAATAGCTTGGGAGGCAATCCTGAGGTCATTAAACAAAATTGCAAAACTAACAGTAACTAACATTTTGAAACTAAAGAGTGGCATGTAATAAGGGGCCATTAATCCTTGGTATATACTGTATAACTTTTTTACCAAAGTACAGTTATACCAACTGCAAATTGTGAAAGGAATCTACCTTTTCCCAAGCTATCAGTTTTGTATTGTTTCAGACTTATCAATATAAAATATTTGATATTGTTGTATCAACAAATCACAGCCCATATGCTGGTGACATAAGTTCTCTTACACAAAAAGCACCAAAAAGGTGAAAATGCCAGCAAAAATTTATATTCAGAAAAATAAACATATAATGTGGATTTTACTGTACCCACTGGAAAGAAACAGGTGAGTTCCTTAACTCACTTAGAGTTACCCGCATGATTGCTCCAGCCTGAAAGGCTCAAGCAATCATAAATCAGAATAAATATGAATAATGCTCATAAGTGCGACAGACCAGTTTTCCTTTTTGTTTTGAACAGAATTGTATGTTATTTGCAATAAAAGTATGGTTTTAAATTCACAGAGGCATATGTATGTGTGGGTAAAAAAGAAGACTCTGAAGTCAATGACAACACATTTTGTTAGTTTGTTTGATATCAATGTCCAAAAATGTAAGTCCCACTAGATAAAAGTTGCAGTCACCTAACTTGCATTATTCTTAGTGACTACCAGCCAGTATCTGCTCAATCAAAGCTTATCTCTTTTTTTGAATTATCCCTTGAATGCTGCAGTTGAAAAGATTGTCTTACAGCAATACTAAATAATAGAGTGTTCTCCTGCATTAAAAGGTCTAGAACTCCCTGTAGTTTTAATGACATTTGTACAGGAAGTTAGAAGACTCTAATAAAGGAGCAGAAATCAAAGCAATAAATATTACAAAGTTCTGAGTGACTTTTAACCCCGTTGTTTTATTTCTCAGACAAAGATCTATAATTTTAATAATTTGTAGCTGAATATGTATACCTGCTAAATATTGGAAGAAAGGTTGTTTTTTTTATAAGAACACATTTTACAAGTTCGGCTTTTATGAATTATCACAATAAATGTAGCACAAGCTGAGAATGTTAAAGGTGTAGTCTAAAATATACTGCAAAAAATACATCAGATATGCCACACATAAGTCAATTTCCTAGAGCACTTTGCAGATATGTCTGTTTCTATCATGATGTAGATCCTGGCATTCAAAAATGACATTGGCTTTGTTTTTTTATATCTATATATTTAAGCGCTTGAGTATGAGTTTATGTGCTTTGCTGGAATTTATGAAAACTGTGACAAAATAATTTTCATTTTGTTTCTTGATCATTCTGAGGTTAGATTTTTATTGTTATTTATTTCTTATATATTTTTCGGTTTAGGCTGTCATTGGACAGTTGTTGCATTAACCAGTGAAAATGTTAATTCCCAACACTATGGGGCTGATTCACTAAGACACGAATTCGAATCCGAATTGGAAAAATTCCGATTGGAAAACGAACATTTTGCGACTTTTTTGCGATTTTTTTGTCGCCGTTACGACTTTTCGTAAATTGTTGCGGCTTTTTCGTAACCATTACGACTTGCGCGAAAAGTCGCGACTTTTTCGTAGCCGTTACGATATGCTCGTATCTTGTCGCGACTTTTTCGTATTGAGCGCTCGTAAACTGCGGGCAAAACTTTCAGACTTTGCATGATTTTGGAAGCCTCCCATAGGACTCAATGGCACTCTGCAGCTTCAACCCGGCCCAAGGAAAGTCTCCCATAGGGCTCAATGGCACTCTGCAGCTCCAACCCGGCCCAAGGAAAGTCTCCCATAGGGCTCAATGGCACTCTGCAGCTCCAACCCCAAGGAAAGTCTCCCATAGGCTCAATGGCACTCTGCAGCTCCAACCGGCCCAAGGAAAGTCTCCCATAGGGCTCAATGGCACTCTGCAGCTCCAACCCGGCCCAAGGAAAGTCTCCCATAGGGCTCAATGGCACTCTGCAGCTCCAACCCGGCCCAAGGAAAGTCTCCCATAGGGCTCAATGGCACTCTGCAGCTCCAACCCGGCCCAAGGAAAGTCTCCCATAGGGCTCAATGGCACTCTGCAGCTCCAACCCGGCCCAAGGAAAGTCTCCCATAGGGCTCAATGGCACTCTGCAGCTCCAACCCGGCCCAAGGAAAGTCTCCCATAGGGCTCAATGGCACTCTGCAGCTCCAACCTGGCCCAAGAAAAGTCACCATACTGAAGCTAGAATGAATCCGAATCTTTCGTACTCGGCACGAAAGCTGCGAAAAAGTCGCGAAACAGTCGTAACAGCTACGAAAAAAGTTGCGACAATTTTCCGAAAAATCACAAAATACCGATCATTACGAAAAAAAACGCATTCGGACGCATTCGCCCAGTTCGTGCATTAGTAAATGTGCCCCTATGACAGGCATCTTGTTGTCATTATACATATAGAGATAATTATGTAATTTTTTTCCTTTATTATATGACACAGGAATCAGACATGGGTATAAAGGACAGACTTGTTCAGTGCTGGGAAACTGTGCTTAAAGCGCCCAACTGCAATTGCAGGAACAGAGAACATGGAGCCATATTTACACAGATCAGCTGGGATTCTTATTGAAGGATTTTTGTATTTTACTGCAGTTGCTGGCCCAGGAAGTTTGGAAAAGTTTTATTGCGCAATGTTGCTTTAAAAATACAACCCTGATGTTGCTGGACTACAGCTCCCAGCAGGCCCCAAACCTTCATTATATGTTACATTATTCTGGTGTTTGTAGTCCAGCACCAGCTGAGTAAAGTTTGTTGGAGCAGCGCTGTGCAGCAGGGTTTACATTGCCTTTAAAGTTGTTGATTTCTGGTATTGCAAAAATAACTTTTTCAGTGAAAAGTTTTAAACATTCACTGCACACTGACGCAAATGATAAAATTCACACTCTTTCTTCCGCTGGTCAAGGTGGTCACTAAACAGTTTTAGGGTTTAGGGTTAGGCAAAAGTGAATTAAATCCACGCAAAGGAAAACTTTTAGTGGAAAGGAACAAAAACAAGTTTTTTTTTTTAGTTAATGACCAAAATAGTATATAAAAAAAACAGAAGAACTAAAAACAAGCAATGAAATCTAATTGCAGATTGGTTTGAAATATCAGTGTATACAAAACATGCCCTTTAATTTATAATACTGTATCTTATATGAGACAATACCTTTTTTTCTGCACAACGTGTTCAAACCACTAGGGAAATTTACCCTAATAAAAATCACAGTAATGGATAAATGTGAATGATATATAATCTGGTCTAAATATATAATATGGTCTAAAATGTCTCAGTATTTGCATTTGGAAGGTTAGGAGGTAGTGCTAGGTAATACCTGACACTGTTTCCTGCGCTACCAAATATTTCCTGTCCTATCTGCCAAATTTCCAAACTGGAAAGCAGAATGTAAACAGTTCCATTGTTTCTTAACTGCTGATGTTAAAACAGTATCATTATTTTCAGCAATTTGAGCAATAAGGTATTCTGCTGGGAACCATACAGTAGAGGTTAAACACACATCAGCCTACTTCAGGGTGGTTTAACAGGTAATGTAGCAACTTTATGAACAGTTGTATAATCTTTGGGTAAATATTCTGCTTTTAGCCGTGAAAACCTGTTAAAATACATTCATTGAACTTTGTACAAATACTTAGTCACGACTTGCAATGTACTGTTTAATGCAAAAAGATATAGTAATTAGCAATATAAATTGATATAAATTTTATGAGTTTAGCAGCTTTACCTCAGCAAACACATTTAAGAGTATGCAGTTGGAAAAAGGTGCAAAACATGGTCACAAACCAATCCAGTCTTGTCAGATTTCAGTAAATACATTTTTACATTTGTAGCATTTAAAATGATCTTATATTCAAATGTGGTTCCGTTATCATAATGATTTATAGGGGGTGGGGTGAAACCGAGCATAAAAGACTCGCGAGTCTTTTTCGGCGATTTCGGGAAATCGCGCTGCCGCGTGTGCCATCCCACCGGCGACTTACATGTTCGCCGGCGGGATGGCGGGTCATGGCAACTCGGGGAGATTAGTCGCCCGCGAACAGGGAGTTTTGTGGCCTAATCTCCCCCGTGTGCCAGAGCCCTAAGGGTGAGGACACACAGAGCTACTAGTAGCAGCTACTTGTTGTAGGTACTAAAATAGACAATGCTGATCATTTACTGATAACAGTCTCTCTGTATATGCACTTTAGCAGAGGCAATTCACAGTGTTGTCTATGGCAGAGTATTTTCTAGTGTTTAGTAGCTATGAAAAAGTAGCTGCTACTAGTAGATCTGTGTGTCTTCACCCTAAGTAAACTCAACTCAACTCAACTCAACTTTGTAAACTCTTTTCAAACGGTGCTGCTGCGCATCACGTTTCTACAAACTGTGTTTCTATTTTTTATTTTATTGAGTCCAAGAAAACCTATGAAGCCTATTATATCTGCAAAGATATGTTTTAAAGATTTCATTTGCAAAATAACACCAATAAAAATGTTAAAAAAGTAATTCGAGAGATTGGGCAGAATCCACCTTCTTCAGAGAATGTCTAGAATTAAAGCTGCCAATGATATATTTTAAAAAAAGGTATGATGTCCTGCTTGAATATTTGAATGATATGGTCATTTTAAAGTATGTGATTTATTATCCATCATCCACTAAGCCTGAATGTTCCAGCAACCAGTTGAGGCTCATTTATATGCTATTTTTCTCCAGTGCAAACAGTGAGATTTGTCTTCATTGTTCTTCATTAGACTCATTAAATCTAAACACTGGTTGCTGTGGGTTACTGCAACAGGGCAAAATTGGCCAATATTAGTAAATGAGCCAAACTATATTATTGTCAAGAAAATTTCTCTATAGTTAAATGATTCACTGCTCCCTTGTATAATCAGACTATTGCAAGTATCCTAGCATAAATTCCTATTGATGGAAAGAATACCAAAAAAGGAAAGTGCCTTAGTAGATTCTAGATGTGTTCTCAACACATTTAATATAAATAATATTTTTATAAGATATAAAACTAAAATATTTGTAAAACAAAGAAAATATAAAAGTTAACATATTAAAAGGTCTGTTTTAGTATATATTTGGGGCATTTAACAATATAATTTTCAGGAAGCTAACATGGAAATGATTATAAAAAGTTGTAAATAGGGATGCACCAAAACCACTTTTTCAGATTTGGCCGAACCCCCGAATCCTTCATAAAGGATTCGGCCGAATACTGAACCGAATCTGAATCCTAATTAGGAAAAGTTTAAATGTGGGACAGCAGGGTTAATATAACTGAAATTTCTGCATACACTAGATATATAATGGATACACTAGATATATAATAACATACCAGTAAAAACTGCATTAACATGAGATGGGTTAATAGATCACTGACTGATCTAACAGCCATTTTTTTTTAAGACAAGATAATACAAAATCTTGATTTATCTATAAATTCTTTTAACTTGTCTTCAAGCCTATAAGTCAGTTCTACAAAAGGAACACAACTGTTCCAGCAAATAATGCATATGCCAGATAAGAGAAACAAAACACATTTCTTTGTTAACCAAGAGTTTCAGAAGTGTGATTCAAATACAAATTGCTTTACCCAGTTACAAAGGCCTTGTCATGATCAACAAAGCCAAAATTAGGAAGAAGCTCAATGTGGAACGTTGTTCATAGAACTGAAAAAAGCACAACAAATTACCTAGAGCAGATGGTGCACATTTGCAAGGAACTGTTGTCCAACAAAGATTACATGGTGAACAGCTTCAATATGAATTGCACCAGAGTGATAATCTGATTTCTTAACTCTTCATATTTCCATATTCTCTATATAATTCATATTTCTAGATAAACTGTTTAAATGCATAAATATTAATACAGTTCTACATAAAAAGTGTATACATATATATTACAAATCATCCAATGAGAATCCCAGCTGATCTGTGTAAATCTGGCTCCCTGTACTCCTCCAGTTGAAGTTGAAGTTTCCAGCACAGAACAAGTCTGTCCTTTATCTCCATGTCTGATTCCAGTGTTATATAATGAAGATAACAAATGACATAATTATCTCTATATGTAAGATAACAGCAAGATGCCTGACATAGTTCTGGGAATCGGTGTTCTCATTGGTCACTTCTCTTGCATTTATAATGAGGTTTTTAGCCAGCAGAATGCTCATTGGTAAATTTCCTTGCATCTATGATTCCCTTTTTTGACAACTTCTATAGAAAAACTAGGGGGTGCAGTAGGACAGTTATGATTGGGTTTAGAATACCTTTAAGGTTTATGAGGGGTGATGTCAACAACAACAACTCTCCCTCACATCTTCCCAGTCAGTGATTATAACATATAACAGTTTCTGTAGTCAGGAAACCTATGCATACATAGTTACATAGTTACATAGGGTTGAAAAAAGACCAGTGTCCATCAAGTTCAACCCATCCAAGTAAACCCAGCACACCTAACCCACACCTACCAATCTATACACTCACATGCATAAACTATAAATACAACCAGTAATACTAACTGTAGATATTAGTATCACAATAGCCTTGGATATTCTGATTGATCAAGAACTCATCCAGGCCCCTCTTAAAGGCATTAATAGAATCTGCCATTACCACATCACTAGGAAGGGCATTCCCCAACCTCACTGCCCTCACCGTGAAAAACCACCTACGCTGCTTCAAATGGAAGCTCCGTTCCTCTAATCTAAAGGGGTGACCTCTGGTGCGTTGATTGTTTTTATGGGAAAAAAGAACATCCCCCAACTGCCTATAATCCCCTCTAATGTACTTGTACAGAGTAATCATGTCCCCTCGCAAGCGCCTCTTTTCCAGAGAAAACAACCTCAACCTCGACAGTCTCACCTCATAGTGTAAATCTTCCATCCCCTTAACCAGTTTAGTTGCACGTTACACTGGAGTCAGGAAAGATTCACAGGGAAAATGGCAGCTGAACATGTAATGAACATGTCATTTCATAAGAACAATCAGGAATAAAAAGCAGGGATTAAAGCAGTCTGAACAAGGCACATGTATATTATATACCAACAAGGAGTTTTGAGGTATGATATATCACTTTTGTTTCCTTTAAATGCCCACGTCCCGTACTGATCCTTTTGCGAAAGCTGTGACTGTCAAGAACCTAAATAAACCGAATTAGGCACAGCAAATGTCTAGAATTGCTAGAAATAGTAAATCCCATTTTCAAATGTACAATTTGGGCTAAACCCTAGAAACTCAGGGTTGCAAGCATAAAGTATGAACTTGAAGAGTTGAGATGCTGCAATCGCCACAGCTAAAACTATATGATCAGAAGACAATCAGCAGCTGAATTTAGAGCTAGTGACCCTTCAGACCAGACCAGAATTGCAGAATGTCTTTATAGACTTTTATAGTGTAGTGTGCAATTTGCCATGTCTTTGTTCCTACAATATGGATTTTTCCCAGAAATCCTGTGTCAGGTATCTTTACAAAGGCAATATGATATGGATGTGTAAATTGGAATGGGGATTTTATTACAGTCTAATGTGGTATTTGGTTATGTTCATTTCATTAGCCTTGCTTTGCCTATTTACGAAAATCCTTTGTAATAATATTCATTCAGCATTAATTTTGACCCTGTTTATCGACACTGCACTCTAGTTTAAGACCTTTGAATACACTCTGGTGTTGTTGTATCGTAATAAATTTATGTTTTTGTATGTACCTGTGTGCGAATAATCTCCCCGCAATGCCATCCCACCGGCTAGAATGTAAATTGCCGGTGGGATGGTATACTCGGCACCGCGATTTGCCTAAGTCGCCCAAAGTTTCCTCTCAAGGCAAAATAAAAAAAAATAAATTAAATCATATTTAGCAAATGTGTGTTTAGGTATATACTGTCCCTTTAAGGTCAAGAACTGAATCTACCTGTTAAAATGAAACTTCTGTTATTAAAGACCAGTATGATACAGGTAAATAGAAAAAGTTCAAGTGCTGACAGATAATGGGTTGTGATATAAATGGCCCAACAGCTTAACAAGAATTTTATCAGAGTGGAACAGTCTTTTTCATGCTCGATTTGTCTAGTAATCAAATTGCCCGAAGGAAACTCTATACACTTCTGTATTGTAACATTCACTGCAGTTGAAATTGGAGCCACTGTGTAACTAAAGAAGATGGAAAATAAAGCAGATTCACTTAAATATATGGATGTTTGCTAGAGGGAAGAATACATTTGGAAAACATTTTGAATGACTGCATTAAAAAATATCCAGTCTGTAGCAATGCTTATAAAAGGGGTTATATAGAATGTTTTAGAATGTTTCTAATAACCTGTCATGGTGAAAGTGAAATGTCACCTTATATAGCTTGTAGCAACCCTGCTGAACACAGAGCAATAGTGCTGTTTAGAGAATCAGTTCAAGACATTATACTTTGTAAACCAGAGTAAAGTAAAAAGGGCTCATTTATATCTGCAAGTGCAGCTGCACTCCCACACTTTTCCTGCAACTTTTCCCCATGCACTAAACCATTGCACGTCCATATAGCTTAACTCTGCACCGCTCAGTCCATCCTTACATTCCCAATCGCAAGGGGATGCAGGGGAACCCTGGAGCTACAGCCACCTCCTTACCAGGTGATAACTTTAGGGTTCCCTTGGTGAAGCAGATACAGTTGTGTCAAGCATATCAGTCCCCTTGTGACTGCTACATTGTGGGGGAAAAATGTCAATTGCACTCATAATTGATCATGCCACTCACAAGAGTAAATGGAACCTCCAGTTTCTGTAATGCCTTGTTTGCATGCACATTTTAGCAAGTGAGTTAAATATTTAGATAAAAAAATGGGTTTTTTTTCTAACTGTGATCACCATTTTATCAGTCTCAGCGTTGAAGTTGAGGGTTACAACCCTTTGCCATTAACTAACAAAAAAAACAAAAAAAAGCCCATTGACTTCAAATCATTTCTCGAATGTTTGTTGTTTCAGGAACTTTTCCACAGTTTTGTGGATTTTTTTTTGGCAAAGCTAAATGGGACAGGTTTGTTTGTGATAAAATTGATGAGAAATTGTATGACAAGTCCTACCTATGCCCCTGCTCATGTGGTGCCCCTGGGTTGGGATAAATAATTAAAAAAATTGCCTTCTGCCCTAATTAAGTTCATCCTTACCATATGTTTTTATAGTATGTATCATACAACAAGTACAATAAAAAAAAATCCTCCTTTATATTGTCCCCTTTCATTTACCTCTTCAAAACTTTTTGCCTGGAATTTAACGATGCAGCCTATTTTGCCCCCCCCCCCCCAAAAAAACCCCAAACCAAGACAGATGTCCCTATGTCAAGATTAACACATCTTGCATCCCTGTATCAATATTGGCACATCCAACATCTTAAGATCAATGTAACCAGCATCCCTGGGTCACAATCAATTTATTAGAGGTGTAACATTGTCATCAATCAAAGAGAAAAGGACACCTGCACAAAAACCGCCGTGCCATCCGGACCAGTCTGAGAAAAACTTCATACAGCTTTTAAATTTTTCCATGGTTTCACAAATTTTCCACCAAAGTAAAACAGCAAGTTTCGCTCATCACTAAATATTATGATGCTTTGTGAGAATACTTGTATTGTGAGCCAGTTCTTTTCTGTATGTCTATTGAACACTGCAAGCTATTTCCAACAAAACAGCAGGCAATACACAGTTCTTCATTCTATGTCTAGCTTTAGTAGGTGCCAGTTTTTCTCTATGAATTAAGATAGTGTTTTGTAATGCAATACATTCTCTGGAAAATCAACACAAAACTCAACAAGCAAATTTAGCATTATACTAATCCTGTAAAATGGATTCTGATGTTTATAATGTATTGTGTTGGAACGCTTACCTGAATGTTAATGTTGTGTTATATAAATGTTACACTCCTTAGGGCATCAACTATGTGTATAAAAAGGCAGAGATAAAGCATTTCCATACAGAAATGTGAATGCTTTACCACATAATATTCATGCAACAAACGTTTTTTAAAGATCTGCTTCCTTCATTGAATCTATTCCAAAATATCACCTTCCATTTTTTATTAATCATTGTGCTAAGCAGATAAATGAGGACCCAGTAATAAAGCAAAAATTAACTTATATGATGTCCCTAGCAAAAATCTTAATTGTTATTGGGTCATTATTTATTAATAGATGTTTAAGGTGCCTCGATTGTATTTTGACCACAGCGATACCCATGGGCACTGTAGGCCAACCCTGCATGCTTAACATTAGAGTGCGACAAAGAAACTTCACCCAGCACTTCCTTACCTCCTCTTACGCGGTGCACAGCACAGTCCAAACAGCATTTTTGAATAAACACTCAGGGGCCAAGCCTCGCTTGCATTACACTCGTTGTGCCGGTTAACATTAGAGTGCGCGCATTCCTTTAATACTTTTGACCACTCTGGTACCAAGAAGACTCCAAAATATATAACCAACAGTAATAGCATCCTTACTCGCTGGCTACTAAGCCCAATAGTAATGTACAACATAATGGAGTGTTTTTAAGGCATTGCCATTCAAATTTGTTAACAGTTGCATGATAGATGCACAGAGTAAGTGCTAAAACTTTGACTGACAAGTGTATAAACAATCACTTTTGGCATATTGGGGCATGTTTACAAAAGTGCAGAATGTCAATTTAGATTTATTTTTAGTAAAAATTAAAACCTTTGTCATATCAATTTTGCATTAGCGAACACTTCATTGTGCCTAATTATGCCAGTGTGAAAATATGCCAATTTATCCAAAGTTCGTTTTTACCAAAAATTATTTTGCTGGTTTGATGCCGCAGTCACTTTAGCATGTCATTATGTATATCATTAGTGATGAGCGAATCTGTCCTGTTTTGCTGTGCCAAAAAAATCGCGAAACGTTGAAAAATCTGTGAAACAAATTTGTCGCGCCTATTTTTGACGTGACTGCACCCATGTTTACGTGCCTATTTTTTATGCAACCGCATCCATTTTTGATGTGACTATGCCCGTTTTGACGTGCCCGCCAATGGCGAAATGCAGAATTAGCTGCTAATCCATGCCTGGTAAAAAAATTAGCTCATCACAATATATCATATTATCAGTGCTAATATCCAACACACATCATTGCTTTAATGGTACAGGTATAGGACCCATTATCCGGAATGCTCAAGACCAAGGGTATTCCGGATAAGGGGTCTTTCCGTAATTTAGATCTCCATACCTTAAGTCTACTAAAAAATCAATAAAACATTAATTAACCCCAATAGGATTGTTTTGCATCCAATAAGGATTATTTATATCTTATTTGGGATCAATTACAAGGAACTGTTTTATTACTACAGAGAAAAAGAAAATCAGTTTTAAAAATCTGAATTATTTGATTAAAATGGAGTCTATGGGAGACGGGCTTTCCGTAATTCGGAGCTTTCTGGATAACGGGTTTCTGGAAAAGGGATCCCATACCTATATAAATTCAGCAGCATATTTTCCATATTACAACTGTATGTGGAAAACACACCGGTATAATTACACGGACTTTGTAAACCAGCAACATCTCAGAAAGGACTTCTTTTGTTTGCCAAAATAAAGTAGAACAAGTAACTGGGAAGTAATTTCCATGCAAACAAAAGTGGTTTCTAAAATGAGCTTTTTTCCCCAAAACTAAACTACTTCACACAAAATTGCTCATTGTTTTAATTTAAGATTGAAACCTTTTTTTTTTTTTTATTTCTCTGATGACAGCTTCCTTTTACCAACAGGCAATAATATAGTTCAAGCTTCAATACAACTTTCAGAAGAGCAGAGAACAGCATAAAAAACATCAAACCATGTTCCTTCCTAACTTTTCTTTATTCTCAAAGCTTGTCTTTGTACTGTATTATATTCATTTTCGCTAGATTTATCAGCCTTTTGTTTCTGATTCACACCTAATAATAAAGAAAAAAATGAAAATAAAGACATTAAGAACATCTATTTTATCATGCAATGTTGTTGCAGAAATGCAACATGATTGTGCCTGTTCAACCTATAAGGGTTTTAGGTGAAGAGAATTTAGAATTCTTTAAAATCTTGTGATATAATGTAAGTAATGAAAGTACATTGTAAATATACAGTATATATATAACTTGTTCAACCTATTTTAGTTAGGAGTGTTAAAACATTATTTTACCTCATGTTTAAGGAACATTAACAAGAGATTAAAAACATAAAAAGCCTAAAACTGCTGTAAAACTGGTAAAACTATTATAGTTGTGTGTATCCATGGAGGCAGCCATTCAAGGGAGAAAAGGTAAAATAGCAGATAGCAGAGAAGCTCTACAGAATAAAATGGTATTCTATAGAGCTTCTCTGCTATCTGCTATTTTACCTGTGCCATTTAGTCCTACTTCAACTGCCTCCATTGCTACACACCAGCTACTAGTGCTACACACATTAGCTACTTGTGTAGCAAACTGATCAGTTTTACTAGTGCAGGAAAACAGTATATTATATTTTAATTACTTTAAAACATGTTCATTTTTTGGTGCTACTGTTCCTTTAAGTGTGTTTTATGCCTAGTTGCTAAAATTCTAGTCAGCGAAAGTTGCTTTACTATAGAATGTGCTAAAGCACTTTGCTTAAGCTGCAAATACAGATGTATAGATAGTTCTACCAATGATGTCTGTGTTGCTATTGTTGAAAAACTTTTTCTCAGTAACTCCATTTCATATGTATTTGTAAAGCCAATCATATAGACTAAAATGTTTTGTGGGCATACCTTACTGCATATTGTTCATATGAGATCACTGCCATGACAATTTTCATTTAGTTCCCTAACAGTGACGTTTTGAATTCTGATAGAGGGCTGCGCTATGGCTCAAAACATTGCCAATTTTGCATTTTTACTTCTGCATTAGCTTGTATTATCCTTTATCCCCCAGATACGGGGACAAAGTACAGAAAACTGTGCTTAAAGGGACACTAAACCCAACCATAAAGCTGTCCCACTGCTCCCCCTAGCCCTCTAGGGAAGTTGATGAAAAACATAATTACACATGGAAACCAATTCCCCAATAAAAATTCTACTGACTGAAAACGTAATTAAAGATGCAAGAGAAATGACCAACAAAAATACTGATTCCCAGGACTATTCCAGGCATCTTGCTGTTATCTTACATATAGAGATAAATATGTAATTTGTTCACCTTATTAAATGTCACAGGAATCAGACATGGGGATAAAGGACAGACTTGTTCAGTGCTGGGAAACTGTGCTTAATGCTTCCAACTCCCATTGCAGGAACTAATAACAGGGAGCCAGGGAGATCTGCTGGGATTCTCATTGGAGGATTTCTTTTATTATATTGCAGCCACTGGACCTGGTGATTTGGGGAGAATTGTGATGTGATGGAAGGCAGGGAGCAAAGTGCAATAAAATGGCAGGTTCTACCCTTTTTTTTGCACTTTTCACCCTGCCTTCATAAATGATCTTTTGTGTCTTTGGTTGCTGGACTATGTCACTTATCATACAGTATGTACTAGAGTTGTAATCCAAGAACATTTTGCTGGAAAAAAAACATTGTTACGGATGATTTATGTCCCCATTAATGCTAATTATTATCTTTAATGTCTTCTCAATCTATGTGTTTATTAGTGAAGGGGTTAAACCAAAGATGTTGAATTTAATATGCTAAAATATTGGGTGGTAGATTGCAACAGATTAAGCTGGATGTGTCAATAAAAGTTTTATGCCTCTGTCACTGCAATTCCAGGCAGTTTATATTAGCCATGGTAATGTATGAGCACAGAAAGCTGAAACAGGTGTTCATTTTCCATCTTGCGGATTCCTCCATGTGCTAAATAAGATAAATAATTTAGCAACCACTAATAAATATACCAGCCTTTTTATTTTCCGACCTTTCCATAAATCACTTTTGACAAAGTTAAATAATTATTTCAAAATTCATTTCTTGCAACATTCTTGGGGGCAAGAAACAGGCCAGTTATACCATAAATCCAAGGCATATGCTCATTATCCTCAACTAAATGTAATTATAGTAAATTATGCAAATTGGACTTTCAAAGAGTTATGCTAAAATCCGGTCTTATGCACAATCTCTGGAGTACTAGGGTTGGACAACACTGATTAATAAAAGAGATTTTTTTTTCTCTGATGTAGCTAATGGTGTTTTGAATGTTTTGCTATACTTTGCTTTAACGTATATAGAAAGCAGCAGCTTCTTATACAGCTTGTGTTCTCCCAGTATAAATGAAAAAAATGAGGGACTCAGTTTAATATGATTTAAAAATCACAAAATCACATTGTCATTCCAATGGCAGCATAGTCTAGCCACTTTCTTCTGCTGTTCTGCAGCAAAGGCACTGCTGTGAGCTGATCCATTAGCGTTATCATACTAAAATGAAATGAGCGAGAAAATTCTAAAGGCAATTAAAATAATCAAACTCTCCAAAGTGCATTAAAGGTTAAAATGAAAGGACATTAGAATTGTAAGCAAATACCTAGATCTGAGGGTTTTTTTTTTAACAATATGAATTATACATCTACAAAGTGTAGGTGGTACATTAGATACATGGATTCTTTAATAAAATAATGAAGTGATGTTATTTTGTTTGCTTATTTTTGCAGCGGCAACAGGACATTAAAAATATTCATGGGTTTTAAGACTCTGAGAAAAACCTGCTGGCAGTGGTTTTGCATTGATAAAGTATGTAAAATAGTAATTTGTGTATTTAGATGTCTTGTGTATTCTATTACAAAAAAAGCATTAAAACAGAAATAATATTCAAAAAAGGAGAAATAAACATTAAAAAAAATTAGACTAGAAATTCTACACCTTGTGTTTGGGCTTCTGTACCAGCCCATGACCATCAGAGCCCGGTGAAGATCTGTGCCTTCTAAGATGGAGATGCTCTGCATTGCTGTCAGGTAGCTGAGCTTAGGGACCAACTCACAATGTATAGTTTATATACAGTTCACATGGCAGCAGAAAACAAACAAAAAAATGCATTCTGCATCAGAATTAACTCAACATCAGTAATATACAATCCATTAGAATTATTAACATTATTAAAGGAGAATGCAAGTCAAAATTTAAAAAGCATACTGCCCAATAGTCCTCCTATTGTTCAGTACAAATGCCACACTTTTGGCTCACCTAATCATATATTTACTCAGTCACACTTACTTCACATTTTCTAGAACAGGCAGCCATCTCTAAAAAGGTATTCTCCCTTCCTTTCCCTCCTTGCTTCATACTGCACATGTGTTTCATTCCCTCCCCCCCTGCCCTCTGCCAGATCTGCTTCTGATTGGCTGGTGGGCATGTTTAGCTCAGAACAGGAGACAGGATCAAGTTACACACATGCTCAGAGAATAGGAAGGCTGCCGCTGGCACCTACAGGAAGGGGAGAGAGATTTTAGTGATGTCACTGTAGGCTTCACACTGCTGTAGGCTGCCAGCACCATATCTCAGAGAAGCAAGCAGGGATCTGGGAATTTAGATATGCAGTAAGTACTTACAAAGAATGCCTTTAGACTTACTTTTAATTTATATTAACCTTTCATTGTCCTTTAATATTTATTTATGAAGTGCCAACATATTCTGCACCGCTGTACAATAAGTGGGTTTCATACTTTGGACATACAGAGTAACATATAAAGCAATCAATAACCGATACAAGAGGTGAAGAGAGCTTTCATCCGAATTTTGCTCCTTGCACTTTTAGTGGTGCTAAAAGGGACACGCAGAGGGTGTAAACTAGGGGTAAGCAGACAAAATAGATGCCTAGTGTACCTCCTCCACTGTTGCATCCTATGTACATGCCTTCTTCAGGCCCTAGCCATTGGGTCCATCCTCACTATTCTACTGAATTGTGCGTTATTGATGCTGGGAAATTCTGTAACTACCACCACCCTAAACGTGGCGGTAATTTTAGGGTTCCTACATGATTTGCATCTGAAATTGCATTTTTGTTTAGTTATCAACCTCCTTATCTTGTAATGCTTACATTTTAATGTTTAATTACCTTCTAATCAACTGTTAACACCTAATGCTTGTTCATTAAAACTAGCAGTTAGATCACCTACTGCACTAAAATGTTTGTTGTACCAAGGTTTTATGCTATAATACAGGGGTCCAAAAAAAAGTCTTATTCCAAAATAAAACATGATTTTGTAATTGTTTAGGTGGACACTTTTAACAGATATGTAAATGAATAAAAGCAATGTTCACTAACATCTCTATCTCTAAATATAGTCTCAGTAGACATGTTTTTAGTAGGTAAATACTAAGGAGGCCATTAACTAACCGTCAGGATACTTTTTTCTGATTTGGCTTTCAGGGCGTCAACTCAAAAAAAATCGCAGTCTCTGCAACGTTTTTTTCCTGCACAGACTTTTTCAGTTTAGATTTTTAAGTAAATGTCAGACATTTGTGGAAATGAGTTTAGTCGAATTTAAAAAAATGAGACATTGAGAGTTTTAGTAAATCTGCCCCTAGGTGTTGATTTTGACAATCATGCCAGTGCTGGGTAAAAAAGGCTGAGAGTCTCTAGTATGGTTTTAAGAAGCATTTCAGATGCTTAGCTAAAATAGAAAGCCATATAAGTCATATGTAATCCAAATGTGCCTTTAGCACCAAAGTATAGTGATGAGAGAATTTTTTCACCAAACATGAATTCACAGCAGAATTGCACATTTCGCTATTGGCGAATTGTTTAGCAAAATTTCACTTTGAAAAATTTATGAGCGCATCAAAAATAGGTGCAGTTGTGTCTAAAAGGGAGTGACCATTGCAAAAAAGGTGCATTTTTAGCCAATTTGCAAATTTTTTGCAGCTTTGCACATTTTTCGGAAAAGCAAAATAGGACAGATTCGCTCATCACTACAAAGTAGGCAAAATGTTCAAACCACTGAGAACAGTAAAAAAACAAACTGAAAAAGATTTCCTGTGACTCCACAACCACTGCAACTTGTTAGCTAGGCTTATTAAAGGCCTATTCTGATAACACACCATCATTTTAACTGCAAAACATTGAAAAGAATACTGTGAAGGTTAACTTGTGAAACAAACGGGTAATGCAAAGTTTTTAATGAAAGCCATTCAGTATGTAAGCTTTTTGTTGAAATGAACCGTGAGCAGGTTTGTTATCTCTTCTCTTTGATAAAATGAATTCAGTTAATAACGATGCCAGTACTTAAATATGTAAATGAATCTCCCATAGAAAAGAAAATAAGTACAGCATTTTGTCTTAGAGCTACAGTAGGATGACTAGAACACCGCTGCTTTTATTACTGAAAAAAAGCCTCCAAAATGGTTACACGTCATGATGTAAATAATCTCATGCAAGGTCAGTTTATATTCTAGGAAGTGAGAGGTTTCATCTGAATAAGTCATTTCAATGCAAATGAGCTTAGTGGCAATATTCCATGGAACATACTTAGATCTGTGTTGTAGAGATAAGCTGAACTAAGAGAGACATGTCCAAGAATAATATTTAAATTTATCACATCAGAGAAGCTAGCCGTGATGTCCGCACACATTAAATTATTCTCTTGCAACGTCTATACGTCTCATTTCCTTTTACATTTATTTTCAGTTTACATATTAACATAAAACTGTATGTTGTTTTTTTTCAACAAACAAAAATGCATTTGCACAAGTTCAATTGTAGCTCAGGATGAGAAAACTAAGCACCGTTATGATAGTAATCTGCTCTTTAGAAATAGAAATCAGCCTAGCTCTGTAAAAATCCATTGATGACCTTAGGGTCCCTATTTTATGTTATTCATTTCTTTCTTCTTTTTCATTTCATTTTTGCATGCATTAAAACTCAAGGAAATTGATGTTTTTTCATTATAGCTTTTCCCACCCACCCTCCCTGTGCTGTAAACTGTGTAAAACTTCCCTACAGTATAGCAGTATACCCCTTTGTTAAACATTAGCTGAATGAATAGGACTTGTGCTTAAGATATTGTTTTGACTATTGTAAATTTAGAAAAAAATACAAACTAACAAGAGGTCCACTGAACCCATAACTAACATGCTAAAAACATTAAGGCATTTTATGCATTAAGCTACCAAAAATGTCATCCCCTTTAAATAGAACTGTGTTGTTTAAAGGGGAGGACTTATACTGAAGGCTTAAAGGAACAGTTTGGTGTAAAAATGAAACAGGGTAGACTAGATAGACTTTGTAAAATAAAAAATATGTTCTGTATAATATAGTTAGTTAGGCAAAAATGTAATCTATAAAGGCTGGAGTGAGCAGATGTCTAACATAATAGCCAGAACACTACTTCCTGTTTTCAGCTCTCTAACCTCTTAGTTAGTCAGTGACTTTAGGGGGGCCACATGCAACATAACTGCTCAGTTAGTTTGTGAGCACACAGGTCAGATTTAAATGCAAACTAAGTAAAAATTATGTCCCATATGCCTCCCCATCAAGTCACTGATTGGTTACTGACTGCTAACAGCTGTAAAGCAGGAAGTAATGTTCTGGCCATCATGTTAGACATCTGCCCACTCCAGCCTTTATAGATTACATTTTTGCCTAACTAACTATATTATACATAACATATTTTTTATTTTACAAAGTCTATCTAGTCTACCCTGTTTCATTTTTACACCAAACTGTTCCTTTAAGCCTTTGCCCAACTAACTACAGGTATATTGAAATTTGTTTTACATTTTGCGCAGTTTATCTATTTTAACCAGTTTCATTTTTACAATGAACTATTCCTTTAATACACAAAATGTCTTAAAGGAAGTCTATACCCCCCAAACAATGTAGGTGTCTATAAAAATACATCACATAAACCAGCTCATATGTAATACACTGCTTCATCTACATAAATCATTTTAATATAAATATACTTTTTTAGTAGTATGTGCCATTGGGTAATCCTAAATAGAAAATTTTCATTTTAAGAATTAAGGGCCGCCTCCTGGGATCATAGGATTCACAGTGCACACAAACAAGCCAAGGCACACATACATGCTAGGCCCCATGAGTCAATAAATGGACTGTCTTTTACTTCCACACTTCTTCCTGTTACAGTTAGAGCTGCGTTATTTCTGGCCATGTGATCTCTGAGGGAGCACACAGCCCATCACTAAATGGTGGATCAAGGGAAAGGATGTAAAAGGGCAATATTTACTGATATATATAATTCCAGTTTGGTGAGATTCTTTGATAGGTCACTTAACATAATATAATATATCTGTTGGTTAAGTATTCATTTTGGGGGTATAGTTTTCCTTTAATGTGCTTAGCATATTTATTATGGGAGAATGAAGAGGAACTTTTGTCTTTGTATGAATTTTGTGGTCACAGCCTCATTGTACCAGGCCTAATGTTTAAAAATTTTGTGGTGAGCACAGCTTTGCCTTTTTTTGCAAACAGGAGAATTGAAACCATTTTCCAACTTTCAGGTTCATTCAAGTAGTTTATGAGGTTATCAGTTAACTGGTAAATCGATGAATAATGAACTTTGCTTATTTGTGAGACACAACAAAGGGAGTAGGGAGGGGGTTGTTTACAAAATAATGAGCCATTCTAACTGGAAAAAGCTATATATAGGTGTATACTGCCTCTTTACAATGCTACACTCAAAGATTAAAAATGCATAGACTGGTGGTGGTGGTTTTGCATCAATATGAGCAAGTGAGGTAATAGCAAAGATAAATATGAAGCTATAAAAACAAAATATGCAATGTATCTTTAAATGCACACCGAAATAGTAATAATAATTGAATAATAATAATGGAATATGATATTAAATCATTACTGTTCTCAATATCTCCACCATATCTCACCATATCTCAGAGAAGCAAGCAGGGATCTGGGAATTTAGATATGCAGTAAGTACTTAAAAAAATGCCTTAAGACTTACTTTTAATTTATATTAACCTTTCCTTGTCCTTTAAGCACAGTTTCCTATTACTGTCTGTCCTTAATCCCCATGTCTGATTTCAGTGTCATCTAATGAAGAAAAAACATAACATAATTCTCTCTATATGTAAGATAACAGCAAGATGTCTGCCATAGTACTGGGAATCAGCATTCTCATTGGTCACTTCTTTTGCACTTATAATGAGAGTTTGGGTCAGTAGAATGCTCAGTGATGAATGTTCTTGCATCTATAATTATGTTTTTCAACAACTTCTATAGCAAAACTAGGGGAAGCAGTGGGACAGGTTTACAACCTCTTTAATTGGCACTCTATGTGGCTCAATTCAGTAGTAAAAACATATTTGGAAGGAAGAGGAAAGAATTTAAAAACTAGTCAGAAGCTGTGTTTAATGTATATACACACTATAATGATGTAAATTAGCAATTAGGAAGGCAAAGATAGAAAATGAGGAACTGATTGCAGCAGAGGCTAAGACTAATCCCTAAACATTTTTTAAATATATTAAAGGAGAAGGAAAGGCAAAGTCACTTGGGGGTGCCAAAATGTTAGGCACTCCCAAGTGACTTGAATTGCCTACCTTTTACCCCGGGCTGGTGCCCCTGTTCAGAGAGAACAGCACCAGCCCGGGGTACCTGCAGCACTTCCTCCTTCCGTGATCGGAACTTTAACAGAGAAGTCGGCTTTTCACTCTACTGCGCATGCGCCTGTGTGTAAGTCTTAGCGAAACCAAGCCGGAAGGAGGAAGCGCATCGCTCCTGGTACCCTGGGCTGGTGCTGTTTTCTCCTAACAGGGGCACCAGCCCAGGGTACGAGGTAAGCGATTAAAGTCACTTGGGAGTGCTTAAGATTTTAGCACCCCCAAGTGACTTTGCCTTCCCTTCTCCTTTAAAGTAAAAAGATGCAGGTTGAGAGTGTGGGTCCATTAAATATTGGAAATAATGTGGTTAGAAAGGATACAGAAAAACGCAAATGTGCTTAATCAGTTTTTTTCATCAGTGTATACAACCCAGGAGCCAGCATTTCAAGACCCCCCTGATAGGGGCACAGATGGCTCTGCTCAATTTAGTCAGTTGCTGACGCATAATACGGTACCTAAAGGTTTACGAACGAGGAACCGGGGCCACTTGGGTACTGAGAGAGCTTAGTTCACTTTTACTCCATCCTCTATTTCTGATTATTTCTGACTTTTTCATCTAGTATAGGATCTATGGATTGGAGGAAAACTGATGTAATTCAAATGATAAAAAAGCGTTTGAGATCTCAGCCTGGCAATTATAGGCTGGTAAATTGGACAACCTTGGTGGGAAAGTTATTTGAAGCCTTGTTAAGGGATCACATTTAAAATTATGTTTTGGAGAATGTCATTATGAGCAGCATGCCTTTATAAAGGATAGGTCATGTCAGATAATTTTAAGAAGTAGACAGCGGGGTTCCTGGAGAAGTGATTTATTTGGATTTTGCCAAAGTGTTTGATACAGTGCCCCACAAATGACTGCTGTCAGAACAAGGGCCTGTTGGGCTTAGTAAAGTTGTTTGTACATGGATAGGAAACTGGCTACGGGATTGTGTGAGGGTAGTTGTCAATGGTGCATTCTCTTTTTGGAGTAGGTTTCTTAGTGGGGTTCCGCAGGATTCTGTATTAGGTCCACTTTTATTTAACTTGTTCATTAATGACTTAGGGGAGAGTTTTGTCAGTAATGTATCAGTGAGTGTTTGCAGACACAAAACTATGCAGCCCAATTCATTTCATCCAGGATATGGCATCCATAAAGCAGGATTTTGTCAAACTGGCAATCTGAGTGGTTAAAAGACAGATAAGATTTAATACTGATAAATGTAAGGTCATGCACCTGGGATGTAAAAATATGCAAGCCACTTATACCTTTAATGGGACTGTACTAGTCTAATTCTTAATGGAGAATGACTTTAGACTCCTTTTACATTATAAACTAAAAAAGATGTCAAAGTACAAATGGAGCAACTTTTGTTTCGGAATGACATAGCTCACATGGCATGCCACAGCATGTTACAACATTTATTTCAGTGGAAATGGTAATCAACTGAAATTACGTGACATGGTGGGACACAGTGTATCTAAGTCAAAAAGAAAATTATTCTAGGAACATATTGCATCTCCAACAAATGTTCAGAAAATGTGTGTCTCTCTTCCAATTACATTATTGTCCCTGTGCACTGTGTGCATTCTGTCTGGGGCTGGATGCCATTTGTATAATTTGTATAATAATTTATATGTTAATGCATATTTTTCTATGTGGTTAAAACAATAGGGTTTATTTATTGAAACTGGGGAAAACAAATGAACTTTAAGCAGTGTACTGCAGACAGAATAATGGAAACAAATCTCTGATTGTGTCCTCTGGCTTGCTGTACTAATGCAAAAGTACCTAGGAAACAAGCCCTGGGGGCCATTTACTAATGCTCTACTTTTTTCTGATTCTGATTTTTTTTTAGTGCTAAAAGTTGTGATGTTTTTGAGATTTAGGGGCCCATTTACTCAGGTTCTCTGAGAAAAGTTTGAATTTATTTTATTTAATTTATTGCTTTTTTCAAGATTATGTTTGTGTTTTTTGGCAGTATACGATTGTTTGTAAGAAAAATTTAGATAATGCTGAGTATTTTTTGAACAAAGGTTCAAGATTTGTAAAACTTTATGTGACTTTTTTAGACTGACAAAAGTACACCAGGTTTAAGCTGCCGAGAACCAATAGTAGAGGAATAGAATAGTCAGTGACAGGCTGTCCTTGACACATTTTCAAGAGAAAGTTAATCCCATCATTGTTTTCTATTTTACCCAGTTTCAAGGGGAAGTTAATCCCATAGTTGTTTTCTATTTCACTCAGTTTCAAGTGAAACCTAAACACATTATTGTTTTCTAAAAATGAGTGAAAATGCTCCTAAAATGGCTGTTGGAGCACTTCCTGTTTGGGAAAAATTAACAAAATGAACAGCCATTTAAATTTAAGGAATTTAACAATTTTTTTTAATTTATCATGATTTTTTTGACAATAAACTCGATATTTTCGTTCAACCCTAACAACATTATTGTGACAGTTAATAAATGCAGGAAAAATCATGTTTTATTCGAAAAAATACCAGCTGGAGTTTATACTGGTTTCAAGCCCAGAATAATTTTAGTTTTAATAAATCTGCCCCTTACTGTGTGACAAAACAGCTAAAAATCTGAATTCAAACATTCCCCACCTAAAACTTGCCGAGATCATGCAGATGCCAATGGCAGATGTACCTTCCCTGGAGGATCCTACTTTTGTTTCAAAATTTGAGGTTTTGGATTTTTGACACTTTTTTTGTGAAAAAGTAGAGGTTTCAATGCAATGTTTGGTTTATTTAACGGATAAATTATTTTTTGGTAGACTTACAGTATGGAGATCCAAATTACGGATCCCTTATCTGGAAATTCCCAGGTCCTGATCATTCTGGATAACAGGAGTTTCATAAGTTAATGCTACTTAATGTATAGAAGTGGTCAATACTATGGTTTTAGCAGAACCTGTTCAAAGCAAAGGCATTCTCTATAACACGGAGAGGATAATTTTCTTGTTTTCAAGGTCGAGAAAAACCTTAAACTGAAGTTGCGTTCTGTTGTGGAAGAAAAGTCGCGCTCCAGTAAAAGTCCCAATCTTCCATCCATTTTCAATGAAGCTGAAAATTAAGAATGTTTTAATAACCTGGTGAAACAAATACATTTGCTAGAGACAATTCCCACTGACTTTTATAGAAAGTTGTCAGCTTTAACTTGACAATATTTTTTTGTCAACTTTTAATTTTATTTATTTTTTTTAAATCCTGACAATTCAAGGTTTCAGAAAAAATGTGTTTATTCCTATTCATGTTTTTTGAGTGTTTTTTTATGAATTCTTATTGGAGGGGGGAGCAGGGGAAGGGAGAGAGCTGTGCAGACTCTGGCCATGTTAATGAAGGACTTTTTTGAGAAAGAAAGATACCCTAAGAACATGTTTACAAAAAAGGAGACAAGAAATCCTGTGTTTCTTTTGATAGAGAACTCAGTGCAGCTTTTCTGTGAGTGCTTATGGCTGTATTTACATAGACCTTCCTGATAAAGCTTAATTAGTTTTTACCTTTCCTTCTCTTTTAACATTCCTACCATGGATTTTGATGGATAAACAGGCACAACAGGCAAGTTTAAATCCATAATGTAGCTGAGTGTGAGTTCCTTCATAGAAAGTTAACTCATCTCAAGGATCAAAATAGTGGCTTCCAGAAATAAATGAGTTACTAAAAATGACACCTGGTAACGTTACTCATTCTTTGTTTATAGTATAATTAAACTGTTTATTACGGTGCCCTTTAATAAATGTTCCTTTACTTAGATACTGATCAACAGTGTTGTTGACAAAGTTATAACTAGCAAAATGGCCTAGATCCTACCTAATTAACTCTTATATTCTTTACTTTTATAAGCAACTTTATTCATTTTCTTATTCATACCTAAAACAATAGGTTTAATAGGGAGTTTTAATTTTATTTGAGTTAAATTAACTTTTTAATTGTTTAATTGAGTTAAATTAACTTTTTAATTGGTGTTAAAAAATACTGACATTTGATATGCAAAAAAGTGTTAATGGTAGTACAGGTATAGGACCCGTTATCCAGAATGCTTGAGACCAAGGGTATTCCGGATATGGGGTCTTTCTGTAATTTGGATCTCCATACCTTAAGTCTACTAAAGAATCAATAAAACATTAATTAAACCCTATGGGATTGTTTTGCATCCAATAAGGATTATTTATATCTTAGTTGGGGTCAATTACAAGGTACAGTTTTATTACTACAGAGAAAAAGGAAATGAGTTTTAAAATTGTGAATTATTTGATTAAAATGGAGTCTATGGGAGACGAGCATTCCGTAATTCGGAGCTTTCTGGATAATGAGTTTCCGGATAAGGGATCCCATACCTGTAGTAGTAGCGTGAAACAGATATTAATTTTGCTCATGCTAAGAATGAATACTGCAAAGTTAGTTGGTACATTTTGTAAATAAGAAACCTTAATAAATATACTGGTATTATTAGTCCGCTATTAAAAAAACATTTAAATAAAAGGACTATGATGAAGTGATGTTAAAAAAAAATTACCTGTTTCTCAGGATGCCGGCTGTATCATACGGAACCTGTTAAATATTAAATAAGGAAGACATCTCATATTTGCATAAATCCCCCAGGCTATAATTAAATCCTGTCTCTTAACCAACACACTTCTGGCCTGGAATTGAGAATATACAGATGAAAAGGAATTGTAAATAAAACTGCATGGACATTTTCTAAAAGTTATTTTTTTAAAGGTAATATAAACTCAAAACAAATAAAAAAGAATGACATTAGCTGGTTTGCATTCATTCAAAACGCATTTAATTCATTTACACAGCATGGAAAATATCTTAAAGCAACAGATTTAGATTTTTCTTGAAGTTGTTATGATGTTATCTAAGCCAGCATTACTGCTTCTTACAGTATTTTGGAACATAAACGATAATAGCTATCTCTAACGTGTATACAGGGTATAGTGGAAGTAACACAGCAGTGTTTTTAGAGCAGCAGAACAACTACCATAAACCCATCACCTTCAGGATCTGTGTATAGACCTTTTGTACCTAATATTCCAGCCCTGGATATCTATTCGAGGGTTCTAACAATTTGGAGCAATAAAGCACACAATGCATTTATTTTATATATTGCTGCTTAAACCTGTAGTCAACATGAGGAAGACATGTATTCAGTCCATTGTTAGCGATGAGCGAAATATTTTGAAGCATGGATTAGCTGAAAATTTTCAGCATTTCACTATTTGACAGAATATGGAATATGAATAGATAAGGGACTAAATAGAAAGATAAAGTGCAAGAACTAACAATAAAAATAAAATTGTAGCCACGATAAACAATAGCTTTTCGGCTGCCGGGGTCAGTGCACTCTATTTGAAAGCTGGAAAGATATAGACGAAGGCAAATGATTAAAAAAAAACAAGAATAAATAATCAAGATCAATAGTGAAGTTATTAGGAATAGTATATTCTATAGCAGTGATCCCCAACCAGTGGCACGTGAGTAACATGTTGCTCCCCAACCCTTTGGATGTTGCTCCCAGTGGCCTCAAAGCAGGTGCTTATTTTTGAAATTCTGGTTAGGAGGCAAGTTTTGATTGCATAAAAACCCAGTGTAATGCTAAACAGAGCCTTGTGTAGGCCTCCAGTCAACATAGGGGATATCAAATAGCCAATTATAGCTCTCATTGGCACATCCAGGAACTTTTTTCATGCTTGTGTTGCTCTCCAACACTTTTTCCATTTGAATGTGGCTCATGGGTATAAAAGGTTGGGGATCCCTGTTCTATAGCATACTAAAGTTAACTTTAAGGTAAACCACCTCCTTGTTTCCTCTGTAATGAACTCATCCTTATCTGTAAGCCTGAGTTACAGATAGCAACTAACAGTAGAGAGGGGCTCCTTCTGCAGAGATCATTCAAATAAGTATGCGCACTCTCTGAGGGATTAGAGAGTTGAACAGCAGTAACATTAGTCCAACTGCCAGTGAGTACACAGAGTTATAAATTGTTGGGTATAGGCACACTCTATGTTAGTTGTACACAGATGAGAAAGTAGTAACGTGACTGAAGCTGGCCATACACACACACCAATAGTATTATACGAAACCTAGTTTTGTATAATATTTGGTGCATGTAAAGTGGATTGACGAGACGACCGATATCGCAAAAGCTTTGGATATTGGTCATCTGGCAGATTGGGTGGGTCAAAAGATTGAAGGTGCCCAAGCAAAAACTGCATTTAGGGCTGAATCGTCAGGTGGAGGTAGAATCTCTATTGTTTCTACCTCCACCCAAGTTATATGTGTTGGTTTTAGGTGCGCGTCACTGATAATTTACATTCGCTTAGTAATATGAAGGAATATGACATGTTGTATCAGGGGAGGTAATCATAGCAGCATTCCGAGGTATAGTCTTAGGTTGTAGGCACGCTCTCCCTGAATTTAGCATCGCTACAAAATGAATAGAAGTAGGCACATACCTGAATCTACCATTTGAGGGACCAGGCACCTATTTTAGAGTTTGACTTGCCACCATTATTTTGCATGTGATTGTGATCCAGTGTCTGTTTCACTACTAGTTACTTACCAGCTCTCTGAGCACTCTGTTGGGAGCTGTTGTCCTCGTAGAGCAGCTATTAGTAAAAGTTACGTTTTAACTTAGAGAGTGCCCCAGTAACAATGTTTTCCAAGTAGTCCTGTACAAGGGGCTAAAAATAAAATATGTTAGTACTTTATAATGAAAAAAATAAGCTTTTTTTATGGTACATGATGGTAACTAAGCTACATGAATCCATATCAGTAGCAAAATAATCCTATTGGGCTTAATTTCATGTTTAAATGAAACTTGAGGTATGGAATCCTTTATCTGGAAAAACCCAGGTCCAAAGCATTCTGGATAATAGATCCTATATCTGTACTGGATTTTCAGTTCATGCCTTGTTTTTTGAACATAGATTTATGTTTCCATCTTTAACCAAGTTCTACATATTTGTTAAGGAAACAGAACGAAGGAAATAACAAATGTTGATATTCTGAAGTGATACACACAAGCTTGTGCCATAATAACAGTAATTTTTGTGGAGCTTTTCATTTCTCTTTATAAACAGCTGCTGTGTTTGGCTTTTATGTATTCTCCTTGAAAAAAAACATCTCCAGGACTAAAAACCAGAAACACTGTGTGTCCTCAGTTAGCGAGAGAGATTAAAGAGATGTAAAAGGAGTTGCAATTTCATGCTGATCTTAATGGCATTCTTAAAGCCACAGCAACAGAATACTTGTATATAGTATAGAACCAGATACTTGTATAGAGAGAGATACTTGTATAGTATATAGGGCTGGATACCTGTATAGGATCAGATGTTTGTATGGAACTAGAAACTTGTATACGTGTATAGAGTATAGAACAGGTTTACTTGCATAGAACATAGAACTGGTTAATTCTATAGAATTAAGTACTGGATACTTGTATAGAGTATAGAACTAGACACATACAGTACATAGAGTATGGCACTGGACACTTATATAGAGTATAGGACTGAATACTTACATAGAACGTCGAACTGGACACTTGTAAAGAGAACAAAAGTATAGAATTGGGTAATTTTATAGAGCATAGAACTGGATACATGTGCAGAGTTCAGTACTGGATACTTGTATAGAGTACAGAACTGGCTACTTACATAGAGTATGGAACTGGATACTTATATAAAGTATAGAACTGGATACTTATATAGAGTATAGAACTGGACACTTGTATAGATTATAGAACTGGATACTTATATAGAGTATAGAACTGGATACTTATATAGAGTATAGAACTCGACACTTGTATAGATTATAGAACTGGATACTTATATAGAGTATAGAACTGGATACTTGCATAGAATGTGGAACAGGACACTTATATAGAGTATAGAACTGGATACTTACATAGAGTATGGAACTGGATACTTATATAGAGTATAGAACTGGATACTTGCATAGAATTTGGCACTGGACACTTATATAGAGTATAGAACTGGATACTTACATAGAGTATGGAACTGGATACTTATATAGAGTATAGAACTGGATACTTGCATAGAACATGGAACTGGACACTTGTATAGAGAACAAGAGTATAGAATTGGGTAATTGTATAGCGCATATAACTAGATATATGTATAGCATTTAGAACTGGATACTTGTATAGAGTATAGAACAGGATACTTGCTGGAACTAAATGTGTATGCAGAATCCAATTTGAACAGCACAAGCGCTGATAAGGGAATGAATCATGTAACTTACAAGGAGAGGCTTGACAAAGTGGAAATACTCTGCTTGGAACAGAAGAACATAGGTATGTCTAACACCAAATACATACTGCTTTTTAAAGAGTTTCCCGCAAAAAATTTACACTTTAAGTTCCGGCATTGTAAGGCTACATCCTTGTTTGCATGAACTTTTCACTGAATAAGGGTCTTTGCAAACATCTGCTGTTTGCAGATATAAATGTCACTGATTATGTGTCAGAGGAAAAATGGCTGCCGGGTTAAAGCTGCTATTTGTTTTAGAAAAATGCGATGGTGCTAGTGAGCGAAGAGGAAATATGCAATAAACATTATGCTGTTTGGGTGGGGGAGACATGCCCAACTTATATAAATTGTAAGAATATTTAGGGCTTATATGCCCTTTAAAGTTATTAATGATCTCTTATAAATACCATAACACTTTATTTTATATACAGTAAATCAATAAAATAGAATAAAAAGCCTAATCACCAAATGGTCTCATTACATACAGAATGCTTCAATGTATTTAGTACAATACTAAAAGCCAATAACAGTTTTGCTTGCTTTCACATATGCAAAATGAATATAATGAATGCAGTCACACATCGGCGATTATAATGGTGGTATAGATGTCAAAATAGTATGAGGTTACAATATATAGATGATAATAATGATGTGATGGACACTCTCACATGTGGGATACAGAGTGTGGCTCTTAATTACATTCAAGGTTAATGAAAGGCTGTATAACAGAAAGATGAATGGAGAATTCACCCTTTCATGAATGTATTACTTCAAATTTTAAAAAATAATTAAAACTGCTAGGTATAACTCAATGCTTTTAATCGTAAATCTGACTGAAATTAGAATTGGACTATAGTGGTGAATGCAGTGTTCCGTGCGACTAAGGTATTGAGACTTCTCTAAGGGTAATTTATATGTGACATAGTTACATAGGGTTGAAAAAAGACCAGCACACTCAAACCTATACTGACCTATCTACAGTCATGGCCCAAATTGTTGGCACCCCAGAAATGTTTCCAGAAAATCAAGTATTTCTCACAGAAAAATATTGCAGTAACACATGGTGGCCGATTCACTAAAGTGTGATAAAACGTGCGCTATTTATAGCGTGCGGTAAAAATTTTATCGCGTCTTAATTTTCGCGACTTTTCGCACGATTCACTATAAGCATACTTGCGCTATTTTACACGCGATATTGCATGCATTATTTAACTCGCGATGACTATTTTCAAGTGGTATTTGACGGTACATGCGCTAAATAACGCACGTGAATAGTCGCTGCATATGAATAGTAGCTTAGAAATAGTGTATATAAATTGTCGCCGCATATAAATGGTAGCATATAAATAGTAGATGCTTATAAATAGTAGCCACTAGTGTTGAGCAAATGTGTTCTGGTTATCTTTAGTGAAAAATTAGCAAAACTTTTTGAAAGATCCACAAAACGGCAAAAATGTTGTGCGGGCAAATAAATTGTTGCCCGCGACTATTATTTTTTGACGCTTGTGTAAATTTTTGGACGTACGGTGAATTTTTGCGCGGTGAATTTCATGCGTTTTGCCATTTTCCGCACGTCCAAGAATTCGCTGCGAATCCATGCCTGGCGAAACACTTCATCACTTGTAGCTGCATATAAATAGTTGTGCGAATGAACGCACGCTATGTTAGCCATACACGCCAATACTTGCGGAAAATTACTGTATTAAAAATGACCATTTCCATGCAAACTGGCGGCTGCGTCACTCTAGGGCAGGGGTCGGGAACCTTTTTGGCTGAGAGAGCCATAAGCACCACATATTTTAAAATGTAGTTCCGTGAGAGCCATACAATATGTTTGGCCGCGGATGCTGAGGGCAAGGTAAGGTGTGTCCCAAGGATGCCGGATGCGATGCAGAGGAGGCCGTGGCCTGCGCTTGGCAGATAGAAGACGTGTTCTAAGGCTTAGAACACGTCTTCTATCCGCCAAGCGCAGGGGCCACTATAGTAGTGAAATTCCATACATGCCAAGACTTAAGTAAAATTTATTAAAAAGACACATACTAGAATAAATAACACTGCTAAGTCCATATTTTATTGCCAAAAACTCACTGTACTTTTCTATAATTTTTCGCCTGCCTGTAGTAGGTGTTAATTTTCGCATAGACCAATGCGATATTTAGCACGCCTAAGTGTTTGTGAATCATGCGATCGTATTCTTTTCAGCGCAAAAATTAACGCATGCGGTAAAACTAGCGCATGCGGTCGCGCGAAAAATAACGCATGCGATATGGCAACTTAATGGTGAATCGCGCGCTAATTATCGCGTCTATTTTAACGCAAAAAAAGCGTGCGATAAATTTTATCGCACTTTAGTGAATCAGGCCCATGTTTTGCTATACACATGTTTATTCCCTTTGTGTGTATTGGAACAGAGCAAAAAAAGGGAGGAAAAAAAGCAAATTGGACATAATGTCACACAAAACTCCAAAAATGGTCTGGACAAAATTATTGGCACCCTTTCAAAATTGTGGATAAATAAGATTGTTTCAAACATGTGATGCTCCTTTAAACTTACCTGGGGCAAGTAACAGGTGTGGGCAATATAAAAATCACACCTGAAAGCAGATAAAAAGGAGAGAAGTTCACTTAGTCTTTGCATTGTGTGTCTGTGTGTGCCACACTAAGCATGGACAACAGAAAGAGGAAAGAGAACTATCTGAGGACTTGAGAACCAAAATTGTGGAAAAATATCAACAAGTGGGTCGCACTGTAGAGCCCAGTGTCAGAAAGCCTGGGTTTGCGAGATCTTGGCTCTTCCAGCAGGACAATGACCCCAAACATACGTCAAATAGCACCCAGAAATGGAGGGCAACAAAGCGCCGGAGAGTGGCCAGCAATGAGTCCAGATCTAAATCCCATTGAACATCTGTGGAGAGATCTTAAAATTTATGTTGGGAAAAGACGCCCTTCCAATAAGAGAGACCTGGAGCAGTTTGCAAAGGAAGAGTGGTCCAAAATTCCCAGGGAAAGGTGTAAGAAGCTTATTAATGGTTATAGGAAGCGACTGATTTAAGTTATTTTTTCCAAAGGGTGTGCAACCAAATATTAAGTTAAGGGTGCCAATAATTTTGTCCAGCCCATTTTTGGAGTTTTGTGTGACATTATGTCCAATTTGCTTTTTTTCCTCCCTTTTTTGTTCTGTTCCAATACACACAAAGGGAATAAACATGTGTATAGCAAAACGTGTTACTGCAATACTTTTCTGTAAGAAATACTTGATTTTCTGGAAAAATTTCTGGGGTGCCAACAATTTGGGCCATGACTGTATACACTCATATACATGTCAACTAACCCCATGTCATGAAGGAGATAATGATCCAGTCCTGTTTTTTTATTTTATATTATAATATAAAATAAGGTCTCAAAAAGGCCTGGAGTGGATCATTACCTCTTTGTGACTGCTCTGAGGTACCATTGGTAAAAGTGAACCTTTAACTGGAAATCTTTTGTCACTGAACACTTGTGTCACATCCAGAAATTCCTGGTGTCTAGTGGGCTTGCTATTGAACTAAAATCATTGAGTTACCTCAGCTCAGTTGCCTTATTACTGTGTTTCAGACCAGAACCATCCTTATGAAAAACAGGTCAGATTTTTATGTTTTATAATAACTTCTAGTTATGTTTTGATAATTGTTTAATAATCAATAGAAATGTTGGATTCAGAAGGCATTTATCTCCTACTAGGAGGTGGAGGTATTATTTGTCCTTGAATGCTTCAGCTTTACATAGTGAATGTAATGGCTCATTATGCAGTCTAAAGATGAGGTAAAGAACATACTGGCAGACAGCCCAAATAATTTCCCTGTCATCATGCATCAGTGTTTTTCCTTTGGATGTGAAATGTGAAATTCATTGCTTGCCTAAAGGGGTTGCAAACCCAACCATGAAGCTGTCCCACTGCGCCCACTAGTTTTGCTATAGGTAAATAAAGTTGCAAAAAAAAATGAAACTACAGATGCAAGAAAATTAATCAATGAGAATTCTATTTACAAAAACTTAATTACGAATGTAAAAAATTTCACCACTGAGAATGCTGATTAGCTAAATTAGGACAGGCATCTTGCTGTTATCTTACATATAGAGATTATTATGTCGTATTTTTCTTCATTATATTACCCTGTAATCAGTCATGGGGATAAAGGACAGACTTGATCAGTGCTGGGGAAAAATATATTTATAGCTTCCAACTCCAATTGCAGGAACAAAGAACAAGAAGCCCGATTTAGACAGATCAGCTGGAATTCTCATTGGAGAATATATTGCATTTTAATTCAGCCGGTGGCTGTGGATAGCTGGAGAAAGTTTTGGAGAAGTTTTATTGTGCAATATTGCCTTAAATGGGATGTAAACCCTGCTGCACTGCCAATGAATTAATTGGATGCAGTGCGTGGAAATCCATCTGGTATCATTGCTGGTTTAAGGCATGCAAGAGACCTTTGCACCTGATTCTTTAAGTGCAAGTGTGCTACTTGCACAGAGTGCAAATGGAATCCTGAAGAAGGGGGAGGAAGTTCCAGGGTTACCCTGCTTCAATAGGTGCAGCAGCACTTGATTGGAAATGGAAGACAGGAAGGAAGCAGTGCAAGTATACAGTACTGTAAAAAGCGCATTTTGACACAAGAGTATGTTGTGCATAGAGAGTCTGTGAGGCCCATAGATTTTTATTTTTTATTTTACCCCAACCCTTTTCTCACAGGGGCAATAAATATACTTGTAAATAGTAGATTTATATTCAACAGAACCTTCATATTTTTCAGTAGACGTTTTTCTTATGAAACAGATATTGTTTGTAAAGTATTAAAATGAATCATAATTCCAAAGAAAAATTAAAAATTGATTATTTTGACATTTTACAGTATGACTCCATGTTATTCATCTTGACACATAACTAGAGATGCATGAATCACCCACAAGGCTCGCACTGAGTTAAAAGCTGGTTTGTTATTAAAAAAATCTGCATTGAATTAGCATGAAATCACAAACACCACGCAAATGAACACTAATGACAAATTAAATTGTCATAATTGGTCATGAATCAGTTAAGATCTATGTAAAGGTCTTTGTATGTCCTCTGTCAGTTCCAAAGCCTCATCATTTCTATGAATACGTTTATAAATCTCTTCCTATAATGCTGTATATGAAACAAAATCATTATTTAATAGGCAAATCTAATGATAATAAAGCTATGAAATGGCTTTATTTGTTAGAAACATTGGGGGGGGGACTGTCATATGAGGCCATTTTTCCTGTTTACACAATAAACAGACATGGTTCATTTAGATTTTCTGAAGAGCATAAAGAAATGAAAGCATTGTGCTTTGTTCTTCAGTGTTTGTACAGTAGTTGTAAACTGTGTTTGTTTTCTTCTTACATCAGTTTCCTATTGTTTTTTGTGTTCTTTATTGTTTCTTCTCTGTGCCATTCTTTTGTTCTAGTTAAGTATGTTTGTATCAGAAGAGGTATAGCTATGCTTAAGCATGCAAAGCCATGCAAAATTAATTTGGATTATGGGTTGGCTTCAGGTTGCTAGTGTCACCTATATTTATAACAAAGCTCTATTCCATCTGGAGTATTGCATTCTCTGCATCACACTGCCAAAACCAAACAGTACAAGACATTGTCATCAAGTATTTTAATATCATTTTCCTTTATTGTCTTCCTACATAAAGAACCATAAAAAGGAACACAAGAACCTCTGTAGAGCAATACCTCCCTCTAGTGAGAGTTCTGAATCAGAGAAAATGTACAGTAATTGTATCTATATATCAGAGATGTCAGTTTCTCAATGAAGCCACAAAAGCTACTCAGAAAAATATATCCCTATTAATATTTTTGAAGATTTCGGAAATCTTACACTTAACATTTATTAGGTGCACTATTTATCCCCATGTGCTATGAATAGTAATATAAACATGTACAAGATATTTAGCAATTTCTGTGCTTTGATTGTTAGTATAGAAAATTAGAAACAAGTCCTTATAAAATGATTTATTGCTCATTGACTCTTCAGATACTGAGTGTAAATGAGTTCTAATACTCACATGAAAGTGGTTTCCACTAGTGAATCTCTGCAGCTTTTCCTTTAATCAATTGGTTGGTTGCACAGCCATTGCCTGTTACAAGCAATTTTAGTAAATGTTATGCATAATTTTCTGTGGAAAACAAAGTGGTAAGAGAGAAAGAGAGATAGAGAGCAACCTTTCAAAAATATTTAGCGAAAATTAATATCACAAATCAACACATTTCCACTGTTTTTGAAAAAGTTCAAAAAGCTAAAAGATAAAATTGACTGCCATATTGAATTTGTCAAGCATGCTTTAAGTTGGAACGTTTTAAAATATATGCTTTGTTTACCCTGATCTGCATGTGTGTTGAATGTATCTGTACTATCAAAATATTTACTGCATAGAATTCTCAGTTATAAATAATATATAGTGAAATACATATCACTTGTATATGGCATATGTGAGGAGGGTTAGAAAGATTACTAAACCTGTTACTAACAAAAGTACTGAAGACAATCCATTACCTTAGCCCAATGATCCCCAACCAGTGTTTTGCGAGCAACATGTTGCTCCCCAACCCGTTGGATGTTGCTCCACGTGGCCTCAAAGCAGGTGCTTATTTTTGAATCTCTGGTTAGGAGGCAAGTTTTAGTTTCATAAAAACCAGGTGTACTGGCAAACAGAACCTCCTGTAGGCTGCAAGTCAACATAGGGGCTGCCAAATAGCCAATTATAGCTCTTATTTGTCACCTACGGAACTTTTTTCATGCTTGTGTTGCTCCCCAACACTTTTTCCATTTGACTGTTGCTCACAGGTATAACAGGTTGGGGACGTAATGTAATAGGGGCCCCTATCCAAACCAACATGTGGCAACTCAAGGAGGAAACTTTCGGTGACTTGGGGAAAATGAAGCCATTGCTATTATCCTAAGGCAGGGGCCTTAGGCTAATAGCAATGGCTTCATTTTCCCAAGTCACCGAAAGTTTCCTACTTGAGTTGCCACATGTTGGTTTGGATAGGGGCCCCTATTACATTTCACATTCTGACTCTACATGCAAAATAGTAATTGCAAAACCATTAGCTGCTTAGAGAACTTGCAAGGTTCCCACTTTGATTAAATTCCTATGTTTGCTAATTTATTTTACAAATTTATTAAGATTACATAACTTTGTTATTCCATATTATATTCAATTAGCATATCCATTCAGATCTGAAAATTACTGACAACATTATAGGCACTATAGAATAAATATGAAATAAATAAATATGAAATAGAAAATTCGTATAGCCTCAATTGAGATATGCTGACATTTTGGACTATTCATCTTTTATGCTCCAGTTTACTTATATTTGAAAAAATGCCTTCTACAACCTGCAGTTTCCAGATCTTTCCATGTTTATTAAGGTTTACATCTAGACTCATAGCCACTTCAATATCATACATCACTTCAACATAATATATCAATACTCTTAGATACTTCAGAACAGTGCAGTGTTGTGTTTTAACCATTCATGGGTGCTTTTTGAAGCAAGCTTTGGGTCATTGTCCTCTTGGAAGACCCATATCTACACCAGAGACCTACCTTTCTGGCACTGGGTTCATTTTTGGCCTCCAAAATGCCTTGGTTATTGTTATTTTAATGCCATGCATAGACTCAAGGCATCCAGTTAAAGGGGCAATAAAGCAATCCAAAAACATCATCAAATTTCCTTCATGTTTGAGTGTAGTCATGTTGAGTCATTTTTTTTCTTTAAACCAAAGGCTCTTATTTAATCTCATCTGTAAATGGGACAAGTATTTTGGCTTGTTTAGGTATGTTTTGGTGAATTCCAAATGGGCTTTCTTATGTTATTCTGTCAGCAGTGGGATTTTCCAGGGCCTCCTATCATACAGCTCTCTTTCATTGAGTTGGCAAAGGATGATGTGTGTTGAAATGTTTGTTCAACTAACTGTTACTAAATGGCAGCTTGAATCTGTCTGGCACATGATCAAGGTTCTTGCACGACAAGTTAAACAATCCTTGAGCAATACCATTCTTAAAGGAACAGTAACACCAAATTTTTTTTAAAGTAAATGAAATATAATGTACTGTTGCCCTGCACTGGTAAAAGTTGTGTGTTTGCTACAGTAACTCTACTATAGTTTATATAAATAAGCTGCTGTGTAGCCCTGGGGGCAGCCATTCAAGCTGGAAAAAAAGGAGAAAAGGCACAGGTTACATAGCAGATAACGGATAAACTCTGTAGAATACAATAGTGTTTTATCTGTTATCTGCTAAGTGCCTGTGCCTTTTCTCCTTTGAATGGCTGCCCCCATGGCTACACAGCTGCATTCTTTATATAAACCATAGTAGTGTTTCTGAGGCAAACACCCCAGTTGTACCAGTGCAGAGCAGCAGTACATTATATTGGAATTTCTTTTATACACTTGAATTTTTTGGTGTTACTGTTCCTTTAAAGCAATTCTTTTTTATTGTGTCCACATCCAGGCAGACTGGCTACAATGCCATCAAACCTTTGTACAGTGGACATTAAGGTCTCTAGAGATGGAGATTAATACAAACAGGGGGTTATTAAGATAATAATGGATAAATACAAAGTATAATAATAATTACAAATAAATACAAGATACAGTTGCAATAAGTTAAGAGTCAAAGGGGCCGATAAAATGAGCGCTATTTATAGCATGCGCATGCATGAAAAATTTTATCGCTTCTTATTTTTTGCGACTTAATGCTTGATTCACTAAAAGGACACGTGTAATAATTAAGATGGGATGTTCTTTGCGTTTTTTAACTCGTGATGAGTGTTTTTCTTGTGTTAATTCCTGCAGTGTGTGTTATTTCCCGCTGCGAGGGATATATTTCGCTGCTTGCTATATTAGCGCACAATTTTAGGCACGTAACCATTACTTTTGGAAAACTACTGTTCTGAAAATGATCATTTCCCTGCAAACTGGAGGCTGCATCACTCTAGGGCCAACACAGACTTAAAAAAATCACACTGCAAAGTCCATGTTGTGTTGCCAAAAGCTAACAAAATTTTACCCCAAGTAGGTGTTCGCACAGACTTATGCGATATTTAGCGTGTTTAATACTTCATATGTGTTTGTGAATCATGTGTTAGTATTATTTCTATGCGAGAATTAACACAATGCGAAGTAAATAACGCTATTGTTATTGCGATAGTGTGTTTTTTTGCGCATGCGATATGCGTCTTAACGCATACAAAATGACTTTGATGAATCGGGACTTAATTATCGCATGCTTTTTAACGTAAAAAAGCATGCGATAAGCATTATCGACCTTTAGTGAATCGGCCCCAAAGACACAAGAGGATGGAGGTCCATGCCCCGTAGAGCTTACAATCTATATACTTGTCATCTTGAGATTGTTAGTGCTTTCCTACAATTTTCTGTCTCATCTCTCTTAGATAGTTCTTTATTTTTGTGTTTAATTGTCTACTAGTTTAGTGTAAACAGACTAATACAACTGGGTTAGGAATATTGCTTACATCTTATAAGCCATTTGTTTGGTCTAGTCCATTTTAAGATTTCTGTGTGGGTGGTTGTACTGGCATATACATGGCTTTCAAAAAGGGTTGGATGCAATTTTTTTTAGCACAGGAGAAAACACAGAGTTACTCAAATTAAAATGGTGGGATCACATTTACCCTAATTCTAGTAAATTGCATCAGAAATTGTGAATGTGATTTTTTCTCAGACTTGTTTCTATATCTTGGCAGATTTAAGGCAACATTTTTATTTTTCTAAATTTAATTTTAAATAAGCTCAATAACTGCTACATTAATTGAAAAGTGCAAAAGGGACAATATTTTTGGCCACAACTAAAGCTCTCTACAGTATTAACTGGGGCTTGTCAATGATTTCTCAAAAAATGACGTTAGGGAAACTTACCATTTTCCTATCAAACACTACTGTATTTGATGCTATGGGGATGAGATGTAATCTGTCTTGTTCTTTTAGGAGCTTCTCTTTTTCTTTATATAAATGGCCACCCCTCCCATTCAGCAAACATGCTTTTAGATTTTTATTCCTATCTATTCCTTTGTGGATTGTGTGACACTTTTCTTTGTTGACGCTGTAGGAGAAAGAAATAAAAGGCAGCAGGAGCAAACACAATGAATAAACCAAAAGGGTGCATAGGTTTATTTAGAGATTTATAGCTTTCTTTTAATAGCTAAAAAAGGACTAAGAAATTGAATGTGCTTTTTAGATGTGGGACGATGATATACTCCCTGAACAAAATAGAAAATATATATTATTTCCCACCCACAAGAATAGCCAAGAGTGTTGTCAGATATAACTGTGATAGCATTTACATTACTTGCAGTTTTTTTTACTACTGAAAAGTTCAACAAAAATAATAAATGAAATATAATCAAAGAACAAAATCATAAATTATGAGTTGTTTTATAATGGTAACCTACAGGATAATTTATTAGCTTAGCAAATACAAAACATGGTTTAGACACTTGATTTGAGTGATTATTGTTTTGGTCATTTTCAGGGCATTTTTGTCTTCCAAATGTTATTAAAAAAAAACACACAGGAAGTGTTTGCAGGCTTTCATACAAATTTATTGAATTTCTAATTTCATAATCAATAACAAATCATCTCTCTCTCTATGTAACAAGTCACAATTTTTGTTTATCAAAGACAAGCAGAAGGAGGTCCCTATCCAGTAAAGCATACATTTTAAGTGGGGCAATGCCATGTTTAGCATTGATGAACAGATATGGGACCTGTTATCCAGAATGTTTAGGACCTGGGGTTTTCCGGATAAGGGATCTTTATGTAATTTGGATCTCTATAACTTAAGTCTGCTAAAAATCATTTAAATATAGAATAAACTCAATAGGCTTGTTTTGCCTCCAGTAAGGATTCATTATATCTTAGTTGGAATCAAGTACAAGGTACTGTTTTATAATTACAGAAAAAAAGGAAATAATTAAAAAAAAATAGAATTATTTGATTAAAATGGAGTCTATGGGAGATGGACTTTCCATAATTCGGAGCTTTCTGGATAACGGGTTTCCAGATAAGGGGTCCCATACCTGCATACAAGCCCTCACACAAACCTAGCTCCCATTTAATTGCAAAGATGCAAGCGTATAAAGTGAAAACTAAAAAAAAAAACAGATCCAAAGGATCAAATTTTTTGCGTTTGCAACTCAGAAATCAATAGGTATCATCTATGGAACAGTGACCAGATCACTTAAAAATTCAGAGACACGTCTGATACACGTTGCAGGGTTTTAAAAAAAAAAATTGCAATTGCTAGCTGGATTTTTTAGATGTGTCCCTGAATTTTCAAATGATCTGGTCACCCTAGTCTAGTGACTATAGCTTTCACATTATTCAGAACTTGTTAATCAGCACTGGAGATGCAAGGTGCACCTAAATTCAAAGGTGGATGCAGGGCAAAGATTGCTCACCCCAATAATATAATAAAGTAATGCCCTAATTCAGAATAATACACACATGTCTGCTAGAAAATCAATTGCCTTCAGAAACAATATTCTTTTAATACTCTTGTTATTATTAATTTACCACCAACCACCATGCAAATGTGTGGTGTAAAGAAGAGCAACTCCTAAATAAAGTAATAAAGTTTAAAAAAAATCATATTTCATTGAAACTTCATCCATTCTGTGCATTTTTTAGCGATAACAAAAAATATTGAAGATAAAATAATTGATAGTGTGCTGTACTAACTACACAATGGGCCCTGGATAAATGTCCCTTTTGCCCATTGCCTGTATTTACTGCTTATGTTAGGTGTTAAGTACAGACAACATTCCCTTTAATTCGCTCTTAATTATTTTTTGCATGCTTTTGTGTGCACAATAAATCCCAATATGTAATATAACATGTTTATTTTTAAACAAACGTATCTCTATGCACCACAATTTGTTGTGGGCATTGGTGGAAAAAATAATGCATATGCACCACACAGAAAAATAACTATAAGGGCAGGGGTCCCTTGTACCTGTCAGGGTTGCATTAGGCACCTTGTGTTGAATTTTTAACCTGATACAGGGTGCAGAGTGCAGGTCCTGGTGCAACGCTTGGAAAGGCTATGCACAACTGCTTTGGGCATGGGGCTCAAAGGGCTGCAATTTTGGGGCAAAAAAAACTAATTTTTATCAATTCTTGGTTATGCATTCCTCCCAAAACAAAGTGGCATTTAGAGGTATGAACCTGCATTAAAAGGTAATATTGTAATGGAACAAAAGGTGTAATGTGTGCTCCAGGTCTATTAACCTGTAGCTAGACCTGGAGCCAATTTTGTGGCTATTACATACCACTTAAACTCGGTTATTGGTTAAAGGAGAACTACACCCTACAAATGGATATGGCTAAAAATGCCATATTGTATATATTGTAACAGATAATTGGGGAGCTGAACCCTCTGTTAATACACACCCAAAAGGGTGTCAGGTGCAAATACTAGAAGAACCCCTGGGCCCTTTCTCAAGCTAGAAAACCAGCTTGAGAAAGGGCCCGGGGCCCGAAACGTTGCTTTTTTGTATGTACTTGGGCAAATATACACATTTTTGAATGGCTTACATGCTCAGTGTGCTCTGGGCAGCTGTTGAGAAGCTAAGTTTTAAGTGATACTGACACTTAGGGGCCCATTCATTAAAGTACGACAGGTCCGATTACAAAAAATTGGCATTTTTTCTAAAGTTTCGAACTTTTGCTTATTTTCTATGATATTTTTGTTAAATTACGCAGCTTTTTCGTGCTTTGTGACAATTTGAAAATTTCATAACTTTCGGATCGTACCACAATATTTTCATACAACGAAACAAAATTTTCGTACAATTAACGCGCATTTTTTACAAATCGTACTTTTAAAGTCCGAAATTTGGACTTTGATAAATCCTCCCCTAAGAAACTACCAATTAAAATTTTAATGTACATTAAAAGTTGCCTATAGATCATGTTGATAATTTTTTGCTGATAGTGCTGCTTTTGTAAGTAATTGTTACTTGAAGTTCTTAAACCTGACTGTCCCTTCTCAGCCTGTCAGTTATAGCTTCTAATGCTAATGGCTGCACAAATATGGCCGCCCCCTCATAGAGGAACATGGGGGATCAGATAAGTAATGTAAAATAATTGGGCAAATATTTTTAGGCAAAATTATAAATATCATGCAAATACAATGTTATTTAAATGTAAAAAAAAGGTTCAACTTCTGGTGTCAGTGTCTCTTTAAGGGGTCATCGCAAATTATCAAGCAGAAAATGAGACTGGCCTGTTATATAAAATGATTTTACAAGTGCACTGGTATCACACATGCCATGTAGTAATTATCAGTATTAATTAATAATCAGCCTTGTATTGTGACATTTCTATCCTATGGGGCCCATTTACTTACTCACGAACGGGCTGAATGCGTCCGATTGCGTTTTTTTCGTAATGATCGGTATTTTGCGATTTTTTCGGAAAATTATCGCGACTTTTTCGTTACCAATACGATTTTTGCGGAAAAACGCGAGTTTTTCGTAGCCATTCCGAAAGCTGCGATTTTTTCGTAGCGTTAAAAGTTGCGCAAAAAGTTGCGATTTTTTCGTAGTGTTAAAACTTGCGCAAAACGTCGCGCCTTTTAAGTTTTAACGCTACGAAAAAAGCGCAACTTTTCGCGCCAGTTTTAACGCTACGAAAAAATCGCAACTTTCGGAATGGCTACGAAAAACTCGCGTTTTTTTCGCGCAAATCGTATTGGTAACGAAAAAGTCGCGATAATTTCCGAAAAGTCGTAAAGGCGCCGAAAAAATCGCAAAAAATACGAAAAAGTCGCAAAATGTTCGTTTTCCAATCGGAATTTTTCCAATTCGGATTAGAATTCGTGGGTTAGTAAATCAGCCCCTATATGTACAGTATATTGTGCGTCGGCCCCTAAGCTCAGTAACTGACAGCAGCACAGAGCATGGGCAGTGAATCAACAGAAAAGAAGATGGGGAGCTACTGGGGCATCTTTGGGGGCACAGATCTTCCCTGCTAAAGGGCTGTGGTTGCCTTGGGCTGGTACAGAAGCCCAAAACATAATGTGCAACATTTCTAACCTACTTTTTAGTTAGGCTTTAGCTCTCCTTTAAGCGCATGCAACTAGTGGATGAAAATGAGTTTTTCTTTAAAAGTAAGCCAGCATAGCATTCAATTCCCCGTGATCCTTGTGCATGTACATTTTACTGTTCATATTATTTTAACATTGATTTTTTTTCCTAATGGGGTTACAATAGTTCTGTAAAAACTGACAAAAAAATATTTCATAAAAGGTGTATTGTTTTAATGTATTCCATCAATGCATATGCCTTATTTAATGCACGTATTCTGTGATCTTATGAAATAATGTTATTAGATGTTTGCGTAACTAATATTTTAAAATAAATTACAATCTTTAATTTAACCATAGCAAACAAACATTAATTGCTAAATCATAAGTGATCATATTTCCAGAGGTGCATTTCCATTTTCTTAAATATGCCTTAAGGTAATATTTATGTGTCACATATCCTCTAATAGCATTCATTTGTAAATATTGGACAATGGGTATTAATCTTTTTAAAGACAATCGCATTACAGAAACCTCTAGTGTGATACAGCGCAGGGCATCATGCAATTAATATTATGGTCTCACAGATAATAATGCAATTCTGTTTTCTAATCTGCTGTGAATTAAACTTTGACTTTATCAAGACCTTAAATGTATTCAGATTCTTAGAAAAATGAAGAAAAAATGGTAAATACTTGGGAAAGACAGAAAAAGATATAAGGCTGGGAATAATAACAGGACTGTTGGTCTGTAGTGCATATAATAATACTTAAACAGGTTAAAGGAGAAGGAAAGGCTAGTAAAGAGTTAATCTCAAGCTGCAGGCATACCTTCAGTTGTCTCAATAGTGCCCTTAAGTCTCCCCATATTTCTCCTGTTCAGATGATCAGAAACCAAACAGGAAGAAAAAACGCTGAGCTGTGTAAAGAAAGTTCCCATAATGCCTCACTCCTGCACAGACACCCAGACCAAGTGAACAAGCTCAGTTAGTAAGACTATGGGACCGATTCATTAAAACACGAGTTAGAATCCCGAATGGGAAAAATTCGGATTGGATACGATAATTTCTGAAGATCGCAAATATCACGAAAATGCTTAAGAAAAAATACGATAACGTCGTATTGGCGATCCAAAAGTCACAAAATTTTCATACCGAACGATTGCAAACAGCGGCAGAACCTTTCTGAATCTTTGCGACTTTTTCGCGAATTGTCGCGACTTTTTTGAGCTCTCAATACGAAAGTTGCGACAATTCGCGAAAGTCGTAATGACTATGAAAAAGTCGCGACAATTCACGAAAGTTATAATGGCAATGAAAAAGTCGCGACAATTCTTGAAAGTCATAATGGCAATGAAAAAGTCGCGACAATTCACGAAATCTGTAATGGCTTTGAAAAAGTTGCGACAATTTGCACAAGTCGTACCGGTTACGAAAAAGTCGCGACAATTTACTGGAAAGTCGTAACGGCGACGAAAAAATCGCAAAAAATACGAAAAAGTCGCAAAATGTTCGTTTTCCAATCCGAATTTTTCTCATTCGGATTCGTGGATTAGTAAATCAGCCCCCAAGTCTAGAGTTGCCACCTGTTTGGTTTTAATCTGGCCAGCCCACCTGGGGGCTACTGGCTTTCAATAATCTGAAAACCTGGCTGAAATTCAGCTAGTCACACACAAAGCAGAGCTGTAACCCCGATTATTATGTCATAGTCCCACCCCAATATGTCCCAACCCTGCCTTGATATGTCACTAGCACCAGACCTGAAGTCATTTACACACCCCTTTGCCCGGTTTTAGTTACAGGCAAAGGTGGCAATGCTATTTAAGTCACTGATGGGAGCAGAGCAGAATTCCCTTTGGTGGGCCCATGCAGATTCCCTTTGGGCCTAATAAATTGGTGACAATACTGCCAAACCCAGGTTAATACACAAATTTGTTCATATTATGGCTGTGTGGTAGAAAATACTTTTTTTCAGATTATATATACAAAAGGAAGCAAGAGGGCCATTCTGGCAGTGAGTAGCTAGGGATAAAAGTTCTACTGAGGGAAAGAATAGACACATTTCACACTTTACAGTTAAGCCAAATGTTTTGTGGTAAAAAAGAAAAAAAAATAACAATGATTAAAGATTTGTTGCTAACTTGCTATTGGCCTTTACAGGGCCTCTTTAATAAATAGGCAAAAGGAGCATTTGCCCAGGGTGTACTAGGACAGTGGGGTTCAACATTCATCTGCAAGAACCTTTAAATGAAGTACTGATAGCAATGGTGTTGAAATTAATTCTGAATGGAAATTTTTATTTTATTTGCATACACAAGCAGAAATGAAAACAAGATAAAAACATGAAACAAAGAAATAACAGTGCATTGCCGTTTAAGAAGTTGGAGGTTTAAGGTGGGTGGGTTAATAAAAGAACGTTTCTCAACTACTAAAGTGGTATGGGATGGGGTTAGTATTGGGGCCCCTCAACTCTATTTACATATTTTCTCAGTGCCACTAAGCATAAGCTATGGATAAGTGGGGATGATGAGCACCCTGATACTCTTTTATTACAAGATTTTCCCACTGCACACATTCTGAAAAGACCACCCTCTTACGATTTTCCAGCTGTATGATGTTTTCTGACACAATAACCTACCACCCATAGCTCAGGGGACACATGTTCAGATTAGATTTCAGCGCCCAGTATGATACTAGTTATTTAGATTAAATTACTCCATGCCACTTTCAGCATGAAACCACTTTCTTTAAATGTAACCTTCTAAAACTCATTGGCTGAAGTGTTATAAAGTGCACCTTAAATCTGTGCATATAAATCTGGACAGCTAGGGGATTTCTGTCACTTTACAGCAGAAAAATGTGTCTGGTAAAAAATACAGAAAAAAAGAACACTTAAAAATAGCGCAATCTTCTGACCCACTGATAGCACTCAGAACGGTGATCCATTTACTTGTCTTATACAAAAAGCATTTGTTTTGGGTTTTTTTGCAAAGCTTAATGGATTGTGCCCATAATGCCAAGCCAGTACTATGTTGTACTTGTTTCCTGTGCTTTATTGTCTTCAGTTGAAAAGTTGTTTTTTTTATTAATAAGAAACTCTAACATTGGTTCATGTCAGGTAATTCATATATATATATATTTACGCTGCAGAATAAACATATGCAGATCTAATGGGCGTGAAACTTCAGGTTACTTCGAAAAAACGAAAGCAACAAGTACAGTATATTTTTCCACCGGCAATTTACATTATTGCCAGTGGGAAAGTATTTTCACAAGATTAATCCTAAAAATGAGAGAGGAAAGAAAGCAATTTTAAAATGATTATCCAGTATCACCACACGTAATATGTTTTACATGCAGCGATTTCATTGCAAAATTTTGCCATATGAACATTTATACATTATTTGGTACAACAATAGGGATGTAGCGAACCTCAAAAAAAAAGTTTGCGAACGCGTTCGTGAACTTACGCCGAAAAGTGCGAATATTCACGAACTTTGCGAACCCCATAGCCTTCAATGGGAAGGCGAACTTTAAAACCTAGAAAAGCCATTTCTGGCCAGAAAACTGATTTTAAAGTTGTTTAAAGGGTGCCACGACCTGGACAGTGGCATGCAGGAGGGGGATCAAGCAAAAATTTCTCTGAAAAATACTTTGTTGACACAGCGTTGCGTAAAATCGCAAAGGCAGCTGGCAGACCTAGCGGAAATATGTGACGTTTTTTGTTATTTCGCACTATTAGCACCATGGAGACGGGATTTGCTGAAAAACGCCATGTGTGGCTTGTGCGGCGTTTTTGGGCCGAGAAAAAACGCAGCAGAAAAACGCCACGCGAACCCAAATTTTCGAACATACGCGAAAAGTTTGCGAACTTCCGAACTTGCGATGTTCGCGCGAATTAGTTCGCCGGCGAACAGTTCGCTACATCTCTATACAACAACACATATAAAACGAACTACAGGGGAAGTTCAGGTTAAAAATATAGGTTTCGCGCTGAACTAAAATCCAAGTAAGGGCAGCTCTCAGTAGTGTAAAGTCCTCAGCTTCATACCCACCAACCAAGAAATGCTTAAAGGAAAAGGAAAGTAATTTTGACATTTTACTGCTAATAGATTCGCCACATTAGTGCCACCTAGAACAATATATTTATTCTGCAGAAAGCATTACCATACCTGAGTAAAGAGCCCTAGAAGCTTTCCCTGTTTGTTTAAGATTGCAGCTGCCATTTTAAGTAGCTTTCTGCTATGAAATCTTATGGGAGGGGGGAGTAGGAGAGGGGGGGGGAGAGGAGAGAACTGCACAGACTTTGGCCCTGGGAAAATATGATTTTTCTGAGAGAGGAAGTCAGATACCCTAAGAACATGTTTGCAAAAAAGGAAACAAGAAATCCTGTGTTTCTTTTGATAGAGGACTCAGTGCAGCCTTATGTAAGTGCTTATGGCTGTATTTACATAGACCTTTCTGATAAAGCTTACTTCGTTTTTACCTTTCCTTCTCCTTTAAAAAGAAAGGAGAGGGTGCACAAGGGAAAACTCCCCTAGTGTACGAGTGTATCACCAATGGTATAATTACAAGGTTTCAAAATCCTTTTACCAATTAGCAGGAGATGTGAGTAAAATGTATCAGGTAAGGGCCCACCAACAGTGCTCCCCCTCCCACCTATATACTCACAAACACAATGTTGAGGAAACTAAAGGCCCCTATATCTCCCTCTTTGAGAAATTGGTCTCTAGAGAATTGCTAGAATCTAAATATCTCTTTTGGAAAGATAATTTAACTACTCTAGAGAGAGAAGCGATAAGATCGTTACAGAAGAATTCAGAAATTATTATTAGGCCTGCTGATAAAGGGGGAGGGGTGGTTATACAAGATATGGAGAATTATTTGGGTGAAGCCTATAGACTATTGAGAGATAGTTTAACATATAAGAAACTTAAGAAGGATCCCACAAAGGACTTTCAGGTAGAATTGTTTATTATTCTCAGAAAAGCTTTTTGTAACAATATTATACAACAAAAGGAATTTGATTTTTTATGGATAAAAAACCCTAAATTGGCGGTTTTCTACCATTTACCAAAAATCCATAAAAAATTAATAAATCCCGAGGGTCGTCCCATTATTGCAGGTATAGATTCGCTTACATCTAAGCTATCTCTATTTATTGATCTCTTCTTACAGCCAGTGGTACCGTGTATCCCCTCCTATCTCAAAGATTCTGGAGCAGTGATGGAGATCTTGAGAGGGATCACATGGGAAAGTGGGTATGTCTTGGTGACAGCGGATATTTCTGCCCTCTACACGTCTATTGAACATAATAGAGGTGTAGAGGGGGTAATACGAACTTTGGAGAAATTTAACTTCCCTGAGCGAAAACAGAGAGAATTTTTGAGAGAATCAATGCTGTTTATACTACAACATAACTATTTTAAGTTTGGTAAGGAATTTTTCCTGCAAATAAGGGGTACGGCGATGGGAACCCGGTTTGCACCTAGTTACGCAAATCTTTATCTTGGGGATTGGGAAGAGAGATTTATTTGGGGTTTGAACCGATCACCAGCCTTAAAGGTGTATCGACGCTATATAGATGATCTACTACTTATTTGGGATACGAAAATTGCATCCTTAGATGATTTTTTTATGACCCTGAATAATAATGATGATGGCTTAAAATTTTCGTTTAAATCTAGTGAAAGAAGTATTGATTTTTTAGACCTTGAGATTTTTGTTCAAGAAGGAAAACTGTGCACGAAAACTTTTTTCAAGGAGGTAGATAGGAATACCTACAGTATATACTTAATAGCAGCCACCATAAAGATACCTGGCTTAGAAACATCCCTAGAAGTCAATTCACTAGAATACGGAGAAATTGTACTAATGATTATGACTTTATGGAACAAAGCGTTTTCCTCTTCAAAAGATTTCTGGAGAAAATGTACGATAGGGAACATCTTGTCAAGGAGTTTGTTACGGTTGCTGGTGAAAATTTCTCAGTCTTTCTCCCCAGGTTAGGTGAAGTGTTTAGAGCGGATCAGATAGGTATTATTTCGTCAGGCGAAATGATGGATTTAAAGACAAAAAGTGATCTGGATCGTTTTCTGGAGAATAGAGATGATTCGGCACTGTACGGTAGACAACAGCTAATGATAAAAGATAATAAGTTAAGGCACCCTAAACCCAAACTTAAACCCAATTATAAGAAGATGCAGAGAGAGATGAGAACTGGAATAATATCTCAGGAGAAGCAAGTGAGTAACAAACGGAAGAAGTTCTATATTAATAAAATTGATAGTGTAGATGTGATACAGACCACTGTCAATGAGTCGTCTAATGAGTATGGCGAGTTGGCTATAGTGGTTCAGTATCACTATAAATTGTTTGAAATATTATCTATACTTGAGAAATATTGGCCCATTCTTCTACATGACCCTTTTTTAAAAAAGAATTTACCAAAATATCTACCTGTGATATATAAGAAAAATAAAACCCTAAGAGACATCTTAGCACCCACTGTATTAAAACAACATAGAAAGAACTTTACGCTAGGGGGAGAGTCGATTCTTAATTACTTCCCTAGTATTTCTACTATTAAAAAAGATAGGTCTATTAGTAGGACCTCTATTGGATGGCATAGATGTGGGAATTGTTCTCAATGCAATTATTGCCCTAATAAGGTTTTAAGTATTAGTCATTATAATTCTGAGAATAAATATTTTATTAAGGGTCACATCTCTTGTTGGTCCCAGTATGTAGTCTATATAGTAGAATGTAGTTGCAATAGAAAATATGTGGGACGCACTATACGACCATTTCGCACTAGATTGTATGAGCACATCCGTAAGATCAGATTAGGGTCTACAGAAATACCACTATATAAACACTTTAAGGAGATACATGCTTCGGATGCAAGACACCTTAGGGCATGGGCGATCGAACATGTTGAAGTAGATTATAGGGGAGGAGATAGACTTACTACTTTAGATAAAAGAGAATCCTTCTGGATGTTTACATTGAATACCTTTGTACCAATAGGTTTCAATGAAAATTGGAATGTTAAGTCTTTTCTAGGTTAACCACTAGATGGCAGTTTTTTTTCCCCGTGGACTGTTTTGTCCTTTTAGATGCCTATACTTTATTTATGAGGTGATTTAGGTGTTTAGGTAGATCTATTTCTATGGCCCAATACTGTATTATATTGGTATATTAGGGACACTACGTTACCATTTAGGGTACTTATTAGTTTGGTTGTGATTAGTAATTTACATCTCACAAACTTATATTGGTTTTTGTATTTTAGTTTAATTGGGTAATTTATTTTAGATTGTCTCAGATTTGTATTAAACCTGATATATAGCCTGTAGATATGGTCATACACCAGTTTTTAGATTATTTTAGATTATTTTAGATTATTATTTTTCAGGTATATAAGTTTTATGTATTTTATAACCCTCTACACACTTAAGGGTTAATATCTGTAGTTGGGTAAGGAGGCGTTACTTTTTGTGGTGGGGAGGTATATATATGAGAAGTGTTCCCCGTGTTTTTGCAATCCATGAGTAAGCGCAGGTGCGCGAAACGCGTCGGAGGATTTTGTAACCTAGGAGGATCCGTAGCTCCCACTTCGGCTCACAATTAGTGACGCCATTTTCAGCAATTCAGCGACGTCGCGCCGCGTGAGAGAGCGGGTCTCTCCGACATTTGTGACCCATAAGTAAGTTCCCGGCCGGGACAGAGGGTTTTATTTGGCTTATGTTTGCTCAGCACGGGGGATTTCTAATTTACTTTATTCACGCTAACTCCTGAGTGCTATTGGAACACATAGTAGTACAATCACTTTGCGCCATTTGCATGCTATAAGTTACATGCTGAACTAAACGTCTACTTCTTTCTGCAATATTTTTTTCCCCGTCTCGGGTATTAGTAGGGAAACTAGCTCTCCTTAGAGACAGGTTTGTCCATACGTGCGGTATTTGATAAGCAGATGCTGCTGCAGCCGTTTTCACCTTGTATCTCTGGATAGGGCATATGTGCAATTTTTTTATCCCTTCATTCTGTATTTTTGCAGTTTTTTATACCTACTCTACTTAATTTATTGTGTAATTTTATTGTGTCTCATATTGATTCCCTGAATCATTCTAATTTAACTACTATGAATTATTAGGTCTTTCATCATGTATTTACCCCAGTTCCTCTAATGAATCTTGGATTATCCTGTATATTGGTGTATTTTATCTAGATTTTTATTGTTAGAATTAATTATGTGTATGTTTTATTATGATTCACTAATAAATATAAATTATTTGAATTAATTCACATCACATGGTGATTTGTTTTGTGAGAGCGCCAACTCTGTTTTGAGATAGTTTTGTTGCTAGAGGATTAGTTTGGAGGAAGGCAGCTGTTCACGTTAGGTTATTTTAATTTCACTTTATTGGTGGGGTGTCACTTTTTGAATATTACATTGGGTATTAATACTAGCTTAAGCGCGGATAAGGTTATTTGTATGTACAATGTTGAGGATTGCTTTTAAAAGACTACTTGATCCCTTAGCATTTCAGCAATGGCAATCCATTCAATCAATGTGTACAAAGACAATAAGAGATACCATCACGCATTAGAATTTTTAATGATGTACAGTATTAATAATTAAAACAGACGTCTACGTCTATTGACAAAAGTGCAAGCCATAAAAATTTCAAAAGAGGAGATGCTGACTGCTCCTGGCAAAATATGTTGAAATGCCTATGGATCAAGTAGTCTTTTGAAAAGCAATCCTCAACATTGTGTTTGTGAGTATAAATGCGGGAGGGGGAGCACTGTGTTGGACCCTTACCTGATACATTTTACTCACATTGCCTGCTAATTAGTAACAGGGTTTTGAAACCTTGTAATTATACCATTGGTGATACACTAGGGAAGTTTCCATAGTTTTTGTGTAAAATTCACCCAGCATCTTCATAAATATGCCCCTAAGTGAAGCATTTGTTTAATGGCTGTAACAACTGTGAAATACTTGTTACCCTTTTCGACCCACCAGTTTTACATGACAGCAAAAATTGCATAAGTGTTCTTAGTAAAGGAAATATCTAGAGCACCTCTTACATCAACATTCTGCAATGCCTTGCTCTAGTTTTAAGCAGAAACATTTTATGCTTGAGTACATACAAGAAATGTATTCGTTGTACATTGCAGGGACCTGGTTTATGCCAAGCTATGCATCTTATTAAATGGCAAATGACATAAATTAGAAAATTTTTATTCAATAAAAAAATGTAATAATGTGTGATCAAGATGTCTGAGGCAACATTAGTTCTCAGGCTATAGGCTGATTCCATTCCTGATATGTTCTTGATGTGGAAAAATAACCATCATTAAGCTTCTTAGCATTAAATCAGAAACATTTTAAAAAGTTCTCATCAGTTCCTATGCTTACATTATTTATTTATATGAAAACAGCATAGGCAATATATTGTAAACATTTTGTTATATATTTATAAAGCCATTTTTAGTACAAAAAGTGTAACATCTGGAATAAAGGTAAACACCTAATGCTGAGTTGCATCCCCCGGTGTAAATGAGGGACCAAAACATTGAAATGCTGACCCCCATAACTGCAGTCTGGAAGGACTAAGTCGGCAGCTTTTATTAACCCATGTATGGCTACTTTAAAGGAACAGTAACACCAAAAAAATGTAAGTGTTTTAAAGTACTGTAATTAAAATATAATGTACTGCTGCCCTGCACTAGTAAAACTGTGTGTTTGCTTCAGGAACACTACTATAGTTGTTTATGCTGTGTGGCCATGTGTGGCCATGGGGGCAGCATGAAGAAAAGGCACAGGTTGAATAGCAGATAACAGATAAGCTCTGTAAAATATAATGGGGTTTTATCTGTTTTCTGTTTCTTTTAGGTTCTTCAAGGATCAGGAAGTGACAGGAAATAATAAAGTGAAACTGGCTTCATATTCTTGTTTAGTGTCAAATACAACAGAAACCACAGATGTTTCTTAATTAAAACAATAGGCAAAAAGTATTCTCAGCACAAGCCCTACTTATTGAGTTCAAGTTGAATAGAATTGTATACTGTCTTTTTTAAAGTTCTGATTGGTTGGGGCAGAATGCAATGGATCAGTATGGATGGGTGTGTAAATCATGTGACGGGTGCCTCAGCTCAGAAGCAAAAGGTTATCATTAAAGGGACACTAAACCCAACCGTAAAGCTGTCCCACTGTGCCCCTTAGTTCTCTATAGAAGTTGATGTAAAACATAATTACACATGGAGAACAATTCCCCAAATGAGAATTCTACTGACTGAAAACTTAATTAAAGATGCAAGAGAATTGGCCAATGAGAATGCTGATTCCCAGCACTGTGTCAGGCATCCCTCTGTTATCTTACATATAGAGATAACTACAGTATGTCATTTTTTCCCTTCATTATATGACACAGGAATCAGACATGGGGATAAAGGACAGACTTATTCAGTGCTGGAAAACTGTGCTCAAAGCGTCCAACTCCAATTGCAGTAGTTTGGTTGAGCAGTGATGTGCATCAGGGTTTAGTGTCCCTTTAAAAGCACGTGCATGCTGCGGCCACATCCCTTCACGCATGAGCTTCGCCCTGGGCCGGTGGGTGATGGATTGTTAAGAATTTGGTAATGTCACCATATTAATATGGCAAGTCTTCAATATAGCATTACTGGGAAAGAATGACAGCAAACAAAGCAAAAACAGTGATTAGTTTTAGAAGAAACAGATTTTAGGAATAGCAAACTGGTAAAATAATTATTTTACTAACATTCATCTTGGTATTTATGTTACTAATACACAAATTTGCCTATGCGAGACACAATGATACAGAGGACCTTACTCAAAATCAATAAGAAATGATATACCAATCTCAAAATTCCTTGAATGTAAGTCCATAGACATGGTATCAGGCCACTAGTTCTTTTACCAAACTACCTCCCTTATTAAATTCTATCAATCACATTATATTGAATAACTGCTAAGCACGCAGGTCTTTCTAATTACATTTATGAAGGCAACTAAGCTCCCCTTCATACATATTAAACACCTAATCGTTTAGAGAGTTCATAAAGTGACAAATGCCATTCAATAACTGCTGTTTACATCTTTTCAAGAAAGAAAGAAAAGAACAGAAGTGAATTTGCAAAAATCCAGCTACTTGAAAGCTGATAAGCCAGGAAGGAACAGGCACACTATTGTGTGCCCCGGCAAAGTACATATAATAAACTTAGCACTTAGTGCACATTAGAGGCTTAACCATTAAAGGGCATAAAAATCACTAGGGTTAGTCTGTGATTAATCCTTTAGAATTTCTTCTTTGCAAATGAATGCAAAAGAACATATTTTATATCCAGAAACATAGCGGCAATTCTATACCAACTAGCAGAAACAATATTCCAGTCCTTTGTATTCCCCGACCTTAAACCTCTGAACTTGAAGCAAATGTTTTTCACTGTAAAAAATAAATCTACAGCAGTGTTAATTGCATCACAAATTACCTAGTGAAACATTTTTAGCGCTTTGTAGTAATTGGCCTTAAACCTTGCATTTCTTTAGATCTGAACTTGTGGAATGTAATCTAATCAATGACTACATTAAGGAAAGGCAAAGTAATAGTAAAATAGGTTACTTGGCTGCCTTCATTTCAAAGTTCACCTCTAAGAAGTGTCAGAACAGATTTAGAAAGGCTGGTATTTTCATTTGCACAGCCGTTCATCTTCATTAAGGGGACATCCAGCAATATTATACATTAATGGCTAACAAGGGCTTAAAGGTTAATATATGGCAGCACACACATAGAAAGAACCATACATCAGGTTCTCTTGAATATAGAAATATATTAAATCTGCATCATTAAAGTAGCTTAAAAAACCTTATTTGGTGTTAAAAAGAAAAGATCAGCAAAACAATATATCCACAATTATTTAATATAAACTGTCTACATGGATGGATTATTATGGTGGATAGGAAAACGGCAAACATCTAAAAAGCATCTGATTGTAATAATAGGAAAGACATAATTGTGTCTTTTCCCCCTTAAATAAATTATGCATCATTTCTGCCGGATTTTATACATTAATAAGGTTTGTTTGATCAAATTATCCTAATAGAAATTGGAATGGTAAGAAGTTTTAAAGTGGAAAATGCTGTTGCATGAACAAAGAATGTACAACAGTTACTAGGTTGATTTTAATGACATTTATAAATCTCAGCCTTTGCCAATGCTCATGACTATTGACGAGTGGGTTAAGCAGGTTTAGGCTAAGAAAGTGAACCCCAGGTACAGGTTCAGATGGGTGGCGGGTCTGAATTCAGCAGCGCTGTGCCCTCCCTTTGGTGGCTGATCCCACCCATATATACAGTAAGTCATCAGAGACGAGTTGGGTTCTCCTACTGAAACAATACTACAAACAATCCTTCCTTGTATATTCTGCCAGCGCTTTCAGTCCAAACAGCTTCAGAATTCACTGTAGACATATTTAAGACAAGCAAAAAAGAAAACAGGAACATGGGGAAACATGAGTGAGCAAAGGCGCAAGGCTTATAGCCACTTTTAACTGAGAAAAAGGAAAGTGCACAACATTTCAGGGTTAAAACCCTTCTTCGGGTAAAAAAAGGTACAAATGACTGGTCACACACATTTTTTAATACCTAACGCTCTATATTCCCAACTATTAGTAGGCAGAGCCACAAGCATGTAACCCAATGTATCCTACACCTAGGGGCCCATTCATTAAAGTAAGACAGGTCCAATTAAAAAAAATTGTATTTTAATTAAAGTTTACAACTTTTGCGTATCTTCTGCTATATTTCCGTGCATTTGCACAACTTTTTCATACTTTGCGACAATTTGTGCGACAAAATCGTATTTGTCGCAATGAGAACGAAAGTTTCAGATTCATTAAAGCTTCGGTATCTTGACTTTCCTTGGGCCAGGCTGGAGCTGCAGAGTGCCATTGAGTCCTATGGGAGACTTTCCTTGGGCCAGGTTGGAGCTGCAGAGTGCCATTGAGTCCTATGGGAGACTTTCCTTGGGCCAGGTTGGAGCTGCAGAGTGCCATTGAGTCCTATGGGAGACTTTCCTTGGGCCAGGTTGGAGCTGCAGAGTGCCATTGAGCCCTATGGGAGTCTTTCCTTGGGCCGGGTTGGAGCTGCAGAGTGCCATTGAGCCCTATGGGAGTCTTTCCTTGGGCCAGGTTGGAGCTGCAGAGTGCCATTGAGCCCTATGGGAGACTTTCCTTGGGCCAGGTTGGAGCTGCAGAGTGCCATTGAGCCCTGTGGGAGACTTTCCTTGGGCCAGGTTGGAGCTGCAGAGTGCCATTGAGCCCTATGGGAGACTTTCCTTGGGCCAGGTTGGAGCTGCAGAGTGCCATTGAGCCCTATGGGAGACTTTCCTTGGGCCTGGTTGGAGCTGCAGAGTGCCATTGAGCATTTGGTGTTAGCAAGCCCTTCTATTTTACAGTCATCCTTCCCAGTAATTGGCAGTAGTAGCTTAACATTGAATAGCCCTGCTTGCTTTAAAGGGGTAGATCACCGTCAGATTAACTTTTAGTATGTTATAGAATGAGCAATTCTTAGCAACTTTTCAATTGGTCTTAATTTTTTAGAGGTTTTTTTATTTGGATGTGTGAAGAGTTCTGAAACTGCCAGGGTACAGATGTTAGAACAGCATTGTATGTAACAGAACTCTTTACACATCCATTCATGAAATTCTCACAAGTAACACCTGTCTCGATGAGTTGCATGATACTTTGGTAATCCCTTCAAATTAACACAAAGTAACTGTGAATTTCAGGTGTCACTTCTCTGAAGAGTTACAATATGCCATTGTGATTGGATTAGTGGAAGACTTCCTATGCTGAGGACTTCCCATAACAGTCAGTTGAACTGAAGAAGCTGCTCAGATGAGTAATGAAATGTCTTCAATGATTACTTAACAAGTCCAGTTGCTTTAGATTTATTTATACTAGATATACCATGGCCTGGATGATTGAAAAGCTTCATTGTCAAAATCCCCTCATTGTTTTCTATTTCACATGTTTTCAAGGGAAAGTTAAACCCATCATTGTTTTCTATTTCACCCAGTTTCACCCAGTGAAACTTAAACACATTATTGTTTTCCAATAATGAGTGTCAATTCTCTTAAAATAGCTGCTGGAGCAATTCCTGTTTGGGAAAAATGAAGAGGATTCATGGAAACGAACATCCAATTAAACTTAAATTTTTTGTGTTTTAACAATACTTTCAACTTGAAAAATTTGTGATTTTCTAATGTAAATTCGCAATTTTAGTAAATGTCCTAAATGACCCTAAGTAAATGACCATAAGTTATCAAAATGTGTTTAACGCTTAAACACACCCACATTCTATTCATTCCTGTGGGATTTTTAGAACTGTATTTATCAAATGCTGAGTTCTAACTTTCACCCACTTTTAAATACACTTCTAAAGTTCCCACAGGTATGAATAGAAGTGTTTTTATGTATTAAACTCAAAACTCACATTTTAATAAATTTGTCCCATAATCAGACAAAGGGCAAGCAGAAAACAGTACATTTGTTAATATGTACACACTTGCAAATATAACATTTTACAATGGGGACATTTTCCTCTGAGGGTCATAAGGACTACACAATGAAATGAAGCTAAAGTAACACAAAAAAAAATAGATTATTATGTATTAAAGATATTTTTCTAAAAAAAGAAACTTTTCTCATCCTGATGTGTATGGCTAATAACATATTCTGCTGGATTTATCAGGCCGTCTCAGTTTGGCAATAGCATAAATATAGTAGATTCAGCTAATGCAGCTAAAACCCACACACACATTAATGATTTGTGCCACCTAAAAAAGAATTTATGCCTGCTCCACTGGTTTATTTAATACCTAATGACTACGAAATTACCTTTGTATGGTTTCTGACCTGTTATGGTCAATATAGTCAGCAAATTAGTATTTCCCTGCTCGATAGTACAGCAAATTTATAACAGTAATATAAATAAATGATTTCAATCAATAAAATATATTTGAAATGATGGAAACAAATACTGCATTTCAAAAAACATGTTTAGTGTTTATGCATCTATGTGTAGTTACATATTTAGGTTGAAAATATATCAGTAACCTTTAACTAAGTTTCTTTGGAAGTCTTAGAATAAAAATTCTAAAAAACAAGTTGCCCTGATGACTGAAACTGTGGCAAACATTTAAGGAGCACATTCCCTGGCTCCCTGTTGTACAGGTATGGGACCTATTATCCAGAATGCTCAGGACCTGGAGTTTTCTGGAGAAGGGGTCTTTCTGTAATTTGGATCTTCATACCTTAAGTCTGCTAAATAATAATTTAAATATTGAATAAACCCAATAGGAACCAAATAGAATTGTTTTGCCTCCAATAAGGATTAATTATATCTTAGTTGGGATCAAGTACAAGGTACTGTTTTATTTTTACAGAGGAAAAGGAAATCATTTTCAAAAATTAGAAATATTTGCTTATAATGGAGTCTATGGGAGATGGCCATTATGTAATTCGGAACTTTCAGGATCACGGGTTTCCGGATAATGGATCCGATACCTGTATTAGTAATTCTGGTTTTGCAAGTAAACATTTTATAGAATTTGTTTCTAGGGATGAGTTAATTTTTTCACCTGATACAGAATCTGCACCAGTATTTTACCATGTGTTTTGTTTCGCTGGAAAAAACTTTAGGTTTTTTGTGCAGGAAAAAAAACCCACAAGGAAACCACCTGTTGACTCCAATGCACTCAGCACAAGGAAATATGCCCATTGACTCCAATGCATTTTGCTAATTTTTTTGGCAAAGCAAAGTAGGGCACTTTCACACATCATTACTGGTTTCCACTTAAAAAAACCCCCAAAACCACTCTATCTGCCATACCTCAATACAACTGCTGCAGGCAGCAAAATGGAGAATGCAAATAGACAATGGGGCATAGTTACTAAAGTGTAAATTTTCTCCTGTGTAACCCAGAGTTTACCTAAATATGTCAGGTGCATTTTTGCAACATTGCATATTTAACTTAAACTTTAATGCAGTCGCAATGGTAACATGCAGGCATAAATTTGCTGAGAACATTTGCCAGAATATTTTCCCAATACAATTGAGGACAATACACTAAAGAATTTTATGACATAAAGAAATAATCGGCCAGAATGAGATTTAATTGGAGAATTAAAAAATTGAATCTCGTCAATCAGTGTTCCCATGATAAGGCTTTTTTTCACTGAATTAAATCTGGTCCAATGTATGTGGGGTATCAGCATAGAGAATATAACAAAGATAATGAGATGCAAAAGTGGCTGTTCTCTCTTTCAAATGGTAGTTTGCCTATTATGGCAACATTTCTATTGGCAAAAATTTGTTCTTGGGCTTTCCATAAATTTCACATGCCAAAAGGTCTGAATGTCTTTCAGTGCAGAGTTAATTGGCCAAAATTTGTTGTACTCACCTTTCAGTAAATTGTCGAAGTTGTGGTGGATTTCCATTCTTGGTGAACATACTCCAAGTGAATATGCCCCATTAAGAGACACAACATACAATTACTTATTCTTTTCTTCAATATAGAGAATGTGCATTGTACATTTACAACATCCTGGTAAATTCTAATATTGAGTTTTCTTCAAGGATTAAGCATACTGAATATTTGAGGTGTTACCAGATGGTTACTGGTCCCATTACAGACTGAGGTAACTGACTATAGGGTTATACAGACAGGGGTAACTGACTATAGGGTTATACGGACAGAGCAAACTGACTATAGGGTTATACATACAGAGTAAACTTACAATAGGGTTATACATACAGAGCAAACTGACTATTGCATTATACAGAGCAAACTGACTATAGGGTTATACATACAGAGTAAACTTACAATAGGGTTATACATACAGAGCAAACTGACTATTGCATTATACAGACAGAGAAAGCTGACTATAGGGTTATACATACAGAGCAAACTTACAATAGGGTTATACATACAGAGCAAACTGACTATTGCATTATACAGAGAAAGCTGACTATAGGGTTATACATACAGAGTAAACTTACAATAGGGTTATAAATACAGAGCAAACTTACAATAGGGTTATACATACAGAGCAAACTGACTATTGCATTATACAGACAGAGAAAGCTGACTATAGGGTTATACATACAGAGCAAACTTACAATAGGGTTATACAGACAGAACAAACTGACTATAGGAATATACATACAGAGCAAACTTACAATAGGGTTATACGGACAGAGCAACCTGACTATAGGGTAAGGGTTATACATACAGAGCAAACTGACTATTGCATTATACAGACAGAGAAAGCTGACTATAGGATTATACATACAGAGCAAACTTACAATAGGGTTATACGGACAGAGCAACCTGACTATAGGGTAAGGGTTATACATACAGAGCAAACTGACTATTGCATTATACAGACAGAGAAAGCTGACTATAGGGTTATACAGACAGAGCAAACTTACAATAGCTTTATACAGACAGAGCAAACTGACTAAAGACTAATACAGTCAAAGCAAACTTACCATCAAGGTCAAGGTAGTGTTTCATTATTACAGAGAAAAAGAAAATCCTTTTTCAAAGTTATTACAGTTTTATTAAAATGGACTATATGGGAGATGGTCTTCTCTTAATTAAGAGGTTTCTGGGTAATATGATGATGCTCAGGATAGAGATATTCCTAATCTTTTGCATGCAATCAGATTTTTTATTCTTCAACGTTATTAGCTTTTATGGACTGGGTTAAAAAAACTGATTGGTCGCCAGTAACTACTATACATGGCACAACAGAGAAATAGGCAGCAGCACAGAGTTCATGTCAGCAGACAGTGATGCACATTTCATGCCCCACAAAACATTTCTCAGCATTTAAAAACTAGGAGGTAAAGTCACAAACTTTGCATCAAGCCTATTAGCCAAGGATATTAGATCTTTGCTTTTAATCACAAGGCAAGTAAATGCTACCAGATGTTTGGCTGCTATGGTTTATTTGGACTAATGCAAATTTTGTAACTTTTATTACGTTACCTCCTAAGAGTGTGGATATTAGAAATGGCTAAGCAGTGCCCAGACTTAAATTGCTTATTATCTTGCAGTAAATAGTTCCTAAATATCGGGCATTTGATTTGCCAGTTCTGTAAAGTTTTAAATTGTTTTTCATTTCCTACCAACTATTTACCTTAGTCCCCTACCAGGCTGAATTCATAAATCACACAGTGTGGCAACATCAAATGAAAAATGTGCTGTTTAATAACATAAATTATGGCTGCTAACACAACTATTCATGTCAGAAATTGCTCCCTGGTGGATGTATAAACTACAGTAGCTCCCAGCAGTTAACCGTAGAAACATTCTTAATTAATATGAAATAATGTTACATGTCAACAAAAATTGTACTGTCAAATTACTCTAAAATGCTCAAAATGTCAAAGAAGTATTCCATACGATAGAGAATCAACATTAATTGCGTGCTTACATTTTGTCAGCAGGGTACCCTTGCAATGTAATAAAAGCTATTTTGAAATGCGGTTGTAATATTTATTATGAATCAAGTTCCATCTAGGACCTACTGTGCATGCTATTCTTTAACAATTCTGTGGATTATTTAAGATGATAAATAAACCCTTCAGTATAATTGTCTAATTGTTTCCGAAAACATACCATCGCTGAGCAGCAACCAGTAGGCATTACAAATGTATATACAGTATATCTCAACAAAAATGAAATTATTGTTATGCTGAAAATAATTGGAAAGTTATGTATAACATATTAGGACAGGTCTTTAAATAAGAGGCTAAATGGGATGTAGCAGCAAAAAGAAAATATTTAACTGTAATATATATATATATAAAAATTGCAGTGTAAAACAAATACTTATATTTTGAGATTTTTTAAATAATCACCTATACAGGTGTAGGACCTGCTATCCAGAAAACTCAGGACCTGGGGTTTTCTGTAATTTGGATCATCATACAGTACCTTAAGTCTACTAGAAAATGATTTAAACATTAAATAAAACCAATAGGATTGTTTTGCCTCCAATAAGGTTAAATTATATCTTAGTTGGGATCAAGTACAAGGTAAGTTATTTTATTATTGTAATTAGTATTAATAATTTTCAAAAAAATGAAATTATTAGATCAAAATGGACTCTATTTGAGACAGCTTTCCTGTAAGTTGGAGCTGTCTGAATAATGGGTTTCCAGATAATGGATTCTCAAGTCTGAAGGCATGGCTTCTTGCCCTATTTTATTAGTAAATACCCAAATGCAATGTCCCAGTGCAGTTACTGTACTTCTTTATTCATAGTTTTTTACATTAGTAAAATGTTAGTTCCACATCATTGTACTCATTTCAGCTTATTAATATCCTTTTTAAGCACTGAGGGAATATCCTTTTCTAGCACTGGGGGCAAAAATTGCAATACATCTTCAAGGTGAGACCTTACCTTACTTACTGGGATTCTATATAAAGGAAAAATTGTTACCATCCCTTGACTCAATGTAATTTTTTAACACAAAATAGTACTTTATTAACTTTAGTAGCTTTGTTAGACATTGATTGACACCACCTAAACTTTCAAAACCAGTTATCCACAGTACCCTTAAATCCTTGTTATCATTCAGTGTATGCAAGTTATGTGCATTTGCAAGCAGACAGATTACAGCCTTTTGGTCTGTTTATTATTATTCACTGGGGAGTTATACTTATCTTTACCATTGGATGTATTTGTAATAGTGGGATCCCCTTAGCAGGTAAACTCTCTCACCGCCTCTTGCTTCCTTTTCATGTCTCCATTTTAGTCTTATCCCAAATCCCTATTCCCTGTGATGATCTAATTCAGTGCTGTCCAACTGGCGCCCCCCTCTGTGTGGCCCCCCCACCTGTCTGGCTGCAATGATGGCCTACCTTTGAGTAAGCCTTAAATGGTATCAGTACTGAGATTAACAGGCCCCCTGCATGGTTCTCACCTCAGATTCAGGCTGTAATCCCCCTGTATTGTTTAAAAATGTAATCCCCCTGTATTGTTTAAAAATGTAATCCCCTGCAGTGTTCACACCCCAGGCTCAGGCTGTAATCACCCACATTGTTCACCTGTTCACACCTCAGACATTGTTTGTACTGTCTGACCTATGCTGCCCGTGTGTATGGCACACAGAGGCAGCATAGGGTAGCCAGAGTATGGCACACACAGGCAGCATAGGGCATGGAGGGTATGGCACAGACAGGCAGCATAGGGCATGGAGGGTATGGCACACACAGGCAGCATAGGGCATGGAGGGTATGGCACACACAGGCAAGGTAGGGCAGGCAGAGCATGGCACACACAGGCAGCTAAGGGCAGGCAGAGTATGGCACACACAGGCAGGATAGGGCAGATAGAGTATGGCACACACGCAGCATAGGGCAGGCAGAGTATGGCACACACAGGCAGCATAGGGCAGGCAGAATATGGAACACACAGGCAGCATAGGACAGGCAGAGTATGACACATACAGGCAGCATAGGGCAGGCAGAATATGGCACACACAGGCTGGAAAGATCTCTTATCTGAAAAAATCCCAGGTCCCGAGCAGTCTGGATAATAGGTCCCATACCTGTATACACATACAGTATGTAATTCAGAGATCTCCATCCTACAAATACCCACAACATACACTGCAATTCTAAGCAACCCCCAAACAATTATTGGGTAGAAGTTAAGTATAACAGTTGGACATTACTGATGTATTGTTCAGTAGTAAAAATGAACAATTAAGTCAATTAAGTTAATTAAGCATTAGTATAATTATATGACCAAAACCTATGCCTTTGGCATGTAAAGAATAGATATCATCATACAGACAAAATGTATTTAAAGGCCCAATTTGCTTTCACTATTAAATATAGGTGACCTTTCAACTTTTAAGTTTTTTTTGTTTTGTTTTGCCATAGGAATAAGAAGCAAAAGTATTCTGAAGAGAGATAGCAAAATATCCCATAGAAGTACAGAAGGATCATAGTTTCCTTCTCATGCATTATTGTGTTGCTCTAGCAACGGCTTTTGGCTTCCGCAGTATTACTGAATAAATTAGCACTCAGGAGAACTATAACTGTTGTAGAGGAGATTAGTCTTTGTGTACTGAAAAGAGAGCATTTCTGTGCCCTTCCACTTAATGGGGCCTCATAACATAATACTTGAGATTACAACAAAAATGTAATGTTTGTTCATTTTACTTTTGAGTGGGGCATTGATATTGGCAAGAGGAAATTTTGATTCTCTGTGAGGAGAAAACATTTAAACACTTGGATTTCTGTTTACCAATGATAGCCTACGCACAAGGGCATATTGTCAATATGTACTTACTTCATTATATAAAGATGTAATATATTAATACAAGAAAGATAACGGAGGGAATTGTATTAATCCAGGACAAGCATATGCATCCTAATGCCAGCAAATGGCATCCAAGATTTAGTTTTTTAATTATTTGCTTTCTTCTTCTGACTCTTTCCAGCTTTCAAGTGGGGTCAGTGACCCAAGCAGCCAAAAGCTATTGCTCCGTGAGACTACAATTATATTGTTATTGTTACAATTTGTTACTTATTTTTCTAATCGGATCCTTTCCTTTTTATATATCAGTTCAAATCAGTTCAGTTCATATCAAATCAAATCACTCCCTGGTTGCTAAAGGTAATTTTAACCCTAGCAACCAAATAACTGCTGAAATTCCAAACTAGAGACTGGATAAACAAAAAGTGAAATCATTTAAAAACATATATAATAAAAAATGAAGACCATTTGCAAAATATTACTTTCTACATCATACTAAAGTTAAAGGAAAACTGTTCCCCCAAACATTGTAGATCTCTATTAAGAATATTGCATAAAACGATCTGCTTCATCTTAAACCATTTTCATAAAAATACATTTTTCTAGTAGTATATGCTATTGCGTAATAGAAAATTGCCATTTTAAGAATTAAGGGCTGCCCCCTGGGATCATAGGATTCACTGTGCACCCAAACAAGTCAAGGCACACATACATGCTAGGCCCCATCAGCCAATTAATGTACAGAGTTCTGCCTCCACATTACTTCCTGTTACAGTTAGGGGTATATTTATCATGCTGTGTAAAAAGTGGAGTAAAACATTACCGGTGATGTTGAGCATAGCAGCCAATCAGATGCTTTGCTTTGGTTTTCAATAGTTAGAAAACCAAAGCAAAGCATCGGATTGGCTGCTATGAGCAACATCACCAGTAATGTTTTACTCCACTTTTTACACAGCCAGGCCTGGATTTGTGGTGATTTGTGTATTTGTGGCAATTTGTGTAGATTTATGATGTTTTATATTTGTACTATAGAAACTGTGGAGATAAGGTTATGTATAGTGAACGTTTTAACACTAAACCCAATTGAAATGCTGTCCCACTGCGCCCCCTAGTTCTCTATAGAAGTTGATGAAAAACATAATTACACACAGAAAACAGTTCGCCAATGAAAATTCTACCAACTGAAAACTTAAAGATGCAAGAGAATTGGCCAATGGGAATGCTGATACCCAGCACTATGGCAGGCATCTTGCTGTTATCTTACATAAAGATAATTATGTCATTTTTTCCCTTCATTATATGACACAGGAATCAAACATGGGGATAAAGGACAGACTTGTTCAGTGCTGGGAAACTGTGCTTAATGCTCCCAACTCCAACTGCAGGAACAGAGAACATGGAGCCATCATTTGGGATTCTCATTGGAGGATTGTTTCACATTGTAATCCTGCCACGGGCACTGGAGCACCTGAAAAGTTTTATTTGTGCAATATTGCTTTAAGAATACAACCCTGATGTTGCTGGACTACAGCTCCCAGCATGCCTCACCCTACATTTTATGTTACATTATTCTGAGGTTTGTAGTCCAGCAACAATTTGGCAAAAGGTACCTCTCAATAGTATCAGACAGATTCCATTCAAATAAATGACTGTACACCCATGATGAGGAGCTGTAGACTTACTGGGGTTTCATACAACCTGGAAAAGATCAAGTAACCCAAGACACTTACACAGTGCCGTGAATCCTGAACAGGAAGTACATATTGCATAAATACCTTCATGGAATATGAAACAAACCATTTGTTAGAGAATAGATATTGGCATGAACAGTACATAGTAATATAAGTTGATAAAAGTCATGTCCATCAACAAGTTGATCAATGAGAAGGCAAAACCCCCATCTGGAGGAGGCCCAGCTCCTGTTGCAAATAGAAAAGGCTGCTAGTTTGGGGCAAGTGATAATAATGGGGGATTTTAATTACCCTGATATTGACTGGGGCAATAGTACTGCCAGGACAGTAAATGGGAACAAGTTTATAAACTTGCTGCATGACAACTTTATGTCACAGGTTGTTGAGGAGCCAACCAGGAACCATGCTATACTAGATCTAGTGATCTCTAATGACCCAGAACGTATAGCAAATGTGCAAGTGGTTGAACCCCTGGGTAATAGTGACCATAATGTTATTTCATTTAATGTTTGGTGCAGGAAACAAATTTACACGGGGGCAACAAAGACAATGAATTTTAGGAAGGCAAATTTTAGCTCCTTAAGGGCAGCGCTTCAGGGCATAGATTGGGGCATTATGTTTTCTGATAAAAACACAGAGCAGAAATGGTTGTCATTTAAAATGATATTAAATCATTACTGTTCTCAATTTATTCCATTAATAAGAAAAAGTAGAAGTGTTAAGAATCACCCTATGTGGCTTAACTCTGAGGTAAAGAAGTTAATAGGGAGAAAAAGGAAAGCTTTTAAGAAATATAAGTCAGAGGGGACAGTAGATGCGTTTAATGAATATAAACACTGTAACAAGTGTTGTAAAACAGCAATCCGGAAGGCAAAGATAGAAAATGAGGAGCGCATCGCGGCCGAGGCCAAGACTAACCCCAAAAAGTTTTTTAAGTATATTAATAGTAAAAAGATGCAGGTTGAGGGTGTGGCCCCATTGAGTTATAATAACAATATGGTTACAGCGGATACAGAAAAGGCAGATGTGCTTAACCAGTTCTTTTCTTCTGTGTATACAGTAGAGGAGCCAGTGGGACAAGTCCCACCCAATAGCTGCACTGTTGCCTCAGCTCCAACTACACAGTGGTTGGCACAGGATATGGTGCTTAAAGGGTTACACACGATAAATGTAAACAAGGCACCTGGGCCAGATGGAATACACCCTCGGGTACTGAGAGAGCTAGGGGCAGAATTGCAGTGGCCCTTGTTTCTGATATTCTCAGACTCACTCTCATCAGGTATGGTACCTAGGGATTGGAAGAAGGCGAATGTCATTCCCATATTTAAAAAGGGAGTAAGATCTCAGCCTGGCAATTATAGGCCTGTAAGTTTGACATCCGTGGTGGGCAAGTTATTTGAAGGCTTGTTAAGGGATCACATTCAAAATTATGTAGTGGAGAATGGCATTATGAGCAGTAATCAGCATGGCTTTATGAAGGACAGGTCATGTCAGACCAATTTAATTGCTTTTTATGATGAGGTAAGTAAGAAGCTGGACAGTGGGGATGCAGTAGATATCATCTATTTGGATTTTGCCAAAGCATTTGATACCGTTCCCCACAAACGACTGCTTTCTAAGCTAAGGTATATTGGTCTTAGTGAAGCCGTTTGCACATGGATAGAAAACTGGCTACAGGATCGGGTACAGAGGGTGGTTGTTAATGGTACATTCTCTACTTGGAATAAGGTCCTCAGTGGGGTCCCTCAGGGTTCTGTACTGGGTCCACTTTTGTTTAATTTGTTCATAAATGACTTAGGGGAGGGTATTATGAGTAATGTATCAGTGTTTGCAGATGACACAAAACTCTGCAGACCAGTCAATTCTATCCAGGATGTGACATCCCTGCAGCAGGATCTTGACCAACTGGCAATCTGGGCAGCTAAGTGGCAGATGAGATTTAATGTGGATAAATGTAAGGTCATGCACCTGGGATGTAAAAACATGCAAGCCCCGTATACCCTTAATGGGACTGCACTAGGCAAATCCATAATGGAGAAGGACCTTGGAGTCCTTGTAGATAATAAACTTGGCTGTAGCAAGCAATGCCCGGCAGCAGCTGCAAGGGCAAACAAGGTTTTGAGCTGTATTAAAAGGGGTATAGATTCACGGGAGGAGGGGGTTATTCTTCCCCTTTACAGAGCGCTGGTAAGGCCCCATCTAGAATATGCTGTTCAGTTTTGGTCTCCAGTGCTCAAACGGGACATTACTGAGTTAGAGAGGGTCCAGAGAAGGGCAACTAAGCTGGTAAAGGGTATGGAAAGTTTCAGTTATGAAGAAAGACTGGCCAAGTTGGGTCTGTTTACACTGGAGAAGAGGCGCTTAAGAGGTGACATGATAACTATGTATAAATATATAAAGGGATCATATAATAACCTTTCTAATGTTTTATTTACCAGTAGGTCCTTCCAACGGACACGAGGGCACCCACTCCGTTTAGAAGAAGGGAGGTTCCATTTAAACATTCGGAAAGGATTTTTTACAGTGAGAGCTGTGAGGTTCTGGAATTCCCTCCTCGAATCAGTCGTGCTGGCTGATACATTATATAACTTTAAGAAGGGGCTGGATGGATTCTTAGCAAGTGAGGGAATACAGGGTTATGGGAGATAGCTCTTAGTACTAGTTGATCCAGGGACTAGTCCGATTGCCATCTTGGAGTCAGGAAGGAATTTTTTCCCCTCTGTGGCAAATTAGAGAGGCTTCAGATGGGGTTTTTTGCCTTCCTCTGGATCAACTAGTAGTTAGGCAGGTTATATATAGGCATTATGGTTGAACTTGATGGGCGTATGTCTTTTTTCAACCCAACTTACTATGTTACTATGTTACTATGTAAGTCTCTCCGATTTGCCTCAGAGAGGGAAAAATCCTTCTTTATTGCAAGATGACAATATAATAGCAAATTTCAGTATCAGTTTTACAGAGATTCAGCAGTTTCATTGATGCCCTTCTGTACTAGTGCAAATGTTATAAAGAACTGACAAGTCAATACAGGTCTACAATTCAAAGTCTTAGGGGCAGATTTATCAAAATGTGAGTTTAAAGCTTAATACATAAAATCTCATCCCCATCCTATTCATTCCTATGGGATTTTTAGAAGTGTATTTATCAATGCGTGAAAGTTAGAACTCACCTTTTGATAAATACAGTTCTAAAAATTCCATAGGAATGAATAGAATGTAGGTGAGTTTTTATGTATTAAGTGCTAAACTCACATTTTGATAAATGTGCCCCTTAGGGTAATGACAAATAGGGCATTTTGTCACCTGCAATCTTGGCTACAGTGGCAGTGGGCAAAAAATGTCCTTTGTTTCCTCTCTTCACCGGCTAACATGTAAATTGCGACTGGGAAGACATACATTATGCACTGCAGCTACTTTTCCAAAGCAGCCTAAAGTTTTCTCACATGCTACCCCAGCAGCAATCCACATGTTATGTCAGGCTTACCTCCACCAGAAGCTTGTCAAACTGGAACTGGACGATAAAAGCACTCCCCTACATCTCCCACTGAGTACTCAGAGCCTGAAGATGCAGGCAGGGTGAGTTCAGATGCAGAGTAGCAGAGGTGCTAGTAACTTGAGAACAGGTCTCTGCTGAGATGGCAGACAGGTTACAAGGAGCAGGCAAAAGCGTAGTCACCAGGCAGACCAAGGTCAGGATGGGCAGCAATCAAGCGTAGTCGGTAGGCAGGCCAAGGTCAGGACGGGCAGCAATCAAGCGTAGTCGGTAGGCAGGCCAAGGTCAGGACGGGCAGCAATCAAGCGTAGTCGGTAGGCAGGCCAAGGTCAGGACGGGCAGCAATCAAGCGTAGTCGGTAGGCAGGCCAAGGTCAGGATGGGCAGCAATCAAGCGTAGTCGGTAGGCAGGCCAAGGTCAGGACAGGCAGCAAACAGGAATGGTCGAGGACAAGCCAAAAGTCAGGAACCGGGAACTCAAACAGAAGTCAGAAGGGAGTCGAAGTCAGGAACAGAAGCACAGACCAAAAACCAGAATATCAACAGGAACCGCTTAGTGTCACTCAGGAGAACGATCACCTCGCACTGGACTGAAGGCCACGGCGTCTTTTTAAACGCAATGCACATGCGTTTGTTTTCACGCCAAAACGCACCGAAGCGTGCGTACGCCGGCGTGACTGCGTCAACGCGCGCAGATAGCACAGGTGCACGCGAATAATTGCGCATGTGCTGAACGGGCGGCTTAGCGTGATCAGTGCGGATCGCCTGACATGTTAGCTACATGTTAGCTCACTGTAGTCAGTGCCATATTTATATATAGGCACCTACGGGCCTGTGCCTAGGGTCGCAGCTTCAATGGGGCAACCCTTTGGTGTCTATATAAGTAAAAAAAATGAAAAAAAAAAATGAAAATTAGAAACCCAACCTCTGCCAGATGATACCTATGCAAATACAGTGGTGGAGCTGGGAGGGGGTGCAGAGGGTGGTTGCAGGCAGGAAGTGATGTCATTTCTGGTGGAAATACAGTCACATGTAGCGAAAGTGACTTCACACACACCTGTGCACGTGATGTCACTTCCACAACCTCAGAAGGCGCATTTAATACAGCCCTGGCTGTAGCCGAGATTAATTGTAGGTGGAAAAAACTTCCTTTCTATCATTTCCCTGATATACTAAATGTTATGATAACATTTGACTATCTAATAACAAAGTCAATGTATAAGAATGTTGAATAACCAATGTTCGGTCAAAATGTTACCAATGGTTAGGACAATATAAAAAATTTTAAAATATACCACAGCAGTATAAACCAAAAAAAAATAAAAAATAAATAAATATATATATATATATATATATATATATATTATACAAGTATGGGACCCGTTATACAGAATGCTCAGGACCTGGGGTTTTCCAAATAAGGAGTCTTTCCATTATTCCGATCTCCTACCTTAAGTCTACTAAAAAATGATTAGAACAGTAATTAAACCCAATAGGATTGTTTTGCCTAGAGTTAATTATATATTACAGAGAAACAGAAAACCATTTTTAAAAATGTGAATTATTTGATTACAGTGGAGTCTATGGGAGATGGTCTTTCTGTAATTCGGAACTTTCTGGATAATGGGTTTCCAGATAAGGGGTCCAATACCTGTATACTGCTTATATATAGTTACATAGTTATAGTTACATAGGGTTGAAAAAAGACCAGAGTCCATCAAGTTCAACCCTTCCAAGTAAACCCAGCACACACAACCTATACCAATCTATACACTCACATACATAAAGTATATATACAAACATTAATACTAACTGTAGATATTGGTATCACAATAGCCTTGGATACTATGCTTGTTCAGGAACTCATCCAGGCCCCTCTTAAAGTGATACTGACGTGAAAAAACTACTTTTCAAAATATTAATGTACATAAAAAGTTCCCTATAGGTTGTGTTGACCATTTTTCACTGACAGGTTTGCTTTTGGAAGTAATTGTTACTTGAAGTCCCTAAACCTGACTGTTTTGCCAACCTGACTGTCTCTTCTCAGCCTGTCAGTTATAGCTTCTAATGCTAACGGACTCCTGCTGCACAAATATGGCCGCCCCCTCATAGAGGAACTTGGGTGATCAGATAAGGAATGGAAAAGCATCAGGCAAATACTTTTATGGCAAAATTATAAAGCTCCTGCAAAAAGAATGTTGTCAGTAATTAAACAAGTTTAATTCTGTTGTCAGTATCTCTTTAAAGGCATTAACAGAATCTGCCATTACCACATTACTAGAAAGGGCATTCCCCAACCTCACTGCCCTCACCGTGAAAAACCACCTACTCTGCTTCAAATGGAAGCTCATCTTTTAAATATGACTGGAGTGGAGGCAAAGGGGCTTAATTACTTGAATGTTGAATGAGTCATTCAACTTCAATGCTGCTTTGGATTAGTGGAGTAGTATGCATATATATCACAGGTTTTCTTTAGAACTTGCACCCCCGCAATACTTTATATAAGTGGGGGGTCTATAGAAACTTCTACCTTCTGCTAGACCTCTTCACCCTGTAATTTGAACGGGGAGTTAAAGAGAATACTGGTGAATATAATGAGGGCTTCTCTTGATTAATAATTAGCATTCTGTGTATTTCTCATCTATCTCACATATTGGCAGACAAAGAAAAAGTATGACACCAATTAATATAGCCAAAATTCTGTTTATGACATGGGTGTTTACATTTTGTGATTTTATACTAACCTTTATTTATTTTTTTATTCTTGGTTTGACATAATTATTCCTCATTGTTACAATATTAGTAATTTATACCTTAATGTATTTTGACTGATCTGGCTGCTCATGTGCTACTGTTAGTATGCTTTCTGAATTTTACTTTTGTGTTAAATAGAATTTAAGCTACCGGTAGAGAGTATTCCTTTTCCAGTTACCTCTATTAAATGGCTAGCAGCTTAAAGCACTACTATTATCAGACTCTTACATATTTCCCTTGCAAATATTTCACACTTAGGGGCTGACTTACTAATCCACGAACGGTCCAAAGGTGTCCGAATGCGGTTTTTTTTCGTAAATTGTCGCGACTTTTTCGTAGCCGTTACGACTGTTTCGCAAAATGTCGCAACTTTTTCGTAGCGTTACGACTTGCGCGAATTGTCGCGACTTTTCCGTAGCCTTCACGCCGAGTACGAAAGTTTCGGATTCATTCAAGCTTCAGTATGGTGACTTTCCTTGGGCCGGGTTGGAGCTGCAGAGTGCCATTGAGTCCTATGGGAGGCTTCCAAAATCATGCTGTCTGAAAGTTTTGCCTGCAGTTTACGAGCGCTCAATACGAAAAAGTCACGACAAGATACGAGCAAATCGTAACGGCTACGAAAAAGTCGCGACAATTCATGCATGTCGTAATGGTTACGAAAAAGTCGCGACAATTTACGAAAAAGTCGTAACGGCAACGAAAAAAATCACAAAAAATACGAAAAAGTAGCAAAATCTTCGTTTTCCAATCGGAATTTTTCCCATTCGGATTCATAGAAAATCAGCTCCTTGGTATGGGACACTTTAAAAATTGCAGAAATCAATAAAAATATTAATTTGTGTAAATAATTAAGTTATAATAAGTTCCCTTTTCCATCATAAACTAAAGGTTCAGATTTTCAAAGGTTCAGAAAATAAAAAGAATAAAGATTTATTGTATACGTCTTTGAGAAAAGGCTTAGCTTAGTTAGTAACTCTCTTTCTTTCTTTGCAGGAAGGAGCATGCACATGCTGGGTCAAAGCAGAAAGGTAACAAGTGGAATACAGTCTGTAAAGAATCCAGAAATAATTTGAGTTTACTAATTTAGGAATATACAGTTGACCAAGTCAATAGCAGGTGGGCTGCCAGTGGAAGAAGGAGAAGTGAAGAACCGGAGAACATAACTGGTTATATAGCGATAAAAGAGAGAGATTTTGAGTTTTGTAATTCAACCCAAGGGCTACTACTAACTCATAATACTATAAAGTATGACCATTGGCAGGTTGGGTCTACTCACTGTTTAGCAACCTACCCACAAAAGGCAACTTTTTACAGGTTAAAAACTTCATACTTGAGTGAAGGGCTACTACTTGGGCTGGAGGCCAACTACAGTTGTAGAGAGATTGAAAGAGGATCAAGCAATTAACAACTGAGCAACTAGGTCAGGGGTCGGGAACCTTTTTGGCTGAGAGAGCCATAAACATCACATATTTTAAAATGTAATTCCGTGAGAGCCATACAATATGTTTGCCTGCGGATGCTGCGGGGCAAGGTAGGGTGGGTCCCAAGGATGCCGGATGCAATGCGGAGGAGGGCGTGGCCTGCTCTCGGCGGATAGAAGACGTGTTCTAAGGCTTAGAATACGTCTTCTATCCGTCAAGCGCAGGGGCAAGGTAGGGTGGGTCCCAAGGATGTGATGCAGAGGAGGGCGTGGCCTGCACCCAGTGGATAGAAGATGTGTTCTAAGGCTTAGAACAAGTCTTCTATCTGCCGAGTGCAGGCCACAACCCCCGTTATTTTTTTTTATTAAAGATTTGGCATCGAGCCAGATGCAGCCATCAAAAGAGCCACATCTGGCTCTCGAGCCATAGGTTCCCTACCCCTGAACTAGGTATTCCATCACTATGGCTGCTAAATAGAAGAAGTGGTCTAGATTGACAATAGAAAAAAATGCCCATTGACTCCAATGCATTCGGAAGGAGATTCTTGATTCTTAAGCATTTATCCATGGTTTTGAGATGTTTTGTGGTACATTGGCATAATAAATGGGGTAAGCTCCCCAGATGAATTTTGTTTGAGTGCAGTCTTTAATTTTGCTTTGTTCTATACATTGTTGGGGCATTGCCATACGTCTGGAGACTTTGCTATAATTGGCAAAACAAGGCAATTTCACTTATCACTAGTTCATACGTATCATCATTGTTGGAAAGATTTTTCAGATAACAAAGAAAAAAATCTTTGCTGACCAAAGTACATGCAAACATATCTGCTTTTTCAGCCACCCATGCCACTCCATCCATGAATTTGTTATCCAGTACAAGTTTAAGAGCACAGCTTATTCCCAGGCTTATATGTGCACTGGCACTTACAACTTGGGGATTACTGAATGGCCCCTTATGTCTAGTAGCAGCCAGATTAATGTTATGGAGTGATTATTATATATATTATATGTATGAGTTATACCATGCCTTTGAGAGCACTTACAATTTGGATACAGACTAATGGATGTAACTTTTTTGCCTTTTGTAGCCACCAGTCAAGTTTTTAGTGACAATTAAAAACTATTGCTGATGAATCTGATAATGAGATGGACGTCTTATACAGGAATGGGATCCGTTATCCGGAATCCAGAAAGCTCCGAATTATGGAAAGCTTGTCTCCCATAGACTCCATTTTGATGAAATAATCTAGATTTTTAAAACTGATTTCCTTTTTCTCTGTAATAATAAAACAGTACCTTGTATTTGATCCCAACTAAGATATAATTAATCCTTGTTTGAGGTAAAAAAAATCCTATTGCGTTTAATTAATGTTTTATTGAATTTTTAGTAGATTTAAGGTATGAAGGTCCAAATAACAGAAAGAACCCTTATCCGCAATACCCTTGGTCCCGAGCATTCTGGATATTAGGTTCTATACCTGTACTTTTATTTGCCTCATTTAATGATATAACGACTTCCAGAATCAGCATTTAATTAAATCTCTGAAAGTTTTTTTTTAGTGCAACGGTATAACGATTTTAAACCATTTTGCAAATTCTGGAGCAGATGGAGAAAGAAAAATATGCAAGAAACAACTGCTCAAGCAATCAAAGAAAAATGGTACCATAATCCACCATATTTTTGTTTTCCCTCTTTTACTTGTGTTTATAATAAAAAATGGGGAAAAAAATTACCCATTCAGAACTGTTGCTTACTACAACAAATGGTTCATTATATTTTGTTTCTTCATTTGGTTGGTATATGAATCTTGCTGATAAGTAGCTAATTATGCCTGAAATTCTAAATGGCATCCCGATACATAATATGATATTATACTGCATTCGCCGTGTGGCATTAAAATTTGCATCCAGAATATGGATGACTGTTTCAAAATGTTCACTTTTGTATTTAGTTGTGATGATTTTTAATTAGCAAACTTTATGCCTAGCATGTGTCATTGTCATATGAATATCAAGCATGCAACTTAGCCAAGCTAAGAAAGTTGGTAATTAAAAAGCCATTTTATATGCTATTTTTAGCATGAAAAAAGAAGTCCAGCAAATTACAAAATATAAGAATAGAACACAGAGGACTCTCTGTAGGTCATGGAGAAAAATAGTCTAAAAAATACTGTAGAGGAAAGTAATCAGTGTAATGAAACTAAAATGGCTTTGCTTCCCTCTTGTGGAGAAAAAAAAGGGAAAATAAGATGTGATTGGAAATGAACAGTAGCTGTATGTTTGGCTTTCTGTTTAGAGACTTTTTTTTTAAACAGTTAAGTCCTTTATAGTAGGATTTCTTATCACTTCTGTTTTAACCTTCTGTTTAACCCTGTTATGGGATATTATATAACTGTTAGTTGAGCATATAATTATAATCAAAAGGTTTAAAATATTCAAAGTGCAGTTGTTGCACATACGAATTAGCTCCATGTCAAGGGCAGTTTTTATTGCATGTTATCCAGTCATAGATGGAAGTGAAATGTGATTTACAATTCGGAAGTTAATGGCTTCTTGGGTGCATAGGTCCATTAGATTCAAAAGCACATCAGATAAAGAGACAGATTTTTATTTGAGGAGAAAATTTTATTTTATAGTTTATCATGAGAAAACTTTGAAGTATATAAGAATATCTGGAATTGAATTAGGAGATAAGTCTTCGTCATCAAATTGAATTTGTCCCAGAGCTGGAGGGTTCAAGTCTAATCATTTTTTGAATATTTATCTCAAAGCTTTAGCCATTGTTTTGATGTCATAATGGTTAGAATTTTTTAATGTAAAAAGAAATAAGAATTTTTATATTTAGGCATAATGCATCTACTCCATATTTATAGACCTCTATATACTGGTGCCATCTATTGAATGCAGAAAGTAGAAGGAAAGGCTAATAAAGTGTTAATCTCAAGCTGCAGGCATACTTGTAGATTGTAAGCTCTTTTTGCCGGGGCTCTCTTCACCTCTTGTATTGGTTATTGATTGCTTTATATGTTACTCTGTATGTCCAATGTATGAAACCCACTTATTGTACAGCGCTGCGCAATATGTTGGCGCTTTATAAATAAATGTAAATAATAATAATAATACCTTTAGTTCTCTCAATAGTGCCCTTAAGTCTCCCCATATTTCTCCTGTTCAGATGATCAGAAGCCTCATAGGAAAAAAAATGCTGAGCTCTGTATAGAAAATTCCCATAATGCTTCGCTCCTGCACCAAGACCAAGACCAATGTACATGCTCAGTTAGTAAGACTATGAGGAAGCTTCCTGCTGATTGACTCAGATCACACATTCCTAAGGGGGGGGCAGAGTTCTTAGCATTCTTGAGGGAGGGGGAATCAGGAGAGGGGAGAGCTGCTCAGACTTTGGCACAGGAATTATAGAGACATATGAGTATGAGACAAGAAATCCTGTTTCTTTTGATAGAGGACTAAGCTTACTTAGTTTTTACCTTTCCTTCTCCTAAAAAAGTAATATTTATTTGTTCTGAGTAAAACTGAAAAACTTCATAAAATCTAGTTTCCAAAGGCAGCAAATGGTATGTTTAACATATAAAGTTCTTTATATAGTACATTTTCCCTTGACAAAGGACTTGGTGCCTAGGTTGGTTGTTTTCTCAATCCATACAAATCTGCTTTTTCTGCTTCACTGTGTTTAGGCCAATTGGTGGTATGTATATTATGCATTGTAATTGTGAAAATTGTTTTGTTAATATTTACTATATAAAGAACATTATATGTTAAACATACCATTTGCTGCCTTTTCTCTGATTTGTAAATAGCTGGTCATTGAACAATTGACTACTTTATGTTGACATTCTGTTTGCCCCTGTGTGGGTTTGGGAAACAGACTTTCATTTGCACCCTTTTCTTTTCAAAGATAGTAGCTTTGTTCTACTAATTGTGGTGTGCCATCTAAAATTATAGTGTTTACACTGGGTAAATCCTGCCACTTGGTGGCGCTAACTCTTTTGAACTTATGGCTTAAAATGGCACTACTTGTGCTACTTACTGATTAAAACTACTAGAAAATTTTCCCGCCTGATAAATATACCATGTTATGGTGTATGGGTCAAAAAGGCACATTACAGTACCCTATTATAAAACAATAATTACAAAAACAACTCAGGATAAACCGACCTCAAACGTAAATCCATGTTTTCAATAAAAGTGCTCTGCAGTGGATATGACTGTACAATATTGACTATAGTAAGTAAAAATGGAAGAACCATAGCCATCTATGTTACCCTTCACTAGCACATGCAGCTGTGTGAACTTGTAAGCTGTGTTTCATTTATTTGCAAAAGATGTTTTGCTGGCTTTGTTATCCATACTATGTTATAATCTAAAGCAATGGGGAGACAAAGACATTGAACTTACAATAGTCCTCTTGTTACCCAGTAGAGGGCAGCAACAGTCAAACTACAATTCAAATGAAAGAAAATGAGTTGGTGATGCTGTGTTAAAACAAAAAGCATAGTTATAAAGGTGTGTAAAAAGTGGCGCAAAATAAATTGAATGTTTAGAAGCTTGTGTCATGGAAGTAATCCATTACAAAGAGCCAGTGATACAGTTTAGAAAGGCGTGGGTTTTTAGGATTTCTAATCAGCATACACAGTCGGGGAAGTGGTTCCAGACAACCTTTTTAAAGTTTCTTTCTCAAAAACAATTATTTAAAAAATGTTTTTAGTAAGCTGCATAAGGGTTCGGAAAAAGATTTTATAAACATTTACTGTAAATAAATACTGTGTAATAAGCAATAGACATTATGGGGCACATTTACTAAGATGCGTTTTTTTCTGGCCTTGAAACGCGATATGGTATAAATTCAAAGTAACCACAATAATTTCTATAGCTCTAAAATGTCTCGACAATGTTTTTATCGTGCGTAGGAAAATATTGCTATTGCGTTCCGAAAGTCACAAAATTTTCTGCTTGAAAAGTTCGTAAATGCCACAAAAACAGTTCTGGCTTTGAAGCCTTCCATGTCTGGCTTTGGAAGCCTTCCACAGGACTCAATGGAACTCGACAGAGGACTATCCTGACGAAAAGATAGTCCCGATGAAAGTGTAAACAAATTAGTTCCAAAATGTTCCTATTCTTTGTGCAAACTATGTTTTTTTAGTGGAAATTTACCAGAAACCACGAAAAATTTGTGGACAAATTTTCTCATACATGCTGAAATGTTCTATAATTTAAAAAAATACTATTATATCTCAAAATTGTTTAGTAAATGTGTGCATTTAGTAAATGTGTAAATGCCACTATGTGTGTTTTCTTTTAATGAGCTTTTTGCCTCAGAATGCTACCCTGGGCTACCGTTGCTGCCTTGGTCTGACTTCAATCAGAAACTAAATTAGTCAAACTAAAACTAAAAAATGTCAATAGTCGGATTTGGAAAAAGGGGGCAGTTTTTGCCAGATGCAGTACTGAATAGAATACCATACTGTATTTATGAAAGAGAAAGGTTTGGGGCCAAACGATCGAATTATAACGACGGGTATAGGCAAAGTTGGTTCGGGGATCTGAATGCGACTAGATTCCCCGATCCGACTAGATTTTTACTCCTGCCCGATCGAGATCTGGCCGATTTCAGGCCAGATATCGGTCAGGCAGTCCCGTCGGTATTGCCTATACACGGGCCAATTAGCTGCCGAATTGGTCTAAGGGACCGATATCGGCAGCTAGAATCAGCCTGTGTATGGGGACCTTTAGAGGCATGCACCAATGATTTTAGTTGAGGAACAAGTCTGGGTCAAATCACAAGCAATTACACAAGCAAAGTTCAGGAGGTTCAGGAACACATCTACAGCAGAACTAGAGCCATTAAAGGCTGGTGAGCACCTAGCAAAGAACAGCAAGGCTGGTGTCCTTAAATAAGCAGAGTGAATGGCCAAACCCCCTGTGGTCAAGACATTCACATGTGGAGAGTCAACATATAAGGCAGTGCCATTACATCATATCTCTCACATATGACATCTGCCAGGCAATGTATGCATCCAGTTGCCTACATCCCATAAAGCTTAAGCAAGGACATGCCGGACCAAAAGATCAAGCCAACAGATAAGTTTCCTGACAGTGCTTCCTTCCAAATATCGAAGGTGGTTCCTCCTAAAACTATAATCCAGAATACTATCAACCTCAAATTCTCTATTACATTTAATTGTTATAGGTTCAGGTTGACAAATGACTCATCCCAGAAAACTATTAGTAACAACTGGTTAAAGCAAAGCTCAATGAAATATGGGATAAATCTTGCAAAAAAAAAAAAGTTCCAAAAAACGGTCCCATAAATCTTAATCCCAGTTTCCTGATGTGTGGACAACCAGTCTTAGAATAGAATTAAGAATACAGAAAAGGAGAAAAGTCAATAGACAATCAACATACAAGTTATTTAAAAAATGTCTACCAGCTGGTACTACAAGTACTCCAGTGTTCTATTGTGTCAATGCATGGACCTTTGCATAATTCTTCAGAGCAGGCTGAATGGGTGCATTGGTGTTTGCTGCAAGGAATGTTTGTGGTCACATACAGCTTTAATGCAGTTCATGCAATGTGTGCTTTATTAACTAATTTAATGCGTAAATGCAATTTTGCATCCATTTTAGCACTCTCTACTTGTGTTTGCACTTCTACTTGTACATGTAAATGAGGCTTAGTGGTAATCCAGAATTTATATAGCTTGAAGGAGGTAGTAGTATGAGATTTTAAACAGTAGTTGGTATCAATACACTGGTACCGAGCACACCTATAGGGAAGAGCAAGGAGCAAATACCTCAACGAATGCAGCCAATGTGTGCAACAACTCTGTCTATTTTTGCGAGACTGGAAGTTTAATTGTGGTCATAAATGAGCCCTGTAGTGTGATATGTCTAGACTCTTTTTTTTAGCTTTAGTATGCCTTAAATCTTCAATTTAATTGCAATACAAACAAGTGGTAGAATTTTTTTTAGATATAAGGGACCTTGACAATGACTCGACAAACAGATCTGTAAACACACAAATTGTAAAAATTGATTAAACCAGAGCCTAATAAATTTTCCAAGCTGATATAGAGTTCTAAGCAAGTTGCATAATTAATTCTCCAGTGATAGTTGCTCCCGTTAACAAGGGAAAATGCAGCAATGCCATGTGATAGGAACAGCTCACACACCGATTCCCAATAGTGACTGCATTCAAACTTAGGCAGCTATCAAAACAAGCTTTCATGTGAAACAGTTTATAATGCAGATATTCTTCTAATGAGATGTTGAAGATAGATTGTTGTTGTATGAAAATAAGTAATAATGCTACATACAAAGGGTTAACTTTTCACAGTTAAATATCTTTACTACTGGACTTATTTCCAATGCAGTGCAGGAAGCAAGCTTCAAAAAATAGGTGTAAGTCATTATTTTTTCTTATAAGGAAAAAAAGCAATTTGAAGCCACCAATATGTAAAGCTCAGTGAAGGGCTCAATCCAACAGTGGTTTGGGGTTCACCAGGTCCACTTCAATATATAACACGAAAAGAAAATTTCCACTGGAGAGCCAAGCAAGTTCTGTGTGTTTATTTAGAGATGCATAGCACATGTGCTATGCATCTCTAAATAAACACACAGAACTTGCTTGGCTCTCCAGTGGAATTTTTTATTTTCATAATTTTTCTTACCTATGCACCCCGCCCTTTACAATAAAAAAATATCCACGTGTTTCTACACTACAAAATAGCCCCCCCCCATGAATATGGTGCTATCTGTGTTAGTCATTGCCGTATTCATGAGGGGTGGGCAAGGGAAGGTAGATTGTACATCCCATCCCCTAACTTGTATTTCATTTAGATGAACAAATGACAAAAAGCCACTTGCCTCTGAGGTCTCTGTAAATGACCCCTAATTGGTACAAATTCCTTTTCATAGCAGAAAAACTTAGCTTTAGATTTAATAAAACCTCAAAATCTTCCAAAGATGCAAATAGCAAATGTGCCCCTATCTTGTTGCATTCTTACCAAGTCATCTACAACAGTGCTGTCCAACTGGCGGCCCGTGACCCCCTCTGTGTGGCCCCCCACCTGTCTGGCTGCTTTGATGGCTTACCTTGTGTAAGATTTAAATGGTATCAGTACTGAGATTAACTGGCCCCCTGCATGGTTCACACCTCAGATTCAGGCTGTAATCCCCCTGTATTGTTTAATCATGTAATCCCCTGTACTGTTCACACCTTTTAATGCCTTAATTGTTTTCCCCCTGCATTGTTCACACCTCAGGCTCAGGCTGTAATCACCCACATTGTTCACCTGTTCACACCTCAGACATTCCCTCTGACACATCCAGCATTGTGTCTCTGTATGCTGCCTGTGTGTGCCATAGGGCAGGCATAGGGCAGGAATAGTATGGCACACATAGGCAGGGGAGGGCAGGCATAGTATGGCACACATAGGCAGGGGAGGGCAAGCATAGTATGGCACACACAGGCAGGGGAGGGCAGGCATAGTATAGCACACATAGGCAGGGGAGGGCAGGCAGAGTATGGCACACACAGGCAGGGTAGGGCAAGCAGTACTCTGCCTGCTCTATGCCTTCCCTATGCTGCACGTGTGTGTGCCATATTCTGTCTTTTCGTATGTTGCCTGTGTGTGCCATACTCTGCCTCCCCAATGCTGCCCGTGTGTGCCATACTCTGTCTTTTCGTATGTTGCCTGTGAGTACCATACTCTGCCTGCCCTATGCTGCCCGTGTGTGCCATATTCTGCCTTTTATTATGTTGCCTGTGTGTGCCTTACTCTCCCTGCCCTATGCTGCCTGTGGGAGGTGAACCTGGCAGGAGTTTGTTCTGGGGGTTTGTTACATGGTCCCTAAGGTGTGTAATTATATGCTGGTGGTTGCTGTGCTATCCACAGAAGAGGAGGAGGCATATGGATTTAAGTGTATGTGTTAATATGACATAATATAATTCTTTCACATATGAATGAAGGGTAATATCCCTTTAGTGAGCACCAACCATTGGGTTTTTGCTGTGTTGCCACCATTAATGTGGGGATGGTCTTAAAAGCTCTTGTGATAACATGGGTGCGGTTTAAAAAAAGGGGAGTGGTCAAAACTGGCTTCCATTAACGGCCCTCCACCATGTAGGCCAGAAAAATTCTGGCCCTCGGTACCACAGAAGTTGGACAGCACTGATCTATAATATACTGTATATCTTTGACTTTTGCTTGTCCAATAATATCATATGATAAAACTGAACAGAACTATTAGCAAGTGGATGTGAAGAAATAATGTGGAAATTATAGAGCTGCATACAGGCCCAGATTTGGGGTGCAGGCCTAGAGCGGCACAAATTTGGGGGTGCCAAGCCGCACTAAAATTTTGCCACCTTACAGAGCAATGGGGACCACTCCCCACTGCTCCATGTGTGGTTTAAAAAGGATGCGCAAATGCACATGCGCGAGCAGGGGGGGGGGGGGGCAGATAGCTAATGGGGGCAGCCTTGGTGTGCCCGGATAACAAATCTGGTGCTGGCTGCATACATTGATAAACTGGCTCACCACTATACTAACTACTTTGGGGGAGCTGTATAGTTAAATAGTGAAATAATCTGACTATAAGGGTAATGTACCACGGGGTGATTAGTCACCCATGATAAATCTCTGCTACTGCGGGCAACTAATTTTCCGAAGTCGCACAAAGTTTCCCCCTGCAGGCATCTTAGCTGAAAACAAAAGCAATATGTAGGCCTTTCCGCCAGTGATTCCCTTTTGGGCAGATTATTCAAAATTGCTGTGCAGTACAGTGACGGGAAGCCTGGAATTACCAAAACTCTTAAGGTGGCAGCAGCTCGAGGGTTCCCCAGCATTAAGGTGCACTTGTGCTTGATTTAACAAAGGTTGCAGGAAGGATACACTGATGCAGATCACCACTATAAAACAGAAACACCCCTAGACTATCAGGCCCTGGTTTTGGCACAGAAGAATTTTAAAATTGTGTTAATATCTCTTTAAAAAATGGATTTTAGTGTCCCTTTTAGAAGGTTTTTGAGTAAAAACATTTGTTACATCACAGAATGACTAACAGACGCAACAGCAAATTGTGTTCAGTGACTACTATTGCCTTGCAGCATTGTCTTAATACAGCTAAAATGTTCAGAAGGGCTCTCTGATGAATGCAGTGAAGCTATAGCAGTTATTTGACAAATCAAGGGAAGCATGTTCCATCTATAAAGATTCATTCACTTGCCTCAGGAAGAATTTCCCTTGGCTTTCTAAAAAATACAGAGCACTCAAAATGAGAAAAGCCTTAAAGAAAAAAAGAACAAACAACATATCTTTTCAGTTTTTTTTTTTTTACAAGAGGTTCACTGTCTTGTGTCTTTCAAATAAGTGTTGTGATTAGATTTGTCTTTACAGTATGCATTGCCTGAAAATGTATTTATAAAAAGAAGTCAGTTATTTTTAGTGCAGTCTTACATAAGAATGAAGATGTATTTGTGTTATTCTCTCTGCCTTTCAGCTATAGCAGATATATATTCATTTATATCCCTATATAGCTTCACCTTGTATTTGAAAATAACATTTGAGAAACCTATCATGAAATAATCAGTGTCACTGCTGTAGCTTTACACACACAGCAGGTAAAGGTGTTGTCATATGAGCAAAAACTGCAGTTGTGTTATGTAGAGCCTATGTTTGTAAATAAGCCCTAATATATAAAATCTAAGTACAGGTATGAGACCTGTCATACAACAAGGTTGAGACCTGTGTTTTTCTAAATAAGGGGTCTTTTTGTATTTTGGATCTCCATACTTCCATACTAAGCTTAAATCTGTGTGTTCCTTTGCATCACAGTGAGAAGATTAATGATATAAAGGAAAAGGCTCAGAGAACTTTAAATAACTATGGGGCCTGCTATCCAAAATGTTCAGGACCTGGGGGTTTTCGGATAAGGAGTTTTTCTGTATAATTTGGATCTCCGTACTTTACAGGACATGTCAACCCCAAAAATAAAATTTGCCAAATAAAAGAAAACATAATTCTAAGCAACTTTCCAATGTGCATATATTGAAAATTTTTAGTGCTTTAAAATCTATTTGTAAATGTAATTGCCATTGAAAGCAGCATTTGCTGAACTCCTGGTTGTTACTTTTTAAACAATGTTGCAAAGGTCTTGCTTCTCCAGCAAGATAGGTCTGTCAGTCTGCTGCCTTGTGGTACATTGTTTCAAACGCCAGAGCCAGCAGGGCAGAGACTAGAAAAGGACAGAAAACACAGCTTCCAACAGAACGTTTATATACAAATAAGTCAAAAACCATTGCAAATTTGTAATGAATGTATATTGCAAAGATGCTTATAATTATGTTTTCTTTTATTAGGCAAAATTATATATTTTAGGTTCACTTGCCTTACTTAAGTAAAATTAAGGGGAAGATTTTTCAAAGTACGAATTTTCGCCAATTAAAAGCATGATTGAAAAAAAATCAACTAACCACGATAATTTCTGATGTGGGTTAATTGTGCGAAAATTCATGTCGTTGTCATAAGAATATATCGATCCGAAAGTTACGAACTTTTTGTATACGAACGATCGTAAATGGCGGGAAAACCTTTCTGACTTTGAACCTTCAATGCATGATTTTGGAAGCCACCCATAGGACTCAATGGCACTCAATTCCGAAACTTTCATAGTCATTGTGACGAATACGATTTTGTTGCACAAATTTAAGCAAAGAAAATATCATGGAAAATACGCACAGTTCTAAAAGTTAGAAAAAATGTGAATTTTTCCCATTCGGACTCTATATGTATGGGTGATGGCCTTTATGTAATTCTGACCTTTCTGAATAACTGATTCCATACCTGTAAAACCCTCTGCTTACAATCATTTCAACAAACACTTCTGCCCCCAAGCAAAGGGCTGGAGATATAAATACAAATTAGTGAGTAAAACGTACTTAGCATGAACTCAGCAAAAAATCCATATAGAAGAGAAAATACATCTATCATCTTTCAGCTAGGGCAGAAAACGTGCTCTAAGCAATTTACATGATTTCAATTCATTTTCAAGTACACTGACATATACAGTCATTAAGGATAGGAAACCGAGCATTAATGATTTTCCATCATGTGTTTTTCAAATGAACATATCTCTACATGAGTAAACTCCTTATGTTGTATATTGTAAGTGAACTAAATGTCCCTCATCATAGACCATGCACATGGCTGGTCTGGTTGCAAGAGGCATTCCATTTTTTTTTTCTGCTGGGACATTATAGATTTGCTTGTGTAAATAACAAGATAGTAGGGGTAATTTACAAAATCCTCTACTGCAAGTGTTAGAGCACAAAGGTCCACAACTAAACACCCTTTAGTACTGTTAAGGTGGCCATACATGCAAAGATCCACTCGCTTATGAAGGTCACCTAATGAGCGGATCTTTTCCCGATATCCCCACCTACATGTGGGCGATATTGGGCTAATTCGGTCAAATTAGAACTGCGGGAATAGGCACCCGATTTCAGGCCAGATGTCTGTCAGGCAGGCCCTTCATTAATGCCCAAAGCTGCCAAATCAGTCTAAGGCTAATGCCAGACGAGGCGTAGGGCGGATATTTTCGGCAAGCGGAAAAACGCGTGCTGAAAATTCCGTCCTACACCTCCTACATGTGCCTGCACCTGAATGAATGGAATACGCTCGGGTGCAGGCACATGTAGCCGAAATACGCATAAAAACGCGAGAGTTTGAAAGTCTCCCGTTTTTATGCTTATTTCCGCTACATGTGCCTGCACCTGAGCGTATTCCATTCATTCGGGTGAAACGTTTTTCTTCTTGCCGAAAATATCCACCCTACGCCTCGTCTGGCATTAGCTTAAGAGACCTATATCGGCAGCTAGAATTACCCCGTATATGGCCACCTTTAGTAACAGAGAACCTGTGGCAGGAGATTTGTGTTCCTTGGACTTTGTACCCTGCCCAGTCATTTTGTAAATTATCCCTAATAGCTGATTCCAATAGTGGGAATGTATGGGTGCCTGATGCTAAGTTTTATCCTATTCAGTATTCAGATAAATGTACCTGTAATGCTAAGACATTTTTATTTGTTATTTTAAATAGCTGAAACACGGCTTTCTTTCTGTTTAGTAACATTCCATATATACAATATGAAACCAGTCCTGCAGTTAAGGTAGACAAAGTCAATTCCAACCACCTGACAAACCCTGGCCCAGTTTGGGTCAATACCAGGTACTTTGAATGCAGCTTGCCAGTACCAAGTGTAATATCTACAAAAACAACCACATCCAGCTGCTTTTGGAAATACAGCAATTAAAGTATGCAGAATCTGAGAGCCCAGTGTTGTTGGGTCTAGCTATTTGATTGGTTGCCATGTGCCCAGGAGCAGTATTGATAAATGAGCCCCAGGCCTTTAACTACATTTGTCACAATGTAATACTTATTTAAGTACATTTAGATTAATATTGCAAACAAGAAAGATTTTAAAAGGATTTCATTAACATCGGACTTCTGAGGTTTACATGAAAGACAGCAATTCCTAAACTAATGAGAAATAGTATGGCTACAAACAACTTTCTCACAGTCTTTACACTGTATCATACACTGGGCCCGATTCACTAAAGTGCGATTTAACGTGCGCTATTTATAGCCTACTTGTGCTATTTTACGTGCGGTATTTCATGCGATATTTTTGTCGCGATAAATAGCGTGCGTGGTATTTTCCGCATGCACGCTATTTATCGCATGCGCTAATTGTCGCGACATTACGCACGCGACAATCGGCAACATAAAAATGGCGACATTTTGCCCTGGGAGAGCACAGAGTGCTAAAGAGGTGCTGTATAAAAGTTTATTTGCAAAAACACCCCCCAAAAAACTATAAAAATCTAAGTAAGAAAAAAAAAGAAGTGCTAGAGATAATAAAATGGGGGGGGGGGGGGGGGCATTTAAGAATATTTAGCCAAATACTTAGGGGTCCGTTTGCTAAAGTGGCTTAAATTAAGTGGGAGATTTTAGACAGAATAAATGGCAAATATGTTATGGGCACTTTATTAAACGGGGACAAATATAATATTGCAATTATTCTGGCAACAAAACATTGGATTGGCAGTTATCACACTCGCCAGAAAATACGCTACGTACTAATTAACGCAAGTTTTACTATTCAGCAAAATGGGCTAAAGGCAAAATTGTTGGCAGAATATTTGCAAACATTTAACCCATATAGCATATTGATGCTGTTACTGATAAATGTAAGAGTGTAGGGGAAACTACATGAAAGTATAGAATACCATATCAAGGAAGGAAAAATAAGTAGACATTACTCAGTTCAAAAGTAGAAAAATATCAAATTTTACTATAATAATAAAATAAAGAAAAAAGGGGGGGAAAAGGGGGGGAAAAAAAACTTAGGGCTTGCTGCCCTTGAGTTCCTCCATGTCCCTCCTTAGTTGGGTCACTTCCCCCCGGAGCTGGGCCAGCTCGGCCTTCATCTTCTCCAGGTCCTCCTTCATGGACCGATGTGATGGGCCTTCGTCGGCAGGAGAACCTGGTGGCTGGGATCCGGGGGGGCTGGGGGGGGAACCCAAGGGCCGGGGAAACTGGGGGAGGAGTAAAGGGGGGGGTGTCCAGGGGCCTCCATGGCCTCCTCGGCCTCGGGGGCCTCTTCTGCCTCCTCATCCTCTGGGGCCTCGGGGGCCTGGCTTAGTCCTGGGGCCTCGGGGGCCTTGCTGGGTCCTGGCTTGGTCCTGGGGCCTGGTCAGCTCCTGGGGCCTGGCTTGGTCCTGGGGCCTGGTCAGCTCCTGGGGCCTCGGGGGTCTGGGCAGGTCCTGGGACCTGTTGAGCCTGGTCTGCCTGGGGTTGTGCCTCCGGAGGGAGGAGAGGCGCCATGTCAATGTTGAGTTCTGTGAGACAGTATTGCAAGATGTTATTTAAATCTATTATACATATATATATACATTCATACACAGAGGGCCACCATCCTAAATAACGGGGCCCCTCACAACAACATTTTTTGGCCCCCCTCCTCCCACGCCCCCACTGGCCCCTCCCCCTGTGAACCCTCACATCAATCCAAAGGACACACAGACATTGTTAGCCAGGGCCCCCTAAAACATTCGTGGCCCTTCCCCCAAATGGGCTGCTCCCTGCTGCTTCCCCCCTGCTTTAAACTCATTTATGCATATGTATTTGAAAATGTGTGTGTGTGTATATATATATACACAGGTATGGGATCCCTTATCCAGAAACCCATTATCCATAAAACCCCAAACTACGGAAAGCCCGTCTCCCATAGACTCCATTTAAATAAAGTAATTCATAATTTAAAAACTCATTTCTTTTTTCTCTGTAGTAATTAAACAGCACCTTGCAATTGATCCCAACTAAGATGTAAATAATCATTATTGGAGGCAAAACCATCGTATTGGGTTTAATTCATGTTTTATTGATTTTTTATTAGACTTAAGGGATTGAGATCCAAATAACGGAAAGACTCCCTATCCGAAATACCCTTGGTCCCGAGCATTCTGGCTGTATATATATATATGTGTGTATATGTATTTGTTTTTCAAAATGCCACAACATATTTAAAATTCCCTCTTAATTGTCAACTTTATTGTGTATTTTATAAAAAACATGCATATATACACATATATATATATATAGAGAGAGAGAGAGAGAGAGAGAGAGAATGTTCAAATTACTTGCTAAATCTTTTAAGAAACATATTGTGTAAAACCATATTAAAGTAGAATAATTAAATGCAGCTATTTCAGCAATCTCCTGAAAGCTCCTGCGCTTCAGGTCTGACCAAATCCGCTGGAGCAGACGGAGGTCCATTTCTATGTGAAAGCCCCTGCGCAACCCATCTATTAGGTTGCGCAGGATAGCCCTCTTGCGCTCATGGACCCCTATTGGCCCCAGCGGCAGCCTGTCATACCCTGAGCGCAGGAGGAATTCAATTATATAACGCCTCTCCTCCATTAGCAGCTCTGAAACCCCAGGCATGGTGCTCTCAGTGTGGTGACAGCAGGCTCAATGACACAAAATGGCCACAAGTCACACATGTCACGAGATTAAAAAATCGCCACAAAATGGCCGCAAGTCGCGAGATTACAAATTCGCGACAAATCACCAATATATACCTAGTAATGTATTTTGTGTGACTAAATATTTACCGCTATATAGTACTGTATATTATCGCAACTAAATATTTACCGCTATTGTACTGTATATTAGTAGCGAAATTCCATACATGCCAAGACTTTAGTAAAATTGAGTAAAAAGACACATACTTTTCATACTATTCTTTTCAGCGCGGAAATTAACGCATGCGGTAAAACTAGCGCAAGAAATACCGCATGCGAAAATGGTGACTTATCGCACGCGATAATACTATGGTGAATCGCGCTAATTTTCGCGTCTTTTTTAACGCAAAAAAGCGTGCGATAATGTGAATCAGGCCCACTGTATCAAATGTGATGTCAAAGAGCTATGTCAACTACCTGCTTGATTTTCATGATATATTATATGTATCTTTAAATCACTATACAGGTATAGATTCTATTATACAGAAACCCATTATCCAGAAAGCTCCGAATTATGGGAAGGCCATCTCCCATAGACTCCATTATAATTAAATAATTGGATTTTTTAAATATGATGCCCTATTTCTCTGTAATAATTACACAGAACCTTGTGCTTGATCCCAACTAAGATATAATTAATGCTTATTGGGTACAAAACCATCCTATTGGGTTTCCTTGATGTTAAAATTATTTTTAGTAGAATTACAGTATAGAGATCCAAATTACAGAAAGATCCCTAACACGGAAAACCCCAGGTCTCGAGCATTCTGGATAACAGGTCCCATACCTGTACAATGTAATATTTTCTGAGAAATAATGACCAATATTTATATGAATTCATAGTAAAACTGTAATGCTTTAAACATTTATGTATAAAGGTATACAAATAAATATATTTCTACATTGAGGGGCAGATTTATTATTTATTACTGTGGCAACAAAATTTGCCACACACCACCAGGCTTTGTCAAATAAAAAACTGTGTAATTTTGTATGTGTTTTTCTTAGAGCTACTTCCATCTGAACTTATACAAAGTCTGAAGCAGCGTAAAATAACAGAATCAAATCTGGCGTTCAGACAGCGTAAAATAAAACACAGCTTGATAAAGTTGCCATTTATTTTACACAGCTTTTTACACCCTTTTTTGGCAAATTTCCTTTTACACAGCCTAATAAATTGGCCCCCGAGTCTGATGGATAATAGCCTCCCCTATGCCTTTCATTGGGAACTCAGAGATCACCACGGAGTAAGTACAGACTAAAAAGTTTGAGGACATTTATAAATGTAGTGAAGTGCATATTTATTTGAATATTGAGTTTTTTGTGAAATGTTTTCCCTTAATGCTTAAACATTGAGATGCAATGACCTTCTTTCATTTTTTTTTTTTTTTAAAGTGTGGTGAGCTATGTGTTGGGCACAAATATTTTCAAAAGGATGGATGTTTGTGTGATCCTGGCCACTGTGTGTTGTCGTTGTGCATAAATATAGCAATGACAGTAATTTTGCGTATATAAAAAAGCAGTTTGACACACTGAAAACACTGAGAAATGCCTGTGTGCACATAAATATTACCTATATTTAGAAATGAGCAATTTTTTTTCACCTCGAATGGATTCGCACTTAAATTTGAAGTTGACTTGAGAAAAAACACCCATTGACTCCAATGCACTGGATGTAAATAAAAAAAAAAGCCTATTGACTTCAGTGTATTTGGTGCCAGAAAAAAATGAGAAAAAACAGGCATTAACTCCAATAGATGGCATAAGAATAAAACACAAGAAAAAATGCCCATTGACGTGTATGCATTTTACACAAGAAAAAACACACAAACACTTTAATGCATTTGGTGAAATTCATAATTTCTCTAATATTTCTGTGGCTTTGACATTTTTTGGCAAAGCAAAATTGGGCAGTTTCATTCATAACTACATATATATATAATAAATGAAAAAATGCCGCACTCACGGGACTTACTAGTGGAAAATGGTGATTTATTTCTCACAGCATAACCCTGACGTTTCGGCTGTTTCCACAGCCTTTCTCAAAGTGAACATAAGGTACAAAGCACTCAACATTTAAACCCAATATGGCGCCAAAAGTTACTGATGACGTCATACATTCCATCAATCGCGAAAAACTCCTCCTACGAAGAGAACTCAGATGGATGCACCGATTAAACACCATCAGCCCTTATGGCTTAAATGAACTTATTTCGTATTCAGCATTCTATCTGGATTAATCATTGTCTGATTGAATCAACTGTACTTTCCTTGTGACTCCTTAGTAATCATGCTACTTCCCTTCAATATTTTTATGTTCTATGCAGGTGTGTCCTGTGTATTGATATATGTTTAGACTATAAGCTACGAACTTGGGGATAGACCTGTGGAAGATAGGATTGTATTTCCCTAGATAGAACTTTATCAATACCAGCAGTAAATGTGACTTTAAAGACTAGATACTCTTTTTTCTTATCTCCTATATATCTACTTGTCTTTTCCCTATTACTTTTTCCTTTTCTTTTTGATTTTAATTTGATCTTTCACGAGGTGATCTGATTATTAAGCACCCTAACCTGTATTGGCAAAACACATATTGGCGATCCATACTTAAACAATGGAAATCATTATGGCTTCTGATTTGTAAGTACTAATAACCTTAGTGATGAAACTTCTCCTGTACAAATCTCAGTATCGATGCCGCTTCGTGTTTTGCACAGCGACAGGCACGGGTTAATATCCAAAGGTTGGGGGACTTTCTGTGGGTAGTGAGAATCACGGCTATAATCTGTGACAACTCGCTAAACTTGAGTCCACCCTTCCATACCCGAACACCCGCTTATGACTTTTTCCACCCATTGAATGGATGGTAAGGGGATAGATAAATGCCTGTGTGCTAATAGTGCAGGAACACACGAGTGTATACGGCATCCGGAGACCTGAGAGGAGCGCAACCGGCGTCCTGGTTGCCATAGTAACGCGCCTGCAATTTGGTTATGGAGCGGCTAATATAAGCGCTACTGCCTCTCTCAACAGCGCTACTGCTTCTGTCTACGATCGTTCCACTGATTCTTTGCCTTTACAAACTCAGGAGTAACGCAAACAGATTCGCCTGCTACTTTTATTTCACCGTGCGGTATGAATCTCTACCCATAACGGTGAGTTACAGTTTAGCTGATACAGGTTACGGGCAATATCTTTTGTACTTTTACTTTTCTATTGGGCTTTACTTTTGCACTATTTCCCTAGGGGGGGGCTCATCCTCTACTATTGACTTTTTTATGTATTATGTATATAGCGATTTTGTTTTATCTTTATGTACCGTTTGTGCACGTACACTTTTGGGAGGTTACATTGATGGAATGTATGACGTCATCAGTAACTTTTGATGCCATATTGGGTTTAAATGTTGAGTGCTTTGTACCTTATGTTCACTTTGAGAAAGGCTGTGGAAACAGCCGAAACGTCAGGGTTATGCTGTGAGAAATAAATCACCATTTTCCACTAGTAAGTCCCGTGAGTGCGGCATTTTTTCATTTATTATACATTTTGGTTTTGACAATACTGCACCCGGGCATCCAGTGTCCTGCTAAACGAGAGTGCCGGCTTCCAAAAAGACTGTTACATATATATATATATATATATATATATACAGTATATATGCACTCAGGACTAAAGGGTTCTCTGAGCAAATTATGAAATTATTTAGTGCTGCCCTACATTTATAAATGAGCCCATGGAGCTGAGCTCTGTTGCTTTGTTCATATAAATATATGTATGTTAATTGAGGATCATTAATTACATTTCCACAATTATTAGTGTATTTGTAAAATTTAGCTAATATAAATCTTAAAGCGGAGGAAACATTAGATTATTTTTCAGCCAATGAATACCGTACCTGTACAAGTAAATAAATGAATTTAAAGTTTAAGAATAATTGCTGTCAATACGAGCACCTGTATGGCCAGCTTTACTACTGCCGAGTAAAACTGACATCTGTTTTGGGAACCCTCATTAAAATCTCAGGACACCTGGTTTGCTACTTCTATGAATGTATTTATGTTCATTTCTATAGTGATGTCATGCCTTAAAACAACAATTTAGTTACAGTACAATTAACAGTGTATCAATATTTACACGTTTATGAAGTATCATATCACAATTTTGCTGCTAAAACAAGATCTTTGACAATTAAAGAATATTTTTTTAAGGTTAACACCACTTCTTAGTAACAGTATTTCCTCTGTAATATATCTGTAATTTTTCTGTTATCCTGATTTCACCCTGCCCAGGCTCCCCACCCTCCAGCTGTTATGCTTCTCTTGTTTCCAACTAGTGTAAGTCATCAATATCCCAGAACACTTTTGCAGCTGATATACTTTTATATTTAGTTGCAGAAAAAAAAGCCTATAGAAAACACACAGCTGTGGCGGTTTGTAGACTCTTGGTAATTCACATCCTAGCACATTCAGATTATAAAACAAATGACTCCCATTGTGATGAATAAACAAACTTCGGGACCATGATAAATAGTTTCGCTCATTAATTACTACTATTTACTTAAGCCAGCATCTTCTATAGTAACACATGTTTCTGTCTCTACAACTGCATCATCATTTGGAGTGCGACTGCAAAAATTCAGGATGCGGCTAATGCAAATATGCCCAGGATTACATTACATATTTTCTTTTTACAATGTGGCTGGCACCTGCATTAAGTGACTTCATAAAAATACAAACAACTGAGCAACTAATTACTTTATGGCTTAATATGGTGCAGACACAATCCAAACCAAAAGCATAAAAGTAATCATCATTCTTCTACTTTATAATGGCTAGAATAGCACAATGTCAAGGAAATCTGAGATCAGACCAGATTTTAGGTCTGGCAGCTAAAAAATAGCTGCGTGAATTGCTGTTTTAACAAGGCTTCATTAGGGGTAAAAAAATACTTTGCTTAAACACAATACGACCAACTTCATAGTTCTAATAGCCCTAGACAGGAAGTGCAAAATCAGAAATGACCAACAGTAGAATATAACTGAAAGCATTAAACAAGGATGTCCACATTTAAAATAAAGTTTCTGATTTCACCAAATCTACTGGAAGATTATTATCTACCTTTGGTACAACTTCTGTCTTATTCCAGAAAAAAATGCATATAAATGTATTACATTTAAAAAAATACATGCATGGGATCCATTATCCGCAAACCCGTTATCCAGAAAGTTCCGAATAACAGAAAGGCCATCTCCCTTAGACTCTATTTTAATAAAATAAACCAACATTTTAAAACATATTTCCTCTTATTGAGCCCAACTTAGATATACTTAATCCCTACTGGAGGCAAAACGGTTCTTTTGGGTTTAAAGGAAAAGGGAAAGGTAAAAACTAAGTAAGCTTTATCAGAAAGGTCTATGTAAATACAGCCAAAAGCACTCACAGAAATGTTGCTTTGAGTTCTCTGTCAAAACAGGATTTGTTGTCTGTTTGTTCTCTTGTGCCAGAGACACGCAGCTCTCACCGCTCTCCTGCTCTTCCCTCCCTCAAGAATGCTAAGAACTCCCTCCCCCTTTAGGAATGTGGATCTGAGCCAATCAGCAGGAAGCTTCCTCATAGTCTTATAAACTGAGCATGTACACCGGTCTTGGTGCAGGAGTGAGGCATTATGGGAACTTTCTTTACAGAGCTCAGCATTTTTTTTTTCCTAAAGGCTTCTGATCATCTGAACAGGAGAAATATGGGGAGACTTAAGGGCACTATTGAGACAACTGAAGGTTTTCCTGCAGCTTGAAATTAACTCTTTATTAGCCTTTCCTTCTCCTTTGATTAACGTTTAAATGATTTTTTTAGTAGGCTAAAAGTACAGAGATCCAAATTATAGAAATACCCATTAATCCTGAAACCCCCAGGTCCAGAGCATTCTGGATAACAGGTCCCATACCTGTATTAATATACATTTAACATTGGTCTTAAAATGGTTTTTGCAATTATTTATGTGTTACTGATAGAGTTAAACCATTTGTGCCAGCTTAAAAATCTAGATTACATTATAGATGGTTAGATCATTATTCTCTGACTACTAGCCAAGTAAATCATGTAACAAAAGTTGTTCTAAAAGCACTTTCATCATGGCACTACTTATTTTTAATATAACTATGTTGTTATCTTGTGTTGTTTCATTTCTATTTTTTGGAGTGTTTGTACACAAATGCATTATTAAGTTCTTTAGTTTTTAAGAGCATTAGTACTACATTAGCTTGTAGTGTTAGCAAGAAACCATTAACTCATTCGAAAAGATCTGTCCTTAATTATACTCTTTTAGATGTCTGTTTTTAGATAGATGGATAGCTAGGTAGATGAATGATGGTAGATAGATAGATAGATGATACATAGATAGATGATAGATAGATAGATAGATAGATAGATAGATAGATAGATAGATAGATAGATAGATAGATAGATAGATAGATAGATAGATAGCTAGGTAGATGAATGATGGTAGGTAGATAGATAGATAGATGATAGATAGATAGATAGATAGATAGATGGATAGCTAGGTAGATGATGGTAGATAGATAGATAGATAGATAGATAGATAGATAGATAGATAGATAGATAGATAGATAGATAGATAGATAGATAGATAGATAGATAGATAGTATTTGCTATTAGGTAGGTACTGTAGGTAGATAGATAGATAGATAGATAGATAGATAGATAGATGGATAGCTAGGTAGATGATGGTAGATAGATAGATAGATAGATAGATAGATAAATAGATAGTATTTGCTATTAGGTAGGTACTGTAGGTAGATAGATAGATAGATAGATAGATAGATAGATAGATAGATAGATAGATAGATGGATAGCTAGGTAGATGATGGCAGATAGATAGATAGACAGATAGATAGATAGATAGATAGTATTTGCTATTAGGTAGGTAGATGATAGATTGGTGGTGTTAGCCTCTGTATTTGTTTTTATTTTCTATGTGTCATGTAGATTGTTGGTAGTTATGTCATCCAGCATTCATAAAAGTACAGGTATGGAATCCATTACCCCAAAACCTGTCATTCAGAAAGCTCCAAATAATCTATCTCCCATAGACTCCATATTAAGTGAATAGTTAAAATATTTCAAAATGGTTTTCTTTTTCTCTGTATTAATAAAACAGTGCCTTGCATTTGGTTTAATTAATGTTTAAATGATTTGTTAGTAGATATAAAGTATGGAGATCCAAACTACAGAAAGACCCATTAATCTGGAAAACTCCAGGTCCTGAGCATTCTGGATAGCAGGTCCCATACGAGTAGTTAAATGAAAAGTTATTTGCGCCTTTTCCTCTGTATTATTAATTCCTGTGTTTTGTAAGCAAAATATCAAGCTTCTCACTGTGATGCAAGAGAACAAATGGATTATAGTCTAGTGACTCATTTTGGGTGATACTAAGTTAGAATCACATGACCGGAGGAAGGCAGATACTTATAGATATATGCAGGCAGAATAATTAGCTATGATCATTCAAAATAAAGTCAATTACCAATGCTGATGTCATTCATTAAACCATACAAATTATTTTCTTGCAAAAACAAACATATTTCATTCTAATGATAATGTCTCTGAAAAATTACATTAATTAACTGTTTGTAGGTTAAAAAAAAAAACATTATTAAAGTTTCTAGGACTAACTTAAAGGCACCATTTATGAAAGACAGATAAGCCAGTAAAAAAAGACACTGTGTTGACGCATGTAGCTGATGGTTCAATATAGTACATTGATCTTCCCTTGCTGTTTGCAGAATTTTGCCTTAAGCAAAAGGCAAAGGGAACATTTTCTGAGATGCTATTGAATGGTTGCATTATATCCAAAAGCACTCCCTTGCACAGCACTCAGGGAGACAGACAGACATATACAGCAACAATGACACCAGAATGAGTCCATCTAATTACACAAATCATCATTCTAGTAATGTAACTTTAATCCTGTTACATCCTCCTGTTGTATTAGCATTTAAGGATTCTTTAATTGCATCTTAATTGGCGCTGAACATTATAATCTGATAGGTTTAAAGATGATAATTTAGTTTAAGATTTAGATCACCTTGAAATAAAGATTTAGCTAACCTGCAAATTAAATACACTCACAATATTGAGGACCAGATTATACAGTTTAAAAATCCAGACTTTAGGGCTTGCATATACTGCCATAGCTCAAGTTATGCTATTGGTCATGTGGCTCTACCCTGCAATTCTGTACATCACCATGACTGGGCTTCTTTTTGAATATAGAAAGCCCCTCACAAGACTCATGGGGCCTGATTCACTAAAGGGCGATAAAAATTATCGCACGCTTTTTCGCGTTAAAAAACGCAAAATAACTTGCGCGCGATTCACCATAGTAATATCGCGTGCGAAAAATCGCCATTTTCGCATGGGGTATTTCTCGCACTAGTTTTACCGTTTTGCGTTAATTTCCGCGCTGAAAAGAATACGATCGCATGATTCACTATAACTTTTGCGCGCTAAATATCGCATTCGGCTATACGAAAATTAACACCTACTACAGGCAGGCGAAAAATTATACAAAAGTACAGTAAATGATTTTTTGCAATAAAATATGGACTTACAGTGTTATTTATTCAAGTCTGTGTTTCCCCCAGAGTGACGCAGACGCCAGTTTGCAGCGAAATGTTCATTTTTAATACAGTAATTTTCCGCAAGTATTGGCGTGTATGGCTAACATGGCGTGCGTTCATTTGCGCAACTATTTCTATTTGGCTACAAGTGATGAAATGTTTCGCCAGGCATGGATTCGCAGCGAATTTTTGGACGTGCGTTGAATTTTTTCGCGGCGGATTTTTTCATGCGTTTCGCAAAACAATCCGCCAATGGCAAAACGCATGAAAAAATTCGCCACACAAAAATTCACCGCACATCCACAAATTGATACAAGTGTCAAAAAATAATAGTCACGGGCAACAATTTTTTTGCCCGCACAACATTTTTGCCGTTTCGGGGATCTTTCAAAAGATTTGCTAATTTTTCACTAAAGAAACCAGAACACATTTGCTCATCACTAGTAGTGATGGGCGAAATGTTTCGCCAGGCATGGATTCGCGGCGAATTTCCGCGTTTCGCCATTGGCGGATTGTTTCGCGAAACAGATGAAAAAATTCGCCGCAGAAAAATTCGCCGCACGTCCAAAAATTGTCGCGGGCGTCAAAAAAGAATTGTCGCGGGCATCAAAAGAATAGCCGCGCAACAAAATAATAGCCGCGCGACGAAATAATAGCCGCGGGCGACGAAATAATAGCCGCGTGCGACGAAATAATAGCCGCGTGCGACGAAATAATAGCCGCGTGCGACAAAACAATAGCCGCGCGACGAAATAATAGCCGCGGGCGACGAAACAATAGCCGCGCGACAAAATAATAGCTGCAGGCGACGAAATAATAGCCACGTGCGACGAAATAATAGCCACGTGCGACGAAATAATAGCCGCGCGACAAAATAATAGCCGCGGGCGACGAAACAATAGCCGCGCGACAAAATAATAGCTGCGGGCGACGAAACAATAGCCGCACGACAAAATAATAGCCGCGGGCGACAAATTTTTTTTGTCGCACAACATTTTCGTCGTTTCGCGAATTTTTCGCCGTTTCGCGGATCTTTTTAAAGATTCGCGAATTTTTCGGCGAAGCGAACAGATTCGCTCATCACTAATCACTAGTGGCTACTATTTATAAGCAGCTACTATTTATATGTGGCTAATATTTATATACACCATTTATATGCTTCGACAATTTTTATACACTATTTCTATGCTACCATTCATATTCGGCGATTATTCGCATAATTTAGCGCATGTACAGGCAAATACCGCATTGAAATAGTCTTTCGCGAGTTAAATAACGCTTGCAATATCACGCGTAAAAAAGCGCGAGTATGCTTATAGTGAATCGTGCGAAAAATCGCCAAAATTAAGCGGCGGTAAAAATTTTAGCGCACAATAAGAATAGCGCACGTTTTATCGCCCTTTAGTGAATCAGGCCCATGGTGTGATAACAGACCCTTTATCTGAATTACAGTACTTTGTGTTTTTACATTTACACCACTGCAGCAAGGAGAAGCCTTAAGAAAATGAAATCGGTATTGCCAATCCATAATTAAACCTTCCCAATCCATAATTAAACTGAGTTATAGCTCCATTTAATTTCTACACAAGCTTTAATAATGACTTATTATTGTATGTCACTTGACAATAAATGGGACCATGGCTGTTATTAAAAATTGAAAAAAAAATTCCCATTTTCAACCTGTCAGTAATAGCATCTAATAGCATCTCAAATAGGGGCATAGGGCATCAGGTAGGTAATGTAAAACAGTGGGGAAATACTTTTAAAGCAAAGTTATAAAGTTCATGCAAAGACAATGGTATGATAGATATAAAAAGGGTTTAATTTCTGGTGTCAGTATCTTTTTGCACTTCCCCTCTGCCCGGCACTTTGTTATTGACCCCTCAGTTATTTAGAATCCCCATCATGGAACAAGACAGAAGTACCGCTTTTGCACAAATAGACATACAGATTATCATCTAAAAATGTGATACATATTCACCCAAACTATAATGATTTACATAGTATTACATACAAAGGTTCATATACAAATGCAAGTGCAATTGTAAGCTTATAAGATGGACACCTAGTTAAGTTACTGTGAATTGATGTAATTCAGAAATATACTTGCATCCATATATGCTCCCATTGATAAAAGGGAATTTGGGAATTTACATCAGCCTGAATGAGGCAGTAACTCTCATAGAGGGTTGCATCAATAGCCAGAACTGACTTAACCCAAGTAAGCTGGACAGAAATGTCAATATTTATGCTCCACAGAGGAAGTGAAGTCATTCTAGCACAACTGCAGAGGAAAAACATGCACCACAACTTGCATGCATTGTACCAAGACAGGTGCTAATTTGTGTCCACATTGTCTTACACATCTTAGCATGCTCCAGCAATTATGCTGAAATTCTGGGACAACCACTGCATTGTGGGAAAAAAACATTAGGATTTAAGTTTAAATTTGTACATTGTACCACTTTTGTAAATGAACCTTACCGGCGAGTTAAGGCAACATATTTTCAACTGGAAAAACTAGAAAAGTAAGAAAACAGAAAAAAGAATGTTAATTGGCCTCAACAAACAAAGCCATTTTAGAGGTATGAGCTGTATTATTCAGAATGCTGAGGACCTGAGATTTTTCTGACTGTTTGATAGTTTGTAATATTATATTATTAATTATTATTGCTAAAATCTTCTAAAATACTTATGGGCACTAAAAAGTCAAGTGCATCCATGTTTCCATCAGCATTCCTTTATGCCAAATTAATTATGAACTACAAAGCATTGCCCTATTATTAAACAAAAACAGAGGATCAGTCATTCATAAAGAGCTGTTTATTTAAACAAACCACTGTGAAGACTGGCTTTGCCATTGTTCTGAGCATTTGGATGAAGGGTTTCCAGACTATAATAATAAGAATAGAATCAACTATTGTGCTTACATGGCAGATACTCATATCTGCAAGCTAATACAGTAGAATACAGTAGAATTTTTAATGGCAAGTTAAAAAAAGAGGGGCACAACACTGACTGCCAGTCAAGAAAAATAACAAACATAAATATATGGCAAGAAAATAAAATACACAGAACAAAGAACCTAACGCTCAAATGAACTAAATCAAATCTAGATTTCCCCATAGATTTATGGGATAAATCATGAGAAGTTTTTCTCATAACTATATCTGGTCCAGAAGTGAGCATGTCGATATTTACAGTATGTTATTCAAAGGCAGCTTTGGATAGGGTGTCATCTTATTAAAGACAAGAAGAAATAGAATCTTACATACCTTGATAGGAATAACCTATAAAAAACATTAGGGGGGGGCGTTTATTTACTGTCTGATTTTTTTTTCTGATTTTTAGAACTAAAAACCACAGAAAACAAAACTAGACTTTTCCGAGATTTACTACACCTCAAAACTGCTAGAAATCTGAATCCGACTATTTGCCAGCTAAAACTTGCCGAGATCATGTAGAAGTCAAAGATCCTTTCCCTGGAGGATCCTTCTTATCCTTCATAACTTTATTCTTATGGATTTTTACGCTGGTTTTTATGCAACAATTCAAGAAAATTGCATTTTCCATGTGGTGAGTCACAAAATTCTGAATTTTCATCTTTTCATCTTTTATGTGACGTTTCCCACGTGGAATTTTTGACTTCAGATTTTTTTAGTAAATGCCAGAAAGTGACATTTGTGGAAAAGAGTTTATTCAAATTTTAAAATAAAAAAATGAGAAATGTTAGAGTAATTCTGCCCCAATTTATGAGCAGAAAAGCAGCATTCAAATAGCACAATCTGAACTTTGCACACTGCCTTCCTGCTTTGATAAGGGAGCACAGAGACCTGTAGGCCCTTATAATTACATCTCTGCATGCATTTGGCAATCATTCAAGGTAGGTTGGCTCACCCCCTCTCAGAAAAAAATAAAAAACCAACCAAACAAGAAGTAAACACCCTATAATGAGTCTCTTTGCCGATCAAATCCACAGTTCCTCAAACTGAATCCTTAACTCAACGTACAGCACTGATCAGCACCCAGGGCTACAACCATCTAGTGCAATAAAGTTAGTATATATGTACACCCATGTGCCAAAAATAGTTCATACTGGACCATAAAACCATACATAGAAAAAAAACTCCTATTCCAGTGTGTTTATCAAACTGTGTGCTTGTGTTTTCACTCCTTTATCAAAATCGTGCCAGCTTTCCGTCCCAAGTGGCTGGCAACTTACCAAAAGTAGGCTTTTAAATACATATATCAAAAGGTTCTCATAGAGCTTCCCCTTATATTTCTGTAATTAAGAAGCAGGGGCAGCGCCCATAGTGTAAGTCAATTTATTTATAAAAAACAAAGTAATGCTTTGGTCAGTGCATTTAACAAAGTTTAAGTGTCACCTGGCGTCCCTCAGTGTTCAGGTAGGAGTGCAAGAGTACGGAGCTTCACCAGCGTCTCCTCTCCACGTCAGAGGCTTCTATGCCCTCTCAGCCCCTACCAGACCCCTAACCTGCATGCCAGACCCAGAGTTGCGGAGGCCACAGGCCTTACAACCTGCCATTGGGTTGTACTGCACCAACTGATGCTGCAATTTCACCTCACAATATATTTCTTACCTGGTAGAGTGCCACAGAGTGCCGAAATATACTGTTAGCTTGTTCGCCCCTTTTCTATAAACAGTATTGGTAAATGATGCCTATTTTTATATTTTTAACAGAAATTGTAGAAGGTGCAAAAATTTCTCTACTTGCTTTTCTGTAGCATACTCTGGAGGAATTACCACCCATGATATGATTTATGGACCATGTTAATTTGTAGCTAAATAAAAGGGGTAATATCTGCAAAATCATTTTTTCCAAGAGAGTATTGTGCTCTAAGATATACATCACACACTCCTTGGTTGATACTGCAATGAAATTCTGAATACTTTTCAAATCACTAGGGGCAATATATCAATATGAATTTACTATCACATGCTGCATAGGGCATACGGTATATTACTTGGTTGTGACACCACACTGTCGCAATGGTAACTACTGTATTTCTTAAAAGTAATTCAAGGCAACCTATGTGCTATAACCAATACAGTATATTCTGTATTATTCTTTAGTTCTTTAGCCAGCCAGAAAAAAAATACATAGTTTTACAAATCTGATTATTTCTAAACCACTCTGGGCTGTAAATTATTCCTGTCCATAAATTCATAATAGCATGACAGAAGGCCAGTAACAATGTATACTGGCCAGGATCCACGGCGTATTTCTGCATTTCGGCTTTGGCAGATTGTTCTGCGAATCAGTTGCAACAATTGTCATTTTCTCTTTTCGCCCAAGGGTGAAACACGGAAATACACTGCAAATGCATGCCTGCCGAAAAAAATTAGCTCATCACCATGCACAAATGGTTCTGATTTCCAAACATAGGCACTCCACTGCAGTTTCTTCTAACCACCAATGACCCCCGAATCTTTGATTTCATTTTCCAGCTTGTAGCAGACTGTTCAAAACTAATTGTTTATTTGCTATTGGCTCCTATATTCTTAAGTGACAATTGATTGTTGCTGGTATTTGGTTTATTTTTCATTTCTTTTACACCACTAGCAAAGCACACCTACAGCTTGGACACTGGTACAACAAATACCACTGTCCTGACATAAACGCAAATTTTTAAATGCAAGATTTAATTGATGGTTCACTTGCTGATTATATTTCTGAATTTTTGAAAACATCCTCAGAAGAAGCTAAAATGACAGATGTATATTAGACATAAAAATATGGTTTTCCAACTAAGGATATTGACTAAAAAGATAAACATCTGAAATGTGTGGGAATAGTGTCAAACTGCTACTTTAGTCATCTAATTCCTATGTGCCATCTGCCTGACATTTTTCTATCTATGTTTCTTTCAATCCATTTTTCTTTGGTATTTGTGATGTTATTGATTGTTTGTTCAGGAATCTTTGAAACAATCCGTTCTTTTATTTTCTCCATTATTCACAATAAATATTCATAAAAATAAATAATTACAAGGGTAATTGCATATTATTTACCATATATATATATATATATATATATATATAATGTACTACCTGCCTGTGTTTTACCATACTAAGTAGACTATTACTCTTTGCTAGAATCAGCTAAATACATATTGTAGTGTGCAACAACAAGCTGGTATTCCAGGAAGCCATCTGCTCCCAATACAGAATCACATCTAGAAAACATCTCAACTTCTGCTAGATCAGGACTGCTCCCTAATTAAAGTGCTGTTAATAAAGTTTATATTGTTGAAGGTCCAGTTGTTACACTTTGCAGATCATATCCCATAAATTGCATATAGATTGCATAATTTAGTAAATGTAACAAAAAAAGCATGGTTTGCAGCAATTATCAAGTGATACTTAAATTACTTGCTACCAAGTGATACTTAAATTACTTGTAATCCCTTGTGTGATGTATAAGTACAAATGAACATTTTCGCAAGCTTCTTTGTGAAATATGATTTCATAAGGTTTTGTGGAGATTGGATTTGATTCCCATGCTAGCACCTTGTGAATATGAGCAAGACAGGCTTCTGCTTGATCCATATTGCTAAGAGGCTGCTCCGTTTTTGCATTTTCCTACACAACAACCCCCTAATGGAGAGTTATTGGTTCCTGTCATCTGAAGAGCAGAAAGGAGAATGTGAATGTTGAGCAGAAGACATATAAGGAGTAATTTATATAGACCCAGGGCAGAAGAGCTTAAGAGTTTTGCAGGACAGTGTGAAAAGTATAAAAAAAAATTGCGCTTCACATCTGTTTTTAGCATTCTGCCCATGGTGGTATTCAATGAGCCCTAAAATATTAATGTATCTGTTAGGGGCCACTGCTACTTAATTAACTAAATTCTTTAAACAATGGTCTATAAAAACATAAAATAATAACTATAATTTCTATTGTCTGTTTAGCGGTTGTACCACTAAATAAATTGCCAAATTGCAAATGTTTTCACCTGATACAAATTTTAATTTTTGCAAGGGGGGAAATTATCTGTAAATCTCCACTACAATTTCTGCATGTGTTTTGTTTCATCAGAAAAAAATGCGTGTTTCCATGCAAGACAGGAGAAGAAATAATGCAGATTGACTCCAATGTATTTGGAGTAAAAAAAAAAAACCCAAGAAAAAATGCCCATTGACTCAAATGTGTTTGTTAAAATTTCACCATTTCTTAAATTTTTCTACGGTTTCACCGGCCTGCCGAAAGGGGCAGGTTTGCTTATCATTAAAAGTGTTGTTAATTTGCCTTGCTACTATGTTGTTATACACAAAGAGAAAGAAAGATTGCCAGCGCTTAGTTTGCCTTTAAAAATAATGTTTACAAAAAATGAGGTGTTAGTACCACACTTTGGCCAAAATATGTAAGCTCACGTGTCACGTCAAGGCCCCTCATTGTACGTGAGTCCTACACTGTCTAATGACTTTGAGTCTGTGATGCAATTAAAATAAAGTCCCCCAGCAAACAATGTGACTGAGTAGTAAGACCTATTGCACCTACCTTTAGCTCAAAAAGGCTCTAGTGAAAAAGCAGGGAGCTTTTAAGCCCCAGCTCATTAGCACACACATGAAAGTGATTCATTGGTTTAAAGGCTACATAGCAGCTAGAAGCAAAATTTGGCTACTTATGTTTTTATGCACTTACAGTAACCATGGTTCACATATAATTCCACATTTTTGCTCTCAATTATAAAAACTGGTAAGATCAAAAACTAAAGTAGAATACACATTAGCAGTCTCGAAATGCTACTGACTTGAAAATGTTAATGCCAAATTTAAAAGGTTGTTTAACATTCACAGTTTCGCCCACAAAAGCAATTAATTTTTCTTTCCCAAATATCAAAGCATTACAGAGCAGTACAAACACCCACTGCCTTGTAGTTTGAACCTTTGGCACAGAAGCACTAAAGAGATGCTTGGATGTATCACTTCTCTGAGTTCTGGAGATGCTGATGATGAATCACTGAGCAGGTGCCCAATTGTGCCACTCACAAATGCAACCATGTAATTAAGATGAAAAAAAAAAATATGCTAATGGTTTACAGCTTATGGGATGAGACCCAGTTTATCTGTTAGAAAAAACATAAATAGTGAACTCATGATTGAGCTAACAATTAAAACAACTAAATGCCGAACATGATTTTGCTTTATGGCTGACGAGATGATGTTTTGAAAGTAAATTAGCAACCAAGTGTAATTTATTAAACAAGAGAAATACATTCCAATGATCATACTACAATAAATGGCGCATATGATAGGGTGAATTAAGTACTCTTTAATTAAAGTTAGCTGTTTTTGTTGTGAACAAGGGGCACGAAAAATGCAATAAATATACAGTAAGAAGGGAAGAATCGAGCTGAGATATATAGAGAAAGCAGGGGACAGTTTTTTAAATAGGATTTAAACCTAACAATATAATAAATTAAAACTTAGTATTATGAAGAAAAATGTAATTCTAAACAACTTTCCAATATGCAGCTATGGGATCCCTTATCTGGAGCCCGTTATCCAAAAAGCCCTGAATTACAGCAAAGCCTTCTCCCACAAAATCAATTTTAAGCAAATAATTCCAATTTTATAATATGATTTCAATTTTCTCTGTAATAATAAAACAGTACCTTGTACTTGATGGTAACTATTGCAAGTTGAATGAATCCATATTGTGGGCAAAACAATCCTATTGGGTTTATTAAATGTTTAAATGGTTTTAGTAGACTATGGCAATCCAAATTACAGAAAGATTCCTTAGCCAAGCATGTGAATTAAAAAACAAAATTATACCGGTACATAAATTAAAACATTTCAGTGATTTTGAAGTTATTTGTAAATAAAATTGCAAATGACAGCAGTTTTTTCCCCTTTCTACAACAAATAATGTCCAATTCTATGTATTTAAAGAAGGCTGTAAAATCATAACTGTTTGGAAAGTCTCAGAAAAAAAAAATCTTGAACATCAACTTGCTAGTCTGTCTACACAAATGAGGAGCCAGCTAATGGAGGTTTTTTTTCCTGGAACATAATATTTGTACTTGGATAGAGAAGGATGGCTGAAAGATAGATTACAAAGAGTGGTGGTAAATGGAACATTTTCTAATTGGGCCAGTGTGGTTAGTGGAGTAACGCAGGGGTCAGTCCTTGGTCCTTTGCTTTTTAACTTGTTTATTAATGACCTGGATGTGGGCATTAAAAGTACTGTTTCTATTTTTGCTGACACTAAGGGGCACATTCATCAAAGTATGAGTTTGAATCCCGAAATGGGTACAATTCGGATTAAATACGATAATTTCTGATGATCAGAAAGGTTACAAAAATGCTTACGAAAAAATCGTAATAGTCACGATAATATCGTAATGGCGTTCTGAAAGTCAAAATTTTTTTGTATCAGAATGCTTGTATACGGCGGGAAAACCTTTCTGACTTTGATCCTTCTGTGCATGTTTTTGAAGCCTCCCATAGGGCTCAATGGCACTCTGCAGCTCCAACCTGGCCCAAGGAAAGTCTCCCATAGGGCTCAATGGCACTCTGCAGCTCCAACCTGGCCCAAGGAAAGTCTCCCATAGGGCTCAATGGCACTCTGCAGCTCCAACCTGGCCCAAGGAAAGTCTCCCATAGGGCTCAATGGCACTCTGCAGCTCCAACCTGGCCCAAGGAAAGTCTCCCATAGGGCTCAATGGCACTCTGCAGCTCCAACCTGGCCCAAGGAAAGTCTCCCATAGGGCTAAATGGCACTCTGCAGCTCCAACCTGGCCCAAGGAAAGTCTCCCATAGGGCTCAATGGCACTCTGCAGCTCCAACCTGGCCCAAGGAAAGTCTCCCATAGGGCTCAATGGCACTCTGCAGCTCCAACCTGGCCCAAGGAAAGTCTCCCATAGGGCTCAATGGCACTCTGCAGCTCCAACCCGGCCCAAGGAAAGTCTCCCATAGGGCTCAATGGCACTCTGCAGCTCCAACCCGGCCCAAGGAAAGTCTCCCATAGGGCTCAATGGCACTCTGCAGCTCCAACCCGGCCCAAGGAAAGTCTCCCATAGGGCTCAATGGCACTCTGCAGCTCCAACCTGGCCCAAGGAAAGTCTCCCATAGGGCTCAATGGCACTCTGCAGCTCCAACCTGGCCCAAGGAAAGTCTCCCATAGGGCTCAATGGCACTCTGCAGCTCCAACCTGGCCCAAGGAAAGTCTCACATAGGGCTCAATGGCACTCTGCAGCTCCAACCTGACCAAAGGAAAGTCACGAACGCAGCTTTAATGAAGCCGAAACTTTCATACTCAATGCGACAAATACGATTTTGTCACATAAAATTTGTTACAGAGTACAACACACAGTACACACAGTTTTCTTGTATTCGGAATCAATCGTACTTTGATAAATGTGCCCCTAAATTGTGCAAAACTATAAGTTCCATGCAGGATGCTGCCACTTTGCAGAGTGATTTGGCAAAATTGGAAAATGAGGTTCAGTGTTGAAAAATGCAAAGTTATGCACTTTGGTAGAAATGCGAGTTATACACTAAATTGTAGTATATTGGGGGGTATCCTTGATTGAGAAGGATCTAGGGATTTTTGTAGAAAACAAGTTTTCTAATTTCAGGCAGTTTCATTCTGTGGCTACTAAAGCAAATAAAGTGCTGTCTTGCATAAAAAAGGGCATTTACTCAATTGATAGAAACATAATTTTGCCTCTTTATAGGTCCCTGGTAAGGCCTCACCTTGAGTATGCAGTGCTGTTTTTGGCTCCAGTTCTTAAAGGGGACCTGTCACCCACACATAAAAAGCTGTATAATAAAAGTCCTTTAAAAAAGAAACATGAAATCCAATTTTTTTTTTTTTATTAAATCATCCATACCTGTTATAAATGCTTGAGGCACAGAGGCGGGGCTTGAAAATTAGAAAATTGCAGATGGTGGAGATATTCCTAGCTATCTCACATTTGGCTATCTAAGCCCTGGGAATACCACAAAGATAGACAAGGCAGGAACCTTAAAGCTGCGGTCTCAGGTTTTACCTTCCCTAAGCTGCCTAGATACACCTAGATGGAAAGTGTATAAGATTTTGGGGTGAATAACAGTGTACATAAAATGGAGCGTGCCTGCTTGCAGTGACTCCAAGACTGAAGGAAAAAAAAATTAATTTATATAGTGTAAGTAAAGTTTATTTTGCTCTGCTAACATGATACAAAAGAATTTGGAATTATTTCTTATGATGACAGGTCCCATTTAAGAAGGATACTAATGAGCTGGAGAGAGTGCAGGGATGTGCAACTAAACTGGTAAAGGGGATGGAAGACTTAAACTGAGGTTAGACACAGTTGGGGTTGTTTTCTCTGGAAAAAGGCGCTTGCGAGGGGACATGATTACTCTGTAGAAGTACATTAGAGGGGATTATAGACACATAGTGGGGGATCTGTTATCCCATAAAAACGATCAATGCACCTTTATATTAGGGAACAGATATTGTGCAGATTCTGTTAATGCCTATAAGAGGGGCTTGGATAACTTCTTGAACAAGCATAGTATCCAAGGCTTTTGTGATACTGAAATCTATAATTAGTATTGATGTTGGTATATACTGTATAGTTTATGTATGTGAGTGTAAAGATGGGTGGGTATGGGTTATGTTTGTGTTCTGGGGTTTGCTTGGAAGGGTTGAACTTGGTATTTTTTCAACCCACCTTAAAGGAGAATGCCAGTCAAAATTTAAAAAGCATACTGCCCAATAGTCCTCCTATTGTTTAGTAAAAACACTACACTTTTGGCTCACCTAAAGTTTGTGCCTGTATGTTACCCAACCACTTAGATTGTAAGCTCTATGGGGCAGGGACCTCCTTCCTACTGTGTCTCATACCACATGGCACATCAAGTTACACACATGCTCAGAGACTAGGAAGGCTGCCACTGGCACCTACAGGAAGGGGAGAGAGAGTTCAGTGATGTCACTGGAGTCTTCACATTGCTGTAGGCTGCCAGCACCATATCTCAGAGAAGCAAGCAGGGATCTGGGAATTTAGATATGCAGTAAGTACTTAAAAAGAATGCCTTTAGACTTACTTTTAATTTATATTAACCTTTCATTGTCCTTTAACTATGTAACTATGTAAGAATGCCACACTGACTTCTATAGAATCTTTTTTTAATGTTCGAGATTTTTTTAATATGATTAAACTTAAGTTTGACTTTGAAAGACACTTCATATAATGTATCAACATTTGTAGTTTATTTTATGCAAAAAAAAACCCCCACAATACTCTAATTAGTATTTTTGTCCTTGAATGTGATCTATACAGGTAAGAGATCTATTACTAGAATGAATGTGACCTGGGGCTTTCCAAATAAGGGGTCTTCTTGTAATTTGGATCTACATACCTTAAACATTAAATAAACCTCATAGGATTGTTTTGTCTTGAATAAGAGTTAATTATATCTTAGTTGGGATTAAGTACAAGGTACTGCTTTATTATCACAGAGAAAATGGAACTCATTTTTACAAATTAAAATTTTTTCCTTATAATGAATGGCCTTCCCGTAATTTGGAACTTTCTGCATAAGGAGTTTCCGGATAACAGATCCTATACTTTTAAAGGATCTGGCCTGCAGTATCGGGTAAATGAATACAATGGGGGGATGCCTAACTATTGGTATCCAAACTTTCTTTCTCCTTCAATCCTATTAATTGCAGTTATGAAAACAATGGGGCAGATTTACTAAGACACGAACGCTCCGAGCGTATTTTCGTCAAATTTGTCGTCGCTTGCGTGACTTTTTCGACACCTGCGCAACTTTTTTGTATGCTTGCGTGAAAAAATCGTAAACGTTTTCCCGCTGTTTACAATACTATTTTTTCGTAAGCATTTTCGTGATATTTGCGATCTTCAGAAATTTTCGTATCCAATCCGAATTTATCCCATTCGGGATTCGAACTTGTGATTTCATGAATCTGCCCCAATGTGTTTAATATAGAACTACTGAAAGAATTCACGTAATGAAGATCACTAGAATGACAGCCATAATGAATAGCTTGCCATACATAACTTCACCAAATAAGTGGATTTTAGACTAATTTCTACACGTGCACATGGTGAAGTTGGGCTGGTTGGGGCAGGAACTGTTGGAAGAGGACAGAATTGCACCAATGTTATCGTCAAGTGCAATGTGCTAGGTGGTGGATTTTCACTTTAAAAAAATAAATACATAAATAATTGTGGGGGGGGGAATCCAACTCTTGAAATAAAAGCAATCAATGCCATAAAAAACGAGGGATTTGGCCTTTATGTGACCTGAATTTGATTTCCAAATAATGTTACATTTGCCCCTTTCAGGAGCCCAGAAAGTAACAATTACCCATGGTAGGTTTTAATTGTTGGACCCATGCTACTGTGCTGCCTGTAGTTGAGCACAGTTCATCAGAACAGGCTATGACAGCGCCCTGGCACTGAGCAAAAGGTGTAGGGCATGTGCATAGGCACAAGTACCTTTGCTGATAGCATTTAGGCATCCAAGATATCTTCTACTTACTGGTACTTTACCTTTGTGCTCATAAAAATGCCCTTTTGTATGATAAACTACTGAAAAAAAAAAAACTTCAAAACCTTTCTTGTGATGGATGCTCAGTTCTGGAAGATCCATGTGCCAGTAGCTTAACATAATTCAAAGAGCTGTTAGAAGCTATTTGAAGTAGAACCAAAAATGGACAAAGGTCAGTATGTCACAACAGTAAGTGCATTGCTCTTGTTTTCCCAGTACAAGACTTCTGAACTCTTTCTTAGCGCTAGATATCTTTCTGCTGCTGACAGCTGAAAACCCTTTGGAGAAGTAGTGGAATACTGATAGATGAGACCTTTAGCTTCCCCTGGGAACAAAACTAGTGTCAGGAATAAGAATTTTTTATTAAGGAGAGCATTCACATTTAAAGTAACTATATGTATATTGTAGAGGGACATGGACATATTTAATGGAATTTTGCATTCAATCTTTACTGCACAATATATAATTTTTAATATTTTCCTTTTAATTCTGCCTCACTGGAATATGAAAAATTCATAATTATTTAATTAATATGGTAATATACTGAAAATCCCTTTATAAAAGTGCAGGTATTGTTACTACATTTTGTATACAAAATACAAAAGATGGCTAAATTGTCCAACTAAAACATTCTGAGAAACAAAGATAATTAATAATAATTCCTAAAGTTACAGTAGATGGAAGCATTATGTGCTGGATATGTCTGGATAACTATTACTGAAACAGACACAGTTAAAACTGCACTATTCCCTTAATAGTAATCAAGAAAAGGAGAAGGAAAGGCTAGTAAAGAGTTAATCTCAAGCTGCAGGCATACCTTCAATTGTCTCAATAGTGCCCTTAAGTCTCCCCATATTTCACCTGTTCAGAAGATCTGAAGCCAAACAGGAAGAAAAAACACTAAGCTGTGTAAAGAAAGTTCCCATAATGCCTCACTCCTGCACAGACACCCAGACCAAGTGAACATGTTCAGTTAGAAAATACTATGGGGCACATTTACTAACCCACGAACGGGTCGAAATGAGTCCGATTGCGTTTTTTTCGTGATGATCGGTATTTTGCGATTTTTTTCGTATTTTTTGCGATTTTTTCGGCGTCTTTACGAATTTTTCGTTACCAATACGATTTTTGCGTAAAAATTTCGTAGCCATTACGAAAGTTGCGTAAAATCTGGCGATTTTTCGTAGCGTTAAAACTTGCGCAAAAAGTTGCGCTTTTTTCGTAGCGTTAAAACTTACGCGAAACTTCGCACCTTTTAAGTTTTAACGCTACGAAAAAGGCGCAACTTTTCGCGTAAGTTTTAACGCTACGAAAAAATCGGGCGATTTTACGCAACTTTCGTAATGGCTACGAAAAACTCACGTTTTTACGCAAAAATCGTATTGGTAACGAAAAATTCGTAAAGACGCCGAAAAAATCGCAAAAAATACGAAAAAGTCGCAAAATGTTCGTTTTCAAGTCGGAACTTTTCCAATTCGGGTCGGATTCGTGGGTTAGTAAATCAGCCCCTATGAGTCAGCTTCCTGCTGATTGGCTCAGAGCCACATTCCTAAGGGGGGGAGTGAGTTCTTAGCATTCTTGAGGGAAGGGGGAGCAGGAGAGAGCAGAGAGCAGAAAGCTGTGTGTCTGGCACAGGAATTACAGACACAACAAATCTTTTTTCAGAGAAGTCAGTGCAGCGTTTCTGTGAGTGCTTATGGCTGTATTTACATAGACCTTTCTGATAAAGCTTACTTAGATTTTACCTTTCTCTCTCCTTTAACCCTTATAACTAAAACTTATCACTAATCCTTATAGGTAATAAATAAATAATGATAATATTTTATCCTCCTTTTGATTCTTACAAAGAGCCCAATGTTCAATCTCTTTTAAGTCTAACATTATGTAGCTATTGGACCTGTTATCTAGAAAACTTGGGACCTAGGGCTTTAAATAATTTGGATCTCCATATTAAAAATCATATAAACATTAAATAAACCAATAGAATTGTTTTGCCTCCAATACAGATTAATTATGCCTTAGCTGGGATTTAGTTCAAAGTAATGTTTTATTATATACAGAGAAAAGGGAAAATATTTGATTAAAATGGAGTCTATGGGACATGGCCTTCCCGTAATTCTGAGCTTTCTGGATAACTTGTTTCTAGATGGGGATCCCATATCTGTATAGCTAGACATGTAGCACAAAAAGTGCATGCTTAGTACCAACAAGTAACCGAACATGGATCACAATATGCATTTCGAGATACTCTACTGATAACATTTTATTATAAGTGGCAGTTTCACTTTACAAAGTTACAAAGCTGGCTTACTAAGCTGGCACTGCGACAAATGAGACACATTTGAAGTAGATGGAGGCAGATTTATTAGCACTCTGATATTTGTGGTTATAGGGGCTTTTAAAACCACAAATAAATTAATTCTCACTAAAACAATGAATGTCTAGTCATTTATTAAAAAACCCGAAATGAAAAAGCAGAAGCAAATTAAAATGTAGAATGAAAAATGAATTTTTTGCTTTTGTAAACATTTTCGTGGAATTGCAAATGAAAAAACCTTAAAACCTATAAAATTTGCGAAACGTGGCTACCACACAACATTTTGACTGCTACTTATGTGACGTGACCACAACTTTTTAAATGCAACCTCGACTGCAACAGTTTTCCTCACTCTTCAAATTATTGTTGCGCTGAATCTTTGCGGCAGTTTTGCAAAAAAATTAGCAAATGGCAAAATTAGGAATTTAGAAGCAAATTCTTACCTGGCGAAAACCTCCAGGTTCGCCATCAGCGCCCACACTTCCACAATTAATGCATTGTATTTGGTGGCATTGTTTTCATAAGGCACATAAATGATTTTGCACCTCTTAGTATTCTAGTACAGGTATAGGACCCGTTATCAAGAATTCTCGGGACCAAGGCTATTCTGGATAAGGGGTCTTTCCGTAATTTGGATCGCCATACCTTAAGTCTACTAAAAAATCAATAAAACATAAATTAAACCCAATAGGATTGTTTTGCATCCAATAAGGATTATTTATATCTTAGTTGGGATCAAGTACAGGTACTGTTTTATTACTGCAAAGAAAAAGGAAATCACTTTAAAAATTCTGAATTATTTGATTAAAATGGAGTCTGTGGGATATGGGCATTCCGTATCCGAGCTTTCTGGATAATGGGTTTCCGGATAAGGGATCCCATACCTGTACTAGCATACCTAAGCTGCAAAAGGGGAAGCAATTAATTGGGTGACAGTAAAAATGTGCCCTGCTGATAATGAGATTTGTACATTTATTTCAGATCAGAAAACTATTTTCCAGGGATTTACAATTTGGACAAATATTAGAGCAACACTGTTGCTGAACAACACTACAATGTAGTGGTGAGCACAACTTTCCCCTAGTTTATACAGGAGTAGTGGCCAGCTCCATGTTGTAGCTCCCATCATTACCAGCTACAGTCAGCTCAATGGGCCAATAAAAGGGCAACCATTTGGAAGTGTTAACCTTGAAAGCAAGGAAGTTGCAGGTAAAACATAGTCCCTGTGAAAAATGTAAAATTAAGTTGTAGAATTCTTAATGGATCAGATTAAAGGTAAGGGTATTTCTTAGTAGCTTAATGCACAGAATGTCTTAATGTTCTATATTTATTGATAATGGATGAGTGCAGAGAATCACCGTATCATGAGATTTTCCAAGAAATACTCATGATTAGTCAGTGTATTAAAAAAGGTAAACTGCAAATACTGTAAAACAAAATATTTAGCTTAAGATATGAAAAATGCATTTCCTGTTTCAGTGTCAAGTAAACTGTTACTGTAGAGTTGCTGAAGAGTACAACACTCGGCGTTACTCTGACATCTTTCTCTGTTACAGATTTATAGTCTCGGTGTTGGCATTTACTTAGTCTGAGACTTCCTTTCCATCTACTTGCTCTTTCCCATTATGAACTGTCCTATTTATAGCAAAGACATCTCTTAATCCAAATATATTAACTTATACATTGTGTGTGCCATCAGCAAACAATAAAACACTTATTTCTGAGCTGGCCATGTGAACATTAAGGTAAACAGAGGTTGCTCTATCTTAGAACTTTGGCTTTGTGCCTCACTGTTACAGAAGAAGATTAAAAATAGCGGCTTGGCAGTTGCTAAACAAAATTCCCCAAATAATTATGGCTATGTGCCATTGGTTATCCTGCTGACATTAGCTTATGCCTGCCAGTGTCCATTTTTTGGTATAATTTATGTACAAAACTTCTGATATCAACCATTTTCCCTTTTAGTTCAAAGAAGAATGCATCATAAAGGGATATGGTGAGCCCTACACAGCAGGGTTTTGCCAGCTTGTACATTATGTTGCTTGACAAAAACAGCAATGTTCAAAGCTCTTTGATGCATACAAAATTTCACTCAACTCAATTCGTTTTTTTACTAGGAGAAACATATATTATATACTATTATATATAGTTATTATATCTATTAATAACTATTGTTGGTGGGTTTAAACCCTTAAAGGGGAACTCCACCCAAACAACTTAAGCTTTTTAAAAAGTAAATATTTTTCACTCAACTTTGCAGTATATATCAATTACAAAATATGCAGCCTTTTTATGATTTTTAATATAATGATATGGTTTGGAACAGTTACCTAAGCCTGGCCCCCTGTTCACTTGTTGATCTGGCTGATGGCTTTGAGACTCAAAAAAAAATGTACTAGTAGTCGACTTTTCTCAGTCTGCCTTCAGCCTGCATCCTCCAAATCCCACAATGCCCTGCACATGTGATGTGACTAAGGAAAGGAACATTACAGTGCAATGCACTGTGGGTTACGTAGTCCATGCATGCTGTATGTAATTTGTGGAGAAGTTGTTACAATTTGTATCATCAGTGTTTTAGTCCCTCCGCCCCTGCCATGATTTCAAATGATGCAGAAAGAGAAGAACAGTTTTGAAGCAACAGATTACAGTGATTGGTATATTAGGGGTTTCTGTGGTGTGTGGGGTTCTTCAACAAGTTTTGGTTTAGAAGCCTTTGTTTAGAAGTCACTGAACTTGTTGGTTAGGTGGTAGCTGAAACTCACAGAGGTGTCAAGTGTGAACTAGTGACAATAGTATCATGATTCTAATTGAGGCAGGTGTTAATTCTTCAATATGTATAACTGAAAATGTAATTGTCGTGAAACCACCGGATTACAGATGTCAGAACGGCATTATATATTGCTGACAAGCGGTGTTGCAGTTTAGGGATGGGTTAAGCATAAATGGCCTCCTTCACTTTAAAACCTGAAATCCCTATTTCAAGCATTTTCACCAGAACCAGTGCTGTTACACATTTCTCATTTAAGTCAATGGGAAGCATCAGTGCTGGTTTCTATGCAATGTGTGCAATGAGCCTAAAGGTGGCCATACACGAGCAGATCCGCTCGCTTGGCGATGTCGCCAAGCGAGCGGATCTTCCCCCGATATCCCCACCTACGGGTGGGCAATATCGGGAAGCATTTAGGTAAAAAAAATAATAATCCGATCGTTTGGCACTGGGGCCAAACGATCGGATTATGTGGGCGGCAATGGGGCAGTCGGATCAGGGACCGCATCAACGAGCCGATGCGGTCCCCGATCCGACCAGATTTTCTAACCTGGCCGATCGAGATCTGGCCAATTTCAGGCCAGATATCGGTCGGCCAGGCCGCTCTGCTCTCCCCATACACGGGCCGATTAGCTGCCGAATCGGTCCAAGGGACCGATATCGGCAGCTATAGTCGGCCTGTGTATGGCCACCTTTAGCCTTATAAGCCTGAAGCATACATTTCAGTTGTATGTTTATGGCTTCTTTAAAAGAAAATATTTTTTTGTTTATTATGTAAACTTTCCACATCAGTTTTTTAGGATTTTCAAGAAAATGTTGCAAATGTTTACATACCACAATTGGGTTCTGTAAATAACAATGGAATGCATGTACTTTTGCTACTTTAAACTGTGCAGTGCCAACAATGCTATAAATATTTTTACTTTCTACAGTATATATGCTCAAATACATTGCTTGTAGAACATATACTGACCTAGGTAATAGGTCACAAGGCACCATGCTACAGCGTTAGTGCATGCTTGTGACTAAACTCTTTGTTGGCTAGCTTATATCTAATGTGCGTCAGAAAAAAATGCTACCTTCTGACTAATTTTTATCACTGTCTATAAGCTTCAATTAAACTTGGGGACACAGAGCAGCTCAGAGAAACAGTTAGACAAAATATGGTTGTTTAGACACAAATACCCAGAGCAAGAGGTGGAAGCCAAAAAAGAAACCAAGAGGCTAGTCTGTAATGGACCAAAAGGTCATGGCAGGCAGCAAATTCAAATTGGGGACCAGGCAAGAATTTAGAACTAAAGGCAAACCTAGCCAGTCATAATTTAGGCAAGGGGGTCATACATAGCAAGGTCAAATGACATAACAAGTTTTAGGCAGTTAGTGGAACAGCTGCAAACTGGGGCAGTAAGGAAGCTAGGGTAAATAGCTACATTGGCATGATCGCAAGAACAAGTAGGTCATTGTGGCACTTTCACGAACACAAGCTAATATGATAGTTGTTCAGAAACACAGCAGTTGTTTCAAGTGCTTTGCTCATGTCATATTATATATCCCACCTGTTACCCGGTATACTTGCTGGCAGCCCCTCACCAGCTGCCCAACTCCTGCACTAATTCTACTACTAAGGGGCTGATTTACTTACCCACGAACGGGTCGAATGGAGTCCGATTGCGTTTTTTTCGTAATGATCGGTATTTTGCGATTTTTTTCGTATGTTTTGCGATTTTTTCGGATTCTTTACGAATTTTTCGTTACCAATACGATTTTTGCGTAAAAACGCGAGTTTTCGTAAATTCGTAAAGAATCCGAAAAAATCGCAAAACATACGAAAAAGTCGCAAAATGTTCGTTTTCAAGTCGGAACTTTTCCAATTCGGGTCGGATTCGTGGGTTAGTAAATCAGCCCCTAAGTGTAGTTTTCTGCAAACCACATCAAGTAAACATTAAACTTAGTCATAGTAGGATACTAATTTTGTGCTGGCCTAAGCTTTATACATGTATTTTTTGGCCTGCAAATATTCTAGGGGACAAAACATGAAGGAAAAGAAAATAATATAACTTCAGTCATATGGGAACTCTGATGGGACACATCTGCACATTCTGTCAAGTACAATATTCACAGATTGCCGATGTTAGGACAAACTTTAATTATAGAACCTAAATTAAACTACAATTGTCTAACCTCAGCATACTAACCCCATTTTATTACAAGAAGGAACTTAATAGAACATAGAAGTTAAAACCTAGCTTAGACAACTTCTACAACTATATTTAGAGCGATGTACAACATTATCCTTTACCAAGAACAAAAGAGGTGTAGAAACACTCAAGATCTGTATATTTTGCTCTACACGGTCCTTTGTGAGAAAAGCATAGAATTATAAGCATGACAGAGGGTTTTAAAAGGATTGTGAACATATATTAGAAGCAATTTAAGGCACAATGAATGCAAAGAAAATGTTTTTTCTTAAAGATTATTGTATGCTACACATAACACAGTATTAGTATTCTAAACTTGCTCACAGAGTTTTCAAAACTATGGGACACATTCATGAAAATGCGAGTTCAAATTCCGAATGGGACAAATTAGAATTGGATATGACAATTTCTGAATATCACGAAAATGCTTACGAAAAAATCGTCTTAGTCATGGTAATATTGTATTGGCGATCCGAAAGTCACGAAATTTTTGTACCGAACGATTGTAAACAGCGGGAAAACCTTTCCAATTTTTTCGCTCAAGTGTACAATAAAGTCATGCAAGCGTACGAAAAAGTCACGCAGGTGTTGAAAAAGTTGTGTAAGACACGAAAAATTCGACGAAAATACACTCGGAGCGTTCGAATGAACCTCCGAGTGTTCGTGTCTTAGTAAATCTGCCCCTATGTGTGTTCAGGATATTCTCAAATAAGAGAAAGATGAAAGAGGAAGATCTGACAGTGCTACCTGCTGTTTCTGTGTGCTATTTATCAACCAGGCCTGGAAGAAAGCAGCCAAGTTCCCTTGTACATACACCACACAAGCTATACCTAGCCAAACCAGCATAAGGAACAGCCTCAGATGCAGAACAAGCAAAGCCAAGAACAAGGCTCCAATAGTTTATTTGATTTATATATCATTATTTATATAACGCTGACACATTCCCGCAGTGCTTTACGGAGATCATACATCATTCACACCAGTCCCTGCCCCGGGGTCCTTGGACTTTAAGAATGTGAGTTACCACACAGACTGTGGTGTAAGTGCCAAAATTCAGCGTTTAGGATGTAGTAGTCTCCCACTCATCCTGCCTCCCTGCCAGTCCCCTAACTTGTGTGTCAAGATGCAGACTGAAAAGGAGCACTGTATTGTAGGGCAAGGGGTAAGGACAGGTCTGCCTCATGCCTGCCAGCACTGCGTTCTTTACCAGTGCAAAGTACAGGTATGAGCTGGACACGATTTCTTATTGCAGAAGAAATCATGATTTTTGCACCCCTTAGTGCACTTGTACCTGCTTTTGGGCATCTGTTATGCAAAATCAATCATTAAAATGAAAATGAAAGTGCTGATAATTGTGCAATAAAATAAAGAGCACTTTGAAATAGCACTTGTCACTTTGCACAATTATCAGCACTTTACATATTCATGATTGATTTTGCAGTGAGCGACTGGATTTTGAGTATTGTTTACTCTTAAAATACAGATTTGTTAATTTATTGGTGTTTTTATAATACCTCTGAGATTTGATTAAGCAAGGAACTTTTTGGAAATTACTATGAATTATCTATTGGATTAAGAGAAGTGTATACTATATGTACTATATGTTGTAGTGGTAATTATAGAAAAAATTCCTGGGTATCTAGGAAGGGTACATACAGGATAATTAACAAACAAAAAATGTTGTCTGTCTTTCTCTTTTATTATCATTCATGGTATACCCTTATTGGTTATAGGATTGTTGGGGTGCCTTTGGTAATAAGTTTGGGAGTTATAGTTCATTTTTTCCCTTTTCCTTTTTTGATTATCTTTATATTTTATTGACTCTCAGCATACATATTATTAAGCATTAAAGAAAACTGGGAGCTGTAGTCCAGCATCCTTGGGGCTAAATTTTACCATCATTATTGTCTGATAAAACTTTTTCCCACTCTCCAGGGCCAGCAGCCCCCCCCCCCTAAATGTGATAGAGTTTCCTCAAACGAGAAACCATCCTCAATTAAAATCTCCAATATAGGACGAATACGTATTGTGTACATTTTCATTTTGCCTCACAACTAACACTTGCAACCAGTTTGAAGTTTCATATAGCGCCTTGCAAGTTGCCTTTATGTCACTTGTCATGTTAGTTTCGATAAATTTAGGTATCTCTCTGTTCAATTGTTATTAATTATAACAATTTTATTTAATTAATGTGTGTTAATATGGTTTGTATAAAAAACAGTTGGGGCATATTTATTAACATTGGAGACAAATGGTGATTAAAATATAATGTAAGTAATTAAAATATAATCTACTGTTGCCCTGCACTGGTAAAAATGGTGTGTTTGCTTCAGAAACCCTACTATAGTTTATATAAACAAAGCTGCTCTGCACAGGTTACATAGCAGATAACAGATAAGCTCTGTAGAATTCAATCATAATCTCCACACCTTATCTTTTATCTTCTATGTAACCTGTGCTTTCTCTCATTTTTTTTATTTGAATGGCTGCTCTCATCGCTACACAGCAGCATTGTTTATATAAACTATAGCAGGGTTTGTTAAGCAAATACACAACTTTTACCAGTGCAGGGCAATAGTACTTTTTTCTCTACAGCTTCTTTAGAGTTTCCACTATTCCTCTCATTCTTTCTACCCATCTAAAGGAAGAGTAATATATATTATTCCTTCTTATTTTAAATGACCAGTGAGTATAGCTCATGATGCCAGGCTGTTCTCTGGGGAAATAAAGTTGTTATCCAACAGCACTGTTGCAAAAATAAATCTAGGAGAATGGATGCAGAATGTCCCAAATCAGATTCAGAAAATCAATGTAAGTTCTACGTATATGGGTGTTTGCAAATTCAGGAATATACTGCTGTCCTTAAACTTCAAACTACACGCCGAAATGATGATGATGGTGAATGTGCATAACTTACATAAATGCACAAGCTGTCGGGTGGTTTTTATGTGATTTGGATCCATACCTTAAGTTTACTAAATGTCATTTACACATTAAATAAACCTAATAGGATTGTTTTGCCTCCAATAAGGAATGATTAAATCTTAGCTGAGATCAAATACAAGGTACTGTTTCATTATTACAGAAAATAAAGGAAATGATTTTTAAAAATTAGAATTATTTGGATTCAATAGGAGATGAACTGGTAAGAAAGAGAACCTTTAACAATCCTGGAAGTGGGAACACTCTGTTGCACTTGCCATCCTCTCCAACCTCTACCAGCTGCAGGCAGTTTCTCACATCAGCCTCTTTAGCCCTAGGAAGCATCCTGCCGCAGTACTGTGCTCCTTTTGTTAGGCCATATTGGAGACAGGCCCCAATACAGTCACAACCCCTGCACCCTGATAGTTCTCCTTAGATGGTTTTATCATGCTGTGGGACTGCTTTTCTTTAAAAGACATTGAGCATCTTAAAATACAGTTATGGCATCCCTTATCTGGAAACCAAGAAAGATCTGAATTATGTGAAGGCCATCTCCTTTAGAATCCATTTTAAGTAAATAATTCTATTTTTTAAAAAAACCAAAACATTTTTGTCTGTAGTAATCAAATTACACTGTACTTGATTGTAACTAAGCTGCATGAATCCATATTGGTAGCAACAATTCTATTGGGTTTATTTAATGTTTTAATTTTTAGTAGACTTAGGGCCGTGACAGACGGGGAGATTAGTCGCCGCCCGAAATGCCATCCCACCGGCGAGAATGTAAATCGCCGGTGGGATGGCATACGCAGCGTGGTGATTTCCCGAATCCCATCCCACCAGCGATTTACATTCTAGTCGGTGGGATGGCATTTCGGGAAGATTAGTCGCCCGGGACTAATCTCCCCATATGTCATAGCCCTTATAGGTATGGAGGTCTAAGATCCCAGGTCACAAGCATTCCAGATAAAGATCCTATACCAATACAAGGAAGAATGGATTGTGCAAAATAGAGGTGAATACAACAAAGAACTTGTTTCAGTCTGCTGAGAGGTTGAAAGTTTAATCAGTAGGGCACTCATTCCAAACACTACACCAAAGTTACACCGGAGCATCTGAAGAACAGCTCAAGTCCAATCAATGAATCAAAGCCCTGATCTTAATCCAATGGAAAATCTGTTACACTATTTGGAAACTGGGGTACACTAATTCCCTTTGACTAACCTAAACGACCTGTAATAAATCTTCCAGGAACAATGGCCCAAAATCAATTACATCAATCATGTGCAAAATTGGTATGTACTTCCCCACTTATAACTGTTATTAAAACTTAAAGAAAAATACATTTGTTGGTTCAAAAATAAAATTTGAAGTGGAAGGGTTAATTATTTGCTATGTAAACAGTGTAATTTAGAAATAAAAAGTATACCATAAAAATCATGACAGTATCCCTTTAAAAAAACTAATTTTGAGTTTCAGTGCTTTAGCATTTTAATGTAAGATGTTTCGTAAATGAGAAGAGCATGAAAATTTGTGCAAGGCACTGTATACATAATGGTGGTCTTGCTTTGAAATATATCTACACGGGGTCCCTATTAGTACATCACCATATAGCTTGAATTTATTAACAAGAGAACACATAGCTTGTTTCCTTCTATTAATTTTGTGGCAAAATATATCATCACTGTGTAATGAAACATATCAAAATGCATAAACCACTTGACTGTGAAATGGCATTAGAGAGCATGCACAGGTTTACATTTCAGCTACTCCAGAACTCTCCCCAACTATCCCATTTGTCAAGATTTAATGGAGTTTATTAACTTGTTCATGATCCAGTGCAACATCAATTTACTTACATACTAAGTTTAAAGCTTGAAAAATAAAGCAGTTCAGAATGAAAACTGAAGGCTACTGTCAGCAAAAGCAGATCAAACACAACACTGATAAAAACATTGTGTTGAATTAAAAAATCCAGATTTTTTTTGTTGTTAAAGTGCCAGAATAGACTTTTTAAGCCTTGTAGTCCTTATCTTTTTTTATTGTCTGCTCACCTTTAATTAAATTTAGTGTTTCAATGGAAAGGATAAACAAAAACAGCCAGGGGCATATTCCTTTGGCATTTTGCGTGTTTACAAAAACAATGTTAATTAGATTCCAGTTTGCATATTCCAATAGGCACTTGATGTTGCCCATTTGCAAGTGATGGTGCATTTGCACCGCTAGAATTTAATATGTGGCAAAAACTTTTTTCATAGACGATACCCAGTTTAACTTTAAGCAGGTCTGTGTATTATTCAAAGCAGTGTTCCACAAAATGTCATACCTTATATGCAAGCAAACAAATTAAAGGTGTTGTTCAACTTTAAATAAACCTTTAGTTTGTTGCAGAGAGTGCTATTCTGAAACAATTTGTAACTTGTCTTTATTTTTTATTATATGGACCCTAGCAACCAGGCAGTGGTTTGATTGAGAACTGGAATGTAAATAGGAGTGGGTCTGAATAAAAAGATAAGTAATAACAAGTAACAATAACAATGAAATTGTAGCCTCAAAAGGATGTAGTTTTTTGGCTGCCAGGGTCAGTGACCCCCTTTTGAAAGCTTGAAAGAGTCACCAGAGGAAAGCAAATAATTGAAAAATGATAAAAAAAAAATGCAGATCAGTTGAAAAGTTGCTAAGAATTGACCATCCTATAACATACAAAATGTTAATGTAAAGGCAAACCACCCCTTTAAAGCTTATCCTTCTGAACTCAAAGTGCCAGCCTTTATTAGTGCAGCTTAAACCAAAAAATAAACACTGCACTCACAGTGGTGTTTTTTATTTCCTCAGCTCTCTCAGTTGAACCACATCTCATTTTCCATCTAAGTAAATAGGTAGAAGCTGGCACAAGTCGAGTAAACCTAGAAACTGGCATAGTTAGTAAAATGTGTAAGAACTTGTTAAAGGGATTGTTCACCTTTGAGTTAACTTTTAGGGGCCTATTCATTAAAGTTCGAAAAGTCCAAATGGAAAAAATTCATATTTTTTAAAACTTTTAGAACTGTGCGTGTTTTCTGCGACTTTTTCGTTAATTTCCACAACTTTTTCGTGCTTTGCGACAATTTATGCATCAAAACCATATTGTCGTAACGAGTACGAAAGTTTCGGATTCATTCAAGCTTCGGTATCGTGACTTTCCTTGGGCCAGGTTGGAGCTGCGAGTGCCATTGAGCCCTATGGGAGACTTTCCTTGGGCCAGGTTGGAGCTGCAGAGTGCCATTGAGCCCTATGGGAGACTTTCCTTGGGCCAGGTTGGAGCTGCAGAGTGCCATTGAGCCCTATGGGAGACTTTCCTTTTGGCCGGGTTGGAGCTGCAGAGTACCATTGAGCCCTATGGGAGACTTTCCTTGGGCCAGGTTGGAGCTGCAGAGTGCCATTGAGCCCTATGGGAGACTTCCTTGGGCCGGGTTGGAGCTGCAGAGTGCCATTGAGCCCTATGGGAGACTTTCCTTGGGCCGGGTTGGAGCTGCAGAGTGCCATTGAGCCCTATGGGAGACTTTCCTTGGGCCAGGTTGGAGCTGCAGAGTGCCATTGAGCCCTATGGGAGACTTTCCATGGGCCGGGTTGGAGCTGCAGAGTGCCATTGAGCCCTATGGGAGACTTTCCTTGGGCCAGGTTGGAGCTGCAGAGTGCCATTGAGTCCTATGGGAGGCTTTCCTTGGGCCAGGTTGGAGCTGCAGAGTGCCATTGAGCCCTATGGGAGACTTTCCTTGGGCCAGGTTGGAGCTGCAGAGTGCCATTGAGCCCTATGGGAGACTTTCCTTGGGCCAGGTTGGAGCTGCAGAGTGCCACTACAGGAGGCTTCCAAAAATATGCAGCAAAGGTTCAAAGTCAGAAAGTTTTTTGCGCCACTTACAATTGTTCGTATGCAAAAATTTCAGAACTTTCGGATCGTACCACAATATTTTCATTACAACCATAATGCAATCCGAAATTCGGATTTAATGCAGTTTTTTCCAAACAAGTCTGAAATTTGGACTTTGATAAATGGGCCCCGTACTGTGATACAAAGAGTAAATGTTTTTTAGTTATTTCAGTTTTTGTTTAGTAGCTCTCCTATTTGTAGTTTCCTTAGCAACCAGGTTGTAGTTTGAATGAAAGACTGATATATGAATAAGAGAGGACTTGCATAGAAAAATAAGTACCAAAAAGTAACAATAACAATTAAACTGTAGTTTCACAAAGCAAAAGATTTTAGGCTGCGGGGGTCAGTGACACCCATTTGAAAGCTGCAAAGAGTTAGAAGAAGAAGGCAGATAATTAATAAACTATAAAAAAAAAAAATGAAGACCTATTGAAAAGTTACTTATAATTGGGCATTCTATAACATAAAATACTAAAAGTTAACTTAAAGGTGAACCACCCCTTTGAAATGTTACTAGCCACACTGGTTAATACACAAGCTTACTAGAATTACATTTTGCTGACACTCACTCTCACTTTTTGAATATATCAGCTTTACATGCCTTTCAGTGTGCCACTCCCCTTTGTCTCTTTGCCAGTGCACCACTTTTAATTAATTGCCCACCACCCCCATTTTCACTTTCTCCCCTCTATCTCCCTATGTAACATGTCTCCTTATTGCCCTCTGTTTTGTTCTTCACCTACAGCACGTGGATTTTTTTTTTTTTTTATCCAGTTCCCAATGTCATTTTGGTCTCATTCAAACACACCTCCACGTGCAAATCCTTCCACATTTCCACCCAATGTTACATTCACTTTGATATGCTACAAAAATACTGCATATAGCATATTAGCACAATATATATAGTGTTCTAGCCCCCACAGGAAGTGGTTGCACCAGAATTGGCAGGGAACTAGGAGATTCTGAGGTGTGTACTTGCTTTCTGTTTCCATGTGTCATGATATATGACTGACTCAACGTCACTACTTAGGGGCTGATTTACTAATCCACGAATCCGAATCCCGAATGGGAAAAAATCGGATTGCAAACGAACATTTTGCGACTTTTTCGTATTTTTTGCGATTTTTCCGTCACCATTGCGACTTTTTCGTAGCCGTTACGACTTGCGCGAATTGTCGCGACTTTTTCGTATTGAGCGCTCGAAAAATTTGGGAAAAGGTCGCAAAATACCGATCATTACGAAAAAAACGCATTCGGGCGCTTTTCGGACGTTCGTGGATTAGTAAATGTGCCCCTATGTGTGTAAAACCCATGAACCAGTTTAGATTGCAAGCTCTTTTGGGCAGTGCCCACTCTGCTGTTCTAAATAATTGGCTAACTTTATGTGTCAGCATTAAATATTTCAGGTGCTATACTACCAGCACTATGGCTGTCAGCCTTTGGTGATGTGTGATCTTGATGTCAAGCCACATCAGTAGATCCAGATAAATACAAAGTGAGGCATTTTTTTTTTTTGGCCAGGTGCAGTAACCCATAGCAACCAAAGAGGTGTCTGCTTTTAAACAGGTGATCAATAAATGCTACCTATTGATTAGTTGCTTTTGTCCACTAGACCTGTAGCAAACTTTGCACCATTTATTAATTTGTAAGTGCTTAAGGGCGTCCACTCAAAGAAGATTATGTAATACTGACATAATGATTTTGTTGGAGAGTATGCATTTTGTCTTTAAAATGGTACATTGCCGTCTTGCATTTATGTGGAGTTATAGAATTAAGTGTAACATATACAAAAATATTTTAGTTTTTTCTCTTTTCTTTCTTTTTTTTTATCCTTGTCCAGTAAGAAAGCGCTAAGGCAGAAATGATGTGACAAGAAAGAGCACAAAGCGAGAGGCAGCGCCTAGAATTTATTGGAATGGGAGGAGTTATTATGCTACGGGGGACCGCCCATTTCGGCTTCTTTTCTTGTCTGACTGAACTGCAGTTTGAATGTGCGGGGAGGGGGGAGGATGTGAAACGGCCTGAGAAAGTAACCCGGCAGCCAAACACCATCTTCCCTGGAACAAAGACTTTCCTTGTCGGAGCTTCCCAGGCAACTGACAGTGAAGTGCGAGCCGGCCTGGAGCAGCAGCAGCAGCAGCAGCAGCAGGTGAGGAGAGCAAAAGCCACTGACCCAGAGAGAAAAGTCCGGCTGCAATGAGAAGATCAAGTCTCCTTCCCCATTCCTTTCTTTAATTTCGCGTCATCCTCCCAAAGCCTCGCAGCCAATCAGGCAGCGGCTAGGGGCCGGTCGCAGTCGGCTATTGGTCAGTTCAGGCTGGCTTGGGCAGGACTGGGCACCAAGTGTAACGTGGGTGCCGCTGCTTGCTGCCGTACTACAGGTTTAGTGGCACGCTGGGTGCTGGGCGCCGCTCTGCCCTCCTGCTGCCAGCTTTGGTGCTGAGATACTCCGGGCGCCTGAGGACGACAAGGAAGCTTGCGTACCAAGCTGAGCCGCACTCCGCTGCGAGCTACTGCCACACATTTACACACGCAATGACGGGTTCCAGTCCCAGTGTTTATACCGCTGGCAGTGCCATCTGGGCGCACCCGGGGATGCCACACGAACAATAAGTTTTCCCAAGACGGAGGATTTCATCTTCATTTTCCAGATGCCACTTTCTCAAACTACTTGTGGGTGCCCACCAAGCTGGGCTGGCTGGCTGCATTATCCGCTCGTCTAACAGTGGGGGTCTCCACTCTTCTTGGGCTTTATTTGGCCCCAGCCTTTATTATATGCAGACATTGTAGCACTGGGTCACAAGTCGATTCCTGATGGAGGCAGCAGCTGCTGCTGTGACAGTAAAAGCCAGGTCTGGCTCTAGAAGTGCTGGCAAGGGGAGCTGCGATGGAGGAGTTGCTAGCCCCAGCTCAGGTTGCCTTGGACTTTCTGGATGTGGGCACACTTCATCGCCATGCCCAGAGCTACAGCAGCAGTACAAATTGGACGACTTCGATACTGTAGCCACAGTCGGTAAGTCTCCAGCCATATCCGTACAGGTATAGGATCCCTTATCCGGAAACCCGTTATCCAGAAACTTCTGAATTACGGAAGGACCATCTCCCCCAGACTCCATTATAAGCAAATTATTCTAATTTTTAAAAGTTATTTCCTTTTTCTCTCTAATAATAAAACAGTACCTGTACTTGATTCCAACTAAGATATAATTAATCCTTATTGGAGGCAAAACAATTCTATTGGGTTTATTCAATATTTTAATGATATTTAGCAGACTTAAGTTATGGAGATCCAAATTACGGAAAGATCCCTTATCCGGAAAACCCCAGGTCCCAAGCATTCTGAATAACAGGTCCCATACCTGTACTGTTAAAAGAGCAGCAATTGTTTGAGTTCTTTCTTTACCTTTGGGCCTTGCCTTTTTTTAAGTAAGTGGGTCCTAACGTGCATGGACATTCATATATTTGCCTCCTGTCCTTGAATGGTGTTAGGCCTCATTCATGCTGACCCCCTTTTTATACAGTCCTGTTCAGACTGATTTCACTGTTTGGTCAGTTGGACAGCCTTGTAATGCATCCTTATGAGGTATCATGGTTTCGCACACCCCGCGTGACTGGACCAGTGATATGAAGAATGCATATTTGCCTAGAATGGACTACTTTCATTGAGAATTTTCAGTCGTATGGTCCCAGGGTTTAAAATTTCTACAGTAAGTTGTACCGCTGTACATTCATTAATTGGGACGTTTTGACCAATATAACAGAATATAGAATATATCTTTATTGTCATTGTTACATAGTAAACAACGAAATATTTTTACCGTCATGGCTTGCGCCCAGTGGGTAATGTCCATAGTAGCAATTGCTTCTCACGTGCTACTTCCAGTTCTTTCTGTTGCAGTCATCTGAAACTGCAGAGATAATTGTCACCTTTTTAATTACTGCTGGTATTTTGGTGGCCAAAATACCTAGCTAAGAACCTGTGCTAGGAAATGCAACACTGTAATGGAAAACTTGGTGGTATGTCCCAAATGTATTTCCTATCTAACATAATTCTACCTCCCATTTATTGGTCTGATGTTCTGACAGAGGCAAAGAAGTTTGGAGAGGGTTTCTGAGTTCTCTGTTTAGCATCTGGGTGATGTACAGCCCTGGAGTTATCTAAATTACATTTCAAAAGGTACCCAAGAAAGGGAATCTCCACCCAAGAAAAACTAATTTTGAGCAACTTTCACGTGTACATTAACTACAGTTTTCCAGTGGATTTAGAGTTATTTGTAAATCTATTAGTAACTGCAGACAGTATTTGTTATCCATTTCTACAATGTAGCTGAAGTCTGTTCTCCTTCAGGTCTACTGAATTTTTTAATTTGCATTTTCTTTCATTATGCAAAATAAAAGAAAACCATTTTCAAGTGGAGACTGCTGGCATTAACTGTATAATATTCTTGGAACATGGTGTAAAAGCTGGCTTTTGTCTCTGACTGCTTACAGGTGTACAGCTATAGGTCACTGCCAAAAACTTCCTTTCATCTTTTGTTTTTAGTTTTATTGTGTTTACATGCTGTTTTAATAAGGAACGGGAGCATCCGTACCAAACTCCTTAAAACATTTATGCTTGTCTCCCTGGGTGCACAGAGACACTGTATCTACATCTGACACTGACATCAGTGTCGGATGTAGACCTTTGTGAAAATTGCATGTTCTAGCCTACATAACGTGACCTCATATAGCCTGCTATGCATTTCATTTGGGTTCATAAAGCCTAAGGGAAAATTATATTATAACAGAAATGTTTGTTTCCTGACAAACGTCCATCCAGCTTTTGTATTTTGTCATTTTTTCAGGGCATAGTAGCATACCCTGCATTCATACTGATAGGCAAGTGTGATGGGGAAACAAAGGAAATTACATTGTTTTGTTTTGGGGGAAAAAAGTTAGCATTATATACATATAAATAAGGGCTTGTACAGACGGGTGTTTTTGCCCTGCTTTCCCCTGTGGTGGCGGTCAACTCAGTTCCACCACAGACGAACCCAGGGTGGAACACAACCCTTTCTTCCCTATCGTGCTGTACTCACACAGGCGCATGTAAGTGCTGAATGAAGTTGGAACACAGCATGTTGCATGCGCTTACATGTGCCTGTGTAAGTACAGCTGGGAAGAATAGACTGCATCTGTTCCACCGGTCACCTGTGGGGGAACACAGAAAGGACCAACTGCAGGGGAATGCAGGAACAGACTCTCATGCAAGCCGTAATACAGTTATGGGACCTGTTATCTAGAATGCTCAGGACCTGGGGTTTTCTGGATAAGGGATCTTTCCATAATTTGGATCTCCATACTGTAAGTCTACTAAAAAAATCATTTGAACATTAAACACAGTAGGACTGTTGTGCTTCCATTAAGGGTTCGTTCTATCTTAGTTTGGATCAAGTACAAGGTACTGTTTTATTATTACAGAGAAAAAAATTCATTTTAAAAAATTAGTTATTTGATTAAAATTTAGTCTACGGGAGATGGCCTTAATTCGGAGCTTTCTGGATAACAGGCTTGCAGATAACTGATCCCATACCTGTACTACTTTCTCCAAGCTGTAGGACAGTTAAAGGCAAGAGTTTAATGCCATACAACATTCTAGACAGACTAGGGCTTGAAAGGTTAAACTGATCCTATGAGCCTACAGCTGGAAAACTTTGGTTTAGGCTGTTTTATGCATAAAGAAAGACGAAGAATCAAAAATGTAAAATTTGCCACTTTACCGTAACGCAAAATATGATCTCTTCTTTCCTGACCTCTGTCTCATTTCAGGGAAACCAGCACTGTGGCCAGAAAATGAATGTGTAGGGTGATAACAACCAAAAATGCCGTTATATTAAAATAAGGGACTTTACCTTCTGTTGGTGGGCACAGCTAACACACACTGAAATGCCATACATTAAGCAGTGTTTCCTTACACTTCATGTCAGTGAGCTGCAAGGTGCAGTGCGCAGACATGTGGAAGCCATGTGCTACCCCTTTCAGCTCAGAGCTCCCTTTGCACATACTACCAGCAACATTGTGCCTAGCTGAGGACAAACTTACTGACTTACTTTTATTACAAGGGGTAATTGAGGATTGGGAAGGAAAGCACCTAAGCTTGCCTTGCTGCATGCTTACAGCATCAAATATTTTTGCTTTTAAAAAAGTGATCAGTAAATACTTCCATTGCACCTTTTATTAAATAGCCCCTTTCGCTGTAAAAAGTATTTTGGTGCACCTTCTGCAAGATATTTTACGCTACTTTTACTCTACTTTCATATTTTTTTTTAACATTTGTATTGGTGGCCTGAATAATTTGTTGCAGAATTTTATAGAGATTATCTTCTCGCCCTCTCATTTACACGCCCTCTTGGTGTTCATTTAGCAGAAGTAGATTTTTGGAAGAAACCTGAACCTAGTTCTGCTTTTATTGTGTTAAGTCAGCTGTCTTTAAACTGGCTTGTAGTTGTCCTGACTTGCAATCCACTTGTTGTCAGAATGATCTCGGGCAAACCTTACTATTTCCGTGTTTCTTATTTTAGAAACGTAATTGGGTGCTGTCTTGGTTTCCTTTGACATGATGTGGCCATGGACCAAACACATTAGCATATCTGCTGATAATGCATGCCGCGGCTTTGTATATTTCTATTCTGGGCCTTTTACCTTTAGGCAAGTTTGTATTATGACATATCTATGGTTTTATTAAAGAAACAGTTAATAGTGTGAGCACAACCTATTGTTTGCACAGAATATTCCTTCTAGGAATATTTGCATTTATCCATAAGTGGCTCAAAAACAAAAAGGAGAATTTTCTAAAATGTCCTGATAGCTCTCTATCTGACACCAGCTGATCACACAGAGAAGAATGCTGCTGGCGTTCAATGCTAACTTATGCTGGTATTACATTCATGCATAATAGTAGGCAAAGTGTGGGTCCAGCTGCAGTAACCACAACAACCGATAGTTTGCTTGTATTAGAAGGACAAGGAGAGGTCACACCAGCCCAGAAAAAAAACTAATGGAGCACCACGACACTTGTAAATGTGCAATAGAATAACCGCATGCGAAAATTTTACTCTGCTGTGCATATGCAAGGCCCAAGGCTGGGGCACCCAGGAATAAGGTAATATGGCAGTATTGAACTGGTGCAGCTCTTGTCAGCAGATATTATTACTGAAAAGGTGCTGACTCATTTACAGGATTATTATTATTAACATTTATTTATAAAGCTCCAACATATTCCGCAGCGCTGTACAATAGGTGGGTTTCATACATTGGAGTAACATATAAAGCAATCAATACAAGAGGTGAAGCCCTGCCCAAAAGAGCTTACAATCTACAAGGATTCTGTCTAATGTCATATAGTGATATAAGCACTTGTTAGCTGAGAACTGAGTTACATTCAAGTCTATGGGTGGTTGATTTGGGCACTTTGGTGCCAAATTTTGGGGCTGCTAAAAAAAAAAAAAAAAAATGCAGCTCTTAAAGTGCTTTTAGTTGTCCCTTTGCACCATTGCCCTTAAGGCTGGTGTCACATAGGGTGATTAGTAACCCACGATAAATCTTCGCTACCGTGGGTTACTAATCTCTCCGATATGCCTCCCCACCAGCAAGAATGTGACTCGCTGCTAGGTTGGCATACGCATCGCTTTGCCCAAAGTTTTCTCATGAGGCAACTTTAGGTGACTTTGAAAAACTGAAGCAATGTGTATGCTATCCCACCAACATTCTTGCCAGTGGTAAGGCATTTCATGGAAATTACTCGCCCACGATAGCATAGGTTTATCGCAGGACCAATTTCCAATTGTGCCAACAGCCTAAAACAAATGAGGAGAGATTGCTACCTGGGACAACTGAGATAGAGTGGACCTGGCTTCACAACTCCACCTCATGTGTCATAAAGGCACCATGCTAAATTGATAAATACTTGTAATTCAAAGCCTTTTTAAGATAATCATCTGTGTGGTAAAATACATGCAATCGGATATGACATTGTTATTAATGTATTGCCCTGTAATGAAAGCAATATGTATATCCAGGTTAGTGGGTGGTGGTGTTCTTTGAAAAGGTCAGGTTCAAACAGGGTTTCCTGTAAATGAAGGAGCAGGCCAGAAGTGGGTGAGATTTACAAAGGGGTTGTGCTTTAGCGCAGGATGTTGCCATCATGAGTGTAGCAGTTGGAAGCCCAATTATCCAACAAGGCTTCTGGTACCCGATGTGATTAAGAGTCGGGGCTTAAGTATGTAGAACAGGCATAGAGACTTTTCAGGAGTGCTCCAGACAGTCAATGCACTACTGCTCTGGTGCTGACTGCACTAGTCAAAAGTTTCTAGCATCTCTATAGTAGCAATGATATAGGTCTTTACAGTTGTCACAGGTGCTTCCCATCTTGGATTCTGTTAGAACTGTCTGGGACAGTGCACATGCTCAGTGGGCCCTTGTCATTTTGATGCTAACTGCACTGGTTTTAAAGCTGGCATGTAATGTGAATATGAACAACTTACTAATCAACCTTATATTGTGACATTTATATTCTATATAAACAGTGTATAATTGGCCCCTAAGCTCAGTAACTGGCAGCAGCACAGAGCATGTGCAGTGAATCAGCAGAAAAGAAGATGGGGAGTCACTCTCCTTGTTTGCCATGTTTAGCTTAAAAATCACAGATTTTTCTTGAAAATAAAACAGACAAAATGTATGTATGCCCTGTTCATTGAACTCATGTTGATCAAGGGGTATACTGCCCCATAGAAATTTCAGTTGGTGTCACAATCATGTGTAATCCCATGAAAAACTGGATCTGCTTTTCAGTTTGAGAACGAGGTTATTAGATAATGGTATGTGTTCAGTTTGTGGTCTACTGAGTCACTTTGTACTAAATAGTTGCTGGAATGTAAAACGTTCCTTCACCTGTTTGGCAACTGTTTTTTGTTTTGCAAGAAGAGAATAGGTCATCGGGATGAGTTAATTTCCTGTTGGCAAATGCCATGTACACAGTGGTGTAGCTCAAAGTTACTAAGCCCTACAGCAAAATGTTTTGGGGACATATGCGCTCAAACATATGGAAAGATTGTTTTGCTTACTTATTAAAACTGCACATTAGTTTGGCCTGCCACCAGGTCTGTTATACTCCCGCTCTCCCAGTAGCCTCTGGTTCTGCTGTCACTTCTGATATATCCTTGTATAACCATCAACATTTAAAAGCATTGATACCCACACTTTGTGTCCTAATCCCTTCTCCTTTTAGATTGTAAGCAGAGCCCTCTTTACCCTCCTGCATTGGGCAGTTGTTGTTTTTGTTATCTTGTATGTTCAGTCTATACACCCATTTATTGTATTGCATTGGCATATAGTTAGCCAGTGTTTCTCAGCTATAGGCTAATGCCACACATTGGTGATTCCTGGCCTTCAGCTAAAAGAGGCCAAAAATCCATTCCCATGCTTGAATTAGCTGTGTCTGCACATGTAGCCACTGCATCAGGCTGGGTGCAGCCAAACGGAGCTAATTTTGGTGATTCAGAGCCAAAATGTACTCCATGTGTACTCTGGCTGACACAGTTGATTCAAGCATGGGGCAAATTTTGTGTTTATCCGCAGTCTGAGAATCTGCCATGTGTGGCATTAGCTTATGAACTCTGCCGAGCAACTTGTCTTTTGCCTTAAATCCACTGGTAAGAGAAAATAATAGACCTCATGGGCTGAATTGCAATGCTTCTCTGCTGGCTGAAAAAAAATTCAGAGGGTAAAAACACCACATGTTCAACCATCCATTAACGCAGGGGTCCCCAACCCCAACCTACTCGTGAGCCACCGTCAAATGTAAAAAGACATAAGCATCATAAAAGTTCATGGAGGTGCCAAATAAGGGCTAAGATTGGCTATTAGGGAGCCTTTGTGGACACAGTCAGCTTACAGGAGGCTTTATTTGGTAGTAAATCTTTTTTTTATTCAACCAAAACTTGCCACTTAAGTCAGAAATGTAAAAATGGACTTCTACATTGAGGCCACTGGAAGCAACATCCAAGGGGTTGGTGAGCAACATGTTGCTCACATGCCGCTGGTTGGGGATCACTGCATTTAGGAATAAAAAAAAAAATAATAAGTCTATTCTGCCTTAGGGTGATTGAACTTTTTTATACTAGTACAAATGTTCTCCAGTCATCGCATATTTGAAACGGTGTATAAAACATTGTATAATTTAAATGCATCTGACTATATCTGTTTATTGATATAAGAGTGAAAAGCCATGATTGCTCTTATGAAGTAAGATTATTACAGATATATGGTACAGTGCTTCCTTGGCAACACCTTTAACTGAAGATCTTTTAAGCGTTGAATTGCTCTATTACGCTTTGGAAAACTGAATTATAACTGTGGGTTCCTTTATAACATGGTGTACAAATATCCCTGGGGAAAAATCCTTGTATCTTTTATGGGGTTATTTCATGGGTGCATCTAGCAGTGTACAGTTTTGATGTGAAATGATCGGAGGCATAAGGGGCTCATGTGGCACACTGCCTGTTTTTTGGAATGTGCATGTCAGTATTTCTGCAACAGAATCCCTGTTCAGAGCAGATAGGGGGATATCTGTATCCCAAGCAATCTGTGGTTATGGCCATCTGTTTTATAGATATCCATACTAAATAACAGTTTATGTGCTAAAAGAAATATTAAAGAAATGTGTTTTTCTAAGTTACAAGAAACAGAAAATTTAGTTTAAACACATTAAAGGATAACTGAAGCACTGATGGAGCTTTTGTTCTTCTACAGTACATCTTAGGTGCTGTAATCTTCTACCTATGCACTAGCTCTATGCATAGTATTCCGATTTTTTTTTTTTTAATAAATAAACATTTGCTGTTTGTTTGTGAATGCAAGTTTATTTGAAGTAGAAAAAAACTCTCTAATTCACAAACTCAAAAATTGATAACTAAGCCCAACTATGTAGGGCTAAGTACAAGTCTGGAGTTTGCATTTGGAAACGCTGTATGGGTTTTTTGTATGGTGCACCTAGGGCTGTGTGAGAGCGCTACACCAGTCTCTTAAAAGGCCATTTTCTAATGGACAGATATATATTTTTCCCCCCGATTCAGATTTTCTAGTGTTAAGTCTGCCCCATTAGTTTGGTAAATTCAGGAATCCCAGGCTACATTCCTATTGCTTAATTGGTGTACAATTGCAAATGGCTTCAAAATTTGGATACATGCTTATACTGTATGGATACAGTTCCTAGTGCTAACAAAGTAGGGCTACATTTCCCAGTTCTTGCACAGTAGGACCACGTTTCCCAGGGCTTGCACAGTAGGACCACGTTTCCCAGGGCTTACACAGTAGGGCCACGTTTCCCGGTGCTTACACAGTAGGGCCACGTTTCCCGGTGCTTACACAGTAGGGCCACATTTCCCGGTGCTTACACAGCAGGCCCACATTTCCCGGTGCTTACACAGCAGGGCCACGTTTCCCGGTGCTTACACAGTAGGGCCACGTTTCCCGGTGCTTACACAGTAGGGCCACGTTTCCCGGTGCTTACACAGTAGGGCCACGTTTCCCGGTGCTTACACAGTAGGGCCACGTTTCCCGGTGCTTACACAGTAGGGCCACGTTTCCCGGTGCTTACACAGTAGGGTATATTTCCCGGTGCTTACACAGTAGGCGCACGTTTCCCTGGTGCTTACACAGTAGGGTATATTTCCCGGTGCTTACACAGTAGGGCCAAGTTTACCGGTACTTACCCAGTAGGGCTATATTTCCCAGTGCTTACACAGTAGGCCCACGTTTACCGGTGCTTACACAGTAGGGCCACATTTTCCAGAGCTTACACATTTCTTAGTGCTTATACTGTGTGGATACATTTCTTAGTGCTTAGAGGATGTTCTGCATTCCATAGCTGCTTTGTGAACTGTTCATTAAATTAAAACAACAATAAAATAAAATGCTTACATACCTGATAAACACATTGAACACACTTAATGAACCATCTGAAATACACACATCAGAAGATATACAGTGGTGTGAAAAACTATTTGCCCCCTTCCTGATTTCTTATTCTTTTGCATGTTTGTCACACAAAATGTTTCTGATCATCAAACACATTTAACTATTAGTCAAAGATAACACAAGTAAACACAAAATGCAGTTTTTAAATTAGGGTTTTTATTATTTAGGGAGAAAAAAAATCCAAACCTACATGGCCCTGTGTGAAAAAGTAATTGCCCCCTGAACCTAATAACTGGTTGGGCCACCCTTAGCAGCAATAACTGCAATCAAGCGTTTGCGATAACTTGCAACGAGTCTTTTACAGCGCTCTGGAGGAATTTTGGCCCACTCATCTTTGCAGAATTGTTGTAATTCAGCTTTATTTGAGGGTTTTATAGCATGAACCGCCTTTTTAAGGTCATGCCACAACATCTCAATAGGATTCAGGTCAGGACTTTGACTAGGCCACTCCAAAGTCTTCATTTTGTTTTTCTTCAGCCATTCAGAGGTGGATTTGCTGGTGTGTTTTGGGTCATTGTCCTGCTGCAGCACCCAAGATCGCTTCAGCTTGAGTTGACGAACAGATGGCCGGACATTCTCCTTCAGGATTTTTTGGTAGACAGTAGAATTCATGGTTCCATCTATCACAGCAAGCCTTCCAGGTCCTGAAGCAGCAAAACAACCCCAGACCATCACACTACCACCACCATATTTTACTGTTGGTATGATGTTACATAGTTACATAGTTACATAGGGTTGAAAAAAGACCATTGTCCATCAAGTTCAATCCATCTGAGTAAACCCAGCACACAACCTATACTAACCAATCTATACACTCACATACATAAACTATATATACAACCAGTAATACTAACTGTAGATATTAGTATCACAATAACCTTGGATATTCTGCTTGTCCAAAAACTCATCCAGGCCCCTCTTATAGGCATTAACAGAATCTGCCATTACCACATCACTAGGAAGGGCATTCCACAGCCTCACTGCCCTCACCGTGAAAAACCACCTACGCTGCTTCAAATGGAAGCTCTGTTCCTCTAATCTATAGGGGTGACCTCTGGTGCGCTGATTGTTGTTATGGGAAAAAAGAACATCCCCCAACTGCCTATAATCCCCTCTAATGTACTTGTACAGAGTAATCATGTCCCCTCGCAAGCGCCTCTTTTCCAGAGAAAACAACCCCAACAGTCTAATCTCATAGCTTAAATCTTCCATCCCCTTTACCAGTTTAGTTGCAGTCTCTGCACTCTCTCCAGCTCATTAATATCCTTCTTAAGGACTGGAGCCCAAAACTGCACTGCATACTCAAGGTGAGGCCTTACCAGGGACCTATAAAGGGGCAAAATTATGTTCTCATCCCTTGAGTCAATGCCCTTTTTTATACAAGACAGCACTTTATTTGCTGTAGTAGCCACAGAATGACACTGCCTGGAATTAGACAACTTGTGATCTACAAAAACCCCTAGATCCTTCTCCATTAAGGATGCCCCCAACACACTACCATTCAGTAGATAGTTCGCGTTTATATTATTTCTACCAAAGTGCATAACTTTGCACTTGTCAACATTGAACCTCATTTTCCAGTTTGCTGCCCAGTTTTCCAATTTTGTCAAATCGCTCTGCAAAGCGGCAGCATCCTGCATGGAACTTATAGTTTTGCACAATTTAGTGTCATCAGCAAAAATAGAAACAGTACTCTCTATACCCACCTCCAGGTCATTAATAAACAAGTTAAAAAGCAAAGGACCAAGGACTGACCCCTGCAGTACTCCACTTACCACACTGGCCCAATTAGAAAATGTTCCATTTACCCCCACTCTTTGTACTCTATCCTTCAGCCAGTTTTCTATCCAATTACAAATATTATGTTCTAGGCCAATATTCCTCAATTTGATCATTAACCTTCTGTGAGGTACAGTATCAAACGCTTTAGCAAAATCTAAGTAGATGACATCAACTGCCATTCCAGCATCAAGGTTCCTGCTCACCTCCTCATAAAAGGCAACTAAATTAGTCTGGCAAGATCTGTTACGCATAAAACCATGCTGGCACAAACTAATAGTATTGTGAACTGCAATGTATTCAACTATCCTATCCCTTATTACCCCTTCCAGAAGCTTTCCTACTACTGATGTCAGACTAACAGGCCTATAGTTTTCAGGCTGAGAACGAGATCCCTTTTTAAATAATGGCACCACATTAGCAATTCGCCAGTCTCTCGGCACCATGCCAAACCTCAACGAATCCTGAAAAATTATGTGAAGAGGCTTGGCAATCACAGCGCTCAGCTCATTTATTGCCCTGGGATGAATCCCATCCGGCCCTGGACCTTTGTTTACCTTTACATGTTCAAGTCTCTTTTGAATTTCCTCCTGAGTGACCCACGTGTCAGTAGCTAAATTACTAGCACTGGGTATATTAAAAGGGAAGCCTTCATTATCTGGCTCCTCAGATGTATAGACAGATGAAAAATAAGAGTTCAAAATTTCTGCTTTTTCCCCGTTCTCATCAACCAATGTACCCCCCCGTGATAATAAAGTTCCCACCCCTTCTTGCTTCATTTTTTTACTATTCACATAATTAAAAAATAATTTTGGATTCTTTTTACTCCTAGCTGCAATATCTCTTTCCATCTCTATTTTAGCTTGCCTGATAGCTTTTTTGCATGCTTTATTTGCTTCCTTGTACCTGATGAAAGTTTCCGCGGTCCCAGCTAACTTAAATGCTTTAAAAGCACGTTTTTTATTACCAACCTGTCTTTTATTGTTTTCAGTATGGAAATTTTAACTGCTGCCATTCTCACATGTTTAATGTCAGGATCCCCCAACATGGGCGTCCACAGAAGGGGGCAAGAGGGGGCACTTGTACCCCCTGGAAAAGTAGCAAAAAAAAAACCTTACTCCGTTTCTGCACTGTCCCCTCAAGCCCGTTTTGCTGTGCTCCGATTGGATCTTTCTTCTTGTGGATTCTCCAATCAGAGCACAGCTTCCTTGACAGACAGTAAAATTGACCAATCAGAGCACAGATGCACACAGGGATCGGGAGATTTTACAAACTGGAAACAGAAATGAAGACTGAAAAGAAGAATCTGCAGCTGTAACTTTACCTAAGAACCAACTCTCAACTTTTGCTGCAGTTTTAATCCCACAGGTACTATACCCAGGCACTATACCCAGGCACTATACCCAGGCACTATACCCAGGCACTATACCCAGGCACTATACCCAGGCACTATACCCAGGCACTATACCCAGGCACTATACCCAGGCACTATACAGTTCTAAAGAATCACTAGCTGACATTATCACTAGCTTCCAGTGTTATAGCGCCAGGGCCGGAATATCTGCCATCCGTACCCACTGTGTTTCACTGTATATAATGTGCTGGTTTTGTAAATACGGACTGCGTCTCACTGTATATAATGTGCTGGTTTTGTAAATAAGGACTGTGTCTCACTGTATATAATGGGGAGTCAGTATCCACTGCCTTTCTTGCTATAAAACTAACATAAACACATCTAAAGGGGTGGTTCACTTTTAAGTTAGCCTTTAGTATGTTATAAAATGGCCTATTCCTAGCAACTTTGCAATTGGTCTTCCTAATTAATTTTTTTTGAATAATTTGCCTTTCTCTTCTGCCTCTATACAGATTTCAAATGGGGGCCAAAAAATATTGCTCTGTGAGGCTACAATTTTATTATTATTATAATTTTGTATTACTTATTATTCCAAGTATTTCCACTACCTGGTTGCTAGGGTAAATAAGACCCTAGCAACCAGATAGCTGCTCAAATACCAAATGGAGAGCTGCTGAACAAAAAGCTAAATAACTGAAAAACCATTAAAAATAAAAGTGAATTCGAATACGAACTACCCCTTTAAGCTAACTGATCACAAACACAAATGTTTGCAGATCCCCCCTAACAGAAGTGCGCGTATGAATACTTTTACATACTAAACATTTTAGGATAAAAAGTTCTTTTTCTGAAATGCTGTGTTACTTTTACGCCAGATGTAACAGGACACGCACCTTCCAAAAAGTTCAACTTTTGTCTCGTCGGTCCACAAGGTATTTTCCCAAAAGTCTTGGCAATCATTGAGACGAGCCTTAATGTTCTTTTTGCTTAAAAGTGGTTTGCGCCTTGGAAATCTGCCATGCAGGCCTTTTTGCCAAGTCTCTTTCTTATGGTGGATTCGTGAACACTGACCTTAATTGAGGCAAGTGAGGCCTGCAGTTCTATAGATGTTGTCCTGGGGTCTTTTGTGGCCTCTCGGATGAGTTGTCTCTGCGCTCTTGGGGTAATTTTGGTTGGCCGGCCACTCCTGGGAAGGTTCACCACTGTTCCATGTTTTTGCCATTTGTGGATAATGGCTCTCACTGTGGTTCGCTGGAGTCCCAAAGCTTTAGAAATAGCTTTATAACCTTTACCAGACTGATAGATCTCAATTACTTTTGTTCTCATTTGTTCCTCAATTTCTTTGGATCTTGGCATGATGTCTAGCTTTTGAGGTGCTTTTGGTCTACTTCCCTGTGTCAGGTAGCTCCTATTTAAGTGATTTCTTGATTGAAACAGGTGTGGCAGTAATCAGGCCTGGGGGTGACTACAGAAATTGAACTCAGGTGTCATAAACCACAGTTAAGTTATTTTTTAACAAGGGGGGCAATCACTTTTTCACACAGGGCCATGTAGATTTGGAGTTTTTTTTCTCCCTTAATAATGTAAACCTTCATTTAAAAACTGTATTTTGTGTTCAATTATGTTATCTTTGACTAATAGTTAACGGTTTTTGATGAGCAGAAACATTTAAGTGTGACAAACATGCAAAAGAATAAGAAATCAGGAAGGGGGCAAATAGTTTTTCACACCACTGTATGTTTATTGATATGAGAGAGAACAGTAATGATTGTTCTCACAAGGTAATATTATTACAGAAGAATGTTAAAATGCTTTCTTGGCAACTGTATGGATATATTTCCTAGTGCTTACACAGTAGGGCTACATTTCCTAGCACTTATGCTATATGGATACATTTTCTAGCCATTTTACTGTAGAATACCTTTCCTAATGCTTTTACTGTAAGGCAGGGGTGTTATATTGGGAGTCATACAAGCATGGAAAAATTCCCTAGGGATACCAAATAGGGCTGTGATTGGACTGCTTATTAGAAGCCCCGTGTGGACTGCTAGTCTGCAGCAAGCTCTGTTGGAGTAAATCTGTGTCTTTATGCCTCCAAAGATTGCCTTCAAGCCAAGAATTTAAACACTGGCACTTTGAGGCCACTGGGAGCAACATGTATGGGACTGGTGACGTTGCTCACAAGTCAGTGGTTGGGAATCACTGTTGTATGGATACATTTCCTAGCGCTTATACTGTGTGGGTACATTTCCTAGCGCTTATACTATGTGGATACATTTCCCTAGCGCTTATGCTGCGTGGGTACATTTCCTAGCGCTTATACAGTGTGGGTACATTTTCCTAGCACTTATACAGTGTGGGTACATTTCCCTAGCGCTTATACTGTGTGGCTTCCTAGTGCTTTGAGGATGTTCTACATTCCATAAGTGCTTTGTGAATTGTTCATTAAATTAAAACAATTAAATGAAATGTTTGCATACCTGCTGAAATAAATACATTGCAACACTCTTTAAAAGAGAGATACATACAGCGTATTTTAAGTAAGACATCTATTCAGGCTCATGTACTATAGACCCCAAGTATTTACAAGCTTGAACCTGCTTCCCACATCTGACCTGCAGCAACTTTACTCTGCCCAAGTGATACTTCTTGGGAGTTTTATAGCAAATCAGGATGCATTTTTCAACCCATACTTTCACATCTGTACCTACTGCCTGCTCAGTACCCGGCCTGACACAGAACTCTCATATAGCAAGTAAAACATGCATTTGGAAAAGTGTTACCTGTGTCCCTTTAAGGAAAATGATGCATGGTGTGGAATACTGATTATAGTAAGATTATGAAGTACTTTAAAGCCATTAGCTAGGGTTAATGCATAACTCCCTTCAAACAGACAGGACACATGATTGATTAGGTGAAAGAAAAAGTGCTAATCTGCACTAAATATAAAAGGATAGCTGTGCAAATATAAGTTGTTTATATCTGAAAAGTCATATGGATATATTTATCAAGGAGGGAAAAGGGCAAAAAGACAGTTTTGAACATAATTGTTTGATAAATGTTTCCATAACAAATGTTCTGACTGTATATTGGCCTTTATGGTGTTTTTTTTCTTAGAAATGTCTTCTCCTGTTCTCTTATCAACTGTTAAATGCTTTTGTAGAATGGTTATTTTAGCATATTCTAAACTATTGTGTATCCAATTGATTTTCCTTTGTAAGTGTTTAAGTTCTAAGCAGCATTCAAAGATGCAGGAGACTTCTGATTTAAAGGAGAATAAAATAGTTAATTGCTGGGGGAACCAATTTATGAGGTACCCACCCCAATGATTATAATTGCTTGACTTAAGGTGACCATTCAGGGGTAGATTTAAGATGCCAATTTGAGTCCTTTAGACCAATTCGGCAGCTTGTATGCCCGTGTGTGGGCCCCCCCAATGGGCCTTCCCGATCGACATCTGGCTGAAAATCAGCTCAGTGTGCAAAGTTAAAACTGCTATATTCACAGAAAACACACACAGATGGCATACTCACACAAATTGCAACCTCATTTGCAATTTTTTTCATGCAATGCACATTTCACTGCGATATGAGAAAAAAGGAAAGATGGGCAGAACAGTGCAAAATGTAAGTGTTTATGGAAAAAACAACCATTTGTGAATAAATATGTGCTGTGTGAACTTTATAAATGACCCCCACTGTTATAAAATAGATTTTGGAACAGACCATTTGTTCCCGTGGGGCAGTGTTCCCCAAACCAGAGGCTCGTGAGCAACATGTTGCTCACCAACCCCTTAGGAAAGTTTTGGTTGCATAAAAAAGAGCCTCCTATAGACTGCCAGTCCACACGGGCTACCTCTTATTGCTACCCCCAGGAACCATTTTCATGCTTGTGTTGCTCCCCAACACTTTTTCCATTGAAATGTGGCTCCCGGGTATAAAAGGTTGGGGATCCCTGCTGTGAGGAGAGGGGTTGTCTAGTTAAATTTTGAGAGTTGGTGCTCCACATCTAAAACACCACAAATAAAGTATCTGTGGTTTGGCATAATAATAAGAAAAGTTCTGTTTGATGTAATTTCAAATTTTTTTTGGTTGTAACATAGGAGGGTTATCACCTATTGCTTAGATGTGACCAGTGTGTGTTATGCCAAAAAGTAGTCAGTCCTGGCAGATGGAGTATCTTTGTTCTCCACATTTATTTTAACATAGCTGCATTCTAAAAATGGTCCTCCTTAGTTGGCATAAATGTCTGGTACAGACAGCTGGCAGAGTAGCACCCTAACTGCACATTGCATTTTCAAGTGAGGCTAAATTTGACCACACACAAGCTGGATTCCCTGATACTCTCAAGAATGTCAAACGAGTAAAAATATTCTCATAAAATATTATACAGATTAATCAGCAATTGGCAGAACAGTAGAAGCTTAAAGACTTTTGTTTCACATAAAATGTGTGCGCAGCAGTATTATAAACAACTGTTCCGCAGACAGGGGAAGCTGAATCTTCCTGTAGTTGCTGAGTATATTTATTTTCTTGCTCCAAAGTCCTATGTCCTCTTTCACTGCTAAGCAGACAAGCAGCTGAACACCTGACTTTATCTTCAGCTTGGACAATCCTCCATTAAGCTGGCCATACACGTGGCGATCTGACAATGTTTCGTCAGATCCGCCACACACAGTCAGGGCTGAAACAGCAGATAAGGAGGTAGAAACAATAGGATTTCTACCTCCTTCTGCCGATTCAGCCCTGACGGCAGATTTTGGTCAGGCGCCTTCTATGGCGCCCGATCAAAATTTTCTAACCTGGCCGATCGGCGAGTCGTCCGATATCAGCACCTTCTTGCAATATTGGTCGACTCACCGACATGCCATACACGCACCGAATATCGTACGAAACGAGGTTTCGTACGATAGTATCGGTGCGTGTATGGCCAGCTTTAGTCTTGCCTATCCACATTAGTCTGTCCATGAGTGGAGCGCCCAGTCTATATTTATTACTACAGGCACAAAAACAACCTCAGTGTTAGTCAAAAGTCATGTTTAAACTGTGGCATTGTAGGAGGAATATATAGCACCAGATGAAATTTACCGATACAAGGGGAGACAGAATACAAACTCCATACAGATATTGTCCTAGACACAATTTAACCCAATGCTCCAAGGCAGCAGTTTTAACCTTTGTGCCAAATGCTGCCTATTATTTATTTCTGTGGTTTTATAGTCAGGGGAGCAACAACAAAACATAATTGCCAGTGACAGCAGAGTTAAATTAGGCCACACCAGCTGATAGATCACACCCCTTCCTTTTATGTATCTGAGTCATTATGTATCAGAGTCAACAGCACATTTTGGTTGCTTGCTTAAATAACAAAGTCACACACAGCACACTTTATATATTCTTTAAAACCAGCCATTTTAAAAGATCACAGCTTCACCCCAATAACTGATTTACTATATCACACAGCTGACCTTCCAGCGGCACCTGTAATAGGATCAGATCATTTCCTGTTGAATGCTGCTCTATCTGGCTTGGGTTTATATTGTAACTCTAAATATTGGGTTTATTGGGTTTATATGTAACTCTAAACCATGTTTTATCTTGATTGTTTATTTACCCTTTTTGAATTTATAAAATAGAAAAAAGTAAATGTTGTACAGACCTTGGAGCGTGTTTAAGTCATGCACCCAGTCAAGAAAAAAAAGGTAATACAGCAGCAATCTGCACTATATCTACTGGGAGGTGGGAGGTTTTTTAAGCTAGTACTGTTCTATTGGTTCCACCCTCTAAAAGTTATTCAGAATCCAGTGCTATTTTTATTTGATAACTTCAAACCAGAAGCTTCAGATTGGCATACAAGGGAAAATATGCTGCATATTGCAGTCGCTGGCCCTGTCAGGCAGAGATCACCCATCAATACTCATGTAGCGTATTCTAGCACTTGAAGGCTACAGCCACCTTTTAAACACCTTTCATCTATAGGCCACATTCTTTAGCAAATCACACCAGAGACAGTGCAGAAGTCAGTGAGATGTAGTTCTAGCTAACCTGAAACCTTAACCTCAGGTCACCAAATTATAAAAAAATTGTGAAATGTGGGAAAACACTTTTGGGACTTTATATAAGTATATATTCCAAATTGTGCCTTCTGCATTACAATGTTTATTTATTTTTTTATTTTAAATCTTGTTTTTATAAGGAAAAACATGCGTGTGCATCGGATCTGGAGGCAGGCTCTTCCAAGGATGTTCTGTACTGCACATATCGTTTGGTTACATATTTATGCCTTTCATTTGCAACATTGGCTGTAAAAAAAGAACCTAATCTGAAATATGTGAAACTGTTACAATTTGAACTGCGCAAACATTATATTGATTAGGTAAATTTGAATGTTTTACTTACGTGTAATCTCATTTAAGTTAAAGTGCACTTTTGCCACCACCTTTTAAAGGTGGTGGTAGCTCCAGGGTTCCCTGGCAAACGTGCACTGCCTTTAATTTAGAGCAACGCATAATGGAACCAGCAGCACCAAGCGACTATATGGATGTTTGAAAAACGATTTTTTATACAAGTACCTTTTGATAAATTGGATTTTGATTTTTTTCTGTGGCAAACTAGTTTGACTGCAACTGCACCTAACAGTCTTAAAGGAAAAGTAACACTAAAAATTTTTAACTAAAAAATCTATTCTACCCTCCCCCAATAATTGCCCTATCCTGAAAACCATTTGTTATTTTGCATGCTTTAGAAGAAAATACCTGTTAAACTTGGCTTCCGGTCATTTGAACAAAGGCGATACGGCGATGCCGGGGAAAGTATCAGGGGAATCTCAGGAAAGTTTAACAGGTATTAAAAATTTTTAGTGTTACTTTTCCTTTAAGTGACCCCTTTAGTCTTTGTTGGGTTAAGAAATATTATTGTAATAGCACCACAGGGATATTGGAGTGTAAAGCTCAAATTTGTCTAAAACAAATTCTTTGGGCTATAAAATGTATGTACTATCTCAATGAGGACATTGCAGAGATTTTAATGCATATTCTATGCAAGAAATTCATTTGCTGGAGTAAATTCCATTTATGTGTTATTACACAAAAGGACCATGTTGTTTGCATGTAAATGACATTGACCGAACAATGCAGTAGAAGTTAATACATCCTCTGGCCATAGGGCACCAGTGCAGACTGGGTATCTCTGATTATTCTGGCAGTTGAAGGTTAAAAGGTGAAACCATTCCCTCTATGAAATCAAGTTCAAGACAGAGTTATGTGTACTGTAGATAGGGCTAACTGAACGATCCAATTTTGATTTAGATTTGTAAGTGATTTTGCAAATGTGTGTGAAATGTTTAAAATGGTACAAATTAAAAGAAACAAATTAGTTAAACGGGTCAGGCATCATCGAAAGCAGGTATTAGGCATTGCTTTATACCAGGGGTCCCCAACCTTTCTTACTTGTGAGCCACAGTCAACTGTAAAAGACTTGGAAAGCAACACAAGCATCATAAATGTTCATGGATGTGCCAAATAAAGGCTATGATTGCCTATTACGTAGCTTACGGCTAACAGGAGGCTATATTTGGTAGTAAATCTTGTTTTTATTCAACCAAAACTTGCCACCAAGTCAGGAATTCAAAAATAACTACCTGGTTTGGGGGCACTGAGAGCAACATCCAAGGGGATGGGGAGCAACATGTTGCCCCTGAGCTACTGGTTGGGGATCACTGCTTTATACCAAGGAAAGTTCCTTGGAGGTTCGTGGGATGGCTCCGCCAATAGAAGCCTTTAAATTCTGCCAAGTAGCCTTAAGGGCCGTGACACACGGAAAGATTAATCTCCCCGCAATGCCATCCCACCGGCTAGAATGTAAATTGCCGGTGGGATGGTATACACGGCGCCGCGTTTTGCCAAAGTTGCATATTGCGGTGCCATGTATGCCATCCCACCGGCGATTTACATTCTAGCCGGTGGGATGGCATTGCGGGGAGATTAGTCATCTGCGACAACGGAGATTTTTTGCGGTGCGACTTATCTCCCTGTGTGTCACGGCCCTTTAGATGATGATGATAGTGGTTTTAACCAAATGATAGGTTCCTTGACCAGGTTCCTTCCACCAGCTGAAAAATGGCAGTAGAGAAAGCACCCCAGGTTCCATGAGCTTAAAAGTTACTATTAGTACTGTTTTAAATAAAAGGTCGCCAGAAAGTTTTCATACAACCATTTTAGGATACCAGTCAGTCCTCCTCTTGTTGACAGGATGTCAACCCCACAATGAGTATGTTTTCTGTTTGCCTGGGCTCTTCTTCTTAGTAATGAGCATGCACTGGACAGTATTTATGGGAAGCTCTTATATGGGTGCAATTTTAAACTAGTCAATTCTAATCTTTTCATTTCGGTAACATTTATTATTTATCATATCGAGGGTTAGTTTAAAAGGTGCTTTTACATTTTAAATTCCAAGCCTGAAGCCAGTTGTTGCTAAAACACAACTCCTAGCGGTGACAGGAAGAAGAAGATTGTAGCTAAAGTAGCTAAATTATTTCTACATCATGTTTGAAAAGCACAGGCACAGAGCAGGCATATTGCATTTTATTACAAGCTCAGGCTGTCGCATGTTAGATCAAGTTATACTTATTGAATAATCTTAAAGGATAATATGCACTTGCTTGTGTATATGAATTTTCTCCAGCAAGTAGATCATTTGTCCTTTCCCCTACAATTAGCAGTAGTATTGTGGTACCTGATGTGCTACCAAGGTTATGTCTTTCTACTGCTATTGTGCCTTTGCCAGTGTTGAAGGAACATCCTGATCACTAATGTTATGTGCTAATGAAATAGCTGGAGGCAAAAGTTAAATGACTTTCTCATTATAAAAGAAAGCTAAAATCCAAGATCTAAATGGGTCATAGACAAAGCTATCCTTTGTATACTTGCTGCTGCAAACTTTAGTATTGCAACTATTTAATCTAGTGACTTCTGCTATTGAAAACTGTCCTTACGTAGTAGTTGGGGCTGAAAAAAATTTCTTCATGTTCCACTTTCTATACTAAAGTCTACAGTGCAATAGCAATGAAATGGTAGGCTTTATTGAACAACTATATAAGACAATAGCAGTGATACTTTCTAGTGTATCATTTAAATATATAGCAATACTTGTTATATCTCCTTTATCATCTACTCCACACTAACAAAAATCAAGTGAAATCTTAAACATTTCCAAATTTCTCTTTGCTGGGCATTGATCTGACTAGACTAATACCAGTACCCGGCCAGGGCAAATCATTTGGTCTTCCCGGGGGAACCTAAACCATAAAAAAGCCTGTGTCCTCTGACAGCCCATTTTGTATTCAGCTGCATGTGCTGTCAGTGGAAACAAAATAGAAATACTTAAAGTAATATTTTCTGATGTTATATCTCAAATAGTACTAATGGAGTAAGAGAAAAGCTGTATTTGAGCGTGTTCCAGTCAAATGCGCCCATGTCAGTGCACTCCAGTATATAGGTTAGACCAGGCCTGGACTGAGTCAAAATAGGCCCTGGCATTTCAAGTACACAGAGGCCCAAACAGCCCCCACCAGCCCACTAAATGGTGACTGTCTATGGCATCTTACAGCAGCCCCTCTGGCATTTGCCAAAATCCATAGATTGCCAGTATGGGCCTGGGTTAGACTGAATGCTGGCATGCAGGGGCTGGTAGCAGCTGGTTAACACCACAAAGTGGGTTAGATGGAGCATATTTTTTTCTCTCTCTGATACATATGAAGCATCTCTGCTGCCAGCAAGTTTTCTTGTTTTCATATTAATTAGAGCAGTAGTGACATGTTGTTATGAATAGAGTGAAAAATAGATGTCCACTAAAACAGTTGTAGCAGATTCTGAACATTACATACTAGGCTTTGTGCACGCTCGCACATCTAGCTTATTATAGTTTATTTAATGACTAATGAGATGAATATTTTAGCATGTCTAGCCACTTATCTGTGGAATAAGTATTTAGCTTTAGTTCTAAAGTTATGCAAGTTTATAGGGTTTAAGGACTAAAAAAAAAAAAAAAGTAATTTGTAATGTGACTCACAGAATAGTATAGTAGTTTTACACCAATAAATAGTTATTTGAGGTTTAATATCACACAACTTACCATAATATTTTCACTTCTTATTTATAGGCAGGGGTCGGTCCTAAATATAATCAGTGGCAAGTTCACTGCCCCGAGTTTTAATTCTTGTTAAAGTATATATTTGTAGCCTGCCATTTGTGTATGTATGTTTCCATTTTATCTGTCCATAAGTATGTTTTTTATGGATAAACTGCTACTTGTATATGCAGTGCTGTGCATTAAAACATGTTCGTAAATGAGACAGGGAACAATACAATAATAGCATATAAAGACATAAATACAATTACATTCTAGGTTATGATTGTTAAAGGACAAAAGGAAGTCGGTCGATCTATATTATGACTATATGATTGTAATGGGAAAAAGGAAGAAGGTCCCGGCCCTGCAGAGCTTAAAATCTAATAATATGACGGTGTATCTCAAGCAAATATGCAGTAACACATAATTTAAAGATTGCCAACATTTGGGCAAATTTATGTTTGGGAATTCTGGATATTGTACTTCAGCAACTGTTTACATTTTCCAGTTTAGGTCCCTATTATAAATAACACAAATATAAAGTATAACAGTATAAAGTATATACAAAGTGCAGGAATCCCCATCCTTTTTTACTTGTGATGCAAATACAGATGTAAAAAGTGTTGGTGAGCCACACAAGCATAAAAAAAATTCTTTGGGGATGCCAAATAAGCACTGTGATTGGCTATTTGGTAGCCCCATGTGGACTGCTGGGCTGCAGGAGGCTCTGCTTGGAGTAAAATGGTGTCTCTGCTTCCAAATCTTGCCTCCAATCCAGAAATATAATGGGCACCTGCTTTGAGGCCACTGGGAGCAACATCAAAGGGGAAGGTGAGCAACATGTTGCTCAAGAGCCGCTGGTTGGGGATTTGTAATGTCTTTAGTGGCCCCTTCTATTGCTGAGGACACAGAAGCAATAGCACTTCAAAGGAAATGAAACAACAACAGTACTTCAGTACTTGATGCATTACACTTGGAGAGATCTGCTGTGTCAGTTGCCAAAAAATCTAAAGACTAGTAGCAACAAGAGAATGCAAAAAATGTGCTTTGATAAATTTCCAATAGAGGACTTTAACAAAGCAAACACGTGCAATAGCTTCTTAAGAAACTTAATGTTGCTGTTGCTTTGATTGGGAATTTATGTAGGGCATGTGTGATGTGAAACACAATCTAAAAATAAGAGAAACTTTTTTTTTTTTTTTTAAATATTTGAGCTAATATGCAGGAGGGAATGGTGCTATATGGAAGGTAGGGTAAATGGTAAGTTTGATGGGTTTTCATTAGCAAAGAGGTTATCTGCTATTGGTCCTGTGCAAAGATTACTTTCAAATGAGCCTTTTATATTGTTAAAAATACAAATGTACTGGATGGGCCCCTCTGTGCCCACCATCACAGCCTGGAGAAACCTGAGGAATACTATTGTTCCTCTGTATTAACTCTCGAACTAGGGGTGCATCTAATAAATTTTACAAAGTTCGGGTTCCATGGTGTGACTTGGAGAATAATTAAGGAGCTTCACACCCATATGCATTTCATGGCTGCTGAACTGAAGCTCCCCCCATTTGACAAGATTTGAGTACCTAGCCCTTTTTGGTAGATTTACCTGCCACCCTTGAACTGCTGCCAGATTTAAAATTTGCAATGCCATATCTGTCATTTTACTACCTGTAATGTGCCCTGGAGATGCTGTGCTTTGCAATTGTATAATTTGACCTGGAAAACTACTTACATTTTATCCTACTGTTTTATTAGATGGGTTGCTTTTTGTTATCTGTAAAACAATAAAATACTCCTTTAAAAATCCAAAATACAATCGTACACCCATATGTCTTCGCTTTTAGTTCTTATATCAATAAGTTCCTTTGCAACAGTAATGGCAACAATGTAGAACTGTAGGCAGTTACCAGATAAGCTATTTAGAATATAAAGGTTTTAGTTAGTAGTAGTAGTAGTGATAAGCAGGGTTCAAATGTTATCCATAGTTCTCTACACTCACAATGGTGTTAAAATTGTTTTCTCTACCTGCAAAGAAGTGAATGGCTGCAGCCTTTGTTTTGATTTGAGAAAAGACAGTTTTGATTTGAGATAAGACAGTTTTAATTACACAGAGGGCTATTCTGTAAACTGGTAACTTGCATTACATTTCTAAAGGCCCCCATACACGGGCCGATAGAAGCTGCTGATATCGGTCCCTTGGACCGACTCGGCATCTTGTCTGCCCGTGTAGGGGCAGAAACGAGCGGGCTGGCCGACCGATATCTGGCCTGAAATTGGCCAGATATCGATCGGGCAGGTTAGAAAATCCAGTCGGATCGGGGACCACATCGACTCGTTGATGTGGTCCCCAAACCGACTGCCCCATTGCCGCCTACATAATCGGATTATTTTTTTTTTTTTAACTTCAAGCTACCCGATATCGCCCAGCCTTACCGTGTATGGGGACCTTTACTCAAAGGGCGACTTGGCAGAACCAGCAAGTCGTTTATTTATTAACGGAAATGTCAATCCCAAAAATAATTTTTTGGCCTAATAAAAGAAAACACAATTCTTAGCAACTTTCCAATATGAATTTATAAAAAAAAAAACCCATTAATGCTTTAAAAGTTATTTGTAAATGTAATTGCTATTGAAAGCAGCATTTGCTGAACTCCTGGTTGTTACTTTTTCTCCTCCAGCAAGACAGGTCTGTCAATCTGCTGATTTATGTTACATTGTTTCAAATGCCAGAGCCAGCAGGGAAGAGAATAGAAAAGGACCGATAAACACTGCTTTTAATAGCAATTATATATGCAAATAACTCAAAAACCATTACAAATTTGTAATGAATATATATAGCAAAATTATATCTTAGTTGTGATCAAGCACAAAGTACTGCTTAAAGGAGAAGGAAAGGCTAATAAAGATTTAATCTCAAGCTGCAGGCATACCTTCAGTTGTCTCAATAGTGCCCTTAAGTCTCCCCATATTTCACCTGTTAAGATGATCAGAAGCCAAACAGGAAGAAAAAACACTAAGCTGTGTAAAGAAAGTTCCTATAATGCCTCACTCCTGCACAGACACCCAGACCAAGTGAACATGCTCAGTTAATTAGACTGAGTCAGCTTCCTGCTGATTGGCTCAGAGCCACATTCCTAAGGGGGGGGGGTGAGTTCTTAGCATTCTTGAGGGGGGGAACAGGAGAGGGGAGAGAGCTGTGTGTCTCTGGCACATGAATTACAGACACGAGAAATCTTTTGACAGAGAGGTCAGTGCAGCGTTTCTGTGAGTGCTTATGGCTGTATTTACATAGACCTTTCTGATATAGCTTACTTAGTTTTTACCTTTCTTTCTCCTTTAATTATTAAAAAAAAAATGTGTTTTAGAAGTTTGATTATTTGATCAAAATTGAGTCTAAGGGCTCTGGCACACGGGGAGATTAGTCGCCCGCGGCAAAACTCCCTGTTCGCGGGCGACTAATCTCCCCGAGTTGCCTTCCCCCTGCCATCCCACCGGCGAACATGTAAGTCGCCGGCGGGATGGCAGACGCGGCGGGGCAATTTCGGGAAATCGCCGAAAAAGACTTGCGAGTCTTTCTCGGCGATTTGCGTGAAATCGCGCCGCCGCGACTTACATGTTCGCCGGTGGGATGGCAGGGGGAAGGCAACTCGGGGAGATTAGTCGCCCGCGAACAGGGAGTTTTGCCGCGGGCGACTAATCTCCCCGTGTGCCAGAGCCCTAAGGGAGGTGGACCATTACATAAATCCGAGCCTCCTATATAGAAGGTTTCTTGATAATGGATCGCATATCAGGCAGCTTCTGGGGCAGGGGTAAATGTTAAAGGAACAGTAACATCTAAAAATTAAATTTTTTAGGGTGAAGACACACAGAGCTACTAGTAGCAGCTACTTGTCGTGGCTACTAAAAAAGACAATGCTGATCATTTACTGATAATTGTCTGTGTGTTTTAACAGAGGCAATTCTCACTGTCTACGACAAGGTATTTTCTGGAGTTTAGTAGCCTTGATAAAGTAGCTGCTACTAGTAGCCCAGTGTGTCACCCTTAAAGGAATGGTAATGTAATGTACAACAGTACATGAAAAAACTGGGGTGTTTGCTTCAAAAACACTACTATAGTTTATATAAACAAAGCTGCGGTGTAGCCATGGGGGCAGCCATTCAAACACAGGATACACAGCAGATAACAGATAAGCTGTGCAGAATGCCATTGTATTCTACAGACTTTATCCGTTATCTACTGTGTAACCTGTGCCTTTTGTCCTTTTTGGTTTTAAATGAATGCCCCCATGGCTACACAGTAGATTGTTTATATAAACTATAGTGAAGTTTGTAAAACAAAGGCTCTGGTTTTATCAGTGCAGGAAAACAGTACATTATATTTTAATTATTTTATAACACTTTTTTTTTTTGTTAATTTACAGTTTTAAGGTGAGGTAAATGTTCTAATATCTAAAAAATAAAGTGTATGAACTGTATTAGTTTATTGTGTTTATGTTGAGTTGGTACACGTTTATGGTTACTTTACATACGACCAGATTTAATGAGAAAAGCTTATCTCCTAATTTAATTAGATTTTCCCAGTTGCAATTCAATGAGATAAATCTCACCTCGCTGTATATCTCATAAAAACTCTATTGAAGTCCATGGGACAAACTGGAACTGAATAAGGAGAAAGTTTTTTCTCCTCAACATTGAATCTCATCTATAGATTTTCAAGTGATAAACCATTAAATACTGTCTTCTCATGGAACTGAATCTGGCCCATAGTCGGATATACAGTTTATTACATTTCCTCATTAGTTCATATAGTTGTGGTTGCCGTATTGCTCGCCTAGGTGAGGCTTCATTTGCTTACTTATGCATAAATGCATCTGTATCTGATAACTAGATGGCTGATTTCTGTAGAGTAGTGTCAGAGTCCACTTTAAATGAATGTAATATACAGAGGAATGTTGTGGGCAGAAAATAAACTTTGCCTTAATGAATTGAGTAAACTGCTCTTTCATCCATTTCTGAAAGCTAGACAGCCACATGTGTATGAATAACTTTCAAGAACAAGTTGTGATAGCGATAGCTACTGTAGATAGAAACATATGGAGCTTCTCTAAAGTTCTACACTCATGTCTGAGTAAGCATTTCCCAATACTGATCCACCTACACATGTTATAGTACATGAAAATTGGAGATCTAGTAGGCTTGGCTAGCACAACTAAGGGGGTAAGTGATAAACCTTAATAAGAAGACAAATTCTTAGTTTTAAAAAGGTCAGCAGATGTCCTTTATGTATGTGCATAATAAATACAGGTATCGGACCCCTTATCCGGAAACCCGTTATCCAGAAAGCTCCGAATTACGGAAAGCCCGTCTCCCATAGACTCCATTATAAGCAAATAATTCTGAATTTTAAAACTGATTTCCTTTTTTTATGTAGAAATAAAACAGAACTTTGTAATTGATCCCAACTAAGATATAAATAATCCTTATTGGATGCAAAACAATCCTATTGGGTTTAATTAATGTTTTATTAATTTTTTAGTAGACTTAAGGTATGGAGATCCAAATTACAGAAAGACCCCTTATCCGGAATACCCTTGGTCCCGAGCATTCTGGATAATGGGTCCTATACCTGTATTATGTTTTTAAAGAGAGATTGATATGGAGGCTAATGTGTCTCTTACTTAGGGATTCATTTACCATTTCTTCTATAATATAATCATATTAGAAATTACTAAGGTGTTGCATGACCAGGTCAAGAACCTCACAACTGTTATCTGAAAACTGTACAGGGTTCATATATAATTTTTTTAATGCATAAATCTGTAGTGCTGTAACTTGACAGATTTTAAGTGATGACATCACTAGACGCTGTAAGTATACTGAGGGATGTTGTTTCAGTGGACTAGGGACCTGGAACACCCCTTTACTTGTTGAGCAGACTGATTTGTGGTGCTGCCTTGGTTCTTTATCCGCCGCCTTTCACCTTCTTTGGAATGTTTGTTTAGCACAGCAGTGGCTGATTATTGTTCCATGTTCATCAACTAGGGAGCATTATACAGGTATAGGACCCATTATCCAGAATGCTCGGGACCAAGGGTATTCCGGATAAGGGATCTTTCCGTAATTTGGATATTCATACCTCAAGTCTACTAAACAAAAAAAATAAAACCTTAATTAAACCCAATAGGATTATTTTGAATCCAGTAAGGAGTAATTATAACTTAGTTAGGATATGTACAAAGCACTGTTTTATTTTTACAGAGAAAATGGAAATCAATTTTAAAAATCTGAATTATTTGATTAAAATGGAGTCTATGGGAGACAGGCTTTCCGTAGGAGCTTTCTGGATATCGGGTTTCCGAATAATGGATCCCATACCTGTATTTAATAACATCAGGAGTGGGGACAGACAGGGCTGTTTCGACCTGTGCTGTTTTCTGCCAGAGGGCATTGACTTAATGAATATCTTGACAGCTGATCATCCTTTGGCTCTCTGGTAGCAATTTAACAAAAGGGCCATGACTGTCAAGAAATAGATTTTCTAATGTACTCATTCTGATGTCATAACAAGTTTATTTTGTATAAATAATTATGCAAATATTTTCACCATAGTAATATAATATCTTACATAATTCAATAAGAAGAATGTGACAGTCTTGATCAACTTAGTAATATTTATAGCTGCTTTTGTTCATAAGGGCAGTTGACCCCTTATCTAAACCTCCTCTTAGGTGAAGAGTTCCAGATATCCCGGAGGCAAGTACTGCCTGTAGAAAATGTTGGATTTGTCAGACTCATATGCAGTATCCCTGGTCATATATATTGAGCTGATGCTGGATAGCTTGAGGGGTTATATGCATCAGAGAGAGAGTGAATGTCTACATCTACCAGTGAACCTAGCTTTTGAGTATTAAATGTCAGTATTTCTTTTCTGAATTTGATCTTTATATACCCATAAGTTATATGTCACTATGCAAGTGGGGAAGAAACCTCCAGCAGAACATTTTAAAGCCATGTGCTGTCATAAAACTTGACAAATGTTGCAATAAAAAGGTAGAGGAGGAAGAGGAGCAAAGTCATAGTCACTGTTTAGATAGTCACTTCATCATTTCCTTGTGAATATTTATATACTTCTACATCCTTGTACCGAGATGGATCTGTTTTCCAGACTTTGGGCAGTGTGACATTTCTTCCTTGTTCTGTAAAATGCATGCAGGGAAAGATATCTGGGGAGTTATGTGATAATATTTAGTGGAAATTTGTTGGCAATGAGCATTTTAAGAAAAAAATTTGAACAGAAAAAGACCACTATGTACAAGAAACCTTTAAATGAATTTAGAAGATCTCACATAATAATAAAGATCTCGCCTATAATCAGGGCCGTATTTATATGTGAGGGGGTTGGGTCTTTGTTACGTCACTTATAGAAAACTAATTATTAAGAATACAATGATTTAAATAGATGTAAAACCATGCCCTTGAGCTGACACAAAGGTCTATAGTATGTTGAATACCAAACAGATATTTTTATATAACATTAAAGGAGAAGAAAAGGCAAAGTCACTTGGGGGCGCCAAAATGTTAGGCACCCCCAAGTGACTTAAATCGCCTACCTTTTACCCCGGGCTGGTGCCCCTGTACGGAGAGAACAGCACCAGCCTGGGGTACCTGCAGCGCTTCCTTCTTCCTGCATTGCGAGCGCGCGCATGCGCAGTAGAGTGAAAAGGCGAACTTTAACAGAGAAGTTGTCTTTTCACTCTACTGCGCATGCGCCTGTGTGTTAGTCTTAGCGAAACGCAGGCGGAAGGAGGAAGCGCATCGCTCCAGGTACCCGGGGCGGGTGCTGTTTTCTCCTAACAGGGGCACCAGCCCGGGGTACGAGGTAAGCGATTAAAGTCACTTGGGGGTGCTTAACATTTTAGCACCCCCAAGTGACTTAACCTTTCCTTCTCATTTAAACTAGGGCAGTTTGAATACATATGACTCTGCCCACAGCAGTCTCCTATCCACTTGACTGAAAAAGATGCTGTTTGTGCATAGCATAAATGTGCATAGGGAACTGCTTTTTGATCCCCTGGTTGGTTATCCCACTTTTGAGGCATTTTATATTTTCATCCCTTGTGACATTACTGTAAAGTCCCACCTTTCTGACCAAGTATTTAACCAAATGCAAAAAAAAATCTGTCTGAACAGCAGCTGTAGCACTACCTATGTTCCTGGCCTGCTTTTGCATTACAAAAATTACAGTTCAGTAAATTCCCCTTGTAAGCAAGAAGGATTGAACTTGAAACTGTTGAACTTGATGGTCTTTTTTCAACCCTGTGTAACTATGTATCTTCCCAGCTTGCTTTTGCATTAAAAAACTACCCTTTTTTTCTGGAAAACCCTGCAGACTAACAGCTGAGGCTGAAGTTGCCCAACGTAGGTGCTAGAGTGCCATGCTTGTGAAGTGCTTGACATTAGTAGCTTATACTTTTGGTGCAATAGGTTTCTTAATGAGTTCAGTTTATAATAGAAGGACTCAGTCTGTGATCTAAGTTCTACCCTTTAGCACAGCGGGTCTGGACCCCTTTGGGGGTCGGACAACCCTTTCATGGGGGTCATCTAAGACCATCGGAAAACACATATTTCCAATGGTCTTATGAATAATTTTATGGTTGGGAGTTACCACAACATGAGGAACTGTGTTAAAGTGTCGCAGCATTAGGAAGGTTGAGAACCACTGCTTTAGCATGAAAGTAAATATTTACATATACTGTACAGGAAATTATACACAATGTACACGAAAGTGTATTATCTGATGCAGAGGTTTGCCTCTAAATGCAGTATTTTGAGCATGGCTAAGGCAGAATAAGGCTGCGCTGATAAACATAAGGCATCTCTTGCTGCCATGTGAGCATTGCTGAAATGTAGCACTTCAGCACTTATCCACGCTAGGGAATAGCACTTAAAATTACTCTGTGATTGCCACCTGGCTCCCAAGTTAGAAAAACCAGCTGAGAGCGAATTGGATTAGGTTCCCAACACTAAATGCTTTTTGTATCTTGCAAAAATGTTTATCACGGAAGTCAGCGTACTAATGGTATTGTACACTCTGAAATATGGATCTGTGTCTACTATTTTCTGTAAAAATGTACATGTATCTGGGGATATCTGTAACAGTTATAATTTTTCATAGTGATGTTTCAAATGAGTGTGGCCTAAAAGTCTACATGAAATTTCTGAAAAGCTCTATTCTATTAATTCTCCCTGATTTTAACTGTTTGCTTGCCAGCCAAGATATCATTGGAGTTAATGTATCCGAAGAGAATCGTACTTTTTGCATCCTTCAGATGATACTCTCTGCTTCCATACTGATAAAGGCCTTTTAATCCATATTTTTCAGGTTACAGTATATTATGTCCCGCCACATAAGCTTAAATAGGTGGTTCACTTGGCATAAAACCATATATCAAATGCATTAGTTTATCTGTTAAATAATTAGCAAGCACTGTTTTTGCTTGCAACTCTTTCTGGTTTGCTAGTCTGAACTGTGCCCCATCTAAGTAAAAACCATTAGTCTGTGCCAGGTGGGACATATTCTCTGCTGGCATATTTTACCCAACAGAAAACCACCATGCTGTGTCCCATTGACGTTACTGTAAACCACCTGAAACTACTGGTGAGAGGGGTACATGGCCTAATAAAGTTCTAACCAAGAAACGCCTCTACCAGAAGTGTTAGGCGCTCCCATTGAAGTCAATGTAAGGTGGAGAAAAACATCTCATTCCATCAGCCTTGTCACTTTTTTTCCATTAGCTAAAAGTAAAACAACATTTTTACTAACCACGTTATCCTGTATAATTTGCTTTTCATATATGGGGGGTCACATGCAGACAAGTTTACTTGCTTGAATTTCCTAACAGCAATTTAGTAAGTGATGAAACTCTCTGAGCCTGGATACAGAGCTACAGAATGGGTATTCCATTTTTAGAGCAATTCTCAATGGAGTAGCATGAAGACTGCAATTATTTCAGTGACATAATTTACCAGAGTATTCTGCGTTGCGCTTGCTTCCTCACGACTGACCACACCATAAGGTGCAGTCTGGAAATTGTCGAAGCATCACCATATGCATTAAAAATCTCCTCTCATCTATCATTAACATTTACAAAGCAAACTGCAGAGAGGAAACCAATCAATAAGCGATTATAAGATGAAGTGCAGGCACTGGCAGGGTGGTAAGAGCAGGAAATGCATTTGTTTCAGCAGGCACAAATTTAAAAAATCCTCTATTATGCAGAGAGGCTATCATCGAAAATTTGAACATGCAGTAGATCCTTTTCACCTAATAAACATGATTTATTTGAAGCAGGAACATCATATTCCTTTGTTTTTTTTTTTTTTTTTAATAGGAAATTTTTCCATAGATACGTTGAAGCTTGTACATTTCTCTCTGTATAAAGCATTACCATATCCAACATATTGTTTAAATAGAATTTTTAGCTTTCTGGCTCCCTATAGGAAAGATCACTGCTGTATTTACTTGTAGTGCCAGGGATAGACAAATCCCAGGAGTGAGGTAGTCATGGCTGCTAATATGTTTCTCCTGCAATTGAACACTGCAGAATGATTATCATATACTGATCCTCACCTAGGACTCCTTAACACATCTGTTCTTAAAACTTCTTACAGAGCACCTTTTACATCTGTTGCACTGTGCAGGCAATGGGATTTTCATTCCTTTCTCTTAGTAAATTCTTATAGGCATTGTCTTGGAAAGGCTACAGTTTCTGAGTCAGGAAATTATACCTCTTTTTATGCTGGAGAATATAGAGCACTGGAGAAATCAAGCATGATGCTAAATTAGTTGTGATTTAAGTTCCACGGCCTAATTTTGATAAATAAATATACAAATAATTATGCCAATATATTTCCAGAGAACATTTACAGAAAGTAAAGTGAAAACAAAAACTACCATTAAATGGTTATGTTTGGTACCATACACCCCCCCTTGTACATTATGAGTGCAATGAATAGGACATGTGCCAAAAATACTTTTTGCCTACTTTTTAATCATAAAAAAGTATGGTTTTTGTTTTTCTTGAGCTAAACAGGGATGCTAGCTGCACCATGTTTGGGCCTTGCGAGGTAGGTAATTAGATTACCAGTGAACAGATGATCCCCTTTCATAATGGACACCTGCTTATTAGGCACAGCAAAAGGTGAAGGGAGGGGGTTTTATACTGGTAATCTAATTATTTAAATTGTTCATTGAACAAGGGGGAATACTGCCCCTTTAAGCTGCCCATATACATACTGATAAAATAATTTTGTATAATTCTTGACACATGTGTGGTGCATCAGTAAATGAAGAGGCAAAGAAGAGTCTCATTCACTTCTTCGCTTCCTGCTGTTCAATGTTTAGAACATAGATAAGTAGCCATACTCTGTATATGACCACTGGTGATGAGCATTGACTAACGGACGGCCCCATTAAGGCCTGAAATATGTGAGCAACTAAATTTATGAAATCAAATTCATTAAATCTACATTTGTTATGTTTCAAAACCACCTTGTCATCTCATAGCAATTATAAGTGTACTGTAGAAAGGAATACGGAATGGCTCTCGAAGGTCAGCAACAATTAAATGCAGTCCCAGACTGAAAATTGGCCCTGGCATTTCTAGCACACAGAGGCCCCCAAAAACAGCCCCCCACCCACCAGCCCACTAAATAGTGACTGACTATGGCATTTTACAGCAGCCCCGCTGGCATTTACCAGAATCCATAGATTGCATGTCTGGTCCCGGGAAAATGTATTTGATTGTCTTTAGTGCCCTTGAAAATGTGAATTTTGTTTTGTTTCCCCTTTCCAGGAAGTAGGGAATCCAGATTTCAATAAAGTATACAAGTACTCCTATAACTCTTAGGTAACTAAAGATCAAACCCGAGCCCCACTGTAATGCAACCCCACATTTCAGTGCTTTGTGAAATGATGGATTCTGGGATTTATAGTCCCTCTGCTTTCTAGAGGGTCTGCATGGACTCCAAATTATCATCCCTATAATTTTGGTACCATGGCATTGAATCAATCGGCCAGGTTAGAAAATTTTAGTTGGCTAACAAAAAATTCTACGCATATATTGTGTATCAGACAATATCCTCGGGGGACTTACAATGGAAGTCACTTTTGTACGATTGGTGTCTGCCAACTACACGTTCAGGACATCCTCCAATTAGTATTTAAAAGGCTTTATCCTACAATTTCAGTCTGCATATTAGTTTCAGATTATTGCATTTAAACGTACATCCGATATCCGAATGTTCGTCGGAAAAATACTAAAATCTGAACGTGTATGGGCGCCTTTAGGCACAATGCACTGTGATGGCTGCCTACACACCAATATTACAGCTAAAAAAATTACATTTGTTGGTTCAAGAATAAAACTTTAAATGGTAGAGTGAATTATTTGCTATGTAAACAATGCAATTTAGAAATAAATAGTACCCCATAAAAATTATGACAGAATCCCTTTAAGCCCTTGACTGTTCATTTCATATCAGTTCATCTAATCTGCTATGTGGAGGACCCTAGATTCCTGGAAGCTTAATCATTATGCTTATCAGATCGCTTTTAAATCACTTTTGACATTTTCTTATCTGTAAGGCCTTTTGTTGTCTTTTGCTATATTAAAAAAAAAAGATGCTTTCGAGATGCTAGATGTGATTACTATCTTTAAGGCTAATGCCCCACGGGGAGATTAGTCGCACACCTTCCCACCGGCGGTTCACATTATTGCCGGTGGAAAGGCATTTTTGGCACACGGGGAGATTAGTCGCACGCAACAAATCTCCCTGTTGCGGGCACCTAATCTCCCCGAAATGCCATCCCACCGGCGATGGCATGGCATACGCGGCGGCGCGATTTCAGTGAAATCGCGGAAGTTGCCTTGAGAGGTGGGCGACTAATCTCCTCGTGTCCCAGAGCCCTTATCGTGGGCAATTAATCTCCCCGTGGGGCATTTGCCTAACGTGGGAAATATGCACCAAAGACATGCACTCAGTTCATCAGGGGAGTCTTCTAGCCCCCAAAATATGTTTAGTCCCAAAAATAGACTTGTCCGTACCATAAATAAGTGTGTCTTTGCTTAGCTCTTAATTCATTGAAAGCTTCAAAACTTTTGGCCAGTTGGAGAGACTACGACTAAGATTTTTCTTGGAATAAGGTATAAAGAATTTTTTTTTATACTGTAAGTTCTACTTTCAGTTTCTCTTTAAAATGAATCCTTTAATGGTGTTTAATACGTATATTAAGCCTAGGTAGCAGAACTGAAAATATTTGTCCCCAGGATTCCAAACCGGTAGCTTGGGTTAATAGTGGTTAACATTTTTGTTGTGAATATTATGCTTAATCTTCATTTTTAGAGTTTAGTTCCTGTGTTCAGAATTAGTGTAATGTTGCAGTGGGATGTTTCCGGGCACAAAGGAATGGAAAGCAACACAAAACATAACAATGGGCCCCTAATGAAGTATCACGCACAAATATATGTCAGGAGGAAGGCTCACTCAAAAACATCTGTGAATGATTCATCTCCATGGTACAGCATTTTAAATATGGCTTCAGTTAAGAATTTAACTGCACATGCATAGCAAGCAATTCAGCCATGGCAACTTCCCATTATGTTTAATCACTGAATGGAATTCCCCCACAGACCCTAAATTAAAGAGAAAATATAACCTATTTTATAATGAGAACTTATCTCCAATTTTTCCCTAAAATAGACAGCAAAGTGTGTGGACATAGATAGCCTTCTTTCTCTCTGTTTATTAGTTAAGCAGCGTCAGTACAAATATTAGTGTTATATTTGTGGCCATTAGGGGTGCTGTTGTGCCCATTTCCCAGAAAGCTCAGAAATACACGCAGGCCATGTCCTATCGACTCCATTTGAATCAAATAATTACAATTTTTTTTTTTTAAATGTCTGGAATTTGCCAACTTGTTATCTACAAAAATCAACAGATACTTCTTTATTAAGGATAGCATCCTGCATAATTCAGTATAAGCTGCTAAAACAGAATCTCCACATAATTTAAAAAGGACCAAGGACTGACTCCTGCAATACTCCACTAACAACACTGGTCCAATTAGAAAATGTTACATTTATGTCCACTCTATCCTTCACCCATTTCTCTTTCCAAGTACAAATATTATGTTCCTTAATTCGACCATTAACCACCTGTGCAATACTGTATCAAATGCTTTAGCAAAATCTATGTAGATCACATCCACTGCCATCCCAATGTCTTGGTTCCTGCTCACCTCCTCATAAAAGGCAATTAAATTAGTCTGGCAAGATTGGTTATGCATTCAACTATGTTGGCACAAACTTATAGTATTGTGATTTGCAAAGTATTCAAGTGTCCTATCCCTTATTATCCCTTGGAAAAGCTTTCCTATCACTGATGTCAGACTAATAGGTCTATAGTTTTCAGGCTGAAAACGGGATCCTTTTTTGAATAGCAGCATCACCTTAGCAATTCACCTCTTGGCACTATTGCAGACCTCAATTAATCCTGAAAAATGAAGTGAAGAGGTTTGGCAGTCACAGAGCTAAGCTTGTTTAGTACCCTGGGATAAATACCATCCAGTCAATGACCTTTGCTTACATTTAAGAGTTTCCTCCTCAGTGCCCCATGCATCAGTAGCTATATTACTAGAATTGGGTCTATTTAAAAGGATGCCTTTATTAGCTGGTTCCTCAGTTGTGTAGACAGATGAAAAATAACAGTTTAGAATTTCTGCTTTTTCCTTGTTCTCATTAACCAACTGACCCTCCCCCCCCCCCCCCCTCGTAATAATTAAGGAAGGGCACCATCTCCCATAGACTCAATTTTAAGGAAATAATTCTAATAAATATATATATATATATATATATATTCTGTTTGTATTTTCCCGCCAGTCACTGTATTTAATGTTAGCATTCACAATGTGTTTTTAACTTTGAGAAAGGCTGAGGTGTTCAGCCAAAACGTCAGTTCGTCTACTCAATAAATTACTTTTTATTTTTGCACCTAAGTCCTGAGAGGACTTCTTTTTCTTCTTTTATATATATATATATATAATATATATATATATATATATATATATATATACAGGTCCTTTTCAAAAAATTAGCATATTGTGATAAAGTTCATTATTTTCTGTAATGTACTGATAAACATTAGACTTTCATATATTTTAGATTCATTACACACAACTGAAGTAGTTCAAGCCTTTTCTTGTTTTAATATTGATGATTGTGGCATACAGCTCATGAAAACCCAAAATTCCTATCTCAAAAAATTAGCATATTTCATCCGCCCAATAAAAGAAAAGTGTTTTTAATACAAAAAAAGTCAACCTTCAAATAATTATGTTCAGTTATGCACTCAATACTTGGTCGGGAATCCTTTTGCAGAAATGACTGCTTCAATGTGGCGTGGCATGGAGGCAATCAGCCTGTGGCACTGCTGAGGTGTTATGGAGGCCCAGGATGCTTCAATAGCGGCCTTAAGCTCATCCAGAGTGTTGGGTCTTGTGTCTCTCAACTTTCTCTTCACAATATCCCACAGATTCTCTATGGGGTTCAGGTCAGGAGAGTTGGCAGGCCAATTGAGCACAGTAATACCATGGTCAGTAAACCATTTACCAGTGGTTTTGGCACTGTGAGCAGGTGCCAGGTCATGCTGAAAAATGAAATCTTCATCTCCATAAAGCTTTTCAGCAGATGGAAGCATGAAGTGCTCCAAAATCTCCTGATAGCTAGCTGCATTGACCCTGCCCTTGATAAAACACAGTGGACCAACACCAGCAGCTGACATGGCACCCCAGACCATCACTGACTGTGGGTACTTGACACTGGACTTCAGGCATTTTGGCATTTCCCTCTCCCCAGTCTTCCTCCAGACTCTGGCACCTTGATTTCCGAATGACATACTTTGGACCACTGAGCAACAGTCCAGTGCTGCTTCTATGTAGCCCAGGTCAGGCGCTTCTGCCGCTGTTTCTGGTTCAAAAGTGGCTTGACCTGGGGAATGCAGCACCTGTAGCCCATTTCCTGCACGCGCCTGTACACGGTGGCTCTGGATGTTTCTACTCCAGACTCAGTCCACTGCTTCCGCAGGTCCCCCAAGGTCAGGAATCGGTCCTTCTCCACAATCTTCCTCAGGGCCCAGTCACCTCTTCTCGTTGTGCAGCGTTTTCTGCCACACTTTTTCCTTCCCACAGACTTCCCACTGAGGTGCCTTGATACAGCACTCTGGGAACAGTCTATTTGTTCAGAAATGTCTTTCTGTGTCTTACCCTCTTACTTGAGGGTGTCAATGATGGCCTTCTGGACAGCAGTCAGGTCGGCAGTCTTACCCATGATTGCGGTTTTGAGTAATGAACCAGGCTGGGAGTTTTTAAAAGCCTCAGGAATCTTTTGCAGGTTTTTAGAGTTAATTTGTTGATTCAGATGATTAGGTTAATAGCTCATTTAGAGAACCTTTTCATGATATGCTAATTTTTTGAGATAGGAATTTTGGGTTTTCATGAGCTGTATGCCACAATCATCAATATTAAAACAAGAAAAGGCTTGAACTACTTCAGTTGTGTGTAATGAATCTAAAATATATGAAAGTCTAATGTTTATCAGTACATTACAGAAAATAATGAACTTTATCACAATATGCTAATTTTTTGAAAAGGACCTGTATATATATATATATATATATATATATATATATATATATATATATATATATATATATATATACTGTATATAAACATGTAAATGATTTAAGTTGCTAGCTTTATTTGTGCCATGAAGGTACATACCCTGTCTAATTTATGGCTTGTGCTTCCAGATGATAACTGCAGCACCATACAGTTTATTGCATTACAGGAGACCCTCTGTTTGGCGTCACTACTTGTTCATGTACGTCATAATGTAATTTATTGTAGCCCAACTCTGCTTATCTTGGAGTATATAGTGAAAGGATTATGGGTTCCATCAGATAAAACAACCATTTATTTATCCGTACAGTAGTGAAGAAGGCTTCACATTCTGACAGTTTTACTGACAATAAATCTTTTTACTACTGAACAGCATATTTGGCAAAATCATCATGATCATTGCTTACCCATAATACCTAGGTTATCTTATCACTTGCATTCTAGTGATCACAACAGACATTTGTAGAAGACTTTTTCTTTAAAGTGTATAATTGTTGTTGGAAGCAATATTATCCATTTATTTTCTGTCACGGCCATATAAAATGGGAATATTTTAAACAGCAATATTATGTATCTAGAGTCTGCTGTTCTTAAGAATGCAGATTTGAGGATTCAAAAAGTATTTAAATCTGCTTTCCTTTTCCTGTATATGAGGAAAGCTAAGGCTAATGCTGTGACAAGGACAACTGCACCTCTCCATTTAAAGTGCAGTATAAACACCGTTGTTTACAGGTTTAGTTGTGTTAAGCTTGTGTGTCAGGGGATTTTATCATGTTTAATTTCTCAAGGGAACAGACTGCTAAAACTAAGAAACCAAGCCAGGTGACTTTGTTCCCTATTACTAAAATATTTTCGCTTTACTTGCATCTCTCAGGATTTGTCTTTCTTTTGTTCATTACTTTTTCCTTTCTTTAAAGGGGATGTAATCCCTGCTGCACCGCACTGCTCAACCAAACTTTACTCAGTTGTTGCTGGACTACAAATCCCAGAATAATGTAACATATAATGAAGGGTGAGGCATGCTGGGAGCTGTAGTCCAGCAACATTAGGGTTGTATTCTTAAAGCTATATTGCACTAAATATTGGAGTAAAACTTTCCCCCAAATCTCCACAGCCAGCAACTCTTTTAAAATGCAAAAAAAATCCTCCAATGAGAATCCCAGGTAATTTGTACAAATCTGGCTCCCTGTTCTTTGTTCTTGTAATTGGAGTTGGAAGCATTAAGAACAATTTCCCAGCACTGAACACATCTTTAGTTTCTTCCCATGTTTGATTACAGTGTAAAAAATGGCATAATTATCTCTATATGTAAGGTAGCGGCAAGATGCCTTACATAGTGCTGGGAATCAGCATTCTCATTGGTCAAATCTTTTTATATTGATATTTTTTATTATAAATAATAAAAATTTTTTTATTATATTTACATTTATAATGAGGTTTTTTTTATCAGTAGAATTTACATTGGTGATTTTTTCCATATATAATTACATTTTTTGGCAACGTCTATAGAAAAACTAGGGGGCACAGTGGGACAGTGTTGCTTAAAAAGGATTATATCCTCTGTATTTCAAGTAAGTACAGCTGGGGGTATGTTTTCTGGAAGCTAGTTTAATAACATAGACCCCAATGTGTAGTTACTGTAATATTTGATTGGAATGTTGCATTGATTTTTTAACTTGGAACAGATAGCTTAAAATATTATCGCTTATTGGTTTTGGGTTATTAGTAGTAATGCAGTTTGCAAAGTTGTTGATAAATTAATGTTTGAGTTAGATCAGGATGCAACTTGACAGTGTGAGTAGTTACTTCAGTTTATAGGCAGCAAGTTTTGACACCATGTGCCGATTATATATTTAAATATTAATTATTAGGTTTCAGTAAGTATGTTTAAGGGCACAGATTATCCCCCTTCTTTTCAGCATGCGTTTCCTTATATCTGTATTATCATATGTTATTACTAGTGAGACTCCCCAAGTTGTAACCCATAGAACCTGTTAGGTGGAGGGATTTTTCATATACAACATAATAAGCAGGTTTCACAGTCTCCCGTTGTGCCCAGAATGGTTCCGATCTGCTTGAACATAAGCAGGTAGTGGCCTATGTATGCTGGACTGTAATCCTGCCCTAGAATATTATGCAAGGAAAGAGTTACACTTAAAAGAACACTTGTATGAACCTTGGTAGTTGGACACTTGCCTGATCTCCTAAGTAGATGATTCCAGCATATTATATGTTAGAAGTAGGTGTGAGGTTCTTTTCTTCCTCCGTAGCTAATCTGAGCCTAGGGATAACTGTTACAGGGAAATATCAAGGATGCTGCCAGTTTCATTATTACTGAGTGGCAAATATGCACTTTTTAGAAAAATATATTGTAGATAGAATATGGAATATATATAGTATATAGAATTATACATAAGTACTTTGCAGTTGACTCCTTTTAGTTAATTGCAGATCTCTGCAGTGCTGATACATGGCTTTAGTACAGGGATTCCCAGCCTTTTCTACCCGTGAGCCACACTCAAACGTAAAAAGAGTTGTGGAGCAACACAAGCATAAACAATGTTCATGAGGGTGCCAAATAAGGACTGTCGTTGGCTATTTGGTAGCTCCTATGAGGACTGGCAGCCTACAGGAGGCAGTACAACTGTTTTTTTATGCAACCAAAACTTGCCTCCAAGTCAGGAATTCAAAAATAAGCACCTGCTTTGAGGCCACTGGGAGCAACATCCAAGGGGTTGGTAAGGAACATGTTGCTCACGAACCACGGGTTGGGGATCACTGCTTTAGTACATACAGGTATATGATTAAATTATGTTAACGACTTAGCCTTAAGGCTTCTGATATTAAAGCCTTTAAAAAATAATTGTGTTTATTCATTTACATTTAGGGGGCATTTACCAACATTCAATTTAAAAAAAAAACTGCAACCAATCAAAACCTCCCGAGATCATGTAGAAGTTAATGGCAGATGTCCTTTTTACAACTGGAAGATCTTTCTTTGCTTCGCAGTTTTTGATGCGACAATATGAAAAAAAAAATGTTTTTGTTAGTATCTTTTAATGGTTTTAGTGTAAATAAGTTTAGTCGTGGTTTAAAGAAACTCTAAAACCACGGAAATCTAAATGTTGATAAATCTGCCCCTTAGTGTAATGTGCCACAAAGAAATTAGTCACCCACAATAGATTTCTGGTACTGCAGCAGCTAATTTCACGGAAATGCCTTTCCACCGGCGATTCCCTTCGTTTAGGTGGAATGGCATTTCGGAGAGATTGGTCGCCAGTGGTAGCAAAGATCTATCACAGGTGACTAATCTCTCCGTGGGACATTAGCCTTATATTACACTGCTCAATTAAAATTGTCTATGGGGTACTGTCTTATTTAAAAGAAAAAGCAAATAAGTAAAAAAATTAAGAAATTGTTCTAATAGGATGCTGCAGTAAAGAATATATATTGTATTTACAGATAATGGATTTACAGATACAGGTATGGGATCTGTTATCTGGAAACCCGATATGCAGAAAGCTCCGAATTACGTAAAGCCGGTCTCCCGTAGACTCCATTTTAATCAAATAATTCAGATTTTTTAAATTGATTTCCTTTTTTTCTGTAAAAATAAAACAGTGCTTTGTATTTGATCCCAACTAAGTTATTTAGTAACTCTACTTAAGTTTTTTAGTAGACTTAAGGTATGAAGATCCAAATTAAGGAAAGATCTCTTATCCAGAATACCCTTGGTCCTGAGCATTCTGGATAACTGGTCCTATACCTGTAATAGATTGCATACATGTATGTATATTATCAGTACAAAACCTTGAGTTATGTTTCCCCAGCAGTACTCTTTATACACACATGACTATACTTGTATTTATATTATTTTTCCTCTCTAATGCCCATTGCAGGTCTAAAAGCAGCCTGTCACCAGCTGTCACATTAAAACAAATAGGCAATCATCTTCTTTGTATGCAACTGAGGCACAGCACCCCCTTTGTGCCCTAGAATCAGTGCTGTTTGTCATTGTGACATTTTTTTGGTCACTTTCACATCTCGCCTTTCACACTGTAAAAGGTTTGATAAGTAAATCTGGTAGAAGTCATTCAGTTCACTCTTTGTCAAGAGTACACAGCCAAAAGACTATGGGTGAATACACATAAAAGGCTATGGGTGACCTTTGTAGCCCAACAGTTGTTAGTCTGCAGTAGTGAAATTCACCAGTTTCCTCCCCTTCTTAGACTTTTTCAGAATTCCCAAGACACAGTATTTTGATTCACGCAAATATCTGAATCTGTGGCTGCTACCCAGCAGGCAATGGAATCAAACATAATAGTTTCTAAAAACCCTGATTTAACACATGGGCTAGGGATTTTTTTTCACCACAAATCCAGTTTTAAACTCTTTGGGGCACATTTACCAAATCACGAACGCTCGGAGCGTTCTTAAATCTTAAATCTTGTTTGACAATGCTGGTCTGGGCCGCACAGGGAACTATATTCATATGTGCCAGATCTGCCTGTAAGGGGGTGAGAAAGTAAGAATGTTAATTGCGTGAATATGATACTATTCTTTAAAATGTTTGGATGTATGTGTTTGGCACTAATATGTCACACACTGTATGTGTTTGGAGTTTCAGGTGTCACCTCTCTGAAGAGTTACAATGTGCCATTGTGATTGGATTAGTGGAAGACTTCCTATGCTGGGGACTTCCCATACCAGTCAGTTGAACTGAAGAAGCTGCTCAGATGAGTAGTGAAATGTCTTCAATGATTACTTAACAAGTCCAGTTGCTTTAGATTTATTTATACTAGATATACCATGGCCTGGATGAATGAAAATCTTCATAGAATAATAAACAGTAAAACTTAGTGCCAATTATGACTGAGTATATTGGCCCACTAGGTGGCAGTAGTTCACCCATTTCCAAATGGCTTGGGTAATGCTAACTCAGGCCACTAGGTGATAGGGTTCAAAGTGTATTTAAGCAGCGTACCATAACCAGTTTGGGGCTTTTCATTTGATTTAGCATGGGGAGCCCACACCCCAACAAGTTAGATGGCTTAGGAGCCTTGGCTATGCTACAGTAAGGGATTGAAGTGTCAGCGTTAGGCCTAGCAGAAAAGACCTATTGCAAAGGACAGAGGGGTGTTGGAGGAACGCCAGACTCGTGGATAGGTGGGGAGTGAGCTCTCAGCAGGGGTGACATGGAGAAAGGGTAGTCATAGGGAAAAAGAATGTGAGAGATCTGTTGGTGGTTGTGGAATTTAATTGCATTGTTTGAAAGCCTTATGTATTGCTATGTGAAATTGGATGCTGATATATACACTGCCCATTGTATGTGAATTATCATCGAGAAACCTGAATAATTGTTCTGTTAGCAGCATCCGTGTGTGCCCAATTGTCTATTGGTGCTACATGCCTGCAAGTAATTGCAAGTAATATTGAAACACTGTATTCAGTTAATCATCAAGAGCCTGAATAAGTTTCCTTTTCAGTATTGTCAAGTATCAAATATACAGTTGGCCCTAAAACTGTTTCCTGGAATATTTATGTTTCTATCTACCATTTAGAATTATTGTATGTCATTTAATACAGAATACTAGAAACTAGACATTTAACCCACACTTGTGTCTACTTACAGATCACACCACTTAGCTTGTTTACTCTCAAGATATACCCCTTATACTCTTCTGAAGAATTGTTTTATATACTTACCTTGAAGTTTAAAGGACAAGTGAACTCTTACATTAATCTGGCTAGGAATGTTAATTTCATATAGTGTAGTCACCCGAGGTAGCAGAGATCTAACACAGGCGATTAACTTGCTCTGTGGGCCCTCAGCCAAACAGTGCATCAGTCACACACAAAATTGTTGTTATGTTAAACAAATATAACTTTTTATGGTTTGTTTCTTGGGGTTTAAATGTGTAGTTTGTAGTTTGTTCTAATGATAATGTCACCCAGGTTGCCTGCATTCGCCTGATGTGACCTCGCCAGTTACAGATCAAATTTCTGCCCTGGCAAAAGGTGTTTATGATGGCTAGCGGCTTAGAAAGCTGAGAACTCCGCTGAACATACCTACTGGAATTCTGATGGGGCTTGAATATGATTAGCAGACCGAATGCAACAAATTTGTTTAATTACAAAGCTCTTTTTAGATAAGGTGTTCGTAAGGAGGCCATTATAAAGAGGATTCAATTGTAGTTCCTTTGAAGAACATTGAACATAAAAGTGTTCTTTTAAATTGTCAGTTCTGCTTTGATCAGTGCAAAAAATAAAACCATATATATTTCCCATTTAAATAGCATGCTAATTGCAGTGACATACTGTGCTGTGCATAAGACTTAGGCACACAAATGCACTTAGTCTCAAAAATTAAGTTCTACACAAAATTCAGGCATGATTTGTTTTCCCATAGTTAACAAAAGGCACAAAGTTTGCCCTGTAACAGTGACCCATAGAAGCCAATAAGATGTTTGCTTTTGAACAGGTGGCCAGTAAATGCTTCCTTCTGATAGGTTGTTATGGGTTACTGCTCCTGGGCAAACTTAGTGCCTTTTATTACATGACCCCAATTGCTACTAGTTACAATTTTTGATAAATGTACCCATGAGTGAGTTTACATTCTTTTAAAACACTTTAGTAGTGGTTTAAATTTAGACCGGAGAGGAGGGGCAGATATAAGCTCTCGATTTGAGTCCTTCAGACAGATTCTATCTGCCCATATATGGGGCCCAAAATGTCAATAGGACAGACTTCTTTTCTGTTGGATCGAAGACTGCAAAGGTTTCTTGATGTGCTCCTTACTCCAACTTGGAAATATCGGGTGAAATATTCGCTCGTTTGGCAGCATCACCAAATGAGTGAATCTTACCGTGTATGTTCACCTTTAGTATCTTGTCCCAAACCTGTACAAGTATGGGACCTGTTATCCAGAAAGCCCAGGACCTGGGGTTTTCCGGATAAGGGATCTTTCTGTAATTTGGATCTCCATACCTTAAGTCTGCTAAAAATTATTTAAATATTGAATAGACTTATAATGAAGTCTATGGGAGATGGCCTTTCCGTAATTCGGAACTTTCTGGATAACAGGTAGCGAGGCAGGGAGGGGGAACTCTTTGAAGCAAATGGCAAGCTGAATCCTCCCAGTTTATTATGTAGTCCTTTTGACAGATTGAGAAGCTACAGTTGGGTTGCCAGACAGTCAGGTCCAGGATCTTCAGCAGGATTTATGTAGAAAAACAGGACTTTTAGGAAAAAAACAGTTAACATGACCTTTAGGTAGGCTTGGAAGTAGGTTCATATTTTTATAAGAAATTTTTTGGTGTCAGTATCACTTTAACAATTATGTCACCTTACAGAGACTGAAATTAGGCTATTCCAGCCCTGTGAAACGTAAAAATATCAGAATATGTTCTTGGCTTTTACAGACCAGAAAAATGTGTGATTTGTAAACAGGAACGAGAAAGGCAGCATCTTTTAGATTGAAAGCTCTAACTAATTGTTTCACTTGTAGTCAAAAGCAGGTGACATGGACATTGATTTCTGGGAGTTATGCATACAATTTTATACATCAAATATGATTTTATTTCCATATTTAAAATAAGAAAAAAATGTTTTATGTATTTTTAGGAACTGGCACATTTGGAAGAGTACACCTGGTAAAAGAGAAAATGGGCAAGCAATATTTTGCATTAAAAGTAATGAGCATTCCGGATGTGATTCGTCTGAAACAAGAACAACATGTACATAATGAAAAATCTGTCTTGAAAGAGGTTAATCATCCGTTTCTAGTCAAACTGTAAGTTCTGATTTAAATTACATATGTGTGGAAAGAAAGAATTGCACTAAAATGTACACCAATATCCTTCTCAAATGTTTCGTTGTAAAAAAAAAAAAAAATATATATCATATTAAAATGTCCAGGTGTGTGGGTCAGAATTCTCAGTCAGCATTTTTTTCTCCCAACATTGCTTTTAGGAAAGTAACACTATGAGGCACACTCACTTATCCACGAACGCTCCGACCGTTCGCTCGATCAGTCCAATCATATGTTCTGCGACTTTTTCGCCGGTTGCACAACTTTTTCGGCGCTTGCTCGACTTTTTCGTATTTTTACCGTGAAAAAAACGGATCGGTTTTACCGCTGTTTACAATCGTCCGGTACGAAAATTTTGCGACTTTCGGATCGCCAATACGATATTATCGTGATTAATTTTTTCGGAAGCATTTTCGTGATATTTACACACACATCTGTAGCGAGGCAGAAAACAAACACAACTGATATTTAGACATCGTCTGGAGAAATTACGCCAATTGTCTTCAAATTTGAAATTGAAATAAAAATGTAAAATTGTAAAATTCTGCAGTAGTTGGAAAAAAGTGATACCAGACTTCCTTTTCTTTTTTCCCCCCAGTTTACTATAACCACCATAATTCTAAGGGACCGATTTATGAAAAATCAAGTTTGAGAAAAGCAGAAAAAAAATGCCTTTTCAATTTTTTTTAGGTTACTGAAGAAAAAACTTAAACCGAATAGTCGAGTTTTTTCACACACAGAAAAAAAACAATTGCATGCTGGCATGATGTACATTTTTCCATTAATTTGCAACAAGGCTGAAATATATCCCATGCTTGGGTGGCTTTTCTATCCATTGGCCAGGTCTTTATAATAGAAAATTGAAAAAACTATAGAAAATTTATAATAGAAAATACTTGATGAGTTTTTCTGTTAAATTTTCCAGTGTTTTTTCTTTAATAAATTTTAATATTCAAGTTTCAGAAAATACTACTTGCTTTTTTTTCCCCACATTTTTCTCGCATAGAGAAAAAAAAAAACTCAATTTTTCATAAATCTGCCCCTGCTGATTTTCTCTAACATGGACACAGTGTGCCTGTCGTGAAAGAGTTTCTTATTTATTAATCCCAATATAAACTTTTTTTTTTTTTTGCCAATTTTCTACTAGATACATATTTCTATGAAACTCTTAGTTTTCAAAGTTGTCACCTACTAAACAAAAAACAGAAAAAAGTAATCCTCTACAAAACACAGAAAATGAAAGGACCTAGAACTGCACATAATAGGTACATGTATGGGATCTGTTACTGAATTACAGAAAAGCCCAATTTAAGGAAATTATTTATTTTATTTTTTTTTAGAAAACTATATCTTTTTTTTTTTTCTCAATAATAAAATAAAAATACCTTGTACTTGATCCTACCTAAAGGTCCCCATACACGGGCCGACTATAGCTGCCGATATCGGTCCCTTGGACCGATTCGGCAGCTAATCGGCCCGTGTGTGGGGAGAGCAGAGCGGCCTGGCCAACCGATATCTGGCCTGAAATTGGCCAGATCTCGATCGGCCAGGTTAGAAAATCCGGTCGCAACCGACTGCCCCATTGCTGCCCACATAATGGATTATTTTTTTTTTTTTTACCTAAATTCTCCCTGATATCGCCCACCCGTAGGTGGGGATATCGGGTGAAGATCCGCTCGCTTGGCGACATCGCTCGTGTATGGCCACCTTAAGATATAATTAATCCTTATTGGTGGCAAAACACTCCTATTGGCTTTAGTTAATGGTTAAATTTTTTTGTAGACTTAAGGTATGAAATCCAAATTACAGAAAGATCCCTTGTCGGGAAAACCTCAGGGCGCCATACCTGTACATTCATAATCTGTTTTATTTTATATATACAATATATTACATATAATATGTGTGAATAATTAGACTTGTGGAGGACAAAGTGATATGAAGTGGGGGCTGAATAAATGGTTCTGCATAAAAAGAACATACATGGTGTTAGTATTGCAGAGTTATTGCTAGGAGAATTAGAAATCAGATACCTTCTCTAAGGCGGGAACTCACAAAAATGTCAGTAATGGGAAAATGTCTATTGTGTATGAACTTTTTGAAAATTAGTCATGCCCACAACATTTTTGCAGACATTTTTTTACACCAAAATGTCTGTGCCAAAGCAGAAATGTCTGGGGGAAAAAGTGTCTGTGCCAAAGCAGAAATGTCTGGGAAAAAAAATGTCAATAGGTTAATTTGGCTTAAGTCTGTGAATAGAAAATGTTTTGGAGCAAAACGACATTTTCACAGTGCAATAGCGGCTTTTTTTTATTGTGTGTATGACACTTTTTAAAATTTGCCGGCGACAAATCCATAAAACCGTAAGATAGCTTTGGTAAATTAGTTTTGCTTATGACATTTTTACGATTTGCGACCGTCACTTTGAGAACTGTGTACTTACTGACACTTTTGTGAATTTCCCCTAAGAGTTATTGACACACTTCAGCTAAACAGTTCCAAATCAAACAGCGGTAAAGTAATGCGCAAACAGTCATACTTCTTATTAAATGGTATTGTGCCAGCAAGCCTAATAAACATAATCACCAGTGTTCTAATCATGTAGGCACAGCCAGATATAATCTGATATATTTCTAACCTCTCCCATCTAGATTATTATGTAACTGTTAAGTATGGTGCTGTTTCCTATACTTCTACTACAGTGTAGAAATACACAACCAACATTTCTAGGTACAGGTGCTTTCTAGATTCTTAGAAATCTAGATTTACAGGTAAATGTGGTGGACCTTAGCTATCTTTTCTTTTACCACTGCATTGATAGCAGTAGCATTAGAGACTGACCATGTTAATTGAATAGAGCTAAGTGGTTACCGACACTTCTCACTTTGATCCATTCTCTATGTCTTTGGCAGATGTCAGTCTGTAACTAGACCCATGGTGAGAAATTTGATTCTGGGACTGTTATCTTAGACAATGTTATTAACTGTAACCTGTATACCTCACAGGGGCTCCTGGTTTTCTGACCAGATATTTCCTATTACTTTCTTGATTCCACTAGATCTAGTTCTTTGGTTTTAAAAAGACCCTTTGCCAAGGAAATCACTGCAATCAACTGATTGAACTGCACAAAACTCTTATCTACCCCTTCCTGTTCAAACGTCATTATTTCTAACCTTTCGCCTGGGTTCAGTGACATGAAAAAAAGTATTCATTACTAATCTGGCTCCAAACTTGCCTTCATGCTGTCTCCCTATCCTCTGCTCTTCCAACCTCCCCCCCCCCCCCCCCACACACACACACATGCTCATAACACTGCATGCATAAGTAGTGCTATATAAATAACAATATACATACAAGTATGTATCCCAGGTGACCACCTTGACTTCCTATATGTAACTTTTACTATATGTAACTTTTAACTTTGTCCCCATTCCTCTCTAAATATTGCCCGCTGAGTCCACTATATTTTGGACAACCATTGATTGTGTATTATTTTCAGAGTGCTGACCCATTATTTTGTCAAAGCCTCTTGTTTGATCTGGAAGAAGACACCTTGCTTAACCATGTAATACTACTAGAGCTGGTGCTACATACGCCATTGCGCACAGTCTTAAATACAGTACTAGCCTAGTTTTGATTTGATGTCATTTTATAGATTGTTTTATTCATATAATTTCTGTTGTGTAAAACTGTTGTGGTTAAACCTTATCATTGTTATTTAGGTTTTGGACCTCACATGATGACCGCTTCTTATACATGCTGATGGAGTATGTACCTGGTGGAGAGCTTTTTAGTTACTTACGGAACATGGGACGCTTTAATAACAGCACTGGACTGTTTTACTCAACTGAAATTATTTGTGCAATAGAATATTTGCACTCCAAAGAAATTGTTTACAGAGATTTAAAACCGGAAAATATTTTGTTAGACAAAGAAGGGCACATCAAGCTTACAGACTTTGGATTTGCAAAGAAGCTCTCAGACAGGTAAGGATCCCTTTCTAAAATCCATATGTGAAGTGGTGTATTCATGTAAACATGTACCTTGTTTACGAACAAGAATATAAACATGCACTGTAAACTTATCGCAAAACCTAGGGCAGAGATCTTAGCTGTCCTGTTTATGGGCAAAGCTGGTCCAAGTAGTATTTGCATCCAAGGCATTACTACTCAGGCCTGATGTCCTGAACCATCAACCCATTTGGTCTGCAAGCCACCTTACACACACACCCACTCAAACCAGACACCACTTTCCCTCCATACATGCATCTTCTGCCTACTCCTAGATCCAGCCTTGTCTATGGGACTTCCATAATGTCATGCACATGAAAGAGCACAGGTGGGTTATTGGACAGGTTTACAAGGAAAATGTCCCCTTTTTAACTGGGAACAAATATTAATAAAGATGTAGCACATTAGTATATGCATAGATCTGTGCTTAATGCCAGGCAACCAAAAGACAACTCTATTCCCTGAATCTGTTCCTATATTCCCTGCTTGATATCTGTTATTTTTGTATGGCACAAAAAGTATATTTCTTACTTATTTTAGCTTAATAATTGGTTTACTTGATATGCTCTATGCACATAGAGGTTTAGATTCCTAGTCCTATAAATACGCAATATGCCTTGTTAGGGATGATGGAGATTCTAAAGGATCATCACAAAAAAATTATCTTTTAGTATGATGTAGAGAGTTATATTCTGAGAATATTTTTCATTTGATCTTTTTTATTTAATTTTACTTTTCAACAGCCTAAAATACTGCCTCTTTAATTGGAAACAAGCAAGCACATTAAAAATGAGGCTTAAAGGGCACCTGTCACACTAAATTTGCTTCCCCCACAAGAGGTGCAGGATAATAGAAGGGAACTCCCAGTGAGGGCGGCAGTACCGCCGCTCCCTATACGCAGAGTACGCACTCTGCGTAGGGCACCAACTCCCAGGGGGGCACCCAGCACCGCCGCTCCCTACACAGAGTGCGCACTCTGCGCACTAACATACCAGTCACCGGTGGCGGCTCCTTCGCTTATGCTACTGCAACAGGACCTTTTATAAGGTTGGGCCCGTGCGTATGACGTCACATGTCAGCGACGAGGCGCAACCTTATAGAAGTGCCTGTTGCAGCGGCATAAGCGAAGGAGCCCCCACCGGTGACTGGTCTGTTGGGGGTAATTTCTATGGGGGCAATTGAGGGCACTGTGTGTGGGGGCTACTGTCTATGGGGGGTACTGTGTATGAGGCAATTGGGGGCACTGTTTATTGTTTATGGGGGCAATTGGGGCACTGTGTATGGGGGCACTGTTTTTGGGGTCAATTGGGGCACTGTGTATGGGGGAAATTGGGGCACTGTGTATGGGGGCACTGTTTTGGGGGTCAATTGGGGCACTATGTATGGGTCACTTTCTATTGGGGGCACTGTGTGTGGGGGCTACTGTCTATGGGGCAATTGGGGGCACTGTTTATGGGGGCAATTGGGGCACTGTGTATGGGGACACTTTCTATTGAGGACACTGTGTGTGGGGGCTACTGTCTATGGGGCAATTGGGGCACTGTTTATGGGGGCAATTGGGGCACTGTGTATGGGGACACTTTCTATTGAGGACACTGTGTGTGGGTGCTACTGTCTATGGGGCAATTGGGGGCACTGTTTATGGGGGCAATTGGGGCACTGTGTATGGGGACACTTTCTATTGGGGACACTGTGTGTGGGGGCTACTGTTTATGGGGGCAATTGGGGCACTGTGTATGGGGGAAATTGGGGCACTGTGTATGGGGGCACTGTTTATAGGGGCAATTTGGGGCACTGTGTATGGGGCACTTTCTATTGGGGGCTACTGTCTTTGGGGGGTACTGTTTATGGGGGCAATTGGGGCACTGTGTATGGGGGCACTGTTTATGGGGGCAATTGGGGCACTGTGTATGGGGGCACTGTTTATGGGGGCAATTGGGACACTGTGTATGGGGGCACTTTCTATTGGGGCACTGTGTGTGGGGGCTACTGTCTATGGGGCAATTGGCGCACTGTGTATGGGGGCACTTCCGTAATATTTGGGGGAGGGGGCACAAAAATAAATTTCTGCTTAGGGCACTCATTTAGCCAGCAGCGGCCCTGGAGGGCGGTCATGTTATTTAGCACATTTGCTCATTATGCACATGTGATGTAGGATCGACGGATCAGACTCACCCTCCTACGTCACATGCATGGCTGCCCAAAACGGTAGCTCCCTCCTGGTGGGTGTTGCCTGACACTGTTGGCGGCTATTTTTTTTTTTTTTTTTTTTTTTGTTTCTCCCCAACTGAAGTCTGGGCTCTATTAGTTAGCAACTCTGGTGGGGGAAGAAAATTTAGGGTGATGGGTTCCCTTTAATTGTTTTGTAATTAATATTCTAATTACTTATCTGCTAGTCATCTAACAGTAATTTGGCAACCAAAAAGAAAAGCTTGAGACCATAATACTTTGTGTTAAAAAATATACACCATTCACAAATTGTGTCACAATAACTGTCTACATCATTCTAAAAGATACATGCAGGGTGAACTGCCCCATTATATAAATATGGTTTTTTTCCCATTCCTAAAAGTTAAAAGCTTTCCCCCATTCAACCTGCTCTCACGTGTCAGTTGGTTTCTCCCACAGAGTCACCAAGCTATATACTCTTATAATATCCATCACAGATCACACTCTTTGGACATAACATTATTAGGTAAGATATGTTAGGTGTTGTTTTTTTTCACCATTTATCTTAAGAAAAGTAGCAAAATGATTTAATAAAAAGAATTGAATGACAGAAAAGACATAAGAACTTATATAGGAAAGTTTTTAGTTATAGGCCCATGATATTACTTGGGGTTTCTCATAACATGCACCCTTTCGTGACCATTTTCGATAAAACCAGCAGATTTCTTGGAGCATTGATGAACGTGTGCTAAGAATAATTACTATTAGCCGAGAAGTAAGAAACTGCAAAGTGCCGTTTAGCTTCTGTGCCAGTGTTAGGTTTCAGTCTTTTGTAATGTTAGCTGTCTTTGCCTGTTGCTTCACTTCCATGTTAATTTATTTATAGACCTGTCAGCTTCCTTGCGGAACAGATTATTAATTGTTGCTCGTAAGGACTGGCAATTAAATGCTGAAAAGTTAATTTGGGGATGTAGAACCTGAACCAGATTAGAGGCTTTTATGTGTATAGATGCTTTTTTCCCCATGGTTGAACAGTAAGTTATTTTGGAAGAGATGTTGAAAAGTAGGTGATTTTGTAAAATATATTAACAGGCAGCAATGTCTTTGGACTTAAAACCTGCCAATTTCAGAGTCAACTTCCATGACTTTACCTGCCGTACATAATAATTCCAGTAGGCAAACCAATTTCAGCCTCAGGTGTACAAGAGGACTTGAGACTTTGACAGAATGACCAAGACCCCTCTCCATGCAGTCTCTTAAAGGAACAGTAACACTAAAATACAAATATGTATAGAAGTAATTAAAATCTAATGTACTGTTGCCCGGCATGGGTAAAAGCTATGTGTTTGCTTCAGAAGCAGTACTAGTTTATATATAAAAGTTGCTGTGTAGCCATGAGGGTAGCTATTCAAATTGAAATAGGGCTAAGGGCTCTGGCACACGGGGGAGATTAGTCGCCCGCGATAAAACTCCCTGTTCGCGGGCGACTAATCTCCCCGAGTTGCCTACCCCTGCCATCCCACCGGCGAACATGTAAGTCGCCGGCGGGATGGCAGACGCGGCGGGGCGATTTCCGGAAATCGCCGAAAAAGACTCGCGAAATCGCGCCGCCGCGTCTGCCATCCCGCCGGCGACTTACATGTTCGCCGGTGGGATGGCAGGGGTAGGCAACTCGGGGAGATTAGTCGCCCGCGAACAGGGAGTTTTATCGCGGGCGACTAATCTCCCCCGTGTGCCAGAGCCCTTAATGGCACAGATTGCATAGCAGATAATGTCTATGCTCTGTAAAACACCATTGTATTTTACAGAGCTTATCTCTTGTCTGCTACGTAACCTGTTCCTTTTTTTTTTTTTTTTTAGCATGAATGACTGCCCCTATGGCTACACAGCAGCTCTATTTATATACATTATAGTAGCCATTTTGAAACAAACACAAACATGTTACCAGTGCAGGGCAACAGTAAATTATATTGTAATAACTTTAAAACACTTTTATGGTGTTACAGTTCCTTTATACATGACTCCATCTCATTATTCTCTCTTGGTGTGAGTTTCCATTTTTTCACCCACTGGTTTTACAACTAAAATTACAAGATTTTAAAAGCCCTTAATATATAACATACGGCTTCTGTGCGATGCTCCATAGCCAGGAACCTTATATCAAGAGTGAGTCTTCATAGCAGCTTAACTTCCAGGTTAAATATGTGTTTTGACAAGAAAAGGTTTACAAAATATACTGCTTTATTGACAAGGAACAGATGCCATTCCAGGCATAGAAACATGCAAATGTGCAGAATCCTATAGAAAGCACTTTTGCTCTGCCAATGTAATGTCTGTAGGTGCGCCTAGTGGTGGGTTCAACTTTGCAACAGGCATAATAACTGGAATTCTAAGGAAAAACATTAATAAAAGAGACTCCATTGGGGTTGAATTGTGTTCCTTTTGCACTTGTACCACCAGCCGATCCCATATGGTGTCTGACCAATCTACAGTGTTTTGTGGTACCTGTAGTATGTGAACTCAAATTATTTTGGTTATTACATGCAAAACAGGTTTTATCTAAAAATGCATGCCTGTTTTTGAAGAAAAACTATTCTCATATCTCATATACTAAACATGGGAGTCCTATACTAATAACTGTAAGGGGCATTGCATTAATAGCTTCTTCATTTTGAATTCTACATTACAGTATATATGGAAAACAAGTCATTTTTTAGCCCACTGGTCATTAGTAACTAGTTGGACTCAAAGCCAAACAATGATTGTAATTGTGATATATGTGTTATTGTCATGTAGGACTTATAGACATTTGTTGGTTTCCCTATTCATAGCTCTGTCCCACTTGTGACCTGAAGGTGCAATCCTTTATCACTTTTCTCAAAAAGTTCAGAAAAAATTGTGTTGGCAGTACAGACCGGCTAACTGCACTTCAGTAGGGTCACAACACAATCTGTTCAGACTGCTTTTTAAATAGCCCATAAATGCACCAGTAGTCAGAAAGTTAGAACTAAATCGATCAAACTAGGTTCATGTATGGCCGTGTACTCTTTATAAGCAATATTTCCACTATCAAGCAATTCACCATCTGTGTTAGGAGAATTGATTATTTCTTTACCATTATCTGATGAAAATACTACTTATAGCCATCTGAACTGATGTGTATGGTGTCCTTGGCACAGTGTTTTCTAAGAATGCCCATGTATAGGGGCCATTATTCAACATGTATGCTGCTGTTCATACAGTGTAAGAAGCTCTTCAGAAGGCTGGTGGTTGTAAAGATCGTGGGTGGGTGTTTCCGGTAGAAATCCATTGGGTAGACCTTTGTGTCATTTATTCTTTGTGAGATATATATATCAGTTGTATTACTATTATTTTTTAAGTAGATGTTTGTATTGAACCCTAATAGAAGACTGCTCTTCAAAAAAGGTCCAGATGTTACTATTTAAGGCTTTTTATAATTATTATAATTAACAAAGTTTAGGGGTAGTTCTAGACATGAGGGCTCTAAACAAATTATTTGAGATCTAGAATAGAGTGCTTGGCGCCCAGTATCCTTGCATTTCCAGGAATCTTTTTGTAAATTACACTTACTTTCATGTCTGTGTTGACGAAGACAGAAGGTTTATTTGTTTCACACTGTTATAATTCATATCATTTATCTTAGATGCTTGGTCTTTGCCAGTCCCAAAGGTTTTTCACCAAGGTGTTGGTCATGTTTGTAGCAGAGATAACCATATAGGTCATTATATAGATGACAACTTTCTCATATACAAATGCTAGTTATTTTACACAAGGCATCTTTGCTTTATGTCTTATGCAGTGCTGTCCAACTTATTACATGAAGTTGTCCAATTATTTCTCATACAGCATGTTCAAAGCCTTGATTAAATTAAAATTAGGTAGAGGTGTATGGAACCTGCTTTGGATGGCCACATCTGGACCGTGGGATGCCAGTTGATCGGCCCTAGTCTAAGGCAAGAGCCAATTCAAATTTAGATTGGGAAAGAAATCTTACCTACGTCTTCTCTCCATTTGACCTCATCTGCAAAGAACTGATAATTGCCCTGAGGAAAAAGCTCTGCCATGGGAAGTGACCAGGAATTACCGAGTTAAATACAGTTTCCAGGTTTTGGTCCTGGTTTTGGTATTAAGAAAATACCTTAACATCATCGTGGAATCAGAAGTCAGTACATGTGAATATTTCCTTAGTACATAAGTGAATAGGCTAAACAACTTAATTTCTCATGCATTTTAACAGCCCGATTAGTATCTACCCAAAACATTAAGGAAAATTACAAACTGTCATTTTCCTTAATGTGTACGCTCTACAATTCTCCGTGCCAAGTTATTCAAAATCATAGCTAGCAAACAACATTAATAGGAATGTCACAGTGCATCACCTCTTTCTTTCATCGATGATTGTTGTATAAGAAAATAATTTTTCTCCAAGAAGTGAATTGTCACACACACACTTTTCTTTGACAGTGCGAAGCACTCAAGTCAGTTACTTGACTCCATCAGAGCCCAAATAAACACAATTACGGTAGTTGCCTGTAAGTTGCATCATAAACACCCCTCTCACAGCCCTAAGTTCTTATTTAACCAGCTAGCAGTTAGGCTTTTAGCATACAAAGTATTTTGATCGTAGCAATCTGTTAAGTAAACTGTGCAAACAAATATGCCATAGGCAGTGTCCTTTTCATAGATTATAATGAAGTTTTTGGGGGGGGGGGGGGTTAGCTTTTCTGTAGGCCCTAGTCAAAGTGGGACCAAAGCAATGTGTTATAAGCTAAAAGAATCCTATTCTTCTATAAATACCATGCACTCAGGATTTTTAGATTTTCCTCAAAGCCGATGTAATACCCAGTTGCAGTCACGTTGTTTTGAACCATAAAGAAAAACCTTTTAATGGGAAATAATTATGAAAGAAAAAATGTTATATAAATCTTGTCTCATGGATAAAAAATTCTAAATCCAATAAATTAAAAATTCTGTACCATTTCAATTCACTGTCCCTCTCTCTGTCTGTATTCAGTCTTTGATTGGATGGTACACAGTCTGTTTGTGGGTGCTGATTAGATGGTTCAAACATTTCATAACTGCTTCAGACACTTTTATCCCTTGGATGGTACTCTTACTCTTATAGCTGTATTGTTCACAACATTACTGAGGTACTAATCAAGTCCCAAGCGCTAGGCAATGCTCACAGTGGTGTGTTACACCAGGAATCTCCTATTCCTGAGCCTTCCTATTCTGACAGGTGACACCACAGAGCACTAACACTTCCTGGCCATCTTGTTGGTGCCTCTGGCTGCTCTGCTAACTGCCTCAAGGTTTTGCAAATTTTACTTCACCTACTAAAGCTTACCTCTGCTTCCTTCAGCAAGTAGGGACTAAAAGAGAGAGAACATGTGGTGACTTCCCTGACACCCCCTGCTAGTTTCTGAATTGCCAGGGAATTTCTTTAATATGGAATGGGAAACACTCCCCTTCCAAACTGTAAATCAGGCCCAACTTTTTGCTGGCTAAAACCCTCCTAGGACATTACCTGAAATAACGGTTGGCAAATTTATAAAGCTCACCATACACATTAAGATTTTTAAAAGATCTTTTAGTTATTGTCGGACCAATCTTATCCTGAAACGGTTGTTTAAAAGTATGGTTTGAAAACAACCATTTCAAGCAATATCATCTAGAAAACTAGCTGATTGGTCCTGCAAACAGTTCAACAATGACTAAATTTAATTGCTAATGACAAAAATACTCAAACCTGCCCGATCGATTTTCTTGCCGATATCAGATGGAAAATTGCTAGACGTGATCATTTGGTGCCCAATAACCTTACGATAATTTGACGGATTTCTCAGATCACACTGAAATTCGCCGTTGGGGAGAGAAACATTTTTACATGTATGGCCACCTTTATTCTTCTACACATATAACAATAGGTTTTTTTGTTATGTTTTTTTTTTTTTACACCTTTGTTTTCTTAGTAGTGGTGCTTTAGGCTACTGAAAACATTTTTAATGGTATGGATATATATATATATTTAAATATAGAAATATTATGGGGGGCAGTTTAATGAAATGAAATACAAATGTAAATACAAATGTAAATAGAAATTCTCTCTCTGAGCATTGCACTGCCCCCAGCCCATTGTTACTTAATGATCTGGTGCTCTCGGATATACACACGGTTGCCACCGTTCTATGACAGCCTGTGGCTGTTGATGAGGTTTTGGGATTTGTAACAGGGAATATTTACTTTTTAACTGTTCACATTTATGTTGTTTGTATGTTACCGCTTTGTATGACACTGAGGGTTATTGCTTGGCATCCCAGGAGCAAGACGGCAGGACAAGGGGACTGGTTCCAGAGGTGTTAACTAGAATTTAGAGCTGCACACAAACCTCATGCCGCCAAGTTGTCTCCGGAAAAAAAAAAAACAAAAAGGGAACCGCCCTCATGGATCTCACATTTAATTAAGATATTTATTTGACCAAAAAAAGCCAAGATTTGTGTATTATTTGGCAAGGGCATTGACCTGTTTTTCAATTAAATATCATATTAACATCTAAAACATTCATAATACAGTTGTTTTCTGATGAAAACCTATGGCCGTGTATGCCTGCCAGCAAAAATCTAAAATGTGCATTGCCATCTAGTGGCAGTCATATAAGTAACAGTCAGGATTACATTTGATGAATAAATATGCCCCTGTATCATTAAAGGGATTCTGTTTTACTGTTTTTATGGTTGACTCCTGAATTACAATGTTAACATAGCAAATAATTCACTCTACCACTTAAAATTTTATTTTTGAACCAACAAATGTATTTTTTTTTGTTTAGTTGTAATATTCGTGGGTAGACGCCATTTCAGTGTCTGAGCTTTCAGAAGGAGCCAGCGCTACACATTAAAACTGCTTTCAGATAACCTATTGTTTCTCCTACTCCCATGTAACTGGAGTCCCAAGCCGGAGTTCTTAATATTGAGTGCTATTCTGATACCTACTGGGAGCTGCTATTCTGCTACCTTCCCATTGTTCTGCTGATCGGCTGCTGGATGGGGGGTTATACCAGCTTAGCAGTAAAGTGTGACTGAAGTTTATCAGAGCACAGGTCACATGGCTGTGGCACCCTGGTAAATGAAGCTAGCCTCATGTGAAAATGTCAAAATTAAATATTAAAAAAAATCTGTTTTGTATGTTTTTGAGAAACACATTTCAATGCAGGATTCTGCTGGAGAAGATCTATTAACTAAAAAAAAAACTTTCTACTTATGCTTAAGCCAGTTGCCCTATATGAGACTTTTGTAAATTGTGTTTATTCCTCTTTTATGTATGTTGCTTTAGGACATGGACACTTTGCGGGACTCCTGAGTATCTGGCACCAGAAGTTATTCAGAGCAAAGGCCATGGAAGAGCAGTGGATTGGTGGGCTTTGGGGATTCTAATTTTTGAAATGCTTTCAGGGTAAGATTTTATTTCCACTCAGTATTCATTCTTGTTTTGTTTGTCTTAGATTTAACAAGCAGAAGTTGTGGCATTTATTATTATTAAAGTGTAAAATGTACTTATTTTATAACTTCTGTAGGTTTAGAGGTTTTCTAGCGTTGCCACCTCTCCAGACTTAACCCAGACAGCCCAGTTTTAGGAAGGGCTGTCCAAGTGAAAACTGTATGTCTGAATTTCCAAATGGGGAATCTGGACATGACTCTGAAGTAGTTGATGCAATGATCAGGCAATCATCAGTCTCTGTAACATAACCTGATGTCATTGATCCACCCCAACAATGTCACTGTCCCGTGACCAAACTAAGCATAGTTGGAAGGTGGCAACCCTAAGCATAGCCAGAAGGCAATAAGCTTCTATGATACAGATTGTAAGCTCTACGGGGCAGGGACCTCCATCCTCTTGTGTCTTTGACTCTTAACTTATTGCAACTGTATTTATCTTGTATTTATCTGCATTTATTGTTATACTTTGTATTTATCTATTATTACCTTAATAATCCCCTGTTTGTATTAATGTATTCTTCTGTACAGCGCTGCATACATAAGTAGCGCTTTATAAATAAAGATATACATACATACAGGTATTGGATCCCTTATCCAGAAAGCACTGAATTATGGGAAGGTCATCTCCCATCGAGTACATTTTGAGCCAATAAATTTTGTTTTTAAAAATGTTAATAAAACAGTAGTTTGTACTTGATGGTAACTAGGCTGCATAAATCCATATTGGTGTCAGTCCAACTGGGTTTATTTAATGTTGAATGTTGAAATTTGGAGATCCAAATTATGGAAAGATTCCTTATACAGAAATTCCCAGGTAGTAAGACTTCCAGATAAAAGATCCTATAGCTGTACAGATATGGGATAAACCTCTGAAGTACGGGAAGGCCATCTCCCATAGACTCCATTTTAATGAAATAATTACAATTTGTAAAAATAGTTTCCTTTCTTATTGTAATAATAAAACATTACCTTGTACCTGATCCCAACTAAGATATAGTTGAGCATTATTGGAGGCAAAACAATTCTGTTTCGTAGTTAGGGTACGGAGATCCAAGTTATGGAAACACCCCTTATGCGGAAAACCTTAGGTCCTGTGCATTCTGGATAACTGGTCCTATACCTGTTCTGTATTTGCAGTGCTTCTGCGTGCCACACTGGTCGAGGATAATACCATTATATTCAAAAATTGACCAGGTCAGTAGTTGGATTGAATCACCCACATCTTCATATTAATGAAAAGATGGTGGGGTAGAAAAATGCCCAATTGCAGGAAAGGTAGAATTACTTATACATTAGCAAACTGGGGCTCATATTTAAGGGTGCAAACTGTTTAAAAAAAAAAAATCAAAACCCCTTGCGTAGGTATTACTGACAAATTAATAAAACGCTAGCAAAACATATTTTAGTGCATGGCCAACATGCACTCTCTCACATCAGTTTCTAGTTGCATGGCACTTCAGATATAGAGGAACTTGCTGTCATTTGATATAAGGACAGAGACTAAGAAGTGGTCGATAAGAGCCTTCCCTGCTGGGTAGAGACTGAGGCTAGAAACCAATAGCTTATGTTTCCAACAAAGCTCCCCATACACGGAGAAGGTCACTTCAGCACAAAAGCAGAGGAGCTGCAGATCTCAGAGAACAATTGAAATGGGAAAACAAATGGATATGTTTGTATGGTTGCTTGCTGTAGAATGTAAAAATCAGGCACCTGCTTGCTCATACCATACAATGTATGTGATGCCAAGCCTGCCTCTCTATATATGTTTTTATTTAAAAATTTACTCATAAATGAGTAATTTACTCATAATAACATACTCATTACAAATATCATTTACTCATAATAACATATTAATAACAAAATTATAATTTACTCATTCATCAAATTCATAATTTACAAACAACAAATTTACTCATAAAAACTCATAATAAATTAACTCATGCAAATTTGATAAAATTGCAGAACCAGCCCCCCTTGTGGGCAACTTATAATGGGGCACTCACTCATTATGATGATGTGTGTGCTCTAACATGGCTGTTCGCTTCAGGAGCTCCTTATGTGCTTATGTGGGAGAATGCTGCAAAAAATACTATCCTGTCACACTCTGACATGGACCTGATATTTACCTTTTGGGGGACTTAAAGAAAAACTATACCCCCAAACAATCTAGGTCTCTAAAAGAAAATTATTGCATAAACAAGCTCATATGTAAAACCCTGCTTCATCCAAATAAACCATTTTCATAAAAATATACTTTTTTTTAGTAGTATGTGCTATTGGGTATTCCTAAATAGAAAACAGTTTGGCAAGATTCTTTAATAGGTCACTTAACATAATATAAACTGTCTGTTGGTTAAGTATTCATTCTGGGGGTATAGTTTTCCTTTATAAACTGTGGTAGAAATTGATAGAGGAACAGTAGGTAATATGCAGAGTTTTGCCCCATCTGAGAAACTGCCTGCTTATTCAATTAACCTGGCAGCCACTGAGACAGAACTGCTGAGCCGGCAGCCAGATATGAGTAGTATAAATCTCTATAAAATGTTTTAAAAAACGAAATATCTTTGCAGATGTGCCGAGATTAACAGTATGAGCTCCTCTTTAATTTTCACACATTTTTTAAGTAGTTATAGATTGAGATTGGGGAGGGGGGGTTTAACCGATGATTTATATAATTTTATATTTGTATCTACAGAAGCAAATCCCTGTTTGAAGTGCAACAGTCTTTTTCTGTGCATTTTGCTAGTGATGTGTGAAAAGTCTGACAACGCAATTTATTTCTTCCTTTCAGTGAACTCTTGAGTCAAGGGGATATATGTGCTATAGTCCAGGATCACTAGATGGCAGCAAAGCTGTACTTTCTATTTATGAAATGAGTGGCTCGGGTTATTCACCGTGTTTATAAATAATACAATATTTCATAAAGCATTAATGGGCAGATGTAATAAAAGTACTAAGTTTTACAAATATTTGTTTTTTGCTTTAATGTTTTAGGTTTCCTCCTTTCTTTGATGACAATCCCTTTGGTATCTATCAGAAGATTTTGGCTGGAAAGATAGACTTTCCAAGACATTTAGACTTATATGTCAAGTAAGTTCTGATTCATATTCAATGCAAAAAGCTGAAAGGCGCAATCTGTAATTATATGGAGGCAGACAGCGCAAACCCTTCTGATTTATATTTTATATTTGTTCTATAGAAGGACCTTATTCATTATATACCAATAAAGGCAGCAAACTATAAAATACAACCTACGGGTGTATATGGAGCCATTACAGTAAAAGTGAAAACGTGTGAAGTTCCAGTACCTTTGCATTAGGGTATATCATGGCTTTACTATGGTTTTCACTGCTATTGCCGTTATCATTGTAGGTTGTAGCAACTTATTTATACTTATATATAGGGAAGATGTTTTCCAGACTGCCTATATAATTATAATTATTCTTTTTAAATATAAAGTATACTGTATTTTTGTTTAGCAGAGATTTTTACTTTTCTGGGCTCAGCTCAGCCGCTAACAGGCAGTGTGAAATTACACGCATAAGAAAATTGCTTCCAGCAGCCTTGTAAAAATGTGCTTTTCAGAAACTGGTATGTTTTATAACCCTGTTTACCTTTTTCAGCACACTCTTATGTAGCCACTGCAGCACAAGCCTGCATAAACACCTTTTTCCAAAAGGAACACAGAAGTGTTAGCATTGACCTAGGGATGCTTTGAAGCCTTTTGTACAGGCAGAGAATGAGTTCTCACAGGCTCTTGTTACTTTGTTTTACAACCCCAGCAGCATAACTATGTAGCAGCAATCCTGCACTTTATCAGAGGAACATGTGTGTTATTAATATTATCCTTTATGATATAGTACTGACGTATTCTGCAGCACTTTACAGAGGACATTCACATCAGTCGCTGCCACAGTGGGGCTAACAGTCAGAATATACAACTATTGGGCCTTCCAGCACACTGAACTGAACTGAATATGCTAGTATTAAGCGAATTAAAGCAAACTGCTTAAAATCATCAGTAGTTATTTCTTCTTATTAACTTTACTACTTCTAATCTTGCAGAGACCTCATAAAGAAACTCCTTGTTGTTGACCGAACTAGAAGGCTTGGCAACATGAAGGTTTGTTTAAAAAAAAATCTACATTTTATTGTGGGGTGGGCTTAATATAGCCAACTTTTGCCCCCCCCTTTTGCTTACATTTTATGATCTGCATTCTGTAGTCCGAGAAGGAATTTTTTTTTGCTGTAGTGCAGACAAGTGTTGCTTTGGTCATTGTCAGATATAAAGGATAACTATAAAATGTATACCTTACATCTTTAATGTTCCCTTGTAAATGGTAAAAAATGGCTATTTGCAACCAGTATTTTGAATATGTTTTTTTATGTGTGTGTGTACATAATTATAGAACTATAATTGTATATCTACAATGTACAAGGTAGACATCTTATTAAACTGCACATCGTTTACAAATGGTCTGTTTAGTTATAATTAACTAGACATTTTTCTACAGAACACAAGCATTTCATCATCGCTAAAGACATTCAATTTATTTACACCATTATTCTGGTACAGGTATCTGTTATACACAGAGCAATTATCCAGAGTGCTTTGAGAAACCAGTGCCCTTTCCCATAATTTAAGCACATGACTCTTACCTTTTGACTGATTTTGGGGTTCTTTTCAGTGTGAAGACGGTATGTTTTACTTTATTTACATAAAGGTCACATATGGTATAAAAATAGTTTCCCCACCAGACACTACACTCCAATTGGGGGAAACATTAGTTTTTATGCTATCCACACCATCAGGGAGCTCCCAATGTGGGCAGCCATGTTGTGGCACACACACTTGCATAATGAGCAAATACCCCCGTTCAATCAGTATTCACATGCACGTGGTGTAGGATCAATTGATGCAACCTTGGTTCTACATCGCTTGCGCATAACGACGGAGTTGGGGAACTCTTTCCTGATGCGTGCCGCATAGTGTATGCAAATGTGGTTTTCTTGACAAAGCACTATTGTTCTCCTTAATCAGTGCAGGCGCTATATGGGAATATACCTAATCGGGAACTTCCTAGTTCCCAAGCATTATGCATAATATATTCCATACCTATACTGCTTATTTTTCAAGATAAGAATAAAACTGACCATGCTTTTCCCGCATTTTTATTTTCTATTATCAGAATGGGGCAGATGATGTCAAAAGGCATCGGTGGTTTAGATCAATAGACTGGGATACTGTACCGCCAAGAAAATTAAAAGTAAGTAATTTATATTCAGTTGAAAGCAAAAGATTGGACACCTCTTGCCCTATATAAAATATAACACAAGAAAAACTTAATAGCCCAACATTGATTATACATGCCACATTGTCTGTGCACATTTATATAAACAAAATGTGGAAAGCCAATTGTTTAAAGGGGTGGTTCACCTTCAGGTTAATGTTTTAGTATGTTGTAGAATGACCTATTCTTAGCAACTTTTCAATCAGTCATTTTTTCATCAATTCATTTTTATTTTTGTAGTTTTTCAATTATTTGCCTCCCTCTTCAGACTTTTTTCAACTTTCATATGGGGTCACTGATCCCTGCAGGCAAAAAATTATTGCTCTCTAACGTTACAATTTCATATTATTTTTAATTATCTTTCTATTAAGGCCTTCCTCTATATATATATATTCCAGTCTCTCTTTCAAACCACTGCCTGGTTGGTAGGTTAAATTGGACCCTAGCAACAAGACAGCTGCTGAAATTCCAAACTGCAGAGCTGCTCCACAAATTCTCAATAATAATAATAAAATCACAATTAATAAATAACAAATTGCACATTTTTTAGAATAACACTGTCTACATCATACTAAGCATTGCTTTAAAGTTGAACAACCCCTTTAATGGGGAGCCAGTAATCATCAGTAACCCTCTGTAGAATATTTAATTAAAAAACGTAATAGGATCTCCAAAACCAACCATTGTATAAAAGGCATAAAATCACCATTAATAGTAAGGTTACCAGATTTCCAAAGTTAAATTCGGGAACAGGAAAGGCCAAAATGTTTATATCCATGCCCATGTGTTGCCTGGTATATTTTTCCTTGAATCACAAGCCTCTGATCCAAAAATCTATAGTTACATAAAGGTGTGACATGTACTGTATGCACAGAGAATTAGTTATACAACATGGGGTCAGGAATAATGCTGTGATTACTCAACTTTATTTGGGTGAGGTAACTTGACAGTGCCTTTGTTATATAATATTAATTTCCAAAAAGCTTTCCTGTTGTACATGACCAAACGTTTAGGGTCAAGGATACCGTAAATTTTAAGGTCCAGTATGACTGTATCTTTCAAATTTGTTTGCAATTAAAGGAGAACAAAGCTAATCTTCTGCAGAACTACATTCTTGGTTTGAATTAGGTATAATTAAAAAAAATGGAGATAAACTACCAGAAATCATATACTGTGTTCATAAAGCAGCCTTTAAACACTCTTTAGATGGTTTATTCTTTTTGAGGTTTCTTTTTGTTTGTTTCTTTCTGAGGATATTTTTTTCTGTCTTCTTGTTAGCCTCCAATAATACCAAAAGTAACCCATGAAGGTGATACATCCAACTTTGAAGCCTATCCTGAAGATGACTGGAACAAAGCACCGCCTGTACCTCCAAAAGACTTGGAAATGTTTAATAGTTTCTAAATAAGGTAATACTGCAATTTGGGGTTCCCTTTGTGCACTGCCAGTTCTTATCTTGGAAGAGCAGGAAACACTGCAAAGCCTAGCCATATTCTCACCTATACAATGTTCACAATCACTGCTCTGGAGAAAGTCACATATCTTGGCCTTGTAGAGAGTAAGTTAGAGTGAGCTGCAGTGCAACATTTCTCACTGACTTCTATGGCATCTAGACAGGTTTTATGTGCTATCATTTGAATTTTTCATTATTTGCGGAAATTTGCAATAAAACAATTGCAGTCAAAGTCAATTTTTTTCTGCAGGTTTGCATGATTAAGGGGCAGATTTATCAGTCAAGTGTGAAATTAAATTAGTTTGGCAAGATTGGTTACGCATAAAACTATGCAAATCACAATACTATGAGTTTGTGCCAGCAAAGTATTCAAGTATCCTATCCCTTATTACCCCTTCCAAAAGCTTTCCTATCACTGATGCCAGACTAGCAGGCCTATAGTTTTCCGGCTGAGAACAGGATCTCTTTTTGAATAATGGCACCATATTAGCAATTCACCAGTCCCTCTTCACCATGCCGGACCTCAATGAGTCCTGAAAAATGAGAATGATTAAAATATAGGGTGTGCACTTTTGCATAAAATCCACCATTAAAGTTACATGGTTGTACACAGGCCTGTGATGAACTTTGATAGGCGCCCTTGTACAAGACAGATATTCTGTATTCTTAGTAGTGGCTAAGTTAAATCCCAGCAATCAGCATTACAGGATAGATGACTACAGTGTCCATCTTGAAGTTTTAGCAACAATTCAAAATGTATACTGTAGGTGTAATATAATTATTATTAAAATAAATATGTTTTCCCCAGTTTTTAGAAAGCTGAAAGATAAACAGTTGAAGACCTTTTAACAGAGGGCGATGAAGAATGATCAACAAGAATAGTGAAGTTCTCTGAAAAATGGATGGAATATACCTCTGTTAATGCTTCATGATCAAAAGGGGAAGAGCCATTGACCTGCACATTAGCTAATGCTCCAAATGTGCATTTCTGATTGACTTCATACCACTGAAGAGCATGTTTTGGCATTCCAGTGCATTGGGTCCATAGTACAGTAGTACTTGGGTTGTTTAACCACTTGACCACTGTACCTATTCAATATGAATAGCCATTAAAAGCCGATCAACTCAGCTTGCATCGATGATTTAAATGTCATTTGTACACATCATAGGCATGGACAGTAAACTTCTTTGTTGATAGATTAAAATTGCAAAAATGAAGCTATTTGTGTCATTTAAAAGTTTGAGAATGGTAGCTCTGAATAATTTACTGTTCATTTAGTTAGAAAATCCATACTGTAATAGTCAAATGTAGAATCAGTACAAGTTCATACAAGACAGAATGCCCTATCATAATCTTCTTCTGGTTTTGAAGTATGTTCTGTCAGTTGACAAACTACCCATTGTAATCACTATTTCCAAAAATATATTGATAGGTTTTGAATAGACAGGTCACTCGCACTCTGTGGTGCATATTTATAAAGTTGTGGGGAAAAAAAAGACATTGATGTTTTAATGTCTCGGGCCACCATGTAGAACAATGCATATTTTTTGCCATTGTATAGCTGAATGTAAAATTTGGTGTCAACTGGAAAAACTGAAGAAGATGTTATATAAATAAAAAAAGACACTTTTTAATGCAACCTTTTTTTGATCAGAAATGATGAGTAAAAACATGACTGAGGAATTGGTCCTCTTACCTCCAATTGACTGCAACAGGGGTAGAGAGCATTATAAAGTAATAGCATTACTCTTTTACTATAAACTGGCTAAAAATTCATTGCAAATTCCAAAATTGCATTTTATCAAGACTGAAAATATCTGGGGCTGAATTGTAGAAAAATGTTTGCTTCCAATTTGGTCCCCACTTGATAATTAGAAGTCTGCCCTCTTTGTGTGGTACTCTCTGCCCAATAATATAATAGCCATATAGTTATTCATTTTTATTTAGTCTCAGTGGCACCACCCCATGCTTTTTTATTTTTTTTATTGTAATTATTGTTGGGTTTCTATTTTTATTTTAAAAAGAAAACATTGGCAAAATGTTTTAATTTATGTTATATATTTTTCCGTTCAAGGTAAAAATCATTAACATTAACCCTTTGTTGTGAGACTTCTTCCCTTGTGTCCAGCAACCTGACTTTCTTTCTGACTAAATACAAAAGGTGGTACTGAAAAATAATAATGTTATAAATATTAGTCATGGGGAGAATATGACAGGGAATTACCCAATGAAACCTCAATAATAAACTTTAGTTGGATGGTAAAGAAACAGATGGTGTTCCTAGTTAATTTACCAAGATTTTCACCCCCAACAAACGCAATTTTGTCTTTTTCAGCTCCACTGTAAGCCTTTTTTCTTTTGTGTTTATGTAAACCTCATATATATATATATTTTAATGAATGTGTTGAAAGGAGCACAAATGTAGTATGTATATAATTGGAAATATAAAGACTGAAACCAAGATGTAAATGTTTGTACTTTAAAAAGCCTGAGTTTTATTTTTGAAAATAATGTGTTTGCAATATTTTGTCAGGGAGCGAATAAAGAAATGTTTTTTTTTTCTTCATTGTGGTGTATATATTTCACTTTTAACATGGAAAATGTAATGAAAAATACCTTGCTTTTAGACTGTAAAAAAATACTGTGTTATTAGACTGTAAACTGAGGTAGTTCCAGAATCATTCTCATATCAGTCCTAGTCACAGAACTATTTAGTAGCCGCGGCCTGGTCTGAGGAGTCAACAGACGCTATCATTCCTTCAGATGCATTTGTGTTTGATTCGCTGATACATTTGGTATACTGGAGTAAAACTTCTTCTACACCCCATGGAAAGAGAATTTGCTCATGACTCTCACTTGCATCAAGTAGAATTGATTATATTTTTCTATCTTCACCATTATGTACAACCCAAAAGTCTTCTAAAATCCAGGCCACCACATGTATGTATGTACAGTGGTGTGAAAAACTATTTGCCCCCTTCCTGATTTCTTATTCTTTTGCATGTTTGTCACACAAAATGTTTCTGATCATCAAACACATTTAACTATTAGTCAAAGATAACACAAGTAAACACAAAATGCAGTTTTTAAATGAGGGTTTTTATTATTTAGGGAGAAAAAAAATCCAAACCTACATGGCCCTGTGTGAAAAAGTAATTGCCCCCTGAACCTAATAACTGGTGGGGCCACCCTTAGCAGCAATAACTGCAATCAAGCGTTTGCGATAACTTGCAACGAGTCTTTTACAGCGCTCTGGAGGAATTTTGGCCCACTCATCTTTGCAGAATTGTTGTAATTCAGCTTTATTTGAGGGTTTTCTAGCATGAACCGCCTTTTTAAGGTCATGCCACAACATCTCAATAGGATTCAGGTCAGGACTTTGACTAGGCCACTCCAAAGTCTTCATTTTGTTTTTCTTCAGCCATTCGGAGGTGGATTTGCTGGTGTGTTTTGGGTCATTGTCCTGCTGCAGCACCCAAGATCGCTTCAGCTTGAGTTGACGAACAGATGGCCGGACATTCTCCTACAGGATTTTTTGGTAGACAGTAGAATTCATGGTTCCATCTATCACAGCAAGCCTTCCAGGTCCTGAAGCAGCAAAACAACCCCAGACCATCACACTACCACCACCATATTTTACTGTTGGTATGATGTTCTTTTTCTGAAATGCTGTGTTACTTTTACGCCAGATGTAACGGGACACGCACCTTCCAAAAAGTTCAACCTTTGTCTCGTCGGTCCACAAGATATTGATCTTGGCAATCATTGAGATGTTTTTTAGCAAAATTGAGACGAGCCATAATGTTCTTTTTGCTTAAAAGTGGTTTGCGCCTTGGAAATCTGCCATGCAGGCCGTTTTTGCCTAGTCTCTTTCTTATGGTGGAGTCGTGAACACTGACCTTAATTGAGGCAAGTGAGGCCTGCAGTTCTTTAGATGTTGTCCTGGGGTCTTTTTTGGCCTCTCGGATGAGTTGTCTCTGCGCTCTTGGGGTAATTTTGGTCGGCCGGCCACTCCTGGGAAGGTTCACCACTGTTCCATGTTTTTGCCATTTGTGGATAGTGGCTCTCACTGTGGTTCGCTGGAGTCTCAAAGCTTTAGAAATGGCTTTATAACCTTTACCAGACTGATAGATCTCAATTACTTTTGTTCTCATTTGTTCCTGAATTTCTTTGGATCTTGGCATGATGTGTAGCTTTTGAGGTGCTTTTGGTCTACTTCTCTGTGTCAGGTAGCTCCTATTTAAGTGATTTCTTGATTGAAACAGGTGAGGCAGTAATCAGGCCTGGGGGTGACTACAGAAATTGATATTGAAATTGAAAATTGAAATTGATAAACCACAGTTAAGTTATTTTTTAACAAGGGGGGCAATCACTTTTTCACACAGGGCCATGTAGATTTGGAGTTTTTTTTCTCCCTTAATAACGTAAACCTTCATTTAAAAACTGCATTTTGTGTTCAATTATGTTATCTTTGACTAATAGTTAACGGTTTTTGATGAGCAGAAACATTTAAGTGTGACAAACATGCAAAAGAATAAGAAATCAGGAAGGGGGCAAATAGTTTTTCACACCACTGTATATCTTTATTTATAAAGCACTACTTCTGTACGCAGCGCTGTACAGTAGAATACATTAATACAAACGGGGTTATTAAGATAATAATAGATAAATACAAAGTACAGGTATAGGACCTGTTATGCAGTTCGGGACCCAAGGGTATTCCGGATAAGGGGTCTTTCCGTAATTTGGATCTTCATACCTTAAGTCTACTAAGAAATCAATAAAACATTAATTAAACCCAATAGGATTATTTTACATCCAGTAAGGACTAATTATATCTTAGTTGGGATTTTTACAGAGAAAGTGGAAATCAATTTTAAAAATCTGAATTATTTAAATTAAAATGGGGTCTATGGGAGACATTCCGTAATACCTGTATAACAATAAATACAAGATACAGTTGCAATAAGTTAAGAGTCAAAGAGACAAGAGGATGGCGGTCCCTGCTGCGTAGAGCTTACAATCTATATGGGAGGGTAACTTACAGACACAAATAAGCAAATATAAGTGCTGTAGGTCACAGTGGGTGACACTACATTATAAGTGCTGATTCCCAGATCAGGTGCTGGGTGAGTGCTCCAAAAGGTAGTCTTTAAGTTTAGTTTTAAAAAGACTGGGGGAGGATTCTCTCCGGAGGAAATCAGGGAGGGCGTTCCAAATGTAAGGGGCAGCAAGGCAGAAAGGTTTAAGGTGGGAAACCGCAGTAGTAGTGGGAGGCGCAACCAAACGGTTGCTCTGCGAGGAACGAAGGAGTCGGCCAGGAACATACAGAGACACAAGGGAAGAGATGTAGCGAGGAGCAGAGGAATGGAGGGCTTTGAAGGTTAGGAGAAGAAGTTTGTAAGATATTCTTTGTTTAATAGGAAGCCACGATAAGGACTTTAGCAGGGGAAGGGCCTGAACTCTCCTGGATGAGAGAAAAGAAAAGAACTGACCACATATTTTAAATGTAATGAGCACTTGGTTGATTCACATGGCACACTATGTACACTAAACTATGTACACTAATCGTGAAGGAGTCACAAATGGGCCAATCATATTCTAAACAGTTTAGAATATGATTGGCCCATTTGTGACTCCTTCACGATTGGTTAATTTATAATGCTATGTGATTGGCCCAACTTAGGATCCCTATGATTGGTCATTTTGCCTTTAAATAATGTGTGTCTTCATGTGTAAAACTAGCCTATGATTAAGTACCCTGGTAGGTACGAAACGCGTAAGGCTGTTGCAGTTGTTATTATTTTTATGGAATAAATACATTTTTGATACTTTTATTAACATACAAGCTGCTCTTTTGAACAAATTGATTGACGCAAAAGGGATCCCAGATGTGCCTGCCTGTTTCTTCTAGTATAAAAAATGTATGCAATTAACACGCATAACAAGTAGCACATTCCTCTTGGGTAACTGATGTGCAATCTTACTTAGTCCCTGAATCTACTAGTCTTGTCAAGCGCAGAGCCGGAAGTCCCAAACAGAAATACTGGAGGTATGAAAAGATGCCTACATCAAGGAACAGATGGTCTTCCACACATGTAGGGGCAGATTTATTAAAAATAGAGTTTGATGGGAAAAAAAATCTGAGAAAACATAAGAGATTTTACTTTTTTTTCTGGAACACTTTTTAAGAAGAAACTTAAACCGAATAGTCCAGAATAGGTTTTCCTGTCATTTCCAATTAAATTGAAAAATATCCTATGCAGTGTCACCTATTCATCCATTGGCCACGTCAGTAAGAAGCAGTTTGATTTATAATAAGATTTTTTTTTTTTTTATTTCTGTTCCTTTTTTCAAGATAAATAGTTGTTAGAAATATTCCCCATCCCTGCAACCATGACAGCTTTTACTTGCTGAGTTTTTTCTTAGGAATTTTTTTTTGAGGTTTCAGAAAATACTTGTGCATTTTTCTTGAATTGAGAACAAAAACTCAATTTTTGATAAATCTGCCCCATATTATAAGACTTGCCAACAAATATTATCCCCACATATGTTGCGCCTCTTTAATGAGTTCCTTGTAAGGACAAATAATTCCAACTACTTTTAAATATTCGCAAGTAACACTCATCCCTAAGGAAGGAAATATCCTAATTATCATCTGATCTCATTATTAAACTCTGACTATAAAATCCTAAGATTTTATCAATTAGTTTAAAGCAACTTCTGTCCAAACTTATAAATCTAGATTAGTCTAGCTTTATATTAGGGAGAAAAGCAGGGTGACACCAGGAGAATAATTGATTTGGTAGCCATAGCTAACGAGGAATACTCCTATGTTGAGGTTTGATACCAAGAATGTGTTTGATTGCCTTATATTGAATTTCATGTTTGACATTTTGCATGAAATTTGCTCTTGTGGGGAATTTGTTTCAATTTAACACGCTCTTTATTGCAATATAGCGACAACATTTAAAATAGCATTAAATTTGTCCCATGGAGTAAGGGTGCCCTCTCTCACCACTTTTGTTTGCACTTAGCATTGAACACGTAGCACAGAAAATTAAGAGCTATCTGGATACATATGGTTTACCAGTCGAGAGGAGGCAATATACAATCATGTTGTGCAATGATGATGTTATTCTATCCATAACTTTACCCCACTTCCATTATAACACGCCATGCTAAGGAGATATGTGGGGCCATATTGAGCTTTAAGACTAATCACTCTAAATTGGAGCCAATACAAGTGAACATGTTTGACTCCCAGCTCAAATTACTGAAAATAAATTTTCCTTTTAATTGGCAAAATTTTTTTATTACATATCTGGGAATAAAGCTTATCCACATTATGATACCCTTTTAAGCAGGTAGTTATCCAAAACTGATAAAATCAAAAAGAGATGTTATCCTGGAATCAATGCAACCTGTCTTGGTTTGGACAGATATCTTCTGTGAAAATGGACCTCTTACCTCAATTATTGTATCTTTTTGACACTCTCCCAATAGCAGTCTCCAAGTGGATTATAAGTAACCTTCAAAGAGCAGTAATGTGTTTTATTTGGGGCCATAAGAGGCATGGGGGCCGATTCACTAAAGGTCAATAACCCTTATCGCATGCTTATTTGCGTTAAAAAGCATGTGATAAATAAGTACCGATTCATCAAAGTCATTTTGCATGTGTTAATCCGCATATCGCATGCGCAAAAAAACACACCATTGCAAAGCGTTATTTCTAACGCATTGCGTTAATTAGGGAATAGAAATAATACTAACACATGATTCACAAACACATATGAAGCGTTAAACACGCTAAATATATTAACACCTACTTGGGGCAGGCGGTACTTAAAGAAAATTGTGGTTCATGAGCTTTTGGCAACACAATATGGACTTTGCAGTGGCATTTTGCAGACTTTTTCAAGTCTTTGTTGGCCCTAGAGTGATGCAGCCTCCAGTTTTCAGGGAAATGATCATTTTCAGAACAGTAGTTTTTAGAAAGTAATGGTTACGTGCGTAATATATCATGCGCTGTGTAATATATTGCTTTAAAATATGTAGAGATAAATAATGCAAAGGACATCGCTTCTTAATTATGACGTGTCATAATTTACACTTGCATTTGTGTGACAATACGAAAAAGTTGCAGTTTTCACGTTTTTTTTCCACAACTTTTTTGATCTTTTAACCCTTTAAGTGCCAGCCGAATTCGTCATTTCGGTTCCCCCCAGTGCCAGACGTTTTTTAAGCATTTTGTACTCATTCACTTTAACAATGTTTTTTGGTAGGAAAACCTCCACGAAACTAGGGAAATTATATATCGTTTTTTTCGTCACTAATTGGGCTTCGACATACATACCAAATTTTATAACTTTTCTGGAGATATGATGTGTATTTTGGGTGAAATATGTAAAAAAAAAATAAAATTATGAAAAATTTCTGTATATTTTGAGGTTTTTTTCCATAGAAAAGTTAATTTTACTCACTTTTTTTTATTGTTTGTAAAAGCCCTGATACTCCCAATTCCAACGATACCAAATATGTGGTGGTACCCCACAGTTCCTGTCCAGAAGTAACCCCCAAACTAAAGCAATACTTAGTACAATATCACACCAGAACAAAGCAGAAAAGCGCTTGTAACAGTTAATGCAGCATAACTTATATGTAAATCTAAAATATCCCCTCATGTTTGGTATCTTTAGAAACTACAGACCTTCAGGTTTCTAGGTGCAATGTAGTTTTCACTCAAAAGCCAAATACCTTTTGTCAGTGCATTGTGAAATTTGGAACTTTTTATGACATTTTTTTTTTTTTCTAAAACGTAAACTTGGACGCATGATCAAATGTGGATTTGACAAAAAAAAATCTCATAAAAATTTTCTAACAAAGGCATATTTGAAAGACAAACTTCTCCTGAATAAAATGACCCATATGTATGGGTGCACATAAAGACATGGGCACCAAACACTCCAAAGCAGGGGCAATGCACAAGGGCAATTACAGCTAAAAATGTGGGGGCTGCGCTCTATGTGCACTTCCTGCAGTTTTTCAGTGTTAACCCCCCCTACCTGTGAAATAACCCCCACAAACTATATATTTATGAAAAGTGCACACCTTCAGCTATTCAGAGACACCACTCTTCTCTTTCTACATGGAAAATTGTGGCTGCAGTCCCTTGCAGAAGTAAGCGCTTTTGTCAGAAATCAAGGAAAAACCAGATAAAAAACCTAGATTTCTCCCCAAAATCTCCATGGCAACTACCAAAAACTTACTAAACATCGATCTGCAAGTTCCCCTGAATAAAACGATACCCCATATGTATGGGTGCACATAAAGACGTGGCCACCAAATGCCCCAAAACAGGGGCAATGCATAAGGGCAATTTCTGTTGAAATTTTGGGGGCTGCGCTCTATGTGCACTACCTGCAGTTTTTCATTGATAACCCCCCCTACCTGTGAGATAACCCCCACAATCTATATATTTCCGAAAAGTGCACACCTTCAGCTATTCAGAGACACCACTCTTCTCTTTCTACATGGAAAATTGTGGCCGCAGTCCCTTGCAGAAGTTAGCGCTTTGGTCAGAAATCAAGGAAAAACTAGATACAAACCTAGATTTCTCCCCAAAATCTCCATGGCAACTACCAAAAACTTACTAACCATCAATCTGCAAGTTCCCCTGAATAAAACGATACCCCATATGTATGGGTGCACATAAAGACGTGGCCACCAAATGCCCCAAAACAGGGGCAATGCATAAGGGCAATTTCAGTTGAAATTTTGGAGGCTGCGCTCTAGGTGCACTACCTGCAGTTTTTCAGTGATAACCCCCCCTACCTGTGAGATAACCCCCACAATCTATATATTTACGAAAAGTGCACACCTTCAGCTATTCAGAGACACTATTCTTCTCTTTCTACATGGAAAATTGTGGCCGCAGTCCCTTGCAGAAGTCAGCGCTTTGGTCAGAAATCAAGGAAAAACCAGATACAACCCTAGATTTTGGTCAGAAATCAAGGAAAAACCAGATAAAAACCTAGGATTTCTCCCCAAAATCTCCATGGCAACTACCAAAAACTTACTAAACCTCAATCTGCAAGTTCCCCTGAATAAAACGATACCCCATATGTATGGGTGCACATAAAGACGTGGCCACCAAATGCCCCAAAACAGGGGCAATGCATAAGGGCAATTTCAGTTGAAATTTTGGGGGCTGCGCTCTATGTGCACTACCTGCAGTTTTTCAGTGTTAACCCCCCCTACCTGTGAGATAACCCCCACAATCTATATATTTCCGAAAAGTGCACACCTTCAGCTATTCAGAGACACCACTCTTCTCTTTCTACATGGACAATTGTGGCCGCAGTCCCTTGCAGAAGTCAGCGCTTTGGTCAGAAATCAAGGAAAAACCAGATAAAAACCTAGATTTCTCCCCAAAATCTCCATGGCAACTACCAAAAACTTACTAAACATCAATCTGCAAGTTCCCCTGAATAAAACGATACCCCATATGTATGGGTGCACATAAAGACGTGGCCACCAAATGCCCCAAAACAGGGGCAATGCATAAGGGCAATTTCAGTTGAAATTTTGGGGGCTGCGCTCTATGTGCACTACCTGCAGTTTTTCAGTGTTAACCCCCCCTACCTGTGAGATAACCCCCACAATCTATATATTTCCGAAAAGTGCACACCTTCAGCTATTCAGAGACACCACTCTTCTCTTTCTACATGGACAATTGTGGCCGCAGTCCCTTGCAGAAGTCAGCGCTTTGGTCAGAAATCAAGGAAAAACCAGATAAAAACCTAGATTTCTCCCCAAAATCTCCATGGCAACTACCAAAAACTTACTAAACATCAATCTGCAAGTTCCCCTGAATAAAACGATACCCCATATGTATGGGTGCACATAAAGACGTGGCCACCAAATGCCCCAAAACAGGGGCAATGCATAAGGGCAATTTCAGTTGAAATTTTGGGGGCTGCGCTCTATGTGCACTACCTGCAGTTTTTCAGTGTTAACCCCCCCTACCTGTGAGATAACCCCCACAATCTATATATTTCCGAAAAGTGCACACCTTCAGCTATTCAGAGACACCACTCTTCTCTTTCTACATGGAAAATTGTGGCCGCAGTCCCTTGCAGAAGTTAGCGCTTTGGTCAGAAATCAAGGAAAAACTAGATACAAACCTAGATTTCTCCCCAAAATCTCCATGGCAACTACCAAAAACTTACTAACCATCAATCTGCAAGTTCCCCTGAATAAAACGATACCCCATATGTATGGGTACACATAAAGACGTGGCCACCAAATGCCCCCAAACAGGGGCAATGCATAAGGGGGGGCTGTGCTCTATCTGCAGTTATTTAGTCTAAACACCCCCATACCTGTGAAATAACCCCCACAAACTATATATTTCTGAAAAGTGCACACCTTCAGCTATTCAGAGACGCCACTCTCCTCTTTCTACATGGAAAATTGTGGCCGCAGTGCCTTGCAGAAGGCAGCGCTTTGGTCAGAAATCAAGGAAAAACCAGATACAACCCTAGATTTTGGTCAGAAATCAAGGAAAAACCAGATAAAAACCTAGATTTCTCCCCAAAATCTCCATGGCAACTACCAAAAACTTACTAAACCTCAATCTGCAAGTTCCCCTGAATAAAACGATACCCCATATGTATGGGTACACATAAAGACGTGGCCACCAAATGCCCCCAAACAGGGGCAATGCATAAGGGGGGGCTGTGCTCTATGTGCTCTACCTGCAGTTATTTAGTCTAAACACCCCCATACCTGTGAAATAACCCCCGCAAACTATATATTTCTGAAAAGTGCACACCTTCAGCTATTCAGAGACGCCACTCTCCTCTTTCTACATGGAAAATTGTGGCCGCAGTGCCTTGCAGAAGTCAGCGCTTTGGTCAGAAATCAAGGAAAAACCAGATACAAACCTAGATTTCTCCCCAAAATCTCCATGGCAACTACCAAAAACTTACTAAACCTCAATCTGCAAGTTCCCCTGAATAAAACGATACCCCATATGTATGGGTACACATAAAGACGTGGCCACCAAATGCCCCCAAACCGGGGCAATGCATAAGGGGGGGCTGTGCTCTATGTGCTCTACCTGCAGTTATTTAGTCTAAACACCCCCATACCTGTGAAATAACCCCCGCAAACTATATATTTCTGAAAAGTGCACACCTTCAGCTATTCAGAGACGCCACTCTCCTCTTTCTACATGAAAAATTGTGGCCGCAGTCCCTTGCAGAAGTCAGCGCTTTGGTCAGAAATCAAGGAAAAACCAGATAAAAAAACCTAGATTTCTCCCCAAAATCTCCATGGCAACTACCAAAAACTTACTAAACCTCAATTTGCAAGTTCCCCTGAATAAAACGATACCCCATATGTATGGGTGCACGTAAAGACGTGGCCACCAAATGCCCCAAAACAGGGGCAATGCATAAGGGCAATTTCAGTTGAAATTTTGGGGGCTGCGCTCTATGTGCACTACCTGCAGTTTTTCAGTGTTAACCACCCCTACCTGTGAGATAACCCCCACAATCTATATATTTCCGAAAAGTGCACACCTTCAGCTATTCAGAGACACCACTCTTCTCTTTCTACATGGAAAATTGTGGCCGCAGTCCCTTGCAGAAGTCAGCGCTTTGGTCAGAAATCAAGGAAAAAACAGATACAACCCTAGATTTTGGTCAGAAATCAAGGAAAAACCAGATAAAAACCTAGATTTCTCCCCAAAATCTCCATGGCAACTACCAAAAACTTACTAAACCTCAATCTGCAAGTTCCCCTGAATAAAACGATACCCCATATGTATGGGTACACATAAAGACGTGGCCACCAAATGCCCCCAAACAGGGGCAATGCATAAGGGGGGGCTGTGCTCTATGTGCTCTACCTGCAGTTATTTAGTCTAAATACCCCCATACCTGTGAAATAACCCCCGCAAACTATATATTTCTGAAAAGTGCACACCTTCAGCTATTCAGAGACGCCACTCTCCTCTTTCTACATGGAAAATTGTGGCCGCAGTCCCTTGCAGAAGTCAGCGCTTTGGTCAGAAATCAAGGAAAAACAGATACAACCCTAGATTTTGGTCAGAAATCAAGGAAAAACCAGATAAAAACCTAGATTTCTCCCCAAAATCTCCATGGCAACTACCAAAAACTTACTAAACCTCAATCTGCAAGTTCCCCTGAATAAAACGATACCCCATATGTATGGGTACACATAAAGACGTGGCCACCAAATGCCCCCAAACCGGGGCAATGCATAAGGGGGGGCTGTGCTCTATCTGCAGTTATTTAGTCTAAACACCCCCATACCTGTGAAATAACCCCCGCAAACTATATATTTCTGAAAAGTGCACACCTTCAGCTATTCAGAGACGCCACTCTCCTCTTTCTACATGAAAAATTGTGGCCCCAGTCCCTTGCAGAAGTCAGCGCTTTGGTCAGAAATCAAGGAAAAACTAGATAAAAAACCTAGATTTCTCCCCAAAATCTCCATGGCAACTACCAAAAACTTACTAACCATCAATCTGCAAGTTCCCCTGAATAAAACGATACCTATGTCTGGTTGCGCATAAGTACATGGCCACCAAACCTGAAAATGCATAATATTGGGGCTGCACTCTATGCACCCCTTTTTTTTTGCCTGCACCCGAATGAATGGAATACGCTCGGGTGCAGGCACATGTAGCCGATATACGCATGAAAACGCGTGAGAATGCAAAGTCTCGCGTTTTCATGCGTATATCGGCTACATGTGCCTGCACCCGAGCGTATCCCATTCATTCGGGTGCAGGCACAAGTAGCAAGCGTAGGGCTGAATTTTCGGCAAGCGTTTTTCCACTTGCTGAAAAAATCAGCCCTACGCCATGTGTGGCATCAGCCTAACCCTTGGCAATAGAAACTACCAGAACAATCTTAGCACCTCTGGACCTTTCTAGAACAACTGAAATCAAATGAAGTTAAAATGGAATAAAACCACTAAAAGCAATCAAAGAACAATAGTTGCAATGAAATCGGTGGTCAGAGCCCTGGATCCACCAATGTCACTGCAAAAGCAACCTTTTAGGGGCACTAAACACACAAAGAACAATGCAAAGATAAAACACCATAAAATCAGTAAAATCCAATAAAACCACCTAAACCAACAGAAGAACAATAATTGCAATGAAATCGGTGGTCAGAGCCCTGGATCCACCAACGTCACTGCAAATTCAGCACCCAATAGCAATAAAAAAGTTACAGTGCAATAGAATAATTCAAAAACAGAAATCAATTATGAAAATGCCAAAAAAACACTAAAATGCAACCAAATAAATCAGATAATTATAGAGCAAGATCAGAAATAAAGTTTTAGTAAAAAAAAAAGACTGCCAAAGAAAGCAAAGACAGAAAGAAAAGAAAAGAAAGAAAGAAAAAAAAAAAAAAAAAAAAAAAAAAGTGTAAGTGTAAGTGTGTGTGTAAGTGTCTGTGTGTGCTTGGGAAAGTTGTAAATAAGTGTGTATGTGTACAAAAGTGTAATAATAACAAAGATAGAAGAAAAAATTGAAAAAAAAAAAAAAAAAAAATTTTTAGACAGTTGAGATAGAAATAAGCAAAATAAACAGTGGTAGAGAGTTGTAGTTCAGCTTACCCAAGGCAGGCAGGCGATCAGAGGCGATCAGGGGCGATAAATCCAGCAGGAAGGCAGCAGGGGAGCTCCATCCGGTCCAACGTGCGCAGCAGGAGTGAGGGAGCCGACAGTAGGCGGCGACTTTTAAAGGGACAGCAGTGGACACGTCATCAATGCGTGTCCACTGCTGTCATTGGCTGGAGCGACGATCGGTGCGGCTGGGGGACCGGATCCGTGAGTATGTCCTTATTCGCTCGTTGCCTAGGGGGTTGTGACGGCTTTACAAGCGCTGCGCTGCTTTAAAAGCGAGCGCAGCGCTTGTAAACCCGACAGTGCCATTGGACGTAGATTCTACGTCCCATGGCACTTTGGTCCCTTGGTACCTGGGACGTAGAATCTACGTCCCTTGGCACTTAAAGGGTTAAAGGGATAATAAACCCTACTGCACTGCTCAAACAAACTTTAGACTAACTCCAGAATAATGTAACATATAGTAAGGTTGAGGCATGCTGGGAGCTCTAATCCAGCAACATCATGGATGTATTCTTAAAGCAATATTACACCATAGAACTTTCCCAAAACTTTTACCAAATCCTCAGTGCCCGCGGCTGCATTAAAATGCAAGAAATCTTCCAATGAGAATCCCAGCTGATCTGTGTAAATCTGGCTCCCTGTTCTTTGTTCCTGCAATTGGAGTTGGGAGCATTAAGCACAGTTTCCCAGCACTGAACAAGTCTGTCCTTTATCCCCATGACTGATTCCTGTGTCATATAATGAAGAAAACAAATGACACAATTATCTCTATATGTAAGATAACAGCAAGATGCCTGATGTAGTGCTGGGAATCAGTATTCTCATTAGTCACTTATCTTGCATTTATAATGAGGTTTTTGGCCAGTAGAATGCTCATTGGTTAATTTTCTTGCATCTATAATTATGTTTTTTGACAACTTCTATAGCAAAATTAGGGGGCGCAATGGGGCAGCATTACAATTGGGTTTAGAACCCCTTTAATCTCTGTGTATGTATAACTTTATTTATAAAGTGCCACAAGGGTACGCAGCGCTGTACAGTCTTACAGAATACAAAATTACACACAGGGAGGACGAGTGATATAATAAATAAATACAATAAATACATATATGTATATATATATATATATATAAAGTGCCATGTGGTATGAGACACAGTAGGAAGGAGGTCCCTGCCCCGTAGAGCTTACAATCTGAGTATGTGCCTTTCTTTCTATCTATATTTTGGTTCCAGAGAGTGTTGGACTGGACCTGAAAATATGGGCACTCCCCCTGATCCAGGTCACAGGGTAGAAGTACAAGGTACACTGGGTATTTTGTGTAGAGACCATTGGGCCTGAAAAGCAAATCAGACCCCTGGGCCAGAATCCTGCGCTTCTCCCTTTCACCTTACGTTGTTGGATTTAACACTTTATATAGTATATACAGGTCCTTTTCAAAAAATTAGCATATTGTGATAAAGTTCATTATTTTCTGTAATGTACTGATAAACATTAGACTTTCATATATTTTAGATTCATTACACACAACTGAAGTAGTTCAAGCCTTTTCTTGTTTTAATATTGATGATTGTGGCATACAGCTCATGAAAACCCAAAATTCCTATCTCAAAAAATTAGCATATTTCATCCGCCCAATAAAAAAAAAGTGTTTTTAATACAAAAAAAGTCAACCTTCAAATAATTATGTTCAGTTATGCACTCAATACTTGGTCGGGAATCCTTTTGCAGAAATGACTGCTTCAATGTGGCGTGGCATGGAGGCAATCAGCCTGTGGCACTGCTGAGGTGTTATGGAGGCCCAGGATGCTTCAATAGCAGCCTTAAGCTCATCCAGAGTGTTGGGTCTTGTGTCTCTCAACTTTCTCTTCACAATATCCCACAGATTCTCTATGGGGTTCAGGTCAGGAGAGTTGGCAGGCCAATTGAGCACAGTAATACCATGGTCAGTAAACCATTTACCAGTGGTTTTGGCACTGTGAGCAGGTGCCAGGTCGTGCTGAAAAATGAAATCTTCATCTCCATAAAGCTTTTCAGCAGATGGAAGCATGAAGTGCTCCAAAATCTCCTGATAGCTAGCTGCATTGACCCTGCCCTTGATAAAACACAGTGGACCAACACCAGCAGCTGACATGGCACCCCAGACCATCACTGACTGTGGGTACTTGACACTGGACTTCAGGCATTTTGGCATTTCCCTCTCCCCAGTCTTCCTCCAGACTCTGGCACCTTGATTTCCGAATGACATACGTTGGACCACTGAGCAACAGTCCAGTGCTGCTTCTCTGTAGCCCAGGTCAGGCGCTTCTGCCGCTGTTTCTGGTTCAAAAGTGGCTTGACCTGGGGAATGCAGCACCTGTAGCCCATTTCCTGCACACACCTGTACACGGTGGCTCTGGATGTTTCTACTCCAGACTCAGTCCACTGCTTCTGCAGGTCCCCCAAGGTCAGGAATCGGTCCTTCTCCACAATCTTCCTCAGGGCCCAGTCACCTCTTCTCGTTGTGCAGCGTTTTCTGCCACACTTTTTCCTTCCCACAGACTTCCCACTGAGGTGCCTTGATACAGCACTCTGGGAACAGCCTATTTGTTCAGAAATTTCTTTTTGTGTCTTACCCTCTTGCTTGAGGGTGTCAATGATGGCCTTCTGGACAGCAGTCAGGTCGGCAGTCTTACCCATGATTGCGGTTTTGAGTAATGAACCAGGCTGGGAGTTTAAAAGCCTCAGGAATCTTTTGCAGGTTTTTAGAGTTAATTAGTTGATTCAGATGATTAGGTTAATAGCTCGTTTAGAGAACCTTTTCATGATATGCTAATTTTTTGAGATAGGAATTTTGGGTTTTCATGAGCTGTATGCCACAATCATCAATATTAAAACAAGAAAAGGCTTGAACTACTTCAGTTGTGTGTAATGAATCTAAAATATATGAAAGTCTAATGTTTATCAGTACATTACAGAAAATAATGAACTTTATCACAATATGCTAATTTTTTGAAAAGGACCTGTATATATGCACTTACTGTATATGGGCTTATTTAGCAAGGCTTGCACTTGAACCTAGCGCTTGTACAAAAATGATCTATGTTATTCGGCCATTTCAGGACCGCTTAGTTGTTGATACAAGTGCTTCTCAATCCCCCATCAACATCATGGCTTTTCATTTGAGGAAGGTGGATGCACCTTTATTTTTTGATCCCAATAAATGATGTAGGTCGATTGGCCACAAAGATTCCATGTGCCTTCTCCACTTCTTATGTATCAATCGAGGGCGCCCGTGGGTTTCCCATGTGTGTGATTTTCATTGTCAGGCAAAGACATGCACTTGGCAGTGGTGAGTACAGATACAGGGAAACGGTACATGGCCCCATTTTTTTGCACTGTGCACTTAATAAATTAGCACAATTAATGGTTTTCTTGAAAATGGAATAAGCAAATGTAACTTGCTAATTCTAATGCAATTCTGAGTTATATAAATTAGTGCTCTGTGCACTCTTTATTATCTCTGATTGTTTTTTGTATGGAAGCTTTGTTGGTGCTTTGTCGTGTGATAGAAAAATAGTCCCCATCTGAACGTTGCTCAGTGTGGATCCTATATAAAGCCATTACTCAATAGTGTAGAACTGTGGGCTTTCAAGTGGAAACTAGGGGGGGGGGGGGGGGGTCAGTAGAAGTCTACCAACCTTGAGGTGTAATAATTTCTGTCACTTAATGGCAGAGTAGTAATGTAACTATGTACTCAGTAACAGTGTCCCACGGGCCACATCATCATAAAAATAGTAAAAAGATTTTTTTTTTTTTTTCTTTTTACTTTTTCACAGTATAGTTTCAAATCAATAGGCATTATATGGCACTATGTAATAAAAGGCACTAAGTTTGCCCAGGAGCACTAACCTATCAGCAAGGAGTATTTACTGTATTTACTGGTCACCTGTTTCAAAGCAAAAATGTTATTGGTTGCTGTGGGTTACTGCTCCTGGACAAACTTTGTGGCTTCTATTACATATAGGGGTTATAGTGTTTAAAGGAACAGTAACTCCAAAAAATGAAAGAGCGTTAAAGTAATAAAAATATAATGCACTGTTGCCCTGCACTGGTAAAACTGGTGTGTTTGCTACAGTAACACTACTATAATTTATATAATAAGCTGCTGTGTAGCCACGGGGGCAGCCATTCAAGCTGGAAAAAAGGAGAAAAGGCACAGGTTACGTAGCAGATAACAGATAAGTTCTGTAGAATACAATAGTGTTTTATCTGTTATCTGCTATGTGCCTGTGCCTTTTCTCCTTTGAATGGCTGCCTCCATGGCTACATAGCAGCTTATTTATATAAATTATAGTAGACTTTCTGAAGTAAACACACAACTTTTACCAGTGCAGGGCAGCAGCACATTATATTTTAGTTACTTTGATACACTTTCATTTTTTGGTGTTACTGTTCCTTTAACTGTTTAATTATCTGAAGGCCCAACTCAGAAGTGTATTCCATTAAAACAAACGGCACACTTTATAGCTGCTTATCTGCTGCAGGTGCAGAAGTTGGCAAAATAAGAATCTTGTCTGTCTTTATATGATCTGCACCTGATGCACATTCCACATATATTCCATAGAAAAGCCCTGGCACTGTAAACATTGAATTAAACAGTTAAAACTTTCCATGCATTTCACACACTGCACTTCTTAGCTCTCCAAATGAGGTGATATAGACATTATTCATATACAAAATAATCATCCAATAAGAATTCTGCTCATCAGTACAACATCATTGTATTGTTATCCAACATATGGAGAGTACTGTGCAACGTTGCCTTGGCAAGAGCCACAAAACACTGGAGCCAAATACAGGTATGGGACCCATTATGTACCATATTACTCTGCTTTCTGATGTGCCTCCAGTTTTCAATATCCTTCTCATTTTATTTCTTGCTATTGATTTTTGGACTTACATTTGTTAAGAAAAAAATTACAAATCTTAAATATCTGAAAGTCCTTTGTAATTCTGTTTCCCCTAATAAAATGTATTAATTGTGTAGTATTGTACCTGTTGTACAGAAAAACCTTTTAGCTGCAAAATCACTTGTAGCCAGCAGATGGCAGCAAATGTATTTCTACAGTGAATCAAATGAATGTTGTATTATTGCTGTTTGCAAGATTCTTATTATGCAGTAACCTTACCAAATCATATAAAGATTAGCTGCAAGGGCTACACAGATTGCATTCATTTAAATGCAGAGTGCAGATGCAAATAAAATATTTGAAACACGCATTTGTTAATTGTATATTTGTTATTTATTGGACCACATGACTTCAGTCTAATGGTAAATATTTGCAGGCTTTTGAAGTAGTTTTGAGTACAATTTTTATGGATTTAAATGTAAAAGTTGTATCTGCTAATTCATGGGAAAGAAATTAAAATCTTGTAGCTGCTCTATGATACTGCGGCCTTCCATCTCTTGTTAATTGTATACCCAATCATAAGACTGTCCCACTCCCAAGATTACCCTAAAACCAGCTGCAGAATGTACAGATCCAACGAGACAAACACAATGTTACGAAGTGAAGAGCAAAAACATACAGTACAGGTGCGGGATCCCTTATCCGGAAACCTGTTATCCAGAAAGCTCCGAATTACGGAAAGCCCGTCTCCCATAGACTCAATTTTAATCAAATAATTAAGAATTTTAAAACTGATTTCATATTTCTCTGTAGTAATAAAACAGTACCTTGTAACTGATCCCAACTAAGATATAATTAATCCTTATTGGATGCAAAACAATCCTATTGGGTTTAATCAATGTTTTATTCATTTTTTAGTAGACTTAAGGTATGGTTTGGTCCCGAGTATTCTGGATAACGGGTCCTATACCTGTACTTAGTACAGTTTCCGGCAAGCATGATCTTGAGTCAAAATATGATTTTCTGCACTGCAGTTTCCAACTGTTAGCAAAGCCCTATAAGCCAGCATGAGAACACAAATGTTTTGGAACCCACCTAGGTCATGTGCTAAACAGTTTTCACATAGTATGGCCTTAAAAGTTTACTTGGCTTGCAAAACCATCTACTATTTCATTAGTTTTACTCACTGTGCCTATAAAAAGTGTATGTCTGGATAGGAATATGGCTTTTTGCAAAGGTTCTCTGTAAATAACACATTTTTATGTCTATACACCGTCTGCTGTTGGTTTTGCCTCATGTCTGAATGGGCTGTGCCTAAATCCCCTGTGACTGTTGCCTTAATTTTATGTGCAAAACGTTACGTGATAGTTCAGAAATGGGAACCTTGTGAGTGGCTGCCATATTTGTTTAGATGAACAGATACATGCTATGAGATTATGTTATTTAAGGCAATACCCAGGATATAGAAAACAACAGTGTGGCCAGGAGCATCCTTGTAACCAGCTGCAGTTACCCTGGGACATATATACTACCAATTGGGCCGAAAAAAGGTCATGTGGAGGACTATTTACCAACAATCTGAGTGGTTTTAGAGTTTTCTGAAACTACAAATTCTCATTCCCACTAAAACCAGGGATGTCGTCATTTATTAAAAGATCCGAATTGCAAAAGCATGAACTAACTAAAATGTGGAACAAACACGAAAATAACGCGAAAACTCAAATTTTTCATTTTGGGAAGGATTTCCATGTTCTTGCTAATGAACAAAAACCCGAAAACCTTTAAAACCACAAATTAAATAAAGATTTTTACAGTTTGACTAGGGAAACTCCCATTTACTTCTACATGACCTCGACAGCTTTTAGATCGTGAAGTTTCGTCTTTTGTTTTTCATGGTTTTAGCCCTAAAAACTACAAATGTTAGTAAATGGGCCCTGTAATCTATGTAAATTTGGCTTCATAATCTTTGTAGCTGCAACCAGAGCTGGAAGCTTTAAATACAGATTTTCCATCATCAACCAACTAAACAATAATATATCCTCAGGGTCGGACTGGGGGGGTGAAGGGCCCACCGGTGCTCCCGCCCCAGGGGCCCTGCAGTTGCCCCCGATGGCCGTGTCCCCTAACCACCCCCCTGCAGGGGCCCCCCTAACCCTTCTTCCACCCAACGTCTTCCCCCGAGCATACGTAAATTTAATGCGTCAGGAGAGGAGCGGTTGGGCAGGGGGAGCGCCAGCAAGGGTCAGGTCTGGGCTGTCGGGCCCACCAGGATTTTTCCCAATGTCCCTGCGGCCCAGTCAGACCCTGTATATCCTTCCTTCTTGATCTTGATCAAGTCATAATTTTACAATATTCCCCATGTGCGGAATAACAGCAGGATGACTGACATTCTCAGAAGGAATTCTCTTGCATCTGAAAGTATGCTTTTTTGTTATCTTCTTTAGGTAACTAGGGGATGCAATGAAAGGATTTTATGGAGGGTTTATTTAGATCCCTTAAAACTATGTATTGACGTCTGATGTCTCAGGGCAATATGTATAAAACAGAACAGATTTTGAGTTGGTTTAAAATTACCTATAAAAGTACATCCTGCACTTTTGTTTTTCAGTCGAAACAATAAAACAAGATGCCACTTGTGGTTTAAGTGGTACAAGAGATAAATCACAAGAGTATTAAAATGTACTGCTATTATGCAATCTCTTCCACAAATGGCACAGAAGTGAATATCCACTGGTATAAATCTGTAGGTGTTCTAGGAACATGGGGAGAGCTGGCCTCTTTTCCAGGAATTCATAAAGTTTTGTTATGGAGCTGTAGTGAGACAGGGAATCTCACTGATAGGCGGCAGTCTCTGAAACGCTGGAGTTCAATTCATTAAGTATAAAAGGAGTCAAAAAAGAGCTTTGCGCAGTGGGGCAGCAGATGTTATGCAGTGGAAGAGAAGAATAAGTGTGTCAACAGGATTCACTGAATAGGACACATATGGAAGGGGTAACTTCCACAGCAAAGAATGTTTTAGATTAAACAAGGAAATTATTAACAATCAAAAACTAAGTGTTAAACTCTTAACTGATTTTGTTCCACTTTATTAATGCATAGAATGAAAGTATTCAATGTCTATTAAATTTAGATTTACATGGCCCTGTTAGTCTAGAGCAGGGATCCCCAACCTTTTTTACTTGTGAGCCACACTCATATGTGTGTTGAGGAGTCACAGAAGTATGAAAAAAGTTCCCTGAGGATCCAAAATAAGGCTGATGCCACACGGGTCGTTTTTACGCTGCGTATTTTCTAATTTTCTCAGCGGCTGAAAAACGCCCGATATCATCATCCATAGGAATAACGTGAAAAGACTCGAAGCAAACCACACAATGCAGAAATACGCTAGAAAACGCCTTAGCACGGATTTTTCAAGCGTTGGCCGAAATGCGCCAGTATTTGCAAAGCAAGCTATTCCTATGTGTACACAAAGGCAGCTGCCAGACCTAGCGGAAATACGCAGCGTTTTTTGCTATTTCGCACTATTAGCACCATGGAAACAGGATTTGCTACGTCACCAGTACTAGGCTAAAAAACGCCATAGTCAGGGGCTGTGTGGCTTGTGCGGCGTTTTTAGGCTGAGAAAATATGCAGCATAAAAACGCCACGTGTGGCATCAGCCTAAGGGCTGTGATTGGCTATTTGGTAGCCCATTTGGAATGCTGGCCTTCAGGAGGCTCTGCTTGGAGTAAGACTGTGTCTCTGTGCTTGTCTCAAAGACAAAGATTTAAAAATGGGCTCCTACTTTAAGGATGCTGGGGGCAACATGTTACTTAAAAGTCTCTGGTTGGGGATCACTGGAAGAAAAGAATCATTTGAGAGAAAAAATATCCTTCATCTTCCTCTTATACAAATGCCAAGAGTTTGTCATCCACAGTAGTTTATATTTAACCACAAGCAAATGATTTCCCTGCGTGCCATTAGCCTGATGGTGAACGCAGGTGATTAAACCTACCTTGTTGCTGGCTCACCCTTCCCCTTTTTCCATTTTCACCTTTCTAAGCACAATTTTGTTCAGGTGAAAGTCATTTTGGATTTGGCCACTGTAATGTATTTGTTTGTTTTCCTAACTATCCATCGACAATAATGTATATCTTTCCTGCTTTTTCATTGTCTAGCTAATAAATCCAAGATCATTTCCAGGTCTTTCATACTGCTTATACCAAGTACCAGTCAATGATGTATTTCTTGATTGCTGGTTTCTTTGTTTTCTTTAATATTTTATTGATTTCAAACTTACATTGTCCATGTATCACAACATTACAATGGTAACAAATGTAGGCATCACGATTTTCTCATAACATATCGAAATTTGAAAGAAATGAAGCAATGAACATTTGGCCCTTCTCCGTATATTTTAGTGTACATCCTATACATCCTCTCTGCTGTGGCCGTCTGCTGTATAAGAGCAACGTTCATGTAGTTTAAGGAGGAGGTTTCAGATTGCGTGTATTAAGGGTCTGTGAAGGGCTAGGGTGAAAACTGGTTGGGGGAGGATTGGGGAGTGCGGTAGGTGGTCTGGCTCCCGACCCCTTTTGAGGAAAGTTCATGTGGGTCCCGATTTCTCTCTTTCAAGCTCCATCCAGGGGAGCCACAGCAGCTCATGATCATAGCCTTTCCCCTGTAATTGTGCCCTTGTTGCCTCCATTGTTCTGATCCATTTCACCTTAATTACAAGTAGTTGTTGAGTGGGTAGAGTGGTCATTTTCCAGTTAGCTGCCCGGAGTGTCTTTGCTGCCTATGTGCATGGCTAGTCTGTTGTTGTCTGGGGAGTGCTCTGATTGGCATACCAAGGCTGGTTTCTTTGGTTTTAATGTTTGATACTGGGGGCAAAATCTGTCTAGGAGTTCTTATGATTGACAAAATTAGAATTTAAATTTATAGGGAGTAATAAGAATGCTCAGGACCTGGGGTTTTCTGGATATGGGTACTTTCTGTAATGTATTTATCTCTATACCTTAAGTCTACTGAAAAACATTTAAACTTTAATTAAATCCAATAGGATTGTTTTGCCTCCGATAAGGATTTTTTTATCTTATTTGGAATAAAGTGCAAGGTACTGTTTTATTATTACAGAGAAAACTAAAATCATTAAAAAGAATTTGAATTATTTCATTAAAATGAAGTCTACATTGTTACCTCTAGAAAATTTCAATAGCCCCCCTCAATATGTTCATCACTGTTTTGCTGGTCAGCAACAAAAATGGTTACTCTTGGCTGTTTCTTGTAGGGTAATGACAATACAGTTCAGATTTTAGATATAGGCATGATTACTCCCCTGGCAACTGGAATCACCTATTGGTTTAAAGTTTAAAAAAAGTGTAAAGGGGAAAATCCCGTCACCATAAAAGTCATGCATCCTTCATTAAATATTTACCCATATAAAGCAGAAAGCAAACTTAGGGGGCCTGTTACTAACTTTTTTTTGTCCAATTTCAGATTTCTTAGCACTAAAAATCTCAGACAAAAAGTCACAATTTTTCAACATTTACTATGTAACAAAACAGCTAAAAACGTAGAGGTTTCGGTGCAACAAAAAGTAAAAAAATTCTGAGGTTTGTGACTTTTCTGCAATTTTTCCTGCACAGACTTTTTAGTTAATGCTTTTTAGCAAATTTCAGGCATTCGTAGAAATGCATTTATTAGAATTTAAAAATAAAAATAAATGAGAAAAGTTTCTAGTTTTAGTCAATTTCCCCCTACGTGTGGTTTAAAAAATAAAGTTAGCAAATACTGTCTTGTACATTAAAATTGATCTCATTCTAGTATAACTTAAAAGAATGGCAGGGAGAGGAACACTCATGGGGACAGAATGGCAGAGAGCTAGGATTTTTTGTTTATTACTGATCTATCCGAGGAGTCAGCACCTGTTGGGTTGTTGATCCCAGGGTGCCTTTGATATTGGCAGTTGTCTCCACATGAGATGCTCCATCTCTTTTTTCTATTCTGAGACCTTTAATGCCTTCCTAGAATGGGTCATTACAAAGAATCATTAATTTCATCCAACGTTTGAGTGATTTATAGTTATTGGTCAAAAATATTCAAACATTTGATCTCTTTTATTGGTTCTAATAATAAGTAGTATAAAAAAATGCCTTTGGCTGTGAAAAAGACAGGTATTACTACACCATTAACATTTGTAGATACTGCTAGTATGGTAGATACTGCTAGTGTGAAATGCTGTTTGAAAATAAATAGAATAGAATCACTCATTCCAAACCATTCCCAGACCATTCACAGTCATTGGGAATATGTTTGTGTACAGTATAGGATCCTATAAAGATGATTATTATCTTTATTAATAGCAGGTATTATGATAAAAACATCAGCTTCTATGGTTAAACAAAGGGTATAATATTGTCTTGAGAATTTGGCAATCTTTTTTTTTTCTATTTTTGCCATTTTACCTTATTAGAGAAAGAAAAGAAAATAGTAATAATATTGAAATACAGGTAGAAAAGATTGGAAATTGTTGTGTATAAGCTCTCTTTATAAATTCTATCTGAAAAAACTTATTATAAGACAGAACAAAAGAAAACTGATAAAAGAAGGATAAATCTGTGGTCATGTTGATGAAAATATTCAATCAGGTAAAGGCGCATTGTCCTTCCAAAAATAATGTAATCCTATTTAAAATTAAATTTTTGTGTTTTCCTTGAGACGACTGGATCAGAAGGAACAGAGATGAAAAAAAGATGGATTCATGTTCAAAACTATACATTGTGATTGAAAGAAACTATTTATTTTCTTACAACTGGTGGACCCAATTTTTTTATCCATGAGCACATTCAAATATAAAAAGAGTTGGGAAACAATACAAGCATGAAAAGTGTACCTGGGGCTGTGATTGGTCATTTGGTAGCCCCTATGTGGACTGGCAGCCTACAGGAGACTCTGGCAGTACACCTGGTTTTTATGCAACCAAAACTTTCAAAACAAACACTTTGAGGCCACTGGGAGCAACATCCAAGGGGATTGTGAGCAACATGTTAATCCCGAGCCATTGGTTGGGGATCACTGCTTACAAAATTAAAAAACTAATGTTTTGGTAAAGGTAGGCATGTATTCTTAAACAAGATGAGAGACAATATTACTAGCCTAAGTGAATGCTTTTGCCAATTTATGTCTGGGAGAACAAGATACATTGGAGTATTGCTCATCCACCAAAAAAGTTATCTTTTTCAAAGAAAATCTGTTAATAGAACTTCTCTGGCAGAATTGGAGTGTTCAGCTAATATTTTTTTTAATAGGCACTACAACATAAGCTAGGATTGTAGATTAAACAATTTGGCAAGTGGAAGTCTTGTTGATTTTAATCATACCTGAAACCACAAGTGGTACATGTTGTCTAAACAGTGGAAATGATTCTAGCTCAAGCAATTTGTTGACCTAGAATGAGATATTTTGGGCACTACAGAAGATAATGAAATCATTTTCACTTTAGCACTTGCTATCATTTCCTGGTTCTTATGAAAGGAGATGTATCTGATAATTGAGAAGCCCTCTGGTAATGAGCTGCTCAAAGGCTGTAGTTTAGAAAATGAGGTATGGTTTTGTTTTAACTAAAAGAATTAGCAAGTTCTTTATATTGCACTCTTTTGTAGCAAAGAAGTTTAAAAGTTTATACTGTCCCTTTAAATAAATCATTTAGATTAAATCAATTTCCTTTCCACTGGCAAGAGAAAACACCTATTTAGTATTACCTTACTCTCTGCCATGCTCAAAAGCTTCCCCTGGGCTACATTCTAATTTACTGTGCCACTAAATAGTATTAATCCTTTCAACCCCCATTGATGTAAATGAAAGCTTTCATATTAATATAATATTAAACATAGCGTGCCTTTGGGTTGAACCACTGACTGAAACACACTCAAGCTCATTCACTAAAACTGGAAAGACTTGCACCTCTGCAGTAACCCAATCATTGATTAGCATTGTCCAGACAGCTGAACAGTTATAAACAGGGCCGGATGCATGCACAGACATACGAGCGGCACTCCCCGCGCGCATGTGCGATCGACACGGCGTGTAAACATTCGCATACGGAGCAGTGGGGGAGAGGTCCCCACTGCTCCGTATTGGTGAAAAAGCTCTAGATTGCGGTGCGGCGGGGCGGCATGCCGCCCCCAAATTTGTGCCGCCCTAGGCTCGGGCCTTTGCGGCCTCTCCGCAAATCTGGGCCTGGTTATAAAGGGGTACTAAACTCAGCTGCACTGCTCAACCAAACTTTACTCAACTGTAGCTGGACTACAAACCTTCTATTAAACAATGTTGCTGATGCTACAGATGCAAATGGTGCACTACAGATGCAAATGTCTCTCATTTAAAGGAAAACTATACCCCCAGAATGAATACTTAACCAACAGATAGTTTATATCATATTAGGTGACCTATTAAAGAACTTTGCCAACATGGAATATATATATCAGTAAATATTTCCCATTTACATCTTTTCCACCATTTTGTGATGGGCTGTGTGCTCCCTCAGAGATTACGTGGCAGGAAATAATGCAGCTCTAACTGTAACAGGAAGAAGTGTGGGAGTAAAAGTCCATTAATTGGCTCATGTAACCCAACATGTGTGTATGCCATGGTTTGTTTGTGTGCACCGTGAATCATATGATTCCCTTCCTTTTCAAAATGCCAATTTTCTGCCCAATGGCACATTCTACTAAAAAGTATATTTTATGAAAATGGTTTATTTAGACAAAGCAGGATTTTACATATGAGCTGTTTATGAGACCTACAATGTTTTGTTGTATAGTTTTTCTTTAAGACAGCACCATATCAAATTACCACATCGAAACTGCAGAAATGCCACTTAGGACCTTCAATATAAACTCATTGAAGATTGTCTCTAGACTGAGAGTTTGTATTCTTCATGGGTAATGAGTTCCCTCTTTCTGCTAACAAGAAGTGTCACTAACACATGGCATAACATATTTTGACTTTTTTTTTTAAAAGACATCCCTTCTGCAGACTTGCTGTGAGTACATTGTATTTTGTTTTATTCACTATCTAAAAGAAATCCCTGTTTATTCATCAAGAAGCACTTTTTTATGTTCCCAAGTAATTAACCCATATTGCTTTTAAGCATGTATTTGTGTGAAACCTAGTGAGGAGCAAGCCACCTTAAAGCAAGGATGAGGTGGCAGTTGACTCAGGTCAGAAGAAGGGGAGATAAGAATGAAACTAAGGATGAACCCATACCAGAACACGTTGATGATACTGAAAAATAAACATATGGTAGTCATGTCATTAGGTCATGCAGTAACTATGGGTGAAAGATGGAGTTACCGGAGAGCTATTATACTCTTGATCCATGTTTATGGTCTTTCCATCAGATATCACTGTCTTGCTTATGTCCTTGTTTTGATTACTTGGTTGTTATCAGATGCTACAGTTTGTAAGAAACCCTTCTCCAGACAAGGTTGTAATTAGGGTTTATACTGCCCTAAATTATAAAACATTTCAAGAGAATAAAAAACAGAACAAGTCAGTTATCTTTGCCTCTCCTGCTTTCCTCTCAGCCCCTGTCCCTGTTTCCGCTTTCACTCAACACCACATTTAATTCTAAATCCCCCCTTTCCAGCATCTCATTTTAAGTTAGATTTCCTTATCTGCCAAAACTTGTTGGAAAACAGACAAAAGAGAAAGAAGGGAGTGAGCCTGACATGAAAATCATAATATAATAAGGTAAAGAGTATTTATTATGGGAAGAGTGACCCCCTTACTTTATGGGCTAATTAACAAATGTGTGCCTAGTGCACAGAGCACCGCAAAGGGCTTATATTAACAAAATTTCAGCTACTGTACTTTCTGTGGAAGCTTTGGCTATATGGTTTAGTAAAGGTGACTATACATGGGCCAACTCGGACTTCTGGGTCCTGGGATTGACATTTGGGTGTGCTTCTAGGCAACAATGTCATCATTTCTCTTATTATAAACACTCTAGGTAAAGAAGAACGTGTACTGGATGCTTCATTTAAGTCTCATTCATCTACAGTAAATGTATGTACCATTAGGATCTAGTTCTCCCAAAGAGAATATGTAGAGGAATTATTATTTTTTTTATCTGAAAATGTAAATGTTAGATGTGCTCTTAAAGGACCACAATGCTGTATATCAAGCCAATGCCATGCCAGTGCAGTTACAGACAGAGGGTGGATCTTGTTTTCTGTTCCGCCATAGATACCATGTGCCCCAGGCTCCTACCAAATGTCATCTTATGCAATGGTCTTTTGGTTGGTGTACAAACAGGATAAATATGCATTCTTTTATTATATCATGCCAGTGTGCACCACTTAGACTTTAAAGACTTGCTCTATGTGCTGTTATCAGGTAGAAGAGGACATATGAAGGAAATTAGATATATTGAGCTACCCTTCCTCTACTAAAAATTCATAAGCAGTAAATACAAATCATATAAAGCCTATAATATCCTAAAACTAAGTCACTGAGTATCTAGTTTCACTGCAACTAATTTTATTGGCTTTAGGCTACGATAGTTATTTGGTATTTTATTGTTTAGTTTTTAGAGTCTGTTGGAGCCTTTGGTTGTATGGCAGTGCCAGAAAAAATGCCCACGCTCCATTAGCCTTATGGGTTACATTAACATGCAAGTCTACGCTGACCAATCTATGATGCCCACCCATGTGAACCAGGTTGATGTGGAAAGTATATGCTAAGTCTGCATTTCATGTTATGTAGAGTGAGACCAATCTACCAATGAAAAGGGGTCCAAACATAAAGAAATGACATGCATGTACAGCAAGAACTTTTTGAAAAAAGATCTTATTAGGAAGGGTAACAGGGTGTCAGGGAAAACAAGGAATCCAAATCAGGAAGGATGAAGATTAAGTTATATAAAAGCTCAATATGCTGCTTAAACCCAGACCGGGAGAAGGCTTGAGGTAGCGCAGAGGTCAGACTTAAAAACTATTCTGTGCTTTAAAAGCATGAACAAAGGATCTATTGAAAAAATATATACTGGGCAAAAATAAATGAGATAGGAGTTAAATAAAAAAGATTGAAAATAAATAAGCATAGGGAATGAATTACTAAATGTAATGCCTTCCTTTAATGAGACTGAGTGGGAAGCTGCCAGGAAGAGGATAAGCTCGGATATAAAGAGATCTTAGAGCGAGTCAAGCAAACTTCTGACACAACACATGTTTCTAAGCAAGAAATGCCAAAAGGCTAATTCTCTCTCGCAGAATTGCCACTTTTTATCAGAATCTCTAGCCAGCTCTATACTGCGTGTCACACTTTTCTTGTTGTTCGTAATGGAAAGCAGAAGTGGAATTTGCAGTTGAATAATCACAACCTAGAGCTGAATTCATGAACAGTTTAATTAGTATGTTGGGATGATGGTACGCAGAAATAGAACATTTTTCTACGGTGCATTTAATAGTTATTAGTGTGACTAAAGTAATTAGTGGTGTAATCAGAGGCCCATGGGACCCGGTGAATACAAAATATTTAGCATTTTGCTGTATTAGATTCTTATAGCTGTGTTCATAGGCATATTTGTTTATGTATTTGCCTAATAAAGATGGTTGTTGGCAACCCTTCTGCATGGTTGGATCAAATGAAATTAGAAATGCCACCGCAACCCTGTAAAACTGGATACATATAATCCTTGTGCTAAAATTTAATCAGAAACCGACTGAGATGCATTCTGCATGACTGCACAGAAACTCACTAGATAAAATGGATCAGTATTTGGCGTGCAACCTTAAAAGAATGTTATTTGTTTTTGTAGAGTTCTTCAAACTGAATAAACTGATGCTCCTACGCAAAATGCGTTTATTTAAAAAAATTCAGTGGTTGTTGGCAGAGATCTTCCTATGGTATTGGTATTTTAACATATTTATCAGTAAGAATATTGCCCATAATAAATGATCAAAGCACCTCCCAGAAAATGCAGACCCCTTGCTTTAATAAATGGACAATTCTCTGCAACATATTCATTATTTGAAAGAAACAACACTTTTTGTTTAGAAATGATGCCATTAAGGATTTGCCCTGCTCCTAAAGGGGCGGCAGTGCTTAGAAACAGTCAGGCTGCTATTCCTTATTATACCTGGATAGTATTCATCTTGTGCCAAATAAGTACAACAATGCACAGGCATTAGCATTCCTGAATCTGGTATGTATTAATTAGGGCAGTGATCCCCAACTAGCGGCTCATAAGCAACATGTTGCTCACCAACCCCATGGATCTTGCTCTCAGTGCCCCAAAACCAGGTAGTTTATTTCTGACTTGGTGGCAAGTTTTGGTTGAATAAAAACAAGATTTCCTACCAAATAAAGCCCCTGTAAGCTGATAGCGTGCATAGAGGCTACCTAATAGCCAAGCTTAGCCCTTATTTGGCTCCTCCATGAACTTTTATGTTGCTTGTGTTGCTCTCCAAGTCTTTTTACATTTGACTGTGGCTCACGAGTAAGAAAGGTTGGGGACTCCTGAATAAGGGTATTGGAAAAAATGTTTGTTGTGGGTGGGCTTGCTGTTAGTGGTTTACTTATAAGGTCTGCTTTAAAGATATTTTTAAATAGAGAAGAACAGTAGGGGCAAACGGTGTTCTTTAGGTTTAAAAACCTAAAAATAGCCCCCACAACTCTTAGAAGACTGTATATGGTTCACAAAGGCCCTCAACCATTTTGCTACTGTTCTTAAGATAAATTGTCAACCCTCTGTAGGTTAATCAAGTAGGATACTCTTACTACAAAATTCCTCTTGCTAGGTTTTCTCAGCATATAGACCCCCCATATGTTTGCAGAAGCATTCCTGGGCATTGCCAGTTCTCTTATTTTCAGTTGCAAAGGCAAATTAAAAAGCAGTACTCAGAATTCTAGTTTATTAAATAGAACCAATGCAGCATTTCCCCCATAACTCCAGTGTAACTGCAGGCCCATGCTTAGTTTTGCACGCTACAACTTGAGTGCAATGTACCAATATGCGCATATCAGGCTCACGTTGCAGCTCTTTCTGTTTCCCCTGTTATCAGTACTCAGTGTTAATTACACACTTAGTGCCCAATTTACATGGTGTAAAACTTTCCTTTTTTCCTTATTGACTAATTAATATTAATTGTTATGCTCCTTTTACAAGTTCAGTGGCATGTATCTGCACTCTTTCCAGTCCTAAGTACTGGCATCCAAGTTGTCACTGCATACTGCAACACTTCTTACCAAGGGTTTATAAAGAGGCAAAATTATGTTTTTATCCCTCAAGGCAATGTCTTTTAGATAAACAACTGTGACTGACACTGCCTAGAGTTGCAATGTTTGTTATCCACAATAACCCCCAAAACTTTTTGCCAATTGTTTGATCCTGACAAATCCTAAAATATAGTAAAATATGAGTGCTAAGTGCTAAGTGACATTTAGCCAAATGTGCCAAATTTCCAGACTGCTGAATCACAACACAGCTTACAGATAGATAATGCACACATTCAAACAGAAGGAATTGCACAGATATACAAAGATTTCTCAATGTACTTGACTTTGTGTGTCACTCTTCCAGACTGTGATTAAATATTGAATCTTTTGAAGCCCTTTCTATCTTAAAAAGAGAGTTTCCTTATGGAATTTCAGTGGGCATGGGAATATTGCCTTTGCTCGCATATGAGAATGATTGTCTGTTTAAACACATATTCTATAAACGAGTATGATATTTGACAACCAGATGCTATATGAGTGTGGCCAAAATGAAACTAAATAAGATGAGTTATGATTTAAATACAGTAAACCCATTTATACTGCTTTCCCAATAAGATGGCAGCTCAGAGCTCTTTTTTCAATAATTTCATTCTTCTGACTAAATGTGCAGAATTAGTAAAATGAAGATTAATAATATTGGATTATCTTCAAGGATTTCTTTGGATATCTTTGGGAAGATATCCAAATGGTTACAGAAACTAATCCATAAAGATAAGTCATGTTAGGAAACTGTGTTTAGATCAAAGCTGTAATATAGACAAATTGGGTGCAATCACTTAAGTACGTGAGCAGAGATTTGTCTCTCCCTGACTAGGTACTATGCTAGGTGACTATAATGATTGTTTTATTGTATATTTCAAATGAATTAGGTTCCTTCTCTTAACTTCAGTGCTAGCTTGCTCTGATCATCCTAAGTGTTATGTTAAAACCATTTGGGGAAATAACTAGCTAGCTACTGTTTTGTATATCAAGACAATGAAAGCAATGCATAGTTATTAGTTCATGCTGTATGTTCGATAGGTTAATGCTTATGTCACACAGTACCATATGGCTTTTCCATCTGTTAGATCCCTGGCTTTGTTGTGATTTGTTCTTCTAAAGCATTTGCTAAAACTAAGCAACATTTTCTACCAAGATCTCAACCATTCGGCCAGTGCACAGTTTCCATTGCCCTTGTTTTAGCATTTATTTAGGAGTTTTTTTTTCTCCCAGTATGTTCACTTTCATCTTTTTGAAATCTTCTGACAGGCAGTGTGGTCTAGTGGTTCATTTATTCGGATGGCAGCCAGGAGAAATTTAGCTTCCTCTGAAAACATTACCGAATGATCTTAGGCAGCCAGCATGACCTTTTGGTGCCTTGAATCCCTAGCACTTCAGTAGGCACTAAACCTGAGCAGCAAAGAATTGCTGTGATATATTACAGACCTCATTAAAATGAATAAGCTTACTGTACTGTAAGGTCTGTGAATGTAATTTCCTTTGATCAGCATACTCACATAGACAAAACAAAAAAATATATATTTCAGTCTTATTCTTCTTTTTAAAACTCTGCATTCAGCATGTATTGACTTTATATTAAAGCTATTATTACATTTGGTTTTGGAATCCAAAGAAGAAATGTTTACCTCTATAAATAACATATGAAAGTAAAGTATGAAAGCACATACATAAATCTTGTCAGTCTAGCAATAAGGGTTGGTTTTAGATGTCATAAGAACATGAGAAAGCATTGCCTTTTTTTCCAGTTGCTGAGCTAAAATTTTGTATTTGAATTTCTGAAGCTCAGTGTAAATCAGGGTAGACAAATCTAGAAAACAACTGTTTAAGAGAGATCCTTTACCTAAATGTCTTGGCTGCTAAGAGGCCAACAGAAACAGGTACAACCTAGCTTTACAAGCCATCATACAGTGTATATAAAGAAGAGATGCCAAATTAGTCAGAACAATGTAATAGAACCCATGTATCCAGGAGTCTCCTGCCACAGGGTCAAAGCCACTGGCTACTCACCCTGAAGCATAGATTATTTAAAATCTGTGATGCGTAACAGATCTTGCCAGACTAATTTAGTTGCCTTTTATGAGGAGGTGAGTAGGAACCTTGATGCTGGAATGGCAGTTGATGTCATCTACTTGGACTTTGCTAAAGCGTTTGATACAGTACCTCACAGAAGGTTAATGATCAAATTAAGGAATATTGGCCTAGAACATAATATTTGTAATTGGATAGAGAACTGGCTGAAGGATAGAGTACAAAGAGTGGTTGTAAATGGAACATTTTCTAATTGGACCAGTGTGGTTAGTGGAGTACCGCAGGGGTCAGTCCTTGGTCCTTTGCTGTTTAACTTGTTTATTAATGACCTGGAGGTGGGCATAGACAGTATTGTTTCTATTTTTGCTGATGACACTAAATTGTGCAAAACTATAAGTTCCATGCAGGATGCTGCCGCTTTGCAGAGCGATTTGACAAAATTAGATAACTGGGCAGCAAACTGGAAAATGAGGTTCAATGTTGATAAGTGCAAAGTTATGCACTTTGGTAGAAATAATATAAACGCAAACTATCTACTGAATGGTAGTGTGTTGGGGGTATCCTTAATGGAGAAGGATCTAGGGGTTTTTGTTGATAACAAGTTGTCTAATTCCAGGCAGTGTCATTCTGTGGCTACTAAAGCAAATAAAGTGCTGTCTTGTATAAAAAAGGGCATTGACTCAAGGGATGAGAACATAATTTTGCCCCTTTATAGGTCCCTGGTAAGGCCTCACCTTGAGTATGCAGTGCAGTTTTGGGCTCCAGTCCTTAAGAAGGATATTAATGAGCTGGAGAGAGTGCAGAGACGTGCAACTAAACTGGTTAAGGGGATGGAAGATTTAAACTATGAGGTTAGACTGTCGAGGTTGGGGTTGTTTTCTCTGGAAAAGAGGCGCTTGCGAGGGGACATGATTACTCTGTACAAGTACATTAGAGGGGATTATAGGCAGTTGGGGGATGTTCTTTTTTCCCATAAAAACAATCAACGCACCAGAGGTCACCCCTTTAGATTAGAGGAAAGGAGTTTCCATTTGAAGCAGCGTAGGTGGTTTTTCACGGTGAGGGCAGTGAGGTTATGGAATGCCCTTCCTAGTGATGTGGTAATGGCAGATTCTGTTAATGCCTTTAAGAGGGGCCTGGATGAGTTCTTGATCAATCAGAATATCCAAGGCTATTGTGATACTAATATCTACAGTTAGTACTAGTGGTTGTATTTATAGTTTATGTATGTGAGTGTATAGATTGGTAGGTGTGGGTTAGATGTGCTGGATTTACTTGGATGGGTTGAACTTGATGGACACAGGTCTTTTTTCAACCCTATGTAACTATGTAACTATGTAACAAAGAAGACAAGTAAAGATTAAGGCAAACCATGATGCTCTAGAAAGAGGGGTTGGAAAAAACAATGATGCAAGAAAAGGCTCCCAACCAGTTATGAGCAAATCTATCCAGAAAATTTGCAAAACGCAACTTTTTTAACATGACCACACCGTTATTATGCCATTTGCCATGACTGCGCCTTTATTTTTTACATGCTGCCCCTTTTTTGATGCGACTGATTGCCCGTTTAAACACAAATTCTATAAACAAGTATGATATGTGTTTCACGAAAGAATTTGCCAATGGTGAAATGCGGAATTTTGCTGTGAATCCATGCCTGGTGAAAAAATTCCCTCATCATTACTCCCAACTGTTGTGCAGCTACTGACGGAAACTCTTGTGTGTAGTAACACCAGTAACAATTGCACATAAATGTCTGCCTTTGTCCATTGTACACTCCAACTAAACACTGGATCATAGGCCATGGTCCTGCCCCCTCCCATTCTGGCATTGTGGGCAGATTTTTGGCTGCAGGATATTGCTACTTATCAGAAGCAAACTAATGGTTAAAAAACATAGAGTTACTGGAAAAGATTATTAATGAGTCAAATATAAAACGAGAGCAGTGAGTAACATAGCCAGTGGTCATTACCAAACATCATTTTGATGGAATTATTCATAAGTCCCATAAAAAATATACAAGAGCAAATAATTTGGTTATTTGTTTGGAAACTAATTTGTTTGTAACTAATAAATTCAGCTGCATATATATATATATATATATATATATATATATATATATATATATATATATATACCAAGTAAACGATACTCACAGGACTTACTTGAGAAAATTAGTGATTTATTATTCACAACATAGCACTGACGTTTTGGCTGTATCCGCAGCCTTTTTCAAAGTGAACACAAAACACAAAACACTCAGCATTTAAACCCAATATGGCGCCAAAAAAGTCTCTGATGATGTCATACATTCCAACTAGCAAACCTCCCATGTGTGTACGTGACCAAAAAATTTCTTAAAACACAAGTCTACTACATAAACATAAAAATGTGTATAAATGGTAGAGATTGAGCCCCACAAGAGGAGTAATACAAGTGTACAGAACACAAAGAAAAAATTAAATTGAAAGAAAAGAAAAGTTAAAAAGGTGTAGCACGTAACCTGCATTGGCTGAACTATAACTCACCGTCACGGGCCGACCGACGGGCGATAATTGATAAAACAACAGGGGTGTGGGTAGCAGGTAGCTTCGTTCAGATAGCCCAGAAATTATAAAGATCAGTATGATCAGTAGAAAAGCCAGGGTGGCCGCGTCACTCCTGCTTGCCGCTACGTTACCATGCTGTATGCACGTTGCTATGGTAACGAGGAGGCGAGTCGCGCTCCTCACGGGTCTTAATAGCGGCAAGCAGGAGTGACGCGGCCACCCTGGCTTTTCTACTGATCATACTTATAAGAATAAGTCATTTCTTATGCATCCCGTTGTCTTTTGTGAATCCAAATCTTCTACTCTACACAATTTCATGGCATATCTAGGGGAAAGGTAGAGTAAACAGGAGACCATCTGTACCAATGGAAAAAAACCTCTGGTACCAATCTTCCAGTTTAAAAGGGCTCATATTGCATATATCTTAAGGTTATACTGACACTTTAAAACAACATTGGATTTTTGAAATAATATCCCCAGGGCTTAAAAATAGATTTTTAAAGCTTACCTCAGCTTTAATGTGGCTAAGTGTCTATTTGTATGTGCAGCATGTACTTTAGCTCTAGTTTTGCATGAAGACTTACACTGATTTATTTTATTCTAATAAGTGGGTTTTATTAAGTTATTTCTAAAGATAAATACATCCAGAGCTGCCCTCTTATAAATGGGAAACTGCAAGTAAAATGCATAGGCTGCTTTATTCTCCCCTGGAATAAACGCTGCAGTCATTTGTCTATACAGGAGACTTTCTGTATCAGTTGCAGATAAGTTTTGCCATGGACTAGAATGCCAAGATTGGAGAAAGTTCCTACAGGAAGAGAACATGACTTTATGCAGAAGCTTTCACTGACCTATTATGTTGCCTTTAAACTAAAGGATAAGAAAAGAGTTTTTTAAGAAGTGAGGGGAAAAAATGACACAACCTTCAAGCCTGAGGCAATGTCTCACAGCTAATGGAGGACGGTTCCAGCAAGAATCATATATATCCTCTGTGTATACTGTGCAAGATTGGTGAATTAAATACGTCACTGCTTAATTCCGTCCCTTCTGAAGATTGCTTTTTTAAAGGATTTCATGGCATGATTACAGACAAAGACTTTCTATATTTCACAAAAGCTCTCACTATATATAAAATAGCAAAAAAAAAGAAGAAGAAAAAGAAAAATTTACATTAAGAAATGTGGACTGAGGCTGTCAGAGAACAATATTCAACACTTCATAAAAGACTTTTTAATAATAAAACACTCATGTTCCTCTGATGAAAAATAACTTTAATAACTTGTTTAAATTAATTCCCAGTAATATTTGGTGCAGTTCTCATGGATCCATGATATTACTCAGTGATCAGTAGGATTTAATGGACCTGTGTAACTGACAAGAGTTTATGCTTTGAGTGCATTTACTCAGATCTCAGAAACACATACAGTTCAGTACGACATGACAGAGAATTGTTGAGAACATTCAGTGGAAGGGAACTGCCATGATTCATAGACCTAGAGGAGAACTGCCATTTGCACTAAGCTCCTGGTGTTTCTTTGTGGCTCTGTTTATGGAAAGCTGAAAGAGAGATTAGGATTTATTTACTATTTCTCGGCAAAGGTCCAGGTGCTAAAATTGGAAGAGAAATGTGCACCATTAAAATATTGAAAACAAAGCGCCCCAGTTTAATAATGTTGTGTCTGAGGGCACCTTTCTATACACGTCAGTATGCCAGTTGCAACTTCTATTGTGCATAAGATGCAATGTACCTTCACATTATTGCATTGCAAAAGGAGGGGGTTGTTGAACCACAACTGGGTACTAGTGGCCAATTATCATTTATTATTTTTTGATTTATGCAACATTTTTGTCACTAAGAGAGAGAGAGTAATACACTCCAGCACATGGTACCTTCACATTTTTGCACTGCATAAGGAGGAGGTTGTTGAACTACAACTTGGTACTGAGGGATTGCCATAATATCAGTTTTTCGGCACAGTGTACTTTATTCAGTTTTTTCTGATTAACTTTTTATTAATTTGTCTATGAATTGAATAGTCCATATATTTAAAAAAAAAATTTAATGTGTAGTTTTATTGTACAAGTATGGGATCCGTTATCCAGAAACCAGTTTTCTTCTGCGTCCCTCCATGTCAGTACACATGGGTAGCATCGCCCCTCCCACACAGGAGGTAGGACCTATAACAAAGCCAATTAAAATGAATCCTGCCCTATAAGACCACCTGACTTCCTCCTCACCACTGTTATTTTTTGTCCTACCGGACAGGTAGGTAGGATCTCCCTCCTCAGTTTTTTTTTTTTTTTTTTTTTTTTCCCATCTTAGATCAGTGGAAGGGCTTACCAGGCTAGGTGCTGTTCCTGGAAAAGTAACTTGCTCTTCTTGGTGAACATTGGCAGAATGCGACAGCCCTCTTCCCTTTCTTGTTAAGTCAGGGTAAGGCTTTTGTGGGGTGTCTGGTAGTTCTCCCTATAGTTGTACTTATGGGCGCTACCCCCCTGGTTCTGGTAGGTCGCTGAGGGTGACATGTGGGTGATCCTGAGATTGCTCGTGTCACTAGGGATTCAGGGTTTTTTTTTCTGGCAGTGTGTCTGTCAGTTTCCTGCTTTCCAAGATGGCGTCGATGTAATCTTGTGTTTGCAGGCAGCCATCTTGGAATTGGGCAAAGGCTTCATTGCATGCATGAGTCCGTGCCCTGGTAAGTTTTTTCCTTTTGGATTGTTTTTTCACTTAGGTTGATTTTTGTTTCCCCTTTTTTGACATGAATCCCTCGGCCTCAAACTCTTCTGCCTTACAAGTTTGGTAAGTCCCTCCAGATTAATTTTTTCTTTTTTTTTTTTTTTAACTTCGGTGTAGACACAGAGGGATGTTTCCCGGGTAATGGAGAAGAATTTACCTGATGCCCCAAATACGCAAAATGTTCAAATTGATGCCTATTGGGAAGAAATGCAGGTGTGGGCATACCCATGGTCCTAGCCTTGTGCTGAAATAGCCCCCCTGCGCTACTCCCAACTACGCACAGTATTCAAACTGATGCCTATTTGGTAGGCTACAGGTGTGGGTTTTTTCCACATTTTTACCTGTAAGCTAACTTAGCCTCCATTTTTCCTGTGTTTTTTGTGAGGCTTTAAGGACTCCTGCCCTGTGAAATGATTGATTAAGGGCCATGGGTATGGATATGGGCTAGTGTCAGCTTAGCCTGAATCCGTTGAGTATGATTCCTCAGTTTCCACTATGTGTCTAAAATGCTCTGTGCACTGGGAAACCTGCATACTAATTAGCAATTATATCCCTCAGCTGAAAGCTGTCAGGGTTCTTGCTGGAGGTCCCATCCTGCAGACAGTCTCTTCTGGTAAGGTGCACTTCTTTTACTTATAATTTCTTATGTTTTATTGTGAGCCTGAGGCCTCTGTGCAGACACAGTGGGTAATTGTGCTCTTTATTACACCAGGTGCTTCTATAGCTGTTTGGTGTTGCACTACTGCAGAAGTATTGTTTCTTCTTCCCCTCTCATATTGTGTGCTCACAATTAGCAGCCATTTCCCAGGTTTCACTGGAGTTTGCATTCTGCTGACTAGCTTTGCTGCTGGGTAGGTGCTTGTGTTTATCTGGGGCACCTTGCTTACTTTTGCTAGTTTTTTATCCCAAGCTTAAGTCCTCTGTGCAGACACAGCAGGTATTTGTGCTCCTGTTTTTACCAGGCACTTCCAGCAATGATTGGGGGTTTGCTCAGCTTTAGCAGTATTGTTCCCCCTTTCTCTCTCTCTGATATTACTGTATGTGCGTGCTCCCTATAAGCAACCTACTCGGGTTTCTAACAGGGATTTGCTTTTCCACCAAGCCAGTGCTATCTGGTAAGGAGCTGTTTGCTTATGGGTCACTTCACATTTAAGTTTTATTGTGAGCCTCCTCGGTGGCAGACACAGGTGATTGCCTTTTATTTCACATTGTTTTCTCTTAGAAATTTCTTTCTCTCTGGTGGCTCAGGTTGAGCCTAGTTATAGTTCAACCTCTTCCACTGATGGTTGGTGGCTGCCTGGTTCCCATCCTCCTTATGGCCCTTGGCCCGCTTGTCTGCTGGCATTTGGCTTGGCCCGCTTGTCTGCTGGCGTGTGGCTTGGCCCGCTTGTCTGCTGGCGTGTGGCTTGGCCCGCTTGTCTGCTGGCGTGTGGCTTGGCCCGCTTGTCTGCTGGCGTGTGGCTTGGCCCGCTTGTCTGCTGGCGTGTGGCTTGGCCCGCTTGTCTGCTGGCGTGTGGCTTGGCCCGCTTGTCTGCTGGCGTGTGGCTTGGCCCGCTTGTCTGCTGGCGTGTGGCTTGGCCCGCTTGTCTGCTGGCGTGTGGCTTGGCCCGCTTGTCTGCTGGCGTGTGGCTTGGCCCGCTTGTCTGCCGGCGTGTGGCCCTTGGCCCGCTTGTCTGCCGGCGTGTGGCCCTTGGCCCGCTTGTCTGCCGGCGTGTGGCCCTTGGCCCGCTTGTCTGCCGGCGGGGCCCTTGGCCCGCTTGTCTGTCGGCGGGGCCCTTGGCCCGCTTGTCTGCCGGCGTGTGGCAGGGCCCATGGCCCGCTTGTCTGCTGGCCCGCGTGTTTTCTGGTGTTTGTTGTGACCCTTAGCCTGTGTGTCCGCTGGTGTCTGTCTTGGCTTGCGGGTCTGCTGTGCAGGGCCGCTGGCTCTGAGTGGTCATTGGGGTCTTGGTTCATGTGGCCATTGTTTTTTGGCTTATGGGACGCTGGTTCTTGCCATTGCCCTTGGCCCTTATGTTGCCCTACAGACTTGTGTGGTCACGGGCCCTTGTTTTGGCCTTTGACCCTTGCACCCAGGGGTTTTGGTTGGCCCTTTGCTTTCTTAGGGATTGGCTTATGTGTTAGCTGGTCTCAGGATAGCCTTTGGTGCTGATGTCCGCTTTTGTTGGTGTGGCCCTTGGTGCATGTGGATTCTGGGTTTTGCCTTAGTTATAGCCTGGTGTTGTCTTTTGGGCCATGGACATGCTTGAGGGTCTGCCCTATGGCAGTCCTAGATAAGGCTAGGGTTATTGCCTCCCAGGACCTCTGACCTTGGTTTCAGTGCTTGCTTGCTTTCTTTATCCAAAGGTTGGCATGTTTGCAGCGGGAGTGCTCATGCTTGGATTCACATTCGCTATTTGGCAATGTTTGGTTGTTTGGGTGCTATGGCTTGTGTGCTATCAGCCCTTCCCTCTGGGATTTTGTCTTCGTGGTGGTTGCATTGGCACACCAGGTGTACATTCAGGCCGGCTAGTTTGTGCAACATTGCCTTGGTGTGCATTGCCTGACATGTATTTTGACTTTAGGATATAGATTGGTGTGCAGACTGTTATTTGTCTTAGCATCAGCAGTTGCTTGCACAGTGCTTATACCAGTGTTGCTGGTTCATTAGCTTCTTATGTTCCCCAGTTTGGTTGGGCTTAGTGGACTTTGAGGGCTGCAGTATCTCTGTATTTGTGGACATCTGCATCAGTGCCTTGTTGGTTCTTCTTTTGAAGATGATTGCCCAAGCATTTTTGAGCTGCTCCCATTGAGCTGTGGAGTAGATGCTTGCAGGTGACAAGCTTTATTTTCTAGTGCCACTGTTTGGGGCTTAGGGTCAGTTTCTTAGCCTCAGCACTAGTGGGTTATATATCCTAGTTGTTGCCAGTTCTGGTGTGTTTCTCTGGCCTGCTAGCTGTGCTAAGTTAGTTATACTATTGAGCTGGTTAGGCCAGGATTATGGTTGTGTATGCAGTGAGCGTCTGGGTATTGTGAAAGGCCCTCTGTTCTGTGAAAGAACTCTTGTTGCAGGGAATGGTCATTTTTTGCCTTGGCTTGCTTGTCTCTCATATTATGTTATATGCAGTAGTAGGAAAATTTGAGTTTTGGTTGTCAGCCACTTACTTATACCTTGGGGCATTGTTGTTCTTTTTGGTTGTTCAGCATTCTTATCTCATTTTCAGGGTTTCATCAGTGTCCCTGTTTCCTTTACGGGATGTTGGCCTTGTTTTGGCCTTTCTTGCTCTTGTTTGGTTTTGTACCTTTTGTTTCCCACCCCTTACTGTTTTGTGGGGCATGGCTTGGTAGATCCCATGTGTACTGACATGGAGGGACGCAGAAGAAAAGGAGAATTTCACTTACCTTCTTGACGTAAATTCTATTTCTTCTAGTCCCGACATGTCAGTACACATGGGTAGCATCGCCCCTCCCACACAGGAGGTAGGACCTATAACAAAGCCAATTAAAATGAATCCTGCCCTATAAGACCACCTGACTTCCTCCTCACCACTGTTATACATTTGCCATAGCAGTACAGGAAGCAAAATTGGGATGGGAAACCTGTACTGACATGTCGGGACTAGAAGAAATAGAATTTACGTCAAGAAGGTAAGTGAAATTCTCCTTATCCAGAAAGTTCAGAATTATGGAAAGGCCATCTCCCATAAACTCCATTATAAGCAAATAAATCACATTTTTAAAAATGATTCACTTTTTCTCTGTTATCACTGGTGGGATGGCATACGTGGTGCAGAAATTGCCGATGTTGCCTCTCAAGGCAACTTCGGCGATTTGGGCAAATTGCCACTCCGCGTATGCCATCCCACCGGCGATTTACATTCTAGCCAGTGGGATGGCATTTCAGAGAGATTAGTCACCCGCGACAAGGGCGATTTGTCACGTGGCAACTAATCTACATGTCTGTCATGGACCTAACATTTGTAGCTTACCATTCTGGTATGTCCAAGAAGTGACAGATAGACAGCACATCCAGCTAAGGTTTGCTTACTTTTCTGTCTGACCTGTCTATACAACTTCTCGCTTGTCTCTAATCTGTTTGTACATACCTGCAATGTTCCTTTTAATGAACTAAATCATAGCAATACAAATATCTAGCTTCCACATAATGACTCATGGAAATAATGGCAGCAATAATTTATACAAATAAATCAAAAGCAAATTGTGCTCAGTATTTCCCATTTCACAGCTCATATAAAAATGTTACACAACATTTTCAGCATGTTTGTAGAGTTCTGATACTAACTAAGCATAAACACTGGCATTTTGAGGTTTGACTTAATTACACAATGTGACATATTCACACATTAACATTTTTATCTTTAAAATGCTAACACAAGTGGCGTGTATTGTGGTCTGATCCTGAGTGTTTACCTTAAATTGCTGCCATAAGGCAAGAGAGACCTGCCGCTGTCTCAGAAATAAAACCTTTTTATTACTTTACATAACATTTTTCATTGTTTTCTGGTAAAAGTTAACACCTTTTTTTTCGAACACTGATGTTTTCTTAGACTATTTTGGACTGGTAATACCAGGCTTTGCACTCACATTGAAGGTCAGATTGTCAGTGATCCTCTCTGTGCACTTCCTGTATAGTCATTTAAACCTAAGCTTTCTGGCTGGTATTAGTGGTCTAAAACTCCTAATAAATCTGGAACTGCTAATAAAATTGCAAAAGGTTTAGATCCTATTTAGGGCAAGAACTCACAGAATGATTGAGTCGCCCGTGATAGATCTCTGCTATAGCGGGCAACAAACCGCTCCAAAAAGGCTTTCCATAGGCAACAACAGGAGTCGCCGGTGGAAAGCCCTTTGCATCTCTTCTCTTCTTTTTCTGAAGTCATGGAAAGTTGCCTGCAGGAGGAAACTGCAGTTGTGTCCAGTTTGCCAAACTGTGAATGCACTTCATTGCAAATTGGGCGCAGTTGCGTTAAGTATTTTCAAAGTCTTCCAGGCATCATTCCCTGTGTTTGGCATGCGAGTGACATGCACCCTATTCTTTTGGTGCAACTTAACTGCACCAATTGATGCAGGACGCTTAGGGAACCCTAGAGCTACCAACTGGTCTGGAGGTGGCAGTAGCTCCAGGGTTCTCTTGCATCATGAGGCACAGCGGTGCTCAGCTAGGAACTGAGCGGCGCTGAGCGCAACTATACATTTTGATGCCATTACCTTTACTAAAGTGGTTTTATGCACAACTGATTGTGGGGAAGTTGCGGGGATCGCAGCTGCTCTTGTGGACATAAATGAGCTCTACTGTTTGCCCAGGTGCGATAACAAATTGCAACCAATAGGAGACTTTCTTTTAATCAGTGACCTTTGCACCTTTTACTAGTTATATTATTCGTATAGTTAATGGGTGTGTAGTCTATATTACTTTGATTTTCAAAGCTTGTGAATTGCGGTCACTGAACAAGTCATTGTTGAGACAAGTATTATGTGTCTGCTTTTTACAGATATTGTATCATGGTCAGCTAAGATATGAAAAATAGCAAACTTTAAAGGCATGGGTGATGTGCCTATGGGCTGGTGCATCCTGTAAATATTGAATTATAATTATATTGTTTCATACTGAAATTGACCTTTAAAATGAAGCAAACTTAAAGCTAACAGAAGTTAGGAGACAAAAATTTCATGAACAGGTATTTGCTTCAAAGAACTGTTGGTGGAGCCGACGTGAGTTTAATAGAAAAAACAATAAATAGTTTCATTTTTAGAAGGCTGGATCACGCAAAAGATTATTTTCAAATGTGGGCTCTGAAATAATAAAGACTATTTTTGGTGAGAGTTAGGATATACTGTATTAATCTGGCAGACAGATGGTGCCAGACATATCTCAAAGGAGTAATCACAGTTTGCAACTGTCTTTTGACTGGTGTATCTGTTCTACATCATGTGATCATTAAACATCTTTCTCCTAAAGAGGATGAATCATTCAAGGAAAGGTCTTCGTTTGTGCCTGAGGTTTGTTCTGGGATGATCTCATGCAAGTTCTGAAGAATAAAACTACGGGGATTTACAGTAAACTATTTGCAGTCAAAGGCCAGCTGTACAGACAGGGGACTGCACCACTTGCAGTATACACTGAGGTGTGCCTCTGGATAGAAATTCCCCAGGGAATCTATAAGAATAGCAAAGGCTGAGGTCCCATCAGCTGATCTTCTGACACTCATATAGTTTAATATTCTATGTCAACACATTTAGGTTTGTTAGAAGATAAAATCTTTATGTGTAACCCCTATTTGGCTTTAAAAACAGGCAACACCAGCTAGAATGGCTTTAGAGCATGGGGTACATAGGACTCTACACATCAGATGGGCTTTCGCTATGTGGAAATATCCTTGGGGTGTAGTGAACTACAACTCACTTAGGCTGTGTGCAAAGTAATAGAAAAGAATGGTCGTCAGAAGGTTCTTTGCAATGAAACAAATGGTAACTTGTTTATTGTCCCAGACAAGTAGTGCGCAGGGTTGTAGATAATACTCACATGGAGGAAATAGCAGTCTAACACTCTGAGGATAGAAAGAAAGGATGTCCACCAGTTTATCCCACCAATGAGTCTGGGCACCACATTGGAGGGCAGTCTGGACAAATACCTCAGGTCCTCAGGATGAATACCTTAGCCATTTAGGATCTCAACAGCTGACTATGGATCAGGGATTTACACTAGCCTGAATCCTGTGTCTTAACCATGGCCCTATGCTAAGGCAACAATGCCTGTAAGGAAGGATACTTCCCAGCTAACCTCCTGGTTGGAGTCAGAAACTGCTCTTTCTACCTATGCCTCTCTGCCTCACTTTCCTAGAAAGTGCTCTTTACTATCTAGCTATTCCTCGTTCACGGGGTCCCTGTTCCCCGACTTTCTCTAGAGTAAGATGTTTCTCTAGGGTAGATTGGCTTTACTGGAGCCCTGTTGATCCCAGGCTCAGTGGACCTTCCACCTGAGTCAACAGATGCAGCCAAGAAATATCCACCCCTTTGCTAAACACTATATTAGAGTGCAAAGGGAGTGGTCAAACTATGAACCAATAAGGCACAGAATGCAAATGGTCAAACTAGATACATGGGTCTTTGCCCAGTAATAGCATAAAAAAGGAAATGGTAGGGTTTAAAGCCATAGGGGCATATGAACCCTATGGGTCCCTATATATATGTTTTCATTGAAAGGTGATGAAGCTTCTGTTACACCTGTGTTAAGGTAGGAGGAAACAAATACAGGTGACTTTATAAAGAATCTAAAAGTCAAAGCAACCCGTTTTCTGCTAAATGGGTTTATGTAATAATTCTTGCCTGAAGTGATTATATCACGGAATAAGTTTACGATAAGACTATAGATCATGGAGATATCCTACAAAAACTGTGTTCGACTTGTTGTGCATTGCCAACAAGTGATTTCAAGTTTGGGGTCAGATTTTTTTTTTGTTTCTATGAATTTGATTTGCTGTTAGCAAGTAAAAGTTAGCATTTCATTGGCAGAATAATCATATAATCAATAATCATAGACTCAACTGAAAGTAGGAAAGCATCCAAAGCTATGATTGTGCCAGAAACATTCTTGCCTCAAATACATTGTTGGATGCCAATTCACAGCAACTTTGGCATGCGTATGTTTTGTCACATGGATTGCCATTTTGCCACATGTGCAGTAAAAGATTGGTAAAGATTCTGAGCCTGCTGATACGGAATGATCTCTCCATCACGGCCCATGCCTCCTTAGTTTGCTGCCTTTGATTTTTGCTGTCTGTCTTCACCCCTGCCCTTCCCATGACCTGGTTTCTATGTCTGTTCCTGCTAAGCCTATAGTGGGAGTTGTATCCTGCTTCATGCACTCCTTTTACTTCTCCACTGAGCTCAGACTCTGTTTTAATAAGACAAGGGGACACATTTACTAATCCACGAACGTCTGAAAAGCGTCCAAATTCGTTTTTTTTCGGAATGATCGGTATTTTGCTATTTTTTCGTAAATTGTCACAACTTTTTCGTAGCCGTTACAGCTTTTTCATAAATTGTCGCAACTTTTTTGTAGCGTTACTACTTTTCATAGCCATCGTGCCAAGTACGAAAGTTTCAGATTCATTCAAGCTTCAGTATCGTGACTTTCCTTGGGCCAGGTTGGAGCTGCAGGGTGCCATTGAGTCCTATGGGAGACTTTCCTTGGGCCAGGTTGGAGCTGCAGAGTGCCATTGAGCCCTATGGGAGACTTTCCTTGGGCCGGGTTGGAGCTGCAGAGTGCCATTGAGCCCTATGGGAGACATTCCTTGGGCCGGGTTGGAGCTGCAGAGTGCCATTGAGCCCTATGGGAGACTTTCCTTGGGCCAGGTTGGAGCTGCAGAGTGCCATTGAGCCCTATGGGAGACTTTCCTTGGGCCGGGTTGGAGCTGCAGAGTGCCATTGAGCCCTATGGGAGACTTTCCTTGGGCCGGGTTGGAGCTGCAGAGTGCCATTGAGCCCTATGGGAGACTTTCCTTGGGCCGGGTTGGAGCTGCAGAGTGCCATTGAGCCCTATGGGAGACTTTCCTTGGGCCGGGTTGGAGCTGCAGAGTGCCATTGAGCCCTATGGGAGACTTTCCTTGGGCCGGGTTGGAGCTGCAGAGTGCCATTGAGTCCTATGGGAGACTTTCCTTGGGCCGGGTTGGAGCTGCAGAGTGCCATTGAGCCCTATGGGAGACTTTCCTTGGGCCGGGTTGGAGCTGCAGAGTGCCATTGAGCCCTATGGGAGACTTTCCTTGGGCCGGGTTGGAGCTGCAGAGTGCCATTGAGTCCTATGGGAGACTTTCCTTGGGCCGGGTTGGAGCTGCAGAGTGCCATTGAGCCCTATGGGAGACTTTCCTTGGGCCGGGTTGGAGCTGCAGAGTGCCATTGAGCCCTATGGGAGACTTTCCTTGGGCCGGGTTGGAGCTGCAGAGTGCCATTGAGCCCTATGGGAGGCTTCCAAAATCATGCAAAGTCTGAAAGTTTTGCCCGCCGTTTACGAGCGCTCAATACGAAAAATTCGTGACAATATACGAGCAAATCGTAACGGCTACGAAAAAGTCGCGACAATTTACGAAAAAGTCGTAATGGCAACAAAAAAATCGCAAAAGAACCTAAAAAGTTGCAAAATGTTTGTTTCCAATCCGAATTTTTCCCATTCGGATTCGTGGATTAGTAAATCAGCCCCAAGGTGTAGGAGATGCTAAACCTTATCTCTATGGACTCCTCATTTGTATTGTTATAGATTTCTGAAACCACTAGCCACGGAGGCAGCCATTGAGGCTGAAAAATGAGAAAAGGCACAAGTTACAAAGCAGATAATAGATAAGCCTGATAAAACACCATCATATTATATAAGGATTATCTGTTATCTGCTATGTAACCTGTGCTTTTTCTCCCTTTTCCAGCTTGAATGGCTGCCCCCATGACTACACAGCAGCTTTGTTTATATAAACTGTAGTAGTGTTTGCTAAATTATATTGTTTTTATATAGTCCTATGAAAGTATTGATGGATTTTTTCCTAGGGACTTGGGCCATTCTCTGGTGCATCTAAAGTACATCTTCATAGTCATATCGAAATATAAACCTTTTGTCAAGGTAGTGGCAATCAGATGCCCTTCTCTACCCTGACACCACAATGACTTGCTGCCCAGAACTTAGCATATAATTACAATTATACCGGTATAGGATCCATTATCCAGAAACCTGTTATCCAGAAATAACAAATTACAGGAAGGCCATCTCCCATGGACTCCATTTTAATCAAATAATTCCATTTTTTAAAAATGATTTCCTTTTTCATTGGAATAATTAAATAGTACCTTAATCCAAACTAAGGTAGAATTGATCCGTATTGGAGACAAAACAATGCTGTTGGTTTTATTTAATGTTTAAATGATTTTTGGTAGACTGAAAGTATGGTGATCCAAATTACAGAAACATCCATTATCTGCAAAACCCCAGGTCCTGAGCATTTTGGTCAAAAAGTCTCATACCTGTAATTTGACAACACCCAACAAAATGGCTGTGCTGGGCCAAGCCAGCCAGGTGCCCTAGCAACCCAGTCAGCCGCCGCACCTGTGCCGATGTGCTTGTTCCTGTGTGATTGTTCATTCAAACAAGTGCAGTCACAAGGGGCCAGACTATGGGTAGGCAACACAAGAGGTACATGCCTAGTGCCCCCCCCCCCACCATGCGCATCCTGCCTACCACTAGTAATGGTCCCACAAAATGCCTAGATGAGAGGTATCCTGGTAAATATTTGATCTTTTATTTAAAAATGCATCTTATTTATGGAATAGATTTTCGTTCTGTTTGCTTTCAGATATTTCAGTGATAAAATTTATTTTCATTTTTAGCAGTTGTTCTTCATCAAACCTTAATTTTTCTACTTAGTATTTTTCAGTGGCCGGATAATGATCATCAGTCTTCCATTTATTACTCTATAGTTTGAAAAGGTTCAAAAGAGAGACGGATTATTGCCAAATACCACATCCCCCAATGTAAAGCTGTCTACTTATTTTTCTAGACATTACAAATCCTACAGGATTGTTGCGCATTGGGATAAAGAAACACCTGTGCGATGTTGCACTCCAATACCAAATTTCATTCCACAAAAATGATGTGGGAGGAATTATATTAGCACGGAGTCAGCTCAGGCAATAGTCGAAAACACTACAGCTTTCATCTATTGCACACATGCTTGTGAGTTTTCCTTCATGCCAGGAGAAATCACTTCTCTGAATAATACGTCTGGAAAAAATGATGCTAAGGCAGACATTTGCTTCTGGTGGAATCCCCAGTGGACATTTTGAAGTCATCTAGATTTCAGGCCAGCAAATGCTAATGCAGTAAGTACAGCTGATTTATATCAGGACAGATTTCACTGAAGCTTTACACAAAGACATCTTAGTTGGATTTTGTTCCATTGAGCTTCATGCTGAAAAAAAAAGTAACTTTAAAAAAAAAAAAAAAGTTCTATTATGTAATATTATAAAATGATAATTAACTGATGCAGTATAATCGCTCCACTGTGCTTTATTTCATTATCTAGAAACCCATTATCCAGAAAGGATGGAAATACAAGGATAACGTTTAACTTTAATTAACATTTAATAATTGCACAATCTATCATTTTGTTTTAAAACTCCAGTAAGGAATGTTAAAGGGGTTAAGTCTGCCCACATGCAGTAACCAATAGCAACTAATCAGCAGGTAGCATTTTACTTTGCTATTTAAAAGCAAACATCGTATTGGTTGCTATGAGTTACTGCTACTTGGCAAACTACATAAGGGGGTAAAAATGCTCAATCTTTTTTAATGCACTTGATAAGTCACTAAATACGTTTCTGTATTCACGAATGTTACTATATTATATCTTACTACAAAAAATGCTAATACAGTTATAAGATCTGTTATCTGGAGGAATGCTTGGGACTTCAGCTACTCGGAATAGGGCATCTTTCTGTAATGTGGATCTCTATACCTTAAGGGGCAGATTTATCAAAATGTGAGTTTAGAGCTTAATACATAAAAAATCACCCATTCTGTTCCTATCTTAAGAAGTATATTTACCAAATGGTGAGTAACTTTCATCATTGATAAATATTCTTCTAAAAACCCTTAGGAATGAATAGAACATGGGTGAGTTTTTTGTATTAAGCTCTAAACTCTCATTTTGATAAATCTGCCACTAAGTCTGCTAATAAAAAAAAAACATTTAAAAATCCTATAGGATTGTTTTGCCCCAATATGGATTCCTGCAGCTTAGTTACCATCAAGTACAAGGTACTGTTTTATAACTACAGAGAAGCAGCAAATCATTTTTAAAAATTAGAATTATTTTCTTAAAATTGATTATATGGGAGATGGACTTCCCACAATTCAGAGCTTTCTGGATAACAGGTTTACAGATAAGGGATCCCATGCTAGTGCATGCAAAAGGAAAATTTGGTACTGCACAGACAAAAATGTCTACATTGTGTATATAATTTCAAATTAAATTCCCCTTTAGGTACTAAAAAGACTTGAGGTATTTTATAAAAAGTGAGCAAGATGCACAAAAACTAGGACAAAGCAGCAGATTCTTATCTGGAGTACACCTCCTTACCTTGTACAGGTATGGGACCTATTACCCAGAATGCTCGGGACCTGGGGTTTTCCAGATAAGGGATCTTTCTGTAATTTGGATCTCCATAACTTAAGCCTGCTAAAAATCATATAAATATTTAATAAACCCAATAGGCTTTTTATGCCTCCAAAAAGGATTAATGATATCTTAGTTGGGATCAAGTACAAGGTACAGTTTTATTATTACAGAAAAAAAAAGGAAATCATAATTTTAAAAATTAGAATTATTAGCTTATAATGGAGTCTATGGGAGATGACCTTTCCATAATTTGGAACTTTCTGGATAACGGGTTTCCGGATAAGGGATCCCATACCTGTATTTGGCCCTGACACTATCAGGTGTAAATGTTAATGTCTTAATACACAGAAGGGTGCATATTCACTGTTAAACTATAGATAATTTGATAGGACTTCCCTTGTGCTTCTGGGCCCTGGGCTCTGTAACTTGCACTGAATGAGCAACAAAGGCTCAGCCTGCATAATGGAGCATTTCGCATTGCACCAGGGTCAGGCGCAAGTACTACATTTATGGTGTCCTAAGACTTGGGCCTCCCCTTTGGTAACTAAGCTCATAAATATTTTCTCTCTTTTTTATTTTCTCTTTCTTTTGCATCTGATAAAAAATGTTATTTATTTGGCAGTGTGCAGAACAAGATTTTGCTTGTCTTTGCTATATCATCTTGTAGATTGTTACATCCAGGTCTGGACTGGAAGTCAAAATAGGCCCTGGTATTTCAAGTAGACAGAGGCCCAAACAGCCCCCACCAGCCCAATAAACAGTGACTGCCTGTGGCACCTTACAGCAGCCCCTCTGGCATTTGCCAGAATCCATAGATTGCCCATCCAGGCCTGCTTACATCACCATTTTAGTCATGTAATTCAAAGCTGCAAATAGGGTACCTGTAAAGCCTGTGAGCTCTATGGGGGGAATGTAATAAAAAAAATTGCCTTTGTTCGAATTTTATGTGGGCTTTGCGAACACGGAAGCTGTTTAGCGACCACTTTGGACAGTGGAAGAAAGTTTGGGAATGTTATTGTTTGTGCAGTGTATGTAATAAAACTTCTTCATAAAAGAGTTTTTACGTTTGCTCCAAAAGATTATGGCACCTTCAGGCATGCCTTAAAAAGTTCACAATGCACAATTAAAATTCGCAATGCAATAAAAGTCTAATGAACAATATTACAATGCAAAATGCAACATTTTATTCTTATTTGTATGCATTTTTTTTTTACATTTTTTTATTACATATCCCCATTAATGTTTGTGTTATAGGTCCCATCCCTAACTCATCTCCCAAGTGGTCTTCTCAAGATATATAGGAAGTTACTTTGTTCCACAAATCTTTTTTTTCCCATTTTACATGATGGATTATTTGTGTGCACATTTAAAACATTGTTTAATGATTGTCTTGAAATCTTTATCTTACATAATATTTATTTTGGCTGTGTTGTATTTGCTCTCCCCCTTATCTATATATATGTATGTATACTGTCTGTATATACAAAAATGTACATGCCACTAAGAAAATCACTCTTTATATTTTACCAAGCTCCGTTGAGTGCTATCATTTTTGAACTTTTGCATACTTTGATTATTTAAGCACCCTGGCATTTATATTTCAAGTTTAGAGTGCTCCCCTTTGGCATCTGGGATCTCTCTCTCGCTCTCGCTCTCGCTCTCGCTCTCGCTCTCGCTCTCGCTCTCGCTCTCGCTCTCGCTCTCGCTCTCGCTCTCGCTCTCGCTCTCGCTCTCGCTCTCGCTCTCGCTCTCGCTCTCGCTCTCGCTCTCGCTCTCGCTCTCGCTCTCGCTCTCGCTCTCGCTCTCGCTCTCGCTCTCGCTCTCGCTCTCGCTCTCGCTCTCGCTCTCGCTCTCGCTCTCGCTCTCGCTCTCGCTCTCGCTCTCGCTCTCGCTCTCGCTCTCGCTCTCGCTCTCGCTCTCGCTCTCGCTCTCGCTCTCGCTCTCGCTCTCGCTCTCGCTCTCGCTCTCGCTCTCGCTCTCGCTCTCGCTCTATATATATATATATATATATATATATATATATATATATATATATATATATATATATATATATATATACGAATTGGGAAAAGAAGCCGCACTCACAGGACTTAAGTACAAAAATAAAAAACTTTTAATGGTAAATCAGTAAACTGAGTTCACTGATTTACCATTAAAAGTTTTTTATTTTTGTACTTAAGTCCTGTGAGTGCGGCTTCTTTTCCCAATTCGTGTTCATTCTAATTTTGAGGATTGCACCCAGGCCAAGCTGTGGATTATACGTGAGTGCCAGTATTTCATTTTGTTTTTATATATATATATATATATATATATATATATATATTGTAAGAGAAGCACTGGGAAACAGCTTGATGCAGTGTTTATCGTATCCTAGATTCCTGTAATACGTGTGGTAACTTCAGCAAATATCAGTTTTGCAATGGGAAAAACAAAGTGTTTATTTTGCTGTTGTTTGTGGAGTCACAGGGGGGGGGGAGTGGAAGTCCTCCATTCCTATTGGCTGCTCCAGGTAAATTGGGTTCCCAGACAGGTAGCTGCATAGTGATTGGGCTGGAGCTGTGCATTGGTTGGCTCCATAAGGAAAGAAGCTGGGGGTTTCAATGTAAGAGAGAGAGAACCTTGCTAAAAGCAGGAGCTGCTGGGTTGAGTGATCTTGCTTCCTTATAAGTCTGAAAAGCTTATTTATACTGAACTGCCTGTGCCTCTGCTTTAAAGTGTCTGGAAGTGTACACAAAGGTCTATTCCCCAGTGAGACCACGGTCCAACTACCTGAAATCATTACAATATATATATATATATATATATATGCACACTCTTTTGAAGCTTCACTTAACGTTTGACTGAAGAATAACTGAAAGGAAAATTGTGTTGAAGAGCTGAAATAGTGCTCATTATGAAAAAAACCAGCTGCTGAATCAAAGAGGCTTTGTAATGAGTGTTTAAGTGTAGCTGCAGGAGGCCATAACAGCACATGGCTAGGTTCATCCTGTCCATAGAAAATCCATTACTCAGAGAACCCAAATTGTGTGAGTAGCACAAAATGTCATATTAATTCCGTATGTGCCAAAGCCATTTGTCTATAGTCATCTTAGGCACTAAGGTCAGTGAGAGTTCCTTCTTATGAAGTACAAGTGACAGAATAAAGTGAATGCTTTAAGCAGGAGGAAAATCTTACGGATTAAAACAATAAAAAAAAAAAGATTGTCCAAAATCGGGAAACCCATATAAGGAATTGTAAGCTCTTTTGGGCAGGGCTCTCTTCACCTCTTGTATCGGTTATGGATTGCTTTATATGTTACTCTGTATGTCCAATGTATGTAACCCACTTATTGTACAGCGCTGCGGAATATGTTGGCGCTTTATAAATAAATGTTAATGTAATGTAATAAGGAACACAGGAAAAGATAAAACTATTTATGTTCACAAATGGTCAAACAATAAGTTAAAATCTATAAGTATTTTCAGTCACAGTTCAGCTAATATCGGTTTCCTACTTCGTTTACTCGTTTTCCTTTGAAAGTCTTCCTGGAAACCTTGAGCCAGGCAGATAAAAATAGAGGACTTGGCATTGCAGCCACAGAGCATTGTTAAGCCTTAGAGAGCACAATCAGAAATACAGCCGTTACAAATGTTTACAATCCATTCCTATTAATGTGAGAAAAGGCCACATACAGTCTAATTTAGCATGGAAATAAAATTAATCATGCATTGACACTATCCTAAAAAGTACTTAGACCCACACACTAGTGAGCACCAATGAGCCTGTTCAGCCAGTTCTGACGAATTCGGCACAAATGTGCACATGTACTGAACACTGGGAAACCACTAGGTACCACCAGCCTGACCCTGGCAATAATACCAGGGTTCCTCTAGTTGGTTGTGTCCTTAAACGCAGCTGACTTCTATCAGGTTAAGTGAATGCTGTTATTGATGCTACAAGCATTGGTGCACTGGCTATAATGTCATCCACTTTTCTGACAATAGAAAAATTCTTCGGCACACCACTCCCGTATCTCCACAGGGTGCTTCGATTCCTCAGCTGCTCCCAAGCCATTCCATGTACTTTACAAAGGGAAGAAGCACACCAATTTGTTTGCTGTCCCTTTCAACACATTTATTGCAGAAAATAAGTGGCACAAGCGTTCGGGGGTTACCCCCTTCTTCAGGTGCAATACACACAAGTGAACACATTACATTAAATACTTTTCTCCACTTTTCTGACCACAACTTAGGCAGAGAAACTTCCAGTCCCTAAAACAATATAATCGTGTAAAAATACAGGTATGGGATCCGTTATTCAGAAATCCATTATCCAGCAAGCTCCAAATTACAGGAAGGCCATCTCTCATAGACTCCATTTTAATCAAATAAATCAAATTTTTAAAAATTATTTCCAACAAGGTACTGTTTTATCATTACAGAGAAAAGGGAAATAGTTTTTAAAATTTTGAATTATTTGATTAAGTTCACTGCCTTAATTCATAACTTTTTGGATAATGGGTTTCTGGATAACAGATTCCATACCTGAATATCATAACAGAACAATATGTCAAGCCACCAGAATGTGTTGATCAGTAGGACACAATTCTGTTATACTATAAGGGTGAAGACACACCAAGTAGCAGCTACTTGGTGTGGCTACTAAAAAAGACAATGCTGATCATTTACTGATAATTGTCCCTACGTGTGTTTTAGCAGAGGCAATTCTCAGTATTGTCTATGGCACGGGATTTTCTGGTGTTTAGTAGCCTTGAAAAAGTAGCTGCTACTAGTAGCCCAGTGTGTCTTCACCCTAAGGGTCCCATCACATCATTTAACCCAAAAATACACAATGCAAGCTAATAAATGGATTAAAGATTTAGAAATGCTGGTATAAAAAAAAAATTGGTAAGTCTGACTACCAAGAGGTAGCCAATTATATAATTGATAAATGACCCAAACTGTACTTTCCATACCATGAGAAAAAAAAACCTTGCAAGCTATAGTGAACTCTAAAACTCAAATACAGTGAAAAAAAAAGGATATAATAAAGTAAAACAGATCATAAAATGGTTGAAGAAAGGCCACAGCTAGGATTTATAAGAACATATTAACTTCACCAGTACTGCAAACTAATACTTCAGATGTACGGGGGATATAATAAATGTTGTAAACTGAAGAAAATGTACACAAATAAGAATAAAAAATTGCATTTCGCAATGTAATATTGTTCATTAGGCAGTTATTGCATTGCGAATTTGAATTGCGCATTTCAAACTCTTAAGACATTCATTAAGGTGCCGTAATCTTTTGGTGCAAAAAACAACTTTTTCATGAAGACGTTTTATTACATACACTGTGCACTGTTGCAAACAATAACATTTGCTAACTTTCTTCCACTCTCGAACGTGGTTGCTAAACACTTTCCGCATTCACAAAGCCCATATTAAATTCACGCAAAGGTTCCCCCCATAAACTCTTACTGGTTAAGATATGCTATGCTGGTTTATATATTAGCCAACCCCTACCTATTGTCAGAGGCCCCTTTTCCATCCATATTCTCCTAGCCACTGGCCAGAACTAAACCTCAGCGCAGAACCCCCTCAAAATGTAGGCCAGTATCATTACATACAGTATGTAATCTGGGAAAAGAACAATGCAATGAGTTAATAAAACAAAACCATTGCTGATTGTGTATTTAACACTTACCCCTTCTTCTCGGGAGATACCAACATTTTTTTCCTTTGTATTAAAAAAGCAGAAAGATCACTACCATTGCTCCTTCTGTTTCTCATTATTATATAATTCTTAATCCCTTTTAGACAACTCTGAAATATTTCCTTTGGATTTACGGGGGTGATGCCAATTTGTACAGTAAGCGCATGGCTTCAGTTCTACTGCAGCCCTGCAATTAATTCTGCTATTCACTTCGCAGCACCTGATTGAGAACACACTGGAACAGATGCTGATCTGCTGAAAAATATCCAAACAATGTATTTTGGGAAAAACTGTTTTCTCAGTTGTACTACATCCTGTGATGTGCCGCCAGCTTTAGGGAAATTGGTACTGTAAGATCCCAGTATGTATTGGCTCACACTCCCAGGCAGATTTACAAGTGGCGTGTAGCTGGAGCCAATGCAGTGCTTTGCAATTGTCAGGTGCCTGCTGAGGTTTCCAACTCTAAGTACTTGGCAAGCAGATTCATTATGAACATTTGTTGAATGCAGAGACTAAGTAGATTTACATAGTGTTTGGAAAGGTTACTCTATGCTGTCAGGAATCCCTCCATTTGTATGTAATAAAGTTGCTAAGTTGCTACGCTGCTGCTTGCACGACCTTCTTTTTGCACGCTTAAGAACAAATATATATATAACAGTCCTTGGAGTATCCGCACTCAGATGCAAGAAATGTTTTATATCGGGGTGCACTGTTAATGTATAAAAAAGTATTTTAAATGGCATTTATTAGGACCACTCTCAAGAAACCTTGAGAAAGGTCCTAATGTGTAACTGTTCACCCTGATATAAACCATTTTTTGCATCTGAGGGTGGAAACTCCAAGGATATTCTATATTTCTATGTATAGAAATAGAAAATAATGTACCCCCCTATACCCACTATTGTAAAATATGCAGATATTATAATCCACCAAGAAGTTCCATGACCATATAAATCAAGGATTACACCTAAGGCATAGTACTTTTAAACAGGACATGACTGTGGAGACTTATTCCCTCCCTTCCCAAAACTGAGCCAAGCAAAAACAACACCAGGACACATAAGTGGGGTGCAGGTCGGCCACAGCTTTATTAGAAAAACACAATTCCTCCTTAGTCCTTGCCATCTGTTTTTCCACATGTACCAAAACATCTTAATGAACTGTTTTATAATCAAATGCCGGCCACTGCGACTGCAGCGGGCATGTAACAGACATCAATTAACACCAGAAATTAAATGGCCAAGGACTATCACCCGCCATATGCTGTGACAAGTTTTACAACAAGTATAATGAACCACGATTTATATAAAATATATATATATATATATTTTTTTTATTGTCAAGTTGAGTTCAGAACAGGGAGGGAGGGAGATGCGGCTCCGGTCGCAGCAGTGTGGGAGAGGAGCGCAGCAAGGGAGGAAAAAAGCCAGGCAGAAGAGAAGGGGCAGGAAAAACCAGGGAGGAGACCCCTTTACTAGCTCTGCTCTGCGCGGGAAAGCAGGTTCGGGCGAGTACGCGCGGGGGGGGGTCATTAGCATATTGCTAGCGCCATAGTCCCTCTGCGCTTTATTTAGTCTCTTCAGCGCTCTCCAGGAACTCCAAGGGGCTTTTAATATCTGCTTATTTCACTACAGTGAGTTAAGTGACACCAATTACATTAATAAGCTCTGATGGTGTCAGTTGATGATGTCACTAAGCACCATTTATAAGGATATCATTTTCAGCTTGTTCCTGGCTCGTGCATGTGTGTCTGTGGGGTTATTTACTAAAACTCTCACATTTCAAATTTTTTTAATTCCAAAATTTCCAGGAATGTCTGACATTTACAAAAGAATAGTCTGAACTGAAAAAGTCAGTGTGGGAAAATTTTCAAATTGTCGCACCAAAACCTCTTATTTTTTTTACTTTGTTGCACAAAAATCCGAAAAAAAAGTTTCATAGCAAAGAAGGATCCTCCAGGGAAGGGAAGAGACATCTGCATTGACTTCTACATGATCTCAACAAGTTTTGTCACACAGTAAGTCTCGAAACAATCACAACTTTTTTTCTTTGACTTATAATTTTTTAATAAAAAAAACTCTGACCTTAGTAAATGCCCCCGTGTGTCTGCGTGTGTGTCTCTGTGTGACTAAAGAATAAATTGCTAAAACAAAATGTATATGTGGTAATGCAAGTGCTTGTGTTAAACAAAGGCCCCTTTTTCCTCTATGTGTCTTACCATAGTGTGTTACAGCTTTCTCACATGGGAAAGGGCTCTGACATTTTCTAACAATAAATTCCTCAGATTTCTCAAAGCAAACAGTCAGTCTGTTATGTGGGATAAAATTGAATTCAAATGAAAACAATCTACAGAGGAACTGTTTACCGTAACTATTATAATCCTGATGATTAATGAATTATTGAAATTATGGATAGGGCTGGAGGGATTATAATGATTGATTAGTCATAAAATGAGAAAAGAAAAATACTCTTCTATATAATCTGACCCTTTAAAGTAACCCTTTGTACAAGGAACAATTGAATGACATTTGTTAAACCCCTCTGCCTTGCTGCTCCTTGTATTTGGAATGGATAGAGAAGAACTCACCAGCACTCCCCACCCCCTCCAAAATATATTCCTCCAGGTGCTCAGTGTCCACTGAGGGTTCTGCACCCTCCACCCTGAAGTCATTTGTACACAGATACTGGCACAACAAGGCGACTGTAAGTGGGGTAAACCCTGCGCATTTATTTGCTGCAAACCAAGTTGAATAAACCGAATAAACGTGCAGGGTTTACCCCGCTTACAATTGCCTTATTGTGCCAGAACCTTATATTTGAAATGCCATCCCTGAATTCCTCTGGAGAGAATCCTCCCTCAGTCTCTTCAGGACTAAACTCAAAGACTCCCTCTTGGAGCACCTGACCCAGTTCTGGCACTTATAGTTAGAGATGTAGCGAACCTCACAAAAAAAGTTCGCGAACCCGTTCGCCAAAAGTGCGAACTTTTGTGAACTTTGCGAACCCCATAGACTTCAATGGGAAGGCGAACTTTAAAACCTAGAAAAGCCATTTCTGGCCAGAAAACTGATTTTAAAGTTTTTTTAAAGGGTGCCACGACCTGGACAGTGGTATGCAGGAGGGGGATCAAGGGCAAAAATTTCTCTGAAAAATACGTTGTTGACACAGCGTTGCGTTTTGTGCTGTAAAGGGCAGAAATCACACTACATTTCTAAACTTGTGTAATAAACTGCTTTAAAACGTCCGGCGTCTACATGCCAATCAAGTCGTGTAAAGGTTACAGCCGGTTCACACGCAAAGACAAAACGCCGCAGTAGTGGATACGGAATATATTATTGCTGGTGGAAAAACATCGCTCAGGTGATTTTATTGCAATGTCACTACTATGTGTAACGTGTTTGGTGCACTACTATGAATAACAGCAAACAGCACTGGACACGTTAAAGAACAGTAAGTTAAATTAAAAAAAAAAATGAATCATAAAAAAAAAGTGATCTCTGGTTGGTGCTGGGGGTGAACTACTAGGAGCAGCACACCAGTCCCCAACACAGCTAGACTAATAGCACTGGGCTCTATAAATTACAGTAGCAAAGTAAAAAAACACAAATAAAAAAAAATTATGTGAATGTGTGGTTGGTGCTGGTGCACTACTATGCCTGTCTCCAACACGGACAGACGGAGCTGCAGTACACAATGAAAAGAAGAGTAACAGTAATCAGAAAATAAAAGCAGTCCTTACAAGGACTATTGGGTTACAGCAGATGAGATCAGCAGGACAGCTGCCCACAGCAGCTACATACAGAGCAGTAGAAAGTAGATTACTAGTCAGCAAAGCTACCTAAACTGTCCCTCAAACCCCTGCACAGCTCTCTCCCTATGCTAACTCATGAAGCACACACAGGCAGAATGTAAAATGGCTGCTGGGCTTCAGTTAATATATGGAAGGGAGTGGTCTGGGGGTGGTCCAGGAGGGAGAGCTGCCTGATAGGCTGCCATGTATCTGCTGGCTCTGGGGTGAGAGGTCAAAATTTGGCTCCAGCTAAGGCGAACCCAAAATTGCGAACATCGCTAAAAGTTTGCGAACTTGTGAACACCCGATTTTCTTGTGAATTAGTTGCCGGCGAACAGTTCGCTACATCTCTACTTATAGCGCAGTGTAACCCAATGTTACCTGCAGCACTTAAAGGAACAGTAACACCAACAAATGAAAGTGTTTTAAAGTAATTAAAATATAATGTACAGTTACCCTGCGCTGGTAAAACTGGTAAGTTTGCAACAGAAACGCTACTATAGTTTATATAAATGAGCTGCTATGTCAACATGGGGGCAGCCATTGAAGCTGGGAAAAAGGAGAAAAGGCACATAGCAGATAACAGATAAGCTTTGTAGAATATAATGGGGTTTTATCTGTTATCTGCTAAGTAACCTGTGCCTTTTCTCCTGTAAATGGCTGCCCCCGTGGCTACACAGAAGCTTTATTTCTATAAACTATAGTAGTCTTTCTGAGGCAAACACACCAGTTGTACTAGTACAGGGCAGCATTACATTATATAGTAATTACTTTTATACACTTTCATTTTTTGGTGTTACTGTCCCTTTAAAGGGGTACTAAACCCTGCTGCACAGCACTGCTCAACCAAACTTTACTCAGCTGTTGCTGGACTACAAATCAGGGTTGTATTTTTAAAGCAATATTGCACGATTTAACTTTTCCAAAACTTTTCACCAAATCTCCAGGGCCAGGGGCTGCATTAACATGCAAGAAATCCTCCAATGAGAATCCCAGCTGATCTGTGTAAATCTGGCTCCCTGCTCTTTGTTCCTGCTATTGGAGTTGGGCGCTTTAAGTACAGTTTTCCAACACTGAACAAGTCCGTCCTTTATCCCCATGTCCGAGTCCAGAGTCATATAATGAAGAAAACAAATTACATAATTATCTCTATATGTAAGTTAACAGAAAGATGCCTGCTGTAGTTCTGGGAATCAGTATTCTCATTGGTCACATCTCTTGCATTTATATTGGGGTTTTTGGCCTGTAGAATGTTCATTGGTAAATTTTCTTGCATGTTTTTTGACAGCTTCTATAGCAAAACTAGGGGGCGCAGTGGGACAGCGTGCCTGTAGGTTCCCCACCCACTTAGAGTATAAGCTCTATGGGGCAGGGACTTCCTTACTTTTATCTCTTTAATAATTAGGACTGAATCCTGGTTATAACTATATTTTGTATTTTTTTTTATAGATTATTGTTGTATGACCACTGTCTGTTCCATTAATGTATTGTTCTGCTGTATAAGCAGTGCAATATATATAAAATCATGCAAACATCAATATATAATTTTGAATGGCAAAAATGTATGTGTAGTTTTTTAAATAAATGGTTGCATTGGTGTTAACCAATTAATGTAATGACCTGTCAGAATACATCAATTATCTATTGGATTGTTATAGATTATGATAATTTCCAAACCTTTGCATCATGTATAGTTATTCTTTTATTGTGCATATATGGGTCATTATGTAAGGTTGTTGCAGTCTGACTGGGCTACATGGCACTTCCGGTGGCATTCATTATAACTTTTATGCATAAAATATAAACCTCATTATTCCCAGTATCACCTATAGCAAGCAAATACACACATAGGCAAGTCTGCACCAGCAGAAATATAGTAGGTGTTTGTATTGCTGTACACAAGTACACAATAGTAGGACTAATACCAACTGGGTCAGAGTGTTTCTGGAACACAGTAGGCATAATACACTGCAAATGTTCTTGTACAGGAACTGGATTCCACCTCTGACCTCTGAATCAATTAAACGTCCGCTAACATAAAAATGAACATTATGTATTTCTATCCTGTACATGTAACATTATTTTGTTGGAAGCAGAAGGTTTTGTGCAGTAATGCATAGCTGACTGTCATCTGTAGTGTAAAGAAAGCCACATTTTTCAGACTGCCTACACCGTTCCTACAAGGAAATCTACAAGCAAAATATTCTTTCAAGGCATGTGGCAAATTTTTGAAAATGCAGTCTAATGGTACATTATAAGGCTCATTAATGAGCTCAAGTGCAAACTGATAAGTGCACAAATGGACAGGAATTGAGTGAATGGCACTGTTCATAAAGGTACTTGGCTGAATGTTTTATTTCCCCTTTGAAGAGACAAGCTATTACATGATACCATGTCTAATCAAGCATAACTGGTTATTTTTTTTCACTTTTTTGTCTGTTATTACCCTTCAGTTAACTGCAGATGCAGCTTGCTGTATTTTATCAATATCATTTTCCACTTAGCAGGAAGATAGAGCATTCTAAATGTAATATACAAGCTATATGTTATATGCAAGCTATCCAACTGCATAAATACATAACTGCACCGTACCTTTATGATGGTTGTATTAATGGGTACATGTTCCCCTTTAACCTATAAAACTATCATTGTCAGCAATGGGCATTGCCTTTGTTATATGTAGTGTTCTGATTCACTAGAAGCAGGTGAATGATGGGTAGGAAAAGCAAGTGTATGAAGCTAACATGGAAAAATAGAATTTGAGGGCAGGAACTGTGCAGCAGAGGTGCCAGTTTTGAACTGGTGTGACTTTGTCTTCCTGGGCAGCTTACCTAGATGTGCCTAGATGGCAAAACCTATTAAACAAACACTTGCAGTTAATTACTTACATTTTTGGTGCCCAAACAAATCATCATAGTCATATAATAATATCCCATCCTTTTTCCACCATGTGCTACTCTCATTGTTTGCCAAAACAACTGGGAGGTCGGAGCCTTTTGGAAACGTTAGCATACACTGTATGCCAGAAGAACGTTACAGCACATCATGCTCTAGTGTTAAAAAAAAAAAAGTTTCTGAATCTCTTTGTGTAAATGGGACTTTCTTACTAACAGGGCTGCTAAATTGTACCAGTGCAGTTACGCATAGCAAAAAATGGATCCAATGCTCCAACAAGCAGCTGCACATGGAACAAACATAGGTCCAAAAATAGTGTAAAAAAAATGTTAATTTATTTAATTTTTTTATTAAATTGCTGTGCTCCCCCATTACCACAATGCACAAAACGTACCTTCTGTAAATCTATTGTCACTCTATTTATGCAGTTTATTTAATTATTTGTCCTTGCAATAACTTCCTCATGTACTGTACCTATTTGGCTTAATTAGTTGATTTAGTCAACTGACAAGTGTCTATGGTTAGTAATATATCCAAACCTGATACAGAATATTGGTTATAGAGCACACATGTTATCCTGCCCTTCCTACTGTACATTCAACCAGCAGATTCCAGTTAACTGACTTGATTTTGTAGAGCTGTAACAGAAGCAGTCTTCTTAGCTACTCCAGGGAGCTAAGGAGAGTCATGAGATGAACCATTAGGTTTTAATAATGAATCAGTCTGTTATTGTCCTCCTGAGGATGGGGAACTCTAAACTAATCTGTAATCAGGATTGTACTACAATAGCATTTAGGAATGGAACTGGCTTTACACTGACTCAATGGGACTTTTTAGGGCAAACTAATTCCTCAACAGATACCCTTCCACAAGAGGTCCATAAAAAGACCTCTGTCTAATGACCTTGCACCCAAGGTTTAGTGCAATCTTCCTTTTGTTTTTACTTTTGTTTGTCTGTATACATATAAAACATATTCAGAATAAAGATGTATTCTAAAATGAAACGTTTATTCAGTTATAATGCAGTGTTTCAAGAAAATCTGAAAGCCAATAGGTTTATACATTTTTACTCACCAACTCCTAGAGGACAATGATATTTAGCAGATGACTGGCTTTTCTCCCAGAATGTAAAAACCTTTGTCAGACTCAGTTCTTGTGGGAAAAGCTTTTAGTCTATAATCACTCTGCAGGAACCTTGATATCTCATGTTATAATGATTACATTTATGGACCTAATGATAATGTGCATAAGATTGGCACATACTAACTACAAATCTGCTACGTCAAAGACTGCAGCAATGTTGGAGCAGTATGGAGGTGCAGCTTCAAATATTTTAGTGAATTGTTGCTAACGTGAGCGACAATGTTGTCATGTGATGCTGAGGTCATTTCCTGAATACACTGTACTAAAAGGACTGGTTTCAGTTAAGTGTATGCAAAGCCCTAACAATGGGTATTATGAGAAATAAAGCGGTATAGCTAGTGATGAGTGAATCTGTTTTGCTTTGCTGAAAATTTTGTGAAACTGCTGAAAATTTTGCAAAGCAGAGAAAATTTCACGAAATGTAATATACCGCAACTTTTTAGATGCACAACTTTTTTGACGTGACCATGACTTTTTTTTGACAGGACCGCAACTTTATTTTTGTGGCAGTTTCATCAAAAGATGGCGAAAAGTAGAATTTCACAGTGAATTTCGCTCGTCACTAGGTACAGGGTCGGATTTCTCTTTGGTGCGCCCCGAGGCCGCCCCTGTGGGAGTCCCCCATGCGCATGCGCGAACGCGCACCCCAGTGCGCATGCGCAAACGCGCTCCCGGTGCGCATGCGCAAGCGCGCCCCCAGTGCGCATGCGCAAAGCGCCAGCTCCCCATTGCGCATGCGCAAAGCGCCAGCGCATGCGCGAACGCTCTTTTTAACTCCCATACGGAGCAGTGGGGAGAGGTCCCGACTGCTCCGTATGGGAGCAAAATTAAAAAATGTTCTTGCGGCGGGGCGGCATGCCGCCCCTAAACTTCTGCCGCCCTAGGCCCGGGCCTTTGTGGCCTCTCCGCAAATCCGGGCCTGACTAGGTATAGCATTTCTTAAATATAAAATAAAATATCTCACTCTGAGCCATACCAAGAAGTAATGGCGCTCAATATAATACTACCTGTTCTAGTGCCCTGCCAGCCTGCCCTCGACCCCTTTGACCCCCCCGCCTTCCCCCTACCTCCTTAACTGTTGCTACCTCCTGCACTGATGATTCTTTTCACAATCCCTCTCTATCACTTGCTACTTTAATGTCCCACACTCAAGACAATGTCCCCACACAACTGCACTCTAAGCACCTGCCTGTTTTACCTACCGCTAATTCCGGCCCTGGTCTTACTAACAATGCCAAGTTTCTTACAAGGATGCAAAATAAATTCATTCCGTTGTCTTTAAGATGCCACACCGCTGTAACCAATTCTATATAGGTTCCACAAAAAGCTGCACACTTGGCTCCTCAGCAATCCGCATACTTCCGTTTAATTCATCTTTATTCTTTAGCTCTATTTGTTAGCTTTAGCCATTACTATATGCAATAATATTTAAATTTTGTTTAGAGATTGCATTTTTGAATTCTCAAAAAAAATGTATACTCTTTCAAAACAAGCTGATTAAAAGCCAAGCTGAATAAATAACATAAAACATGTTTTTGGATGTCTTTCAAGAAGTAAATACACTTGCTTAGTAACAGGGATTATTTATAACTGGGAAACATTACCAGTTTAAATGTACAACAATACAATGTCTGACCCCCCTCAACACACACACATACACACACATACATACACACACACATACACACATTACTCAAACAAATAAACAGATAAATACAAACTACATGAAATAGATATTTCATTTAGAATATTCATGTGCTCCATCTGTTATGGTTTCTGTGTTACTTTCATTACCTCAGCTTTCTTTTAAGGCATATGCTTTGGATTTGGATCCAATCAACATATAGTTCCCTCAAGGAGTATGCTATCCTTACATGATTCAAGAGAACGAATATTCTGTCACGTTTTATTAATGTCTTAATCAGACACACAAAGGTTGCAGGGGGTAAAGACTGCACTATAAAAATACAGTCTTGGAAACAACCTTTTCATGTGGTGTGATCATGTGAAAGTCCACACAGCCTTTAGATTGCTTTATGTAAAGCTCTGTTCTGTCTCTGCTTGGCTGTACATAGGGCCTCTTTGGAATAGGGACAAAGTCTCTGTGGACTCTCAATAAAGGGGCCGCAGTGCATTTTTGGCGTGATTCCTGTGCCTCCTGTAATATGGTTCTCCTGTGGCATTTATTTCTAGGCCGTCTATGCATTCATTTAGCTTGCAAGCTGTAAGATTGTAAGGCTCTTCCCCTGTTGTCTCTAAACCATATGGAACCTGCTTTAAGGTACCAGCAGGCCCTGGGCAAAATTTCATTGGTGGGCCTCCAGTGCCTCAAGAAATTTGTCACAGAATAACTCTGTGATCCCCAGCAGTGGTGTGCGGGCTGGCCCAAACCCCACAAGACTTGCAGGTTTACCCACAGGTCGGGTGAGTCTGGGTCAAATTTTGCAGAGTGCTTGTGGGTTGAGGATGGGTCTGGGCTAAGTGGTCACTTCCCTCCCCACCCATGACCTTCGTCTGCCCAGCTTCCACCTCCACCAGGTGCAGCACCCGTCCACATATCATTAATCCCCAGATGTGCTGCCCAGGACCAACAGCCGTGGTAGAAAAAAAAGAACAAAATTATAATGTCATAAAAAGAGGCAAAGAAATGTTAATATCCATATCGTAGAGCTCTTCCAGTTAATTAAAATGAGGGGTCTGCCATCTATAAAGGATGCTTCTGCCAAAAGTTAAAGGTGTACTCGTGGGCCTCCCGTTGGTGGTGTCACTAGGTATGAAAGGGTGTTTTCTCCTTAAACAATGTGTTATAGAATTCTTAGATTAGGTTTGTCGGGAAGACTAAAAGAAAATAATTACAAATCACCAGCTGGGCAAGGATCAGTATTACAAATTTACTGGCAACGTAATACCCTGTGAATCCCTTCCTTCCCTGACCTTCTACACTGCCTGTTCAGCATTCCTGCTCACCATGAAGGACCCTCCTCCTTACGCTTTCAAAGTAGGAAAGAATGAATATTTTGCAATATCACTACAAACAATAATAGCCAAGGCTTTTTATATCTCAATTCTGTGACTTTTATACTTGGCCTTGACCTATTCACCAAACATCTTCCTCTCTAAAACATCAAATATACCCGGCTACGAGACATGCCTCCAGTGGTAGGATCAGGGCACCTTTGCACCTACCCACGTTCCTTAAAGGAGAATGCAAGTCAAAATTTAAAAAGCATACTGCCCAATAGTCCGTAAAAACGCCACACTTTTGGCTCACCTAATCAAATATTTACTCAGTCACACTTACTTCACATTTTCTAGAACAGGCAGCCATCTCTAAAAAGGTATTTTCCCTTCCTTTCCCTCCTTGCTTCATACTGCACATGTGTTTCATTCCTCCCCCCCCCTCCCCTCTGCCAGATCCGCTTCTGATTGGCTGGTGGGCATGTGAAGCTCAGAACAGGAGACAGGATCAAGTTACACACATGCTCAGAGAATAGGAAGGCTGCCGCTGGCACCTACAGGAAGGGGAGAGAGATTTCAGTGATGTCACTGTAGTCTTCACACTGCTGTAGGCTGCCAGCACCATATCTCAGAGAAGCAAGCAGGGATCTGGGAATTTAGATATGCAGTAAGTACTTAAAAATAATGCCTTTAAACTTACTTTTAGTTTATATTAACCTTTCATTGTCCTTTAAGTGTTCTTTATCTTGTGTAGATACTGCTTTTGGGTGCATTCATGTCCTGGTCTTGGAGCGTTCCAATTATCGGGTATTTTTGTTTTCCTTTCTTTGGGAGGAGGGGATGTTACACTTATATACACAGGAGAAGCAGACTTTAATGATACATTTGAAATACACAATGACTTAATATTAATTCCAGGGGAAGAATGGGCAGTGTGTTACAGATGTGCTAAGTGTTTACAGGGTAACCCTTCTGAAATAAAAAATAACAAAATTGGTATAAAGGTGATACCTTTATGAAGCTGTGGTGCCCTCTGATATATATACAACATTCAGCTCATAGATCAAATAACCAGAAAAAAGGAATATCTGTGTGGAAGGTGTTAACAAAGTCATATAAACGGGGGGGGGGGCTGCAAGGGACAAACAGATACAAACAGATAAGGTACAGGATAATGTGGATCAAAGTGATTTGATATAAATTAGGGTAAATTACTGAAGTGTGAAGTAAATGGAATTCCATGTGATTAACTGGCCCAGTGTGCTAAGTGAAATAATTCGGTGTTTAATACATTACACTGGTACATTGTTCTTCTCTTATCTTAGGTAATTCAGTCTGTAATTTGGTGGTCCCTAGATAAATAAGGCTTATGCCATCCCAAATTCTTTTGAAGAGCCTGGCCAGACTTACGGAATATTTTTGAAATGTGGCCCGTATCAATGTACCGCAAAAATGTAAATGCTGACATAATCTGAAGCAATCTACATATTCCTCTAATTAGAGCAATCTAGAGCCAGATTTTAGCTAATGATTAACAGCACCAGTAATATTTGTCTTTTTCTCATCTTGATTTAATCTGCTGATCTTCGCACATTTACAGAAGCAAAATATAAACGCTCCTTTCACTTTATATATTGGTGTAGGATAGCTGACAGTTCAAAAAGCAATTAAAGTGCACACTGATATGTCAGATATACACCACATTTTCTATTTCATGTAAAATATCAATAAATAGCCCTTGTTCCTGGCACCAGTTGTTTTTACTCCTAGTGAGTGACAAGGAGAAGTGCTGAACTACTGGAGGCATTCACAAATAGTTCTGTTTCTTTACCATCAAAATACAATGTAAGTCTTATAAAGACAATTTTCACTACAGATGGTGTAACCTTAGTATGCCGTACTACCACTCAGACTGCTGCAGATGCTGAAGAGATCAGAAGGTCCTGCTCTATCAATATAGCTTCAAACCTTATCTGTTCAGCAAGGGCAATTAATTATCATCAACAATTACTTTTCAGTCCTGCAGTATTGATTTTGGATTCAAAGGGATACTGCTGCTAGAACAACCATTTAACACACAGTGGGGTAGCATTTTAACATTGCAGTGATGAGGTGCTGAGTTCAATCCCAGCCAGGGATCTATCTGCAAGAAGTTTGTATGTTCTCCCATTGTCTGTGTGGGTTTCCTCTGCGTGTTTTGGTTTCCTCCCATACTCCACTCCACAAACATACAGGAAGGCTAAAGGTGGCCATACACAGGATAATTTTAGGTGCCGATATAGGCCCTTTAGACCAATTCAGCAGTTTATCTGCCCATGTATGGTCATGAACTAAGGGCCTCCCCAACATCTGACATCAGACATCTGACCTGAAATCGGGCAGATCTGGACAGGTTTGATTTTTCCATTGGATTGGGGACTGTATCAGCTCGTTGATAGTTGCGCAAGCACTGTTTTCATTTGATCGTTTGGCTGTAGGTGGGCATATTGGGAGAAGATCCACTTATATAAATAATGGGAATTAAATAAAATAAAAATAACTAAATAAAACACTACAAACCCATAACAAAAATATGCTTCCCGACTAAATAATAGTTATATTAGCTCTATATCATATGGTTGCACAGAAGCCAAGGCAGTCTGCAGCAGGCATCCAAATGCTTGATAATGAGGAATGCAGCTATTCAGAACTGTTCCCTTTAATGAGTGACAGTTAAATACCTAAAGTTCATTTTCTAGTGTACTAGATAATATCCACCAATGCCAGATTTCATTCATCCAAATAAGTGGTCTTAAATTTCACTTATATGCAGATGACATCCAGATATATTTAGACACCCCTGCACTAACCACTGATGTTCAAACCCAGATTGGTAACTGCCTCCTGGCTATCTCCTCCTGGATGAACCAACGCCAGCTCAAACTTAACCTAGCTAAAACAGAGCTCATGGTCTTCCCGCCCAAACCTAGCCCTTCTCCTTTCACCATTACTATTGATGGCATGACCATTAACCCTGTTAATTCTGAATGCTGCCTTGGGGTTATCTTTGACCAGTCCCTTTCCTTCTCTAACCATATTAATAACACTGCCAAAACCTGCCACTTTTTCCTCCGCAATATTGCCAAGATACACCCCTTTCACAAGTAATAGCTAAAACACTAATCTATGCCCTTGTCCTTTCTCACTTAGATTACTGCAATCTCCTACTAACCGGCCTCCCAGACTCCCACCTCCCTCCCCTGCAATCAGTATTAAACTCTGCTGCCAGGATCCTCCTGCTCTCTCCTAAGAGGGAATCTACTCAGCCTCAATTAAGCTCTCTTGCATGGTTACCTGTAAAGCAAAGGATAGCTTACAAAATCCTTCTGCTGACATTCAAAGCCCTTCACTCCTCTGCTCCTCACTACATTCCTTCACTGGTCTCTCTGCACGTTCCTGGTCGTCTCCTCCACTCCTCTCAGAGCCTCCGTCTCTTTACACCATCCACACCCACTGCGCTCTCTCATCTTAAACCTTTCTATCTCGCTGCTCCTTACCTCTGGAACTCTATCCCTGAATCCCTCCGTAGGGAACACTCACCCACTCTCTTTAAGAAAAAGCTCAGCTGTTACCTTCTGGAGCACTAAAACATTATTTTGCCTAGTCCTGCGCTTAAGGGCAAATGCCCATACCTTGTCATGGATTTGATTCCATGCCTTACTGACATTACAAAGACAGAAAAAACATTTCTGTTTAAATTCTAGTTCTAATTTCAGCACATTCATTATTTCAGTATTGGGAGTGAGTTCACAAAGTAGCAAGAAAAAATAAAGTAGTAAATTGCTTATTCCTCTTTTCTGTTCCAGTTTGCACAAATATAATAGGATAACAAAGAGAATCATATTTAGGGGTCCCTGGTTGTTACTCCTTTTATATTAGCACTTTTGCTTTTCTTCATATTTTTCTTCATACACATTTAGAGCCAAACAAGTGTCTATACACTGTAATATGCAATGTTTCCTTTAAAAGGAACCTTTTTATTGAAAAAGTACATCAGACTGCATATGTGTGATTCATTGTACCAATTCATTCCACAGCTGATTCTGCCATAAAGCTCCCTTGGCAAAACTGAATGGAAAATTGTTATTAATATGTCAAACATCTAATTAGTTAAGGTGAACACATCATTATGAAATGAATAAAGTAAAGAAAGGTTTCTCTGAAAGCTTGAAATGTGTGTGAGAATGGAGAATTACATTTTTTACCACCTTTCTATATCTAGCTTTATAGGACTGCATTTAGTCAAATCCTCAGGCAAAATACAACTGTACTAGATATAGCATCAGATCCAGACTCCTTTATTCAGTGTTGTTTAAAAAAAACGTATGGAGTGCTAATGCTTTATTCAGGCCTTGTTAAATATATTGAACGGGTTCATTCTGAGATATACTGAGCATTACAGAGGGGAACCTATGCAAGAAGATTTTGCTCAGAGTATGCGTACCTTCATTCTACTGAACCCCTAAATGCAACTGCTCGAGGCAATTAAAACACATCCGCCCTGCACATAAAACATCATGAGGGGTTGTAAATAAATCATGATAGCCATCTTCCTCATCATCCACAGTATTTCAATGTAAAGGATAATTTCATGAATATACTAGGCGGCTAGGACCTCTGAGGTGGCACTGGGTTTTTATAGAAACAAATTCTGTTTCATCTTGAATTTATAACTAGAGAACTTGTTATGTTTATAGTTATCCAGCTATACTGTAGTATACAGTATCTAAATTTATAGGGTCACTTATTAGTAAGGTCATACGTGGTTAATAATATACTATCTATCTATCTATCTATCTATATATTATCTATCTATCTATCTATCTATATATCTATCTATCTATCATCTATCTATCTATCTATCTATCTATCTATCTGTCTGTCTGTCTGTCCATCTGTAATCAATAGGAAGGTGAAATTACATTGCGGTTAAGGATTTTTTAGCTCTGTAATAGCATATACATTGTCCTACCTTGGTAGAGAAGAGAAGCTCCATTCTAGTAAGCTACAACCCTTCTTCATAAAAAGGCCCCTAATTTCTTCCAAACATGGCAACCACTCAATCAATATTGTACCACCTACATATCTTTTCTCCCAGTTCAAAGCCAGAAATTCTCCAAATCACGTTGACCAAAATCTCCATTCTTTATGCACTGTAGTCAATGCAGATGTCTCTAAAGACTAAAAAGAAGCAACAGGTATGGAAGGTAAGGGGCAGATTAATGAAGTCTGCTGGGAGCATTTTATTTTTGGCTAAACAACCCACACGGAGAAATTAATTTTCTAGCATGATTTCACATACAAAAAGATGAATCCATAAAAAGGATAAAACCATACAGAGTTAAAAAGATATTCATTCCTAACTTTGCACCCTATTTTTAGGGACAATTCCCTAAAACACAATATAATCCATAGAGGAATTACTGGACCAAGCTAAGATTAGATTATTAGCACGTGTATCCTTCATCCATGTTTTTCATACAGAGAACAATCATCCAAACACGCCCATGCAGTCTTTCATTTGTTAACTGGAGGCCACCTGCTGTAACAACATGTATTTTGTCAGGTTTTGGTTCAAGATTTGCCTGTAAGGGGTGGGGACGGATTTCTATTTAAGTAAATGGGAAGTGTCATGGCCAGGGTCAGACTGGGCTTATGGGCCCCGCTGGCTCAGACCCGATCCTTTTGCTGCTCCCCTGGCCGCCGGTGTCCCTCCCCTGACACGTTGAATGTAAGTTTCGCATTCAGGTGGGGACGTTGGGCAGGAGCCCCTGCAGGGGGTTGGGGGGAGTGCGGGGGACGGGGGGGGCACCTTGGGGGGTGCCGGGACCCAGGAGCAGTAGTCCCAGCACGCCCCAGTCTGACCCTGGTCATGGTGGTGTTTTGGCACTTCTCTTCCTGCTGAAAACATTCCAGAGTATGTGTGACATGAGCCTAACACTAGATTTTGTAAATATGTATAATCAACTTTGTTATTTATATCACTAGTACCACCCAGCACTTTCCAATTATGTTTCATTGCTACTTTTCCATGCTCTGAGGTTTTACATTTTTTACTTTAAAACCCACCATGTGTTTCCTTATCTCTCTGGAAGAGTTGTGAGTTTGTATACATTCATGCAGCTAATATTCATTTTAGCCAATAGCCTCTAAGCACTAGTGAAACCAGGCTAAACATTAGATGATAAAGTGAGCCTGACACATCTGGGCAACACGCTGCAGATGTATGTGTATGTTTGTATAAAACACCAGGTGTTACAGTTAAGTTTGTATACTTGAGGATGAAGTCATTACTTGTTCTGCATCATGCATAAGGAAAAGTGTAACCCAAAACCATTGCTAAGACAGTAAGGATACAACATTTTCAGGATGCAACTTGTGTGCACACAAGGGCTCATTTACTATTGCACCCATACAGATTTAATATAGTAAACCTTGAATGTTGCACAAAATTTAGCAACTGATTGCATTTTGGGGTAGTTACGTTGGAATTTTGGAAAGGAATACAGGTATTGGACCCCTTATCCGGAAACCCATTATCCAGAAAGCTCCGAATTACGGAAAGCCCGTCTCCCATAGACTCCATTATAATCAAATAATTCAGAATTGTAAAACCGATTTCCTTTTTCTATGTAGAAATAAAACGGTACTTTGGAATTGATCCCAACTAAGATATAAATAATCCTTATTGGATGCAAAACAATCCTATTGGGTTTGATTAATGTTTTATTGATTTTTTAGTAGACTTAAGGTGTTGAGATCCAAATTACGGAAAGACGCCTTATCTGGAATACCCTTGGTCCCGAGCATTCTGGATAATGGGTCCTATACCTGTATTGCATTGAGGGTAAAACACATTGCTCTTTGCACCCTTTTTGTAAATGAGACCTTTGGATTCAGGTATGAATTTGGCAAATCTATTTTTTATATCTTTTTATTAGCTATTATTAATATTTAAATAACTATTTATTAACTGATTTGCAAAAAGTTCATTTACAAAAAGGTTTTCTACTTTTCCACCACATACCTATATCAGACCACCAGGCTGTCAGAAGAGTTTGGCATGCATGATTTCACTTCACACCGAATGTTTATACATTTCTTGACAGCTGTGTATGGGTGTCTGTAGTGTAGTTCTTGCTCTGTTCCCCTGGCTATCAGGATCCTGAGCCTCATGCAATCACTCTCTTTACAAGATATTTTAGCTAATTCTCTACCAATGCACAAACAACAGACTTTAACTTGAAGTAAAACTGTAAAAATGTTTTAAAATATAAAGCAGTGTTGCTCTCATTGGCAAAACTGGTGTGTCTTCTATACTTTATATAAATAAGCTGCTCTGTAATCATGGGGGCAGCCACTTCAAGCTGAAATAGGAATAAGTTACACAGGTTACATAGCAAATAAGCTCTCAAGAATACAATTGTTTTAGATTCCTGTGTAAGAACTAAACCCATTGTATTATACAGAGATCGTATGCTGTCTGCTACGTAACATGTGCCATTTAAGCAAACACACCAGTTTTATCAGCGAAGGGCAAAAATACATTACATCACTTTGACTTTTTGATGTTACTGTTTCTTTAATTTTCATATTAAACGTTCACATATCAAACATTTATATGTGACCGGAACAGAAAGCCTTGGCAAAATATATGTATGTATGTATGTATGTATGTATGTATGTATATATAACTTTATTTATAAAGTGCTACAAGGATACACAGCGCTGTACAATCTTACAATATACAGAATTGCACACAGGGAGGACAAGTGTTTTAATAAATACAATAAATAAGTATAAATACACAGGGAGTAAGTGCCATGTGGTATGAGACACAGTAGGAAGGAGGTCCCTGCCCCGTAGAGCTTAATATTTTAAGTATAAAATTTAAGTATACCACAATAACTGCTCCCATTTCCTACATACTGTCTTACAGAAAGCAAAAATTGTCAGTGCCTGCAACAGTACTGACATGCTTTACTGGTTCTTTAAATAATATGGAAGTACTGCATTGGCTTGGTCAGGCCGAACTAGTTTTCTCCCTCTCCATATTTCACTGAATGCTCTGCTGACAATCTAATATAAATGGCACAGCATTCAGAATGTTGTAAAAACAGCCCTCAGCATTGCAGAGGAAAATCAACCTCCGTATATAAGGAGAAAACAGGGGAAGAAAAGCATTCTTAAAATGAATTTATTGCTTGGATCAGCAGAAGGGATCAAGAGTAAAATTTATCAATTTAAGATCTGAAGAGGTCAAGAATAGGATAAATTCCTTTGGGGGAAATTATGATGACTGTGTTAGAATATAATCTGATATATTAGTCACTAAGAAAAAAGAGGGAGGGAGGAAGGGAGTGCGGTGGCAAAGTGTAAAAAGACAGTCAAAACACCTGGCGGAAACCCAACTCCAGGTACAGGGAAAATACAGAAACACTGTGTAAATATTGGTCGGAATTATACCACAGATACGATTGCTTTATGCCAGCAATGCTAACCATTTTACCGCCATACTATCACAAATGTAAGCAATGGTCATTGAAGGATGTGCATTGGTTACTGCACCTACGCAAACATAACATTTATTACATATAGGTGTATAAATGCTAGATTTTTCTTTTATAACATATAAGTTCATAGTTTTATTTAAGCTGAGAGAAATCCTTAGAGATATTAGCAGAGGCTTCCATATCTCATGCATCAATCTTGAAGTAAGGCAGAGGATGATCGTGATGCTTGAGGATGGGAAGCAAAAGATCTCTTTTAATGATGAAAAGGCTTCCAAAGCATGAGTGACCAAGGATTTCCCTCCTTTGCAAATAAGGGCCTAGATAAGTTTTGTGTGGAGAAGCCCTTAATGAATTGTTTCCAGTAACTGGAAATGCAATAAATCTCTAGACAGCACTTGTTGGAAGAAGCCAACTTTAAACTGGAGAGACTTTAGCAGAGTCCGTCTCAAAGACATTCTTAGTAATTAAAAAACCCGGAAAGGGCATTTTCAAGACCATGTAGGCACATTTGTTGAGCTTTGCATAGAGAGAGAATTTGCTAAAACAAGACTTCACAAACTTGGAGTTAGTGGAGAAATAGACTATTATAAAAACATTTGTAAGCTGCTAGTAGAGTTTGCAGATCCAAGGAGGCTACAAGCATGCTACGAATTAAAGGAACAAACAGACAGTTCTTGAATAAAATGGGCTCCAGAAATATCTAATCTATGGAGGGATTTTAGAGTCAGAACCATGGTAAACGAAAGATCACCAGACTTATGAGAATGGCAATATTGGGACTTGCCCTACCTGGGCCAACCACCAACTGGCTGTGACCAATACCCAACCCCAATAAAAATGTCAGAAACAGACTTGTGGGATGAAAACGTTAAAAGAGTAAGCAAAGTTTCAAACTTATTAACCAATACATGGGATAGCATAGAATATATCACAATATTTAATAAACATTTGTTTAACAAACAATTCAATAACCATATACCGTAAAAACCCTATAACTGCACAGCACAAACAGCACTGCCAACTGCCATGGTGGCCTTAAACATGCTTCTTTCCAACTTTACTTTCTGGGAGCGTCTACTAAGCCCTGAGGTGTCAGACACATCCATTAGTCATCCATTAACCATGACAAATCCCTTTCTGAAACACCCGTTCCTGGTTCCTGGACTCAACCACCTCACCACTTTAAAACTGCAGCATAAGCTTGTGGTGGGGGAAAGCTTGACTGTGCTGCCTAAAATGAAATGGAAAGCAGAAACATCCTTTGTCATTATACAACCTATCTGATGCTACTGCCTTTTGTGATATTAAAATGGGCAATCAAAGCCTGGAGAAAAAGGGGGCATACGCAACCTCAGGCACACCCGTGGGTCATCTAGTAGTAAAGACTGTAGGGTTGCCACCAGCAACAGCAGTAGATTCTGGAATGATTCCTGAAGTTAACAGTTTGCCTTCAATATTAAAGAGATTTATAAGAGTTCTCTAGAGGTATTCCATGATGTATGTATGTTTGACAACTGTAGTGAAGTTGCCTACAGCTTTAAAATTAATGAATGCTTTAGTAGCTATTACCTTGGATACCAGCTAAATCTGGATAGGAAGCAAGAATTGTGCATAACACTTCGGGGAAAGGGTTAAATACAGCACTGATGTGTCTTCACCAAACATGTAGTTTTCCAGATTTAGAAAGCAACAATGGGCAAAGTGGGGTTTACCACCATAATAGAGACATAAACGAACAGAGGTTTTCTTGCTTATTGGAATTTGTCTTGCCAAGCTGGTGGAAGGAGGTGTAGCTGGAGCTGGAACCAGGGACCTTTAGAATTATGGGTTGAAATCTCCTACCATGATCCCTATCAGCCTGACACTTACAGAGTTGGTATCAGCTTTAATGCTAAGAGCAATTAAGCTGTTCAGGCACATCTAAAAATAAACAGGTTATCCTGTAGTTTATACCTTCTAGGAATGTTGACACCAAAGAATAATTCTTTGAACCAGTTTCTGAAGAAATTTAAAGGCAAGGCTAGGCTGAGTGATAAGAAAAGTCCGAATGAGTTTCAAAGATTCAAAAACAGGAATAAAAAGTTCCCATAATCCAGCATTGTTGGTGGCAACTCACAGAGCTCTGATGTAAGTTGCCAATAGGCTATAGCTACATAGCTACATAACAGTGCTGCACATTAAACAGCGCTCCTGACAGTTACTATTGTTTCTTTCCTTTCATAGGATTGTGGAAACTGTTTTTGTTTTTATATCTTTTTATATCCATTTATATCATGAAATGTTCAGAATTAACCTTTTTTGTGAACAATTAACTTAAAGCTACAAATAAGTTATATTTATACAATAATTTGTATAGGGCATGTTGGAATAAAGGAATTTTCAGCCATAGTTAACCTCTGAAAATGTAACCTCCCTAATAGCAACGACTGGGGAATTACAAAGCATATTTTAAGGAATTAATGGAATGAGTGAGCAAGAGAAATGTTTTGATATCATATGGAAGATTCTAGCAGTAGAATTATTAACAGCTTCCCTCTAATTAAAATTGTGTTTACCACATCCTGGTGATTCAGAGAGACCATTTATTTAGATCAGGTAGAATTCCTGCCGAACACATTTGTGCACAAAGGGATTTAAGAAATCATTTACAGGGATGTGAAGGCAATTGTGTTTTATAAAACATATTTGTACTATAATGCTTAGAGGCTAAGGTTGATATTTGGAGGCCAAGAGAGGAGTCATTAGTTAGGAATCTAGTTTTTATTTTAATAACTCAGCTCCTTTCAAAAGCACAAAAGCATCTGTTAGGACTTGAACACTGGCTCATGTGTTTCTGGCTATATACATCTACTAACTGTGCCACTGGAGGTGCTTTTGGCTGGCCCTGACCAATTCTCCTGTATTCTCTCTGCCTGCTCCCTTTCCTCCACCCTCCTAGTTATCCCCATGTGTTTCCTTCCCATCTTCTATTCATTATTATAAGCCTGTTCCATTGCACCTTGCTTGGTCATTGAGTTTCTTAAGCTGTTTCTGTGATCTCGCCACTGATTCCCTCGTTCCTGAATTATTGATCTTGTGACCCCCTTCGGGTTCCAAGCTCCTGATTCCGTGTCCTGTTCCAGCTCCCTGCCTTGTTCCAGTTCTCTGATACCCTTCCTTGTCCTCTTCTTGGATTTCCTGTTTCTGACCCTTGGCTAGAGATGTATCGAACCTCACAAGAAAAGTTCGCGAACCCGTTCGCGAACTTCCACCAAAAAGTGTGAACTTTTGCGAACTTTGCGAACCCCATAGACTTCAATGGGAAGGCGAACTTTAAAACCTAGAAAAGCCATTTCTGGCCAGAAAACGGATTTTAAAGTTGTTTAAAGGGTGCCACGACCTGGACAGTGGCATGCAGGAGGGGGATCAAGGGCAAAAATTTCTCTGAAAAATACGTTGTTGACACAGCGTTGCGTTTTGTGCTGTAAAGGGCAGAAATCACACTATACTTCTAAACTTGTGTAATAAACTGCTTTAAAACGTCCGGCATCTACATGCCAATCAAGTCGTGTAAAGGTTACAGCCGGTTCACACGCAAAGAAAAAACGCCGCAGTAGTGGATACGGAATATATTATTGGTGGTGGAAAAACGTCGCTCAGGTGATTTTATTGCAATGCAATGTCACTACTATGTGTAATGTGTTTGGTGCACTACTATGAATAACAGCAAACAGCACTGGACACGTTAAAGAACAGTCCCCAACACAGCTAGACTAATAGCACTCGGCTCTATAAATTACAGTAGCAAAGTAAAAAAATACAAATAAAAAAATATGATGTGAATGTGTGGTTGGTGCTTAGTGCACTACTATGAGCAGCACACCTGTCTCCAACACACATAGATGGAGCTGCAGTACACAATGAAAAGAAGACTAGAGTAACAGTAATCAGAAAATAAAAGCAGTCCTTACAAGGACTATTGGGTTACAGCAGATGAGATCAGCAGGACAGCTGTCCCCAGCAGCTACATACAGAGCAGTAGAAAGTATATTACTAGTCAGCAAAGCTACCTAAACTGTCCCTCAAATCCCTGCACAGCTCTCTCCCTATGCTAACTCATCAAGCACACACAGGCAGAACGTAAAATGGCTGCTGGGCTTCGGTTTATATATGGAAGGGAGTTGTCCGGGGGTGGTCCAGGAGGGAGAGCTGCCTGATTGGCTGCCATGTATCTTCTGGCTCTGGGGTGAGAGGGTCAAAATTTGGCTCCAGCTAAGGCGAACCCAAAATTGCGAACTTCGCTAAAAGTTCGCGATCTTGCGAACTTGCGAACACCCGATTTTCGTGCAAATTAGTTCGCCGGCGAACAGTTCGCTACATCTATACCCTTGGCCAGTCCTCGACTCCATTTGGTGCTGCCAGCACCGACTTTTGGCCTGATTCTGGATTGTGTCTCTGCCTGCCGTTTTCAACAATTCAAGTCTGTATATCCATGGTGTGCACTGTTACTTGTTTTCACTTCACTACGTTTATTAAAGTTTTCTTTTATTGATCATCATGGCCTCTGACATCAGTTCCATGGTATATGGTTATACTCCGGGTTACCCAGTCTTTAGGCTCCCAACTTCCTGGTACTCCGCAGCGTCTCCTCAGGGAGATAGTGACAGCATCTCTATGTGTTTTCTAAGTATGGGGAGAGTCTTCCCCTCCATCATTATTAGGATGGTGGTCAGTGGCACAAAAACTGTATCTGCTTCTGACTGAAGGAAAGAGGCCCAAGTCACAATCCCAGATACACTATCAGTTCCTTTCATATTAGATCCCTTTATGTTCAAAAAACTATTTTTTACAGAGTATACTATTTATACTCTGTGGGACAAAACTGAAAGAAAATGAAACTTTTTTAAAAAACATTCCAAGACAGATTCAGCTGAACCTAGGAATTATTCTACAGAAGGGAATCTGGGTTAAACAAGGCACTGATATTTAGTTTTTTATCATGGAGCTGTATACACCACCAAAACAGTTTTCTAAAACCAGTATCTACATTAAGTGGCAGATTCACTAAAACTCTAATATTACTCATATTTTTTAAAAATTCCACTAAACTCGTTTCCACAAATGTCATGCCATGTCATGCCATTTACAAAAAAATCGGAACTGAAAAAGTCAGCACAGTAAAAAACTGCAACTTTTTCGAATTGTCACACAAAAATCTGAAACCTCTAAATTTTAGAGGTAAAAGAAGGATCTTTCAGGAAAGGGTAGGGACATTTGCCATTGACTTCTACATGGTCTTGGCTGGTGTTTTAGCTGGTGAAATATTAGATTTGGATTTTTAGCCTTTGGACGCATAAAAAAAATCTTGAAAAAGTCACAACTTCTTTTTTTCCACAACTTTTAGAGCTAAAAATCCAAATTGGAAAAAAATCAAATCCTACAGTTAGTAAAAGAACCCCTAAGTTTTACTATGACTTATTTACATATACACCAGGCATTTTCCTCTACCTTTATTTAAAAACATAAGGAGGCTCATTTCCAATAATGGGAAAAATTCCAAGAAGGTACTTTGTATCCTACTGTTCCAGGGTACTTGTGCCTGCTGCTGTCAGGTGCAATTTGTCTGCTCAGTTATAGAGGAGCAAAGATTTGCACCATGCAAGAAATGCCATAACGATAAAGATGGCATTTTCATGTCAGTGTGTCTGAACCAAAGTCAGACTTATAAGAAATCTTCTTGCATTTGGATGTATGCTTCAGAATTAATACCATTAATTTAGAAATATACAGTGTTCTGAAGGCTTTTGCTTTTGCACATATCAATACAAAAAGGCTGCTCAACAAATATAATATTTGCCTTAGCTATGCAAACATATAAGTTTAGTATACACAACATATATGATTTTTTGGTATGACTGGTAGGAAGAAGTATAATCTGTAGATTTTTTATATATTTTTCACATAAATACAAAAATCCTGATGTTGTCCATTTAGATGTGGATTGGAACTAAAATTCGCTCTATAATGAACTATTCATTTTATAAATTGATTCAAATGGAGAGAAAATTATGCTCTATGCCCTTCCAGAAACCTATTCAGACATATTGAGAGTATACTCCCCTTTAATGGGTTTGTCACCATATTTCTTGGTCCATATGGGATCTGTTAATTTAGGACGTGTTCCATATAATTTACAATGATATCATAGGTAATATGTTTCCACTTACTGTACATCCACAACTTGTAACAATGATGGAAGACCCCCAGTTTTATTCCATGTTTGGACCTCCTTGCTGATTAATTGCAGGCATCAGTGAAGCAGAAAACATGCAAATGCTCTAGTTTAATGGAATTAATACATCACAAATGTCAATGTGGATTATCCACCACTATTTACAGTAGCTATTGTTATACTACATCATTTTTATGTCATCAGTTGACATTAAATTCACATCCAGGAAAAAGCAGATATAAAACAAACATATAAATAGGACTCAAACCAAACATACAGTATATGTAAAATTGCTGATAACGCAATGTCTCAGATATGTTAGAATTAAAAGCTAAGGTGACAAATACTGTCTGGTCATCTACAGCATCCTACTGACTGGCCTGAGAGGTATAAGTGAATGGTGACCTTCCATGAGTTTAGGCCAACAGTCTAGAAAATCAAAACTTCAGGAAATCAAAGGATCTGCTGCTCCTCTTCACTTCTTCATCTGCTGATAACCCCCCTCACTTAAACGATGCATTGCCGATAACTCGTCGCCATTTTCAAACATGGCATCATCTGCAATCATTGTGGAATGTCCAGTGGTCTACCAATTTACCAGGGCCAGAACTAGGGGTAGGCAGAAGAGGCAGCTGCCTAGGGTGCAACGTTTGGGGGCGCCAGGCAGCCTCTCCTGCCTACCCCTAGTCCGCTGTCTTTAGTCATTGCCCCCGCCGATTGTCCTTACGCGGTGGGGGCAATGATCCATTGAATCGCAACACGAACCCCGCCCCCCCTGCATTCAACTGCACATGCGCGCCAAAGGGGGGGTGCGAATTTACTAAACCTGACCGAGGACTTAAAGTCAAAATGGCCATTTCTGACCATAAATGCTAAATTGCTAAAATCTCAGGCCACAAGCTTCTCATACCACAGGTATTATGATTCCATTTTACTTAATCCTTAATCACTCCTAAAGCGAAACGTTAAACTGAGTATGCAAATATATTAAATATACAATACTTTCATTACATACATTAAGCTGTCATAAAAAAACAGCCTTTTATGTAAATTTTAGGGAATTCCAAATATATGCCTTAATGAACAGGTTTTCAGGAAATCCTCCTCCACAAGTACTGGGAATGATGAATGAATGTTCCACAATGACTCATAACGCTGTTCCCACGTGGGGATGTAATACATGTTTTGGGTGATGCACTTGGGATTTTGTGTCATATCTCTCCTTTACTTACATTAACAGTATGACCTTTATCCCATTCATGATTTTAGATGAATTACTGAAATATTATGTGAAAAAAACTCTTCAACGCTTATAGTTTCAAGAGATACAGACACCTGAAATGAAAACTTTTTTACATCTATCATAACATTGTTATTGCATGCTACTTATCATTTTGCCTTAAAAGTATTTGCCCAATACCTTTACATTACCTATCTGATCCCCCATGTTCCTCTATGAGGGGACTGCCATATTTGTGCAGCAGGAGGCTATTAGCATTAGAAGCTTTAACTGACAGGCTGAGAAGGGACAATTGGCAAAACAGTCAGGTTTAGGAACTTCAAGTAACAACTTCAAGCAGACCTATCAGCAAGAAACTATCAACATGACCAATAGGTAACTTTTTAGAAGCTGACATAAGGAGTTTTTTTGATGAAAAAAATGTGATCAATGATGTTTTTATTAATAGTTATGATAATTTGTAAGTTGATCGTACAAAAGTTTTGAATTTTGTTTTATTTTTATCCAAAATGTTCGGATTTTGGTGAAAGTTTATTTTTGAGAATCATGGAATTTAAATGGACATTGGTCTTAAAAAACAATAATGTGTTTTCCCTACTCTCATAACTCTAACACTCACCCTTTGGCCTCACTATCTCTTTTCCTCTCCAACTTCCACTTTTGTATTAATTTTATAGTTGGTTCTTCCCTTATTTTAATTACCTCCACTTTTTTCTCTGCTCTGCCCTTCCAGCATTTTCCTTTTACATGTGGTACCCTTCCTTTCCATTCTTTTTGCTGTATCTGCCTCTATCTCTTTTTTTGTTCTTTTCAGGTTAGATTTTTGGCAGAATGCCATGCCCCTGAAAAACCATAGGAAATGTCTGTCTTCGCCATTTAATAGCACAACAAAAGATCCTTTTGTTACTTCTGTCATGATCAGGGGAAGGTGTACAGCAGGATCCTCAACAAGCCATACAAGGACAAAACACTCCAGCTATTTAAACCTCAAAAAAAGTAATATCACTGCTATTTTCTGACCCTAGAATGAGGGTTAACACTTCTGGGGTCCCATTGAGCACCTTCCATATCACTAATGGTACAAGGCAGGGGTGTCTGTTATCCCCTTTTATATTTGCTCTGATGGATCAACTGTTAATAAGTAAAATAAGGATAGTTATATAGTTACCTAGTTAAGTTGGATTGAATAAAATACCATTAAGTTCAAACAAACCCCAGTGAACATAATGTATATACACATATACTTACAGTGTACTTACATATATAATCTTTATATTCCAATACCTATACGAATTGTAGATTTTAGTATCACAATAGACTTAGATATTATGCTTGTTTAGGAAATCATCCAAGGCACTCTTAAAGGCTTTAATAGAATCTGTCACCATTGAGTATCCAAATATCACTGGAGTACCCAACAAGGCAGAAAAGCAAATTATTGGGTACTTTGCAGATGCTCTCCCTCAGGAATTTGCATATGTCCTTACTGATCTAATGCAGTAATTGACTACTTTTAATCATAAAGCACAAGCACTGCCAATGATAGTATTAACTAGAGAACAGCATTTTAAAAGTAACTTCACATTTGAATTTGAACCTATATTACCCAGATCTCAAGACCCAAAGATGCTATATAAACTTAACTATTTCCTGTTGCAGAAAGCACTCCAAACTGATTACAGTCAGTGAAAACCTCTCAACATATTTTGCTTAGGCTGAATAACATCTATTAATATGATTGTGGTCCCATAGATTCTATACCTACGCTGGAGAGTACACATACAGTTCCTGCCATGCTATATCAAAACCTAATAATTAACTCTCTAAATTAAGTAGGCAAGAAACCACATATATCAGTTAAAGCCTTACAACTTTCTCTCCCTAACGGTTTGGGTGTACCCAATATACATTGTTACTATAGAGCAGTGCTGTCCAACCGGAATTTTTCTGGCCTACGCGATGGAGGGGTGATAATGGAAGACAGTTTTGACCACTCCCCTTTTTTAAACCACATCCCTTTTAAACCACACCCATGTTATCACAAGAGCTTTTAAGACCACAACCACATTAATTGTGGTAGCGCAGCACAAACCAAAAGGTTGGTGTAGGGATACCACCAATGCAGAGATTAAAAGGTGTAAACAACACAGGGGATTACATGTTTAAACAATACAGGGGGATTACAGCCTGAATATGAGGTGTGAACCATGCAGGGGGCCAGTTAATCTCAGTACCAATACCATTTAATGCTTACACAAAGGTAAGAAGTCACAGCAGTGAGACAGGTGGGGGGCCACACAGAGGGGGGCCGTGGGCCACCAGTTGGACAGCCTGCTATAGAGCATCCTTACTGGAAACAGCAATTCAGATACATAGAGCTCAATACTGTATACAAAAAATATTACTATATTAATAATTGGTAATTGGGATAAATGAAACAAGGGAAAAAACCCTTCTTGAAGAACACTTTTCTTTTTTTTTCTCTCTGTTTCCCATAAACCATTATTTTGTTGATATGATCTTTGATGTTAACAGATACCTTAATGGATAACTGTACATGCATTACACCTACAGATACAAACCAGATACAAACCCAAACTGCTCTGCTTTGCTGAATGTAGCATGTTATTTTCAGACACAGGTACAAAATAAAAGGAAACAGCTCAGGAATGTTTATATTAATATGTTACATTTGTAAAATGTATAATGTAATAATAAAGTGTACAATGTTAACAAAGATAAATCAAGAGTATGTAGACAGGCTGCACCCAGTATTTGTCTATGTATGCTCACCTAGTATATCTATTAACTGCTCTGAAATTCACAGATTCCCTACTGTGATCACCAGCAGTGCTAATATATAGGGGCACCAGCTCAAAGCTATCGTAACCCATCTGCAAAAGTAAAGTAATGCCTGTTTACATATGGTGGACATTTATAGGTCATTTAAAGCTATACTCTCTTCTGATCAAAAAGGACATCTGGTTTACATTTCAAAAAATATTTTGTCTTTATAAATATACAAGTATTTTGCCCAGAGTTTGACAAAATCATGCAATACTCTTTCTTTTCACTATTGGTTCACACCTGGTTCAATAAAAATAGACCTTGAATGGAAAATATCTATACATTCATATACATTTTATGTTCTTTTTTTATAGCCATATGGGTTATATTTAATATAGGAGTATGTTTGCTTAACTTTCTGTTTTAAGTGTTCTATCAATGGAATCAGATCCTCAGTATTACACTTTGGGTTTTATTTTACCATAATATTTTCTTTAAATTTCCCCCTGCTGAACTTTTGTGAAAGAATATGACCCACCTGTATGGCAAAAGTTCCAATCAAGAGTCAAACAGGAATTTAAACCTATCCTTCCAGTGCCATTTTTGTGTGTTTTCTCACTACTGTCTGAGCAGTTGAAATATGTTTATAGCAAAGCTAAGTTATCAAGAAGGCAGAAGTATTTTTGATTTTTCATCTAAAATCCTAGTATTGCCTTCAGCTGAGAATGTTTGTTTTCTACCCATTAAATTTCATTTGCTACCAGGCCTTGACTGATTAACTACCAATGTATGTCAATTAAGTTGGCACATATGGAAAGGATATTAAAGAGGATGATGAAGACCAACCCTAAAAAGCATAGGTGCCCATTGGTCAACAGCCATATATGAAGAATTTCAATTTTTCACTTTACTTCTTATTTTGCTCTTTACTCCTTTCTTTTCTTTATGAGAATATGGATGAATTTCACCAACCTCCCCACCTAAAAGCTTGCTGCCAGGTCATGTTAATGTCACTATGCTGAGTTGCACCTTCTGCAATGCATTCTCATTTGACTGAGAAAGGGAAATTGTGAAAGGACAGGATAAACTCTGATCCTATTCATATAAACAATGACACACATGAGAATTAACTGATCTATGTATAACGCATGTAAAAAAACCAATACTTTGAACTCTACTGGATCTTTCAGTGTGCTAATGTTTGATGGGTTTGCACAAACATCTACTTTACTCTGGCCATTACTCCACTTTTCCACTCATTTTTCTTGATCTAAAGAAATGTGTCAAACAATATTAAGACAGCCCTGGAGTTGTGAACATATGTTCAGTGCTAAAGCTGGCCTTAGTGTGGAGTTTTTATACCATTTCATTTTTACTGAGGCCTCATTAGTTTCTGAGTGACCAAAAGAAGCAAATAAACTGCTACAATTGAACAAAGAAAAATGTCAGAGGTGGGTACCAACCACATGAAAGTCTATCCAGTCAGGGACTTGTATTGCATCAGCCATATCCTTGAAGCTCAGACACAGTCATTTTGGTGTGGGGAAGTCTTCTTTGTGTAGGGTGCCTCAACAAAGTTCTTACTGCTGATGTCAATTTTCCTTAACCAGAACTAGTCAGTAATGTAACAATTATGTAACATAGCAAAAAGAACAAAGTTTGCCCAGGTCTAGTCACCCGTAGCAACCAATCAAATGTTTATTATTATACAGCTGATTTCATCTAATTCATTAAGAATTCTGGCATTTCATCATACATTTCTATAGGGACAAAGTTCTACCTGAAATTTATTTTTCCAAGGTTAAAACTCACAGATGACTGACTTCTTAATTGGACACCTGACAGAAGTTGGGGATGATGAGAGCTACAACATGGAGCTGGCCACTGCTCCTCAAGGTCTTTAAGAACGTAAAATTAATTAGGATTATATCATATCCTGCGGAAGGATATACATACATGCAGGGATAATGGAACACACAATACAAATACACTATAACTAAACTAGTAAAACGTATTTAGTGCATAATTACTCATTTAATGAGCATTGCTGTAGACCCACTTAAAAAAAAATAGCTCACACATCTTCCAAATTGTGAAAAATGTGTCTTATGCCTAGCTCACTTCATTGTAATTGGTATTGGACCTGGGGTTCTCCAGATACAAGATTTTTCCATAATGTCTACTAAACATTCAAACATTAAATAAACCTAATAGAATTGTTTTACCACCAATATGCATGTATGTAGCTTAGTCAGGATCCTGTACAGGGTATTGCTTTTTTTTATTACAGAGAATAATAATGGGTCCTATACTTGTATAAGAGATACAGAGATACTCATATCTGCAATGTGCACACAGCCTAAATAAAATGTAACTCTTTTGTTATGAGGGGCCAAACTGAATGCTATTCAGTATCATTGTAAATTGGAGTTTAATTGGCACTAAGCACCCTTATATAGAACTTTCCCTCTGATCTCCTAAAGGGCTTCTGTAAGCTTTCATATTTACAGAGGAAAAGCAAATGCTTCTATTTATTTCACACTAGGGATGATTTCTAACCTCAAGTGTAGTTGCTTTTGTGCTAAGTTTGCTCCAATCAGTTTCACCAGAAACCCCATTTTTTTTAAATGTACTTGGGTCAACATATGCGCCTCGTACTTCCATATAGCTGTACTTTGCACCATAAGGTTGCACCTAATGAAGCGTGGACCTCAGGATATACCACCAGCTCCAAACCAGCTGGTAGCTCTAGGGTTCCCATTGCCAATTACTACAGCACAGTTGCACCACACGTCAATATATATATATATAAATGTATGTATATATTGCAAGAAGACAGGCACTCATGTATAAGTAGGTCCAAGGGAGCCTGGGTGCAGTCCCAAAATAATAGATGGAGTAGCTGTAGAGAGAGTCCGCACTCACAGGTCTTACAGAAAATGTAGAGGTGTTTATTCAAATCAACATCTAACGTTTCGGCCTAATAATAACAATGTCTTTGAGAAAGGCTGTGGATGCAGCCGAAACGTTAGATGTTGATTTGAATAAACACCTCTACATTTTCTGTAAGACCTGTGAGTGCGGACTCTCTACAGCTACTCTATATATATATATATATATATATATATACAGTATATATATATGTACATACTGTACATGCATGTGTGCATTGTTATTTTATCATAAATACCATACCACTTTTCAGAAAAGTATAACTGCTAGTAAGCGTTCGGATATATTTCTAGTGTATTGTTCTGAGCATGTTTTCCAGTGATCTGTTAGACTTCACTACTTGGAAAACACATCTGAGCTCTGGAGGTATCCAAAACAGGATGTGACATAGCCTTGGAGCTGATACAGGAGGATCTGGGATAAATCACATTTCAGCTCTCCGAATCAATGTGGCCCATTGTATGTGAACCTTGTGCTAGTCCAGTGTGAAATCTATGGTTACATATTTGTATTTTCTACCATATTTGGATTTTCATTTTATTTTTGTGAACACCTATACTGATGTTTAGCCAGCATTATCTTTGCAGGAATTACAGCAGCATTTAAAACAACAACAAGAACAAGATTCATATTATTTATATAGTGTAAGTGAAATTTATTTTGCTTGACAAATAGAAAAGACATTGGAATTATTTTTTAGGGTAACAGGTCCCCCTTAAGTTTGTTTAAGTTTGTGTAGGGAGACTACTCCATGCTGGAGCGCAAAGACTTACACCTCAGGCACTAAGTGTGGGACAGGATACAAAGTACCAAGTTAATGTAATTGAGGGTTAGAATTTAATATTATCAGGAGCCAGTTAATATCACTGTATGTTTTAGAAGCATGGAAGAAAACCCAGAGTCACCTATTGAGGGATCCACCTATCCCTCAACTATGTTCTTGAAGCAAGGGATGCCACCACATGATACATTCAGGGCATTAAATGTTCAGGTCATGAATGGAGACCTCACAGCTTGATAGCCCTTAATACAGATCTGACCTTACATCTTAGGGACATTTACCAAACTACAAGTGACATTTGTCCAGAAATTCTGGAAGAAGAAAAGAATGTGGGTAATTATGGAGAGCCAATTGTATCTATGGCAAGTAATCCAATAAGCTCAAGTTTGAATTCACCTGTACTAAACGATTGCAGATACAATTTTCCATTCTGCAGTTTTATTGCATTAAGCAGGATTTTCATAAGTAGTTTTATGTAATGATCTTTCCCAAATGAGATTTTAATCCAGTGCTTTGAATCTTTTAATATGTCACTGGGTATTTGACTTTTACTTTAATGGCATGCATGCATACATATCCCTGCCAAAGTTCCAGCAAACACCTATGGCTGCCAGTTCTCCTATAAGCTTCTTCATAATTGTAACTGGCTGGATGTATTATAATAAGCTCTTCAGATGTAATCATTAAATGTAAACTACAACCATACATTTCCATCTTGCATAAAAAAGATGTTTTACTTTCTCCATACCAGCAGATATGAAGTATAATAGTTTGCTTAAGTTCTGTTTTTTGTGTTATATTTGCAATAAAACAAATTAGGGGTCATTTACACAGACCTTAGTTCTCAATGAACTTGGCTAAACACAAACAAAGTGGGTGGAGCTGGTGGCTGAGGAAGGAGTACATTACGTCACTTAGGGGTATATTTATCATGCTGTGTAAAAAGTGGAGTAAAACATTACTGGTGGATCATTGGTGGCTTATGCATGATCAGCTGGAAAGAGAAGAAAATGCGAGTGTGCTTTGACAAATAATGCTTGCAAACACATACCCCTGAAAAGTAAAGGTTTCTAAGAGAAATAGACCATATTAATATATATATATATATATAAGATTAACAACTCATTGTATTTATAAACATAATTTCATTGCAAAACTTTTGACGAATAACTATTTGGTGCTCCAGACAGACAGACAGAGTAGCAAATAATTATTACACAATTTAAAACCAATTGTGTTTTCACCTGGCCCATATTTTACAGGTCCAAGTGTAGAAGAAAACTAAGAGGGGGAGGCTAAGTTTTTTTTCCCATTAAAGGTGGCAACCTTATCAACAAAAAGTATCTGAAATATCACTGCAAGTATAGGAGGGCCATATTGGGCATAACTGTTCAGTTAGATTGCATTTGAATCTGACCTGCATGCTCACAAACTAACTGAGCATTTATGTCACATGTGGCCCCCCCCAAAGTCACTGTCAGAGAGCTGAAAGCAGAAAGTAGCGTTCTGGATATTATGTTAAACAAATGCTCACTCCAGCCTTTATAGATTACAATATAACTAGCTATATTGTAAATATTTTTTATTTTGCACAGTCTGTCTATTTTACCCAGTTTCATTTTTGCACTGTACTGTTCCTTTAAAGAGAAAATATAACCTACTTTTGGCACAAGCCCGTTGAGTTGGATTTAGCTAGAAAAGGTGCATAATCACTAACTGAACTTCCATAAATAAATAAATAAATAAATAAATATAAATGTGTTTTTATTTTACACAGACATACTGGATCCACAGATTGAAGGACACAATGATAATTCCAGCAAGCTGCTTCCCAAGATCCCTTATGCTAGAGTGTAATGCAACCAAACATGCATCTGTGCCTTGTGCCAATGCAGACCCTGCTGGCCTTGCCGGCTCTCCCCAGCCCCACATCAGCACAGACCAAGGAGTACATACATTTGAACCTCTAGCAGTGGATCTCTCATTTCAATTTCCATTGCTCTATTCTTACACTTACACCCACCCTTTTCTTATTACCGCAGCAGCTCAGGAGAATAAAGATGCTGGTATTTGTATGGGAGGCTGAAGATCACTGGCAGTAGAGCTGGTCCGACATAAGGTAAGGTGGTGGTGGGTAAGCATCCTATTGAAAAGAAGCAATAGGAGGTGGTTGTTATACGAGTTCTTATAAATTACAGTAGGAGGTACAATATCCTCTCTAAAATGTACTTCAACACTTGGTATTGGACATCGCTTTAATTAAAATAACGAAATGTTAACACATGTGATCAAAATTACTCAATGGAAATTTTTCTCCAAACACAGAATTCCCCCCCCACTTGCATTTTACTTGTCAGACTTCCTTTTGATCCTTTCCATTTATATGAAAGTATTACTTATTTGTCTAAACTATGTGAAACTTTCAGCAATGCCAAGGCCCTCAGTATGTGGAAGTCCAAATCTGAAAAAAAAATCTATTTATTTTACCAAGTCATCATGTTTTATATACATACAGAATTCACATGTGTTGTCAGATCATTAATCTTTAAGTTTTACTTAGTTGTTCAGATATGGCTTCTATATGACCCCATTCATCTTTTACTAGTCAAGAAAGCATCTTCCTAAGATAATCATAGGTTTCACAGGCAAATGAAACAACTAGATCTAATATATGGTATCTTTGTAAGGGTAATGTCCCACAGGATACCACGGGCGACTAATCTCACCAAAAAATGTTTTCACCTACAATAAAAGGAATTACCGGTGAAAAGGCCAACGCATTGCTTCGGTTTTCCAAAGTTGTACGAAGTTGCCCACAGGAGGAAATTTTGCACAACTTCGGAAAACCGAAGCAATATGTAGACCTTTCCACCGGCGATTCCTTTTATTGTAGGTGGAAAAGCATTTTGGAGAGATTAGTGGCCCACGGTAGCAGATATGGGATCCCTTTTCTGGAAACCTGTTATCCAGAAAGCTCAGAATTAAGAAAAGCCTGTCTCCCATTTACTCCATTTTAATCAAATAATTTAGAATTGTATAACTGATTTCCTTTTTCTCTGTAGTAATAAAACAGTACCACGTAATTGATCCCAACTGAGATATAAATAATCCTTATTGGATACAAAACAATCCTATTGGGTTTAATTGATGTTTTATTGATTTTTTAGTAGACATAAGGTATGGAGATCCAAATTACCCTTGGTCCAGAGCATTCTGGATAACGGGTCCTATACATGTAATGGGTATGATATACAGCAGTGGTCCCCAACCTTTCTTGCAGCAAGGACGGGTGTCAAGCACGAAAATTTTTCCTCGGGTAGGGGGGGGCTGCACACATTCACTCGCACCTTTATATGCGCAACGCGTTCTTATGCGCGTCCATCTGCACCTTTATATGTGCTGGGTGGTCTTTTGCATCTTTATACGTGCTGCACTTTCCTCCGCGCCTCTATATGCGCGTCTCGTTGATCGGCGCATCTAAACCCCCGTTGCATTCGTTTACTTCCCGGCCATGGTGAATATGTTGTGTACGTGAAGCGCCGCCTGCAGAAAAGCGTGTATAAAAACGTTGCACCTAAAAAGATGTGATGCTTTTATACGTGCCTTTCTTCCGACGGCGCTTTGCGTACACTGCATATTCACATATTTCCACTAGAATGCAGCCCGCGGACTGGCAGTTGGGGACCCCTGATATACAGTATCTAGAACAAATGACAGTGTCACAGGTAAATCTTGAGTTTCAGACATTACTTTAGCTATCTTTGTATTATCAGTAATAGGACGAGGCAGTAAAATCATTTATATAGAGTATTTTATAATAATAAACACAAAATGCATGCTAGGGTGTAAAGAAGGGCAGGTTGTGCCTATCTTTTTGCACTTGCGCTTCACAAATAATCCCTCAAGTCTATCCATGTCCAATAAAAATGTTAAAACAGGCATTTTGTGTTTAGGAAGGGGAATTATTTATGTAGCACATTTCTTCCGCAGGACTCAAATCTCTACAGCAATTATTATAGATGTGCTCTGTACGATGAGACACCAGTTGATTAATTGACATGTGCAGGGTTACAAAGAGTTGCTACAGGGACTTGAACCAGGGTGTCTAGCATGATATCCCATATCACATAACCTCTAGGAAAACTACAGCATCTGCATGGGTGGAGGTAGCTCCTGGGTTCCCCTGTGTCAACAGGTGTCAGCGTTCATTTTCTTGGTCAACCAGGTAGTGCTATAATGGGGAGAGCTTTAGGAGAAGGTATTATGGAGAATATATGTATATGAAAACTATGTAGAGGGTAACTTTTCATTTCTGAGAGTTTGACACATTGTGTCAAACAGTGCAGCTCATTCTGCAGCCTAATTACTAATTAGTTACCATCATATGAAGTTTATATTATTCTGCCTTTTACTGATCTCAAAGCCCTTGCCCACCCAGAATTGCTTTTAATAAGACCTCCCATACCATAATCTGCCTGAGACCAAATGTGTCACGAAAGCTCAAAAACATAAAATAAAAAATGACGCAATCCACAAAAAGGTGTCCGATTTATTTTGATTAATTACAGCTGTTTTCAATGTATGATCATAACACAAGCCAACATTTCAAAGAGACATGGCTCCTCCCATAAGTAGATGTGGTGCCTGGGCTATATTTAATACAATAATATACTTTTTACTATACACCTGTTTTTTATTTTAAACATTTGCATCTAGCATGGGAAAAGCCCTTCTATACAGACTATAGAGTTGTGTGTATAAATGCACTGTGCAGAGTGTAAAAGTTCATAACCTATGCTCTATTAATACTTCCCAAAGCTATTTGTTTCCCCAAGGTTCTTTTTTTCTTGTTTCTTCCTCCTTTTTATTATTATCTCAACTGAACCCCATGTTTTTGATCTATTCTAGTGTTTCCTCTCCTGGAGAATTCCATACTATATTTGTCTTTTAAAGACACGTGGCACTCAAACGTAATGTTGTATAGTTCTTCCCTTAATACAAAAATGTAGTCCTTTAGACTGGGAAATGATCCCAACACGGAAACATCAGTATGATTTTTGCCTTTATTAAGGGTCAATTGTCTTTTATAAATCTATCTTCTTCTCCAGTTCCACAAGGTTAAATTATAAACAGTAAAGTTTGGTGTTATTTTTTCCAGCTCTTGCTTTACTTGTATGTCAATTGCCCTTTTCTATTTTTCTAGATATCATTAGAATGATAAATGACACACTGAGAAAGGGTACGTTACTTTAAGGGGCAGTATGCCTCCTTGTTTAATATGAGTGCAATAAAAAGAGCTTGTTCTAAACATACTTTTGCCTAATATTTTGATACTTTTTTTTTTTTTGCCTATTTTTTATTAATTGTTTAGCTAAGTATTGCAAATAGGGTAATTAAATCCACTCTATGTTTGGTTCTTCCCAGATAAACCTCCTGCATAATGGACTACAGCTAATTATCTATATATCTATCTATCTATCTATCTATCTATCTGTCTGTCTGTCTGTCTGTCTGTCTGTCTATCATTAGTGATTAGAGAATCTGACCCATTTTGCTTCGCTGCAAAATCAGCGAAACTGGGGAAAACTCATTGAAGTCTATAGGCGACAAATTTTATGTGCGATAAATATTTTTTTACTCCAAATACATAAAACTTAATGGCCGTTTTTTGTATCAGCGACATTTTTGTCTTGGTGACTTTTTTGTCTCGGCGAGACAAAAACAAAATGGGTTTTGTTGCAGCAGTTTAGCAAAATAAAGAGCAGATTTGGAAATTTCGCTGCAGATCCATGCCTGCGGAAAAAATTTGCTCATCACTATCGTCTATCTATCCTTTATGCCCTTTATGGTCTGTACTGAAATAGTTTCTTTTTTGCTCTGAAATACCATCACAGCACTAAATCTTTATAGAAGACTAGTTAAATATTGGCTAATTTCTCTCTCTCTCTCTCTATATATATATATAAATATTTATATTCTTTATTCCATTCAGTAAGAGTATAAAAATCCTTTACTAGTTTCTATTTCTTTATTGGTACTAATAAAATCCTTATTATGTCAGACTCACTTTTGGGGATAACATGAGGTAACCTGTGAAATCGCCATTAGCAAGTTTTGGCAAAATAAATGTTTCACATTTTAAAAGCTGATCCTTTTTTTTTGGCAATGAATGTGTAAAAGACTTTTATAATTCCATTTGTTTTGATTAACTCTTATGTAACTAAATTATCAATGATTAATATATTTAGTTATTATGTTGCTTTATGGAGACAAAAATTTGCTAATAGGCCATTTTTTAATATCAACCTTCCTTTCATTGAGGTGGCAACTGTGCAAAAGTTTGAATAATCCTTTTCTGCAATGCTGAATTTTTCTCTTGTTTAAATCACCAGGGAGGTTAAGTAAAGTGCCATGAGCCTAAAGCTTCTTCATAACATTGCATACGGCGGACACAGGAACACTAAGGTCTCTGGAGACGGCCTTGGAGCCTTGTGATTGTCCATGTTTTCTTGCAGCTCTCTGTCTTATCTCCTCAAACAGTTCTCTACTTTTCTCAACTGAAACTTGCTGATTTATTATGCTATTGATGAATTTATTTAGATCTTTGGTCTAACAGGAAGGTTAAAGCACTTTCCTAATACCCTGGGAGGTGCTCCTGTTAGCAGAAAACTGCCCAAGTTGGGGGTATTTCTGCAGTTCTTTGGTGCAATCTGTCTTCCTCTTCTTTCTTTTTCTTTGTCGGGCGCGAGCATGTGAACTAGAGTGGAACAGGAGCCCAAACTCAGGGTATCAGGTAAGTGATTTTAATCACTGGTGATTAAACTTTAGTTCTATTTTATATGACTAACTGGGCATAATTAGTCCCATTAATTTAATATTTTACAGCAGACAGAACATGATTCAGGATAAAACAGGTTTAGATAGGGTTCACTTTACCTTTGTAAGCACTCTCCATAAGCTTGCCAAATGTTGTACTTTATCCTAATATACTGTATAAAGGGAAACATACAAAGGTTATGTCTCTATGTTACAGCATTATGTAAGAGCTGCCTAATAAGTGTATATGGAGTCGAGATATTGGGTCATTTTTTATGAAATAGGTAGATCCTCAATGTTTATTGGGCTTCTAAGAGGGGTTATTTTTTCCAGAAGAGCAGTATAAAGTGGAACATGGGATCCACAGCATTAACAAGGACTGGCTGCTGAAAAATAATGAGTTTTCCTAGTTTGAAGGTAAGGTTCAGAAGTTGGAGGTTGCTCAGTTCCAACCCTTAGGACGATAATTTCGTCAAGCTTATAAAAATAGGAGAGTATATAATGCGGAACTGTTTGGTCCATTAGGATGAGGGTAGAAGCTGAATCCAAGAGGCTCACGGTGAGTGACAAACATATGTCTTTGTTGAACTTTGGTCTTATACCGTGTCTATTCCTGTAACAAAAGCTGGAGAAGGAAACCAATAAAGTAGTTGCAGCTTATTCACAGCTTATTCACAGTCCAGCGGTGTTGTGCTCTTATACTAAGGGTACAAGGGATTTATACCATTATTTATAGATGAGGTAACCATTCCCTACAGACTAATCACTTATTACACTGTGATTATGATATGTCCCTGTAGTCAAGAAGATAGTTAATCATTGGAGCTAAAGTCCACCCCTTTAAGAGTTACAGAGCGCACATGATGCCACACGTTATAGACATTGAATGTACTAGTTCTTGTTGTTACTTATCTTTCATTCTATATCATTAGATTTTCATAAATTAGGAATGTATATGGTTTATGCTTACACCAGCAGCACCTGTGCACCTGTAGACTTTTCTATCATTTATCAATCTATTTATCTATCATCTATCTATCTAAGATAGAGTGAATCCAGGATTTGTTTCAGGATTCAACCAAGATTCAGCCTTTCTCTGCAGGAATCGGATTTGGATCTATCTATCTAGTTAGCTAGTGTATATATATCTTCCTGCCTTTCTACTTTAAAGAAAGACCAAGAAAGAAACATTCTAAATGCTGTTAAACATATAAATCAAGCTTAAATCTTAGACAGCTAAATATAGAAATGAGTAGGTCAAGAGGAGTCAGATGCTGTAGGCAATGCATAGTTGTTTCTTTGGGCTGCTTCTTTATGTCTATTAGGATTCAATAGGAGGACACTGCAAAATTGATGACTGTCACGCAGGACAAGCCTTAATATTGTTGAGAATACCTAGGGGCCCATGAAGGATTTTGCAAAAAGTTTTGCTAAGTACTAATGATAGGCTGGAGGTACAAGCAATAGTACAAGCAACAGTACACGTAGGACCAGCAGTGAGGGAAATAAAAAGGCTCAGACAGATGTCTTTAGTAGCAGTAACATTTACTAATCATTTTAAAATCATTGAATCATTAAGGTATATTGAACAGTTTATTAGAACAGGGGTGTGTCAATTATACATGAATAGCCCTATCTAGTTAGGTAAGGTCTAGAAATCAACATTCTAATGGTGCAGTACTGTACTAAATGCACCAAAGCATTATACATGCTGATTCCATGCCTCCATGTTATAGAAATGCATTTGTGTGCATTTGGCACAATAGTTTTATTATACTGTACGTGTTTCCAAAAATCCTAGGCACTGAGTCACAAGGGAAAGGCAGTACTAATACTTTACAACTCCTTAGCATTAAAGTGAGAGAAACAACCAACAAATAAAGTAAACATATATTTGTCCCATTTAACCAAATGTTACAGCTTTTTCTTTGGGTGCAACTAATTTGTAAAGTATAAAGTATAAGGAATACAATTATAAAGTATAAGTAAATAGAAATTGTTTCACAAATAAAATAACTGTTTCAGTGATGTTTTACAACAACAATTTCCTGGTTGGCTTATGTTATACCAATATTATACTAGCTATAATCCAAGAATGCTCTACCCTTGTTTCTGTCCCACATTCAGTCATACTGTATTAGCCTTTTCCTATAACCAGCTCTTCCCATGCAGGACCTTCCCCTTTCTCCCCTACCAGCATATTATGGCAAATTTCACAGAAGTAAAGGAGAATTCAATGAAATATCAGACCTTGCATGTTGTTATTGTTTGTGCCCCTTTTGAGCTTTATGCAGAATGTATCACAAACTATCTTTTTCAGCTGAATGTTTTGAATGAGGCAGACCATCAAACTGGAAATGTTATCATATCAATGAAGTATGAAAGAGGTAATGCAAATGCTGGTTACCAGCCCCAATCAGTTCAGTAATAACAAAGGGAAGCTGTGTCAATGCTCTCCTATAGAATTCTTAAAGTTTGGGCTTCACCATAACAGTGAGGATCTCACCATAGCCTGCTGAAAAGATTCACATAGTGTTTGGGAAGCTGAAATGAAATTTACTATTGTGGGAGGCACCTATTTAAATTAAAGGAGCTCTAAGCTGAATAGCAGGAATTTACATTATTGGGTGCTCCAACTGTATTTTAAAATACATTGAACGCTGATCTCCACACCTCCTATAGCCTGGTGAGGGGGTCACAGTAGCTCTTCCTTTGCACAGTGCCATGCATTAATAGACACAGCTCGATTCAGAATGGAAGCCAGGAAGGACTGATTGCCATTGAACTATACAGAAATGCACATCTGGGTACCTTTAATGATGCTTTTAATGAGGTTTTAGATGCAACTCACTGCAGTTGCCTACTGCATCTGTGGGCCTAAATGAGCTCGTACTTTCCCAATATACAGTAACTCTAAAGTCAGCACTTGCAGATTGGGGGGGGGATAGTAGAGGAATAATCTAGTCTAGTATTTCCTCTTAAAGTATTACACCCTTATATTGTGTTGTTTATCACATTTATATAAAAGACACCCATGAATCTATATTCACACTTCGGGCATGCTTAAACTAGCTCCCAGTTTTCCAGTAGCACCAAGAGTAATAGGTGGGTATTCACAGGCCACTTTTAACATCATGCATGAAACATATTACTTTTTTTACATCCAGCGGCTTTAACTGGGATAGCAACTTCTATCTATGTCAGATTTGTAATCATAAATTTCAAGGGAAACATCCCTTTCCAGAATTCTCTGTTTTGCATGTAAAGAGGTCTTCTTACTCTAAATGCTGTTCTATAGCATAAGGTTGAAATTATAAATGAATATGGGACCAGGGTTTGCTTTGATGTGACAACTTAAATACTGAATATTGCAACATACGAGAATATGAACATAAGAGAATAGGCCCAACATTAGAGGGTTAACTCCTCAGGATTGTATTTATCTCAAGGATAAGGGACACTCTTTTGAGGACAGCAATCCCCCCGGCAGATTCACAACAAATCTCATCTCCAGTCATGTACATTTAAAGATCAACATCAACCTCAATGAGAATCATTGGAACCAGTTGAACTGAAGAAACCACTTGGATGAGTGGTGAAACGTTTTCAAGAAAATTCAGAAAGTCCAGTTGCTTTAGACCTAATTCTATTAGATACTGTATAGAGGGGATTATAGGCAGATGGGGGATGTTCTTTTTTCCCATAAAAACAATCAACGCACCAGAGGTCCCCCCTTTAGATTAGAGGAAAGGAGCTTCCATTTGAAGCAGCGTAGGTGGTTTTTCACGGTGAGGGCAGTGAGGTTGGGGAATGCCCTTCCTAGTGATGTGGTAATGGCAGATTCTGTTAATGCCTTTAAGAGGGGCCTGGATGAGTTCTTGATCAATCAGAATATCCAAGGCTATTGTGATACTAATATCTACAGTTAGTACTAGTGGTTGTATTTATAGTTTATGTATGTGAGTGTATAGATTGGTAGGTGTGGGTTAGGTGTGCTGGGTTTACTTGGATGGGTTGAACTTGATGGACACTGGTCTTTTTTCAACCCTATGTAACTATGTAACTATGTATGTAACTATGACCTGTATAAATGAGAATCTTCATAGACATCTTTTGAATACACATTAATATTGGATCTTTTGTTCTTGTCTGAACTCTGGGATAACATCTCACATTGCACCCATGATTTATAGATTCTTTATTTTACATAATGTATTTAAATTGTTAATGGTGAGGGTAGACTAGTAATATTATGAATATCATGAGAGACTTTGTAGTTAACAGTTTTTATGCATATAGTCTCTGCAAACTATTTTTAATGGAGTTCCATCAACAAATTAGTTGTTATATACTGACTGGCAGATGTTAAAACTAAGGCAAGATCAGTTTTCATATTACCCCAATGCCATCAGCCAGTTAACAAATATTTTTCCAGTTGTGGCCTGAGAAGCCAACAGAATTGCTCATTGCCAGTCCTTGGGCCAAGTCCATGAGAGCAGAAACTCATAGTCGGCAGCTGCAGAGCCGCTGATGTTACTGGTGTTTTTTGTTTAGTCTAGAGACAGAGTTTGGTTAAGAAGCATGTTGCATAAAGATTTATGGCTTCACACATGCATTTCATCTATTAAACAATCTGCTTACACAGATATATGTAGCATAATTGTTTTATATCCCTCTCGTTTTAAACACAATTCTTTTATACTTTAATGTATGGTGCCTTATTGTATTGCATATGGTGTTACTTGCTTTACTTTATTAAGGCTATTTGTGTTCCTATGTAAGATCAATATGATCTTTGGGATACACTAAACAACAATATAGTTTTCCTATGGCAATGGAAGGTACTCCTGATCCTACATGGTGATTCCAAGCAGCCCTGGCTTTGCTAGGTGGTTCTTGGAAGTTTCTGGGACATAGTTTAACTTTTTTAGTTCCTTTACTGCAGTCCTGGATGTGTAACATGGGATGACCCAATGCAATTTAACAACATGGACATGACTACATAAATGTGACTATTAGTATTATGATCTATGTGCTGACTGTACGTGCTGGTATAGAACGCATCTACAGTTTTTACTATAATAACAGCACAGCAATTATGAGTTATGCTCTGTGACTATATTTGGAAGCTACATTTCCCTCATTTGCTCCTACTGTATTGGCCAGTATCAAAATAATATCATAATAAGACTTCTTAGTAGCTGAAGAAGCATAGGTATTCCAGATAATAAGTGCCATACACACATAGTGATGAGCAAATCTGTCCCATTTTGCTTTACCGAAAAATTGGCAAAACTGCTGAAAATTTTCTTGATGCAGCCGTGACTTTAATGTGACTTATTTGACTTGTTTGACATGCCCATAACTTTTTTGAGACAACCACAACTTATTTAACACAACCATGAATTTTTTTGTCGTGACAGCGACCTTTTTGACTCGACCACTAATTTTTGTTGCAGATCTGCGAATCCATGCCCGGTGAAAAAATGCGCACATCACTATACCTCTACTAGTCAAGATTTAGAGGTCATTCTTTCTTTCAAATACTAAACATCTTCTTTACTACCAAAGCAGAACCATAAAGCCCCCAAGGGGAACTCCACCCAAACAATTCAACAAATTGAATTTTGCATAATGAAAGAATATTTAAAACAATGTTCTAATATGCATTCATTAAAGATTTGAAATGATTTGCCTTGCTGCATAGTCAGAACCAGCAATACCAGACCAGAAAGGAATAGGCAGGTACAGATTTCAATAGCCAATCCATCTAAAAACAAGTCACATTTTTTTCTTTCATTTTCTGATTGTTAGTTTCTGGGATTTAATGATTCAATAGGGTGTTGGTGCTCACTGCGTAGAACAACTTTGTCAACTAGACAAAGAAGTTGAACACATGCTGGCAAATTGGCATATTTTTTTAAAAAAAACAGAAAGCCTTTTACAAGGTACTCTTTTATTTCTGCAGAGAAATAGAAAATCATTTAAAAAAATTAGATTTTTTAAATTTAAATAGACTGTATGGGAGATGGCCTTGTCGAACTTTGTAGGTTTCTGGATAAAGAGTTTCCAGATAATGGCTCCCACACCAGTATTTATAATAGAAGCCAACCATATTGTTTTTTTTCCAAAACTCAGGATCATTAAGCAGAATAAGACACTATTATAATAACATTCAATAAGGAATGCCATTCATAAAGCAAAAATTGCTTGTATTCTATTTATTCTATAAGGTACTATTGTCCCTTTAAATAAAAAATAGAGGACAACTAATTGTCCATCCACATACTGTAATATTTATGACTATAACTTCAAAGGAATTTGCAATGAAGACTGTACAGTTCCACACAACCTTATACTATAAAACCTTCTTTTAGACCATATGTATAATAGTAATTAGGGGCAAATTACAGAACCATTTTCTTCCCCTACCTCTAATTATGCAGTCCATGTCAAATTCCTTACATTTAGCAGATTGCAAAATGCATGTGACTTTTGTTATGTTTAGGAATTTCCTTTGCGTCTGTTTTAAAAAACAGCTTCTGTTGTTTTGGTTTGAGTTTTAATGGCTGGCCATTCACAAATCTTGTAAAAAAAAAAAAAAAACAAGGATGTGAAATAATCGTGCATAGTACAGTATGTCTTGAGGCAGGAGTACTAGCATGTTGTCTGACAGTCGTTGTCTGAAGATTCAGTAGAGTTGGCGTCAAGGGAAACAGCACCACCAAACATAATAACAGTGAGAAATCTGTTCAGGCTACACCACAGAACCCAGATTCTCAGCACTTTGATTGTTTCTAATTATTTAGGTAATTGGACAATTTTTTTTGAAGCACGCAACAATTTTTGGGAGGCGCAACATTTTCTGTGTTTTGCTAATTTTTTGCCAATTTGCAAATCTTTTGAAAGATTCACTAATTTTTCTGGAAAGCGAAACGGGACAGATTCGCTCATCCCTAGTTTTTATTTGTAATTGGGGACCATTTTGTGGATATTATTGTGACACTATGTCAAATGGGTAGAACATAGAATTTCCAAGGAATCACAATTTCGCATAGTAAAGCAGTTGTTCTTTGTTACACAAAGCATAGAAGTTGTTCTGCTAATAAAAAAAATTTTGTATGTGAGGGAAACAGTAGGCCCATCATTTTACTGCAGAGGCGGACAATAATAAATATTTAGGGAGGCGTCACACCCCTTTGTCATGCACGTGACGCCATGCGATACTGGTGCGGGTGATGTCACGTGCATGACATAGGGGCGTATTTAGGTAGGTCTGGTGCCTTGGGCAGCACTGTACCTAAATACACCCCTGTAATACTACTCATAAATGCTGTATTATTTGGAGCAATTGATTTTAGAAGCAAAATACATGAACTTGTCAATGATAAACAATTGCTACATTTTGCATATACCTTCTGTGATAGCGTGAGTGACAAAACTCCTGAAAATGCCATCCCCTTCTCTAACATTATAATTACCAGAGGTAAATGATGTTACTCCTTCTCTCGCATTTCCTCACAATCAAGCCAAAGCACCATGAGTAATGTTAGCAAAAGGGAAACCATTATAGAGAGGTTTGTCACACACGGTAGCTCTGATGTAACTGTGGGTGACAAAACTTTTCATGTGCAATAACTCTAATTAACAAATTTGTAAACAATTTTTACTTATATACTTGTATACATTTGTATACAAATTTTGACCATACAGTGAGACTGAATATTCTGGGGACAGATATTAGCAATACTGAGAATAATGAGATTAAAGGGGCAATTTATCAGTTGCTAAAGTTACAACACATTTTTGCAAAAGTTTTTGCTCTGACTGCACTATTTATTAAACAATTTATAAAATATAAAAAATGACAATCTCCTTACCAAAAACCTGTTGGGATGCCATAAAAGTTATTGTGAAGTGTACCTTAAGCTTTCAAGCAAGTTGAAGAATTGTGGGTTATTATTTGGATAAAAATTAATGGAAAATGTGATTTACAACTTTTCCAGCAATTTGTTTCCACAACATAACACAATAAGGATTAACCTATTTGAGATTTTTAATAAATCTGTGCAAGACTACAGGGGGGAATTTTTTTAGCTATTTAGTAATTCAAAGCTTAAAAAACTCACAAGTGCATTTAATGTCACTACAATCCAATAGCTGTAGAGTCTATCATTGCAAGGGCGTGTAAAGAATAAGGGAACCCTTTCCCCTGTTCTGCCTGTGACATCATTCAGCCTGGTTACAGGCAGAGGAAGAATCTGATTGGCTGGGAACCCCAGTGCACATCTGGGAAAAAACTTGTGAATCACATTTGTCACACGATTTTTTTGTCACCCGCATCTTTTTTTGTTGCCCACGTCTTTTTTGGTCGCCCGCACCTTTTTTTGACGCGACCATGCACTTTTCTGATGTGACTGGCCAATTTTGGCGCTACTAAATTTTTTGATGTGTGACGAATTTTTCTGCAGTGAATTTTCACAGAAGTTTCCCAAACCAATGCCGAAATTCGCTGAAAATCCATGCCTGGCGAAAAAAATGGCTCATCACTAGTTATGGGTGTTAATAACAACTAAGATCTGTATACTTGTGTGTCATGGGTCTTAACTTGAAATACATTGGTTTTCTGGGATTTTAAAAAAGGAAATAATTTTTGCAAATTATATATTTTGCAAAAAAAAATAATTTTTCTTATATTTATTTTGAAGAGGTCGACATTAGCAAAACTTCCTTTAAATTCAGACCATGTCTGAATTTATAGGAAGAGGAGTCCTACTTAATAGAGTATAATTTAGGTCCTTATTTATCAAAATGTATAAAAGTTTTCATTTTTTTTTAAATGTGAATTTTAAAAGCTTTGACATTTTATAAAGCTTGAATGTTTGCTAATTTATTTAAAAAAACCTGAATATAATAAACACAATTAAATCAAACTTTGAATATAAACTTGAATACCTAATTTGTATTTTACTAATCATTTTTAATGGTTCTGCAGAATAAAGCCAGATGAGCTGGCACATGTATAAACCAGTTTAGCTTTTGCAAAATGCAGAACAACATGGAATGTGAAATCAAATTACAAATTACCCTTGTTGATATTTTATTCATAGGAGAGATTAAATATCTAGTATAAATAAATTTGAAGCAACTGGACTTGTTAAGTAATCATTGAAGACGTTTCACTACTCATCTGAGCAGCTTCTTCAGTTCAACTGACTGGTATGGGAAGTCCCCAGCATAGGAAGTCTTCCACTAATCCAATCACAATGGCACATTGTAACACTTCAGAAAGGTGACATCTGAAACTCACAGAGGTGTGAATGCTGTGGAGAGATTAAATAATTACCATGGCGAAAGTAAAACTTTTACATGAACAAATACTGCATTGATGTAGATACACAAAGTACTAATACAGACTCGGGCTAAAAATTAATGTGCTCTGAGTTTTCTTGAAAGAGCATGTCTGAATTAGCCACTTTGTCACAATGAGCTTAGGGTGCATGGGTAATGCTAACACTCGATGGGAGATCAGCTAGGGAGATCAAACACAGGACAGATAGTGCCTTTACTCATTATGCACCAAGTAGTGAGGGCAGCATTTGGCACTATTGGTTCTTGACCCCATTATTAGCAGATTTAAATGGCAAAACAATCTGTTTAATCAGTTTCTCTCTTAAGGTGGCCATACACTTAGCAATAACGATCTTTGAAAGATCATTCCCACCCTCCATTGACGTTCAGGGCTGAATCGTAAGATATGGAGGCAGAAACAATAGAAATTCTACCTCCTTCTGTCGATTCAGCCCTGAACGTAGATTTTGCTCAGGCGCCTTCAATGGCGCCCAATCAAAATGTTTTAACCTGGCAGATCGACAAGATGACCGATATCCGCAGCCTTTGCAATATCGGCCGCCTCGTCGAGCCGCCATACACGCACGGCATATCATACAAAATGAGTTTTATATATAAGCTGTTTTATGTGATATAGTTTATAGATACCTACATTGTTAGGGGGTGTACTTTTACTTTTATATCATATATACAACACGACAATACTGAGTCTGTTACAGCCACCATACATTTTTCTGTAGGATAAATAATGGATTAAATTTCCAGTATATTTACAAATGAAAGACTTTTGGACAGTACAAATGAGAAGAATCTGTTAATAGTTTATCAAAAGCTTCAAGCTGCAATTCAAGGTGTGTTCTAGGTGTCTGTGTGTTGGATAATTATACTGTACACATAGAGGCACCCTTCATAAACTGTGCTTGAAAAATCTTTCAGGTTTTGATGTGTGTCAAGTAGATCATTTTACCCAGAATGTGGGATTAAAGTAGAAACATTTAAGAAACCAGAACCAGTGCTTTTACAGAAGTAAAGTCTATGAATGTCCAAGCTGCGAGAGAGGATCAAGATGCTATTGAAAGGAATGCATTGCTAAGCAGAGCTGCAACTCATAAATACTCATTAATACTTCAGAGGTCTCACAAATAATAGGCACAAAATACGTGGGAAGTGCTGAATATGGTTGAGTAAAGCAAGTTCATTTACAATGCAGTATCCAAACAACTCCCCAAAAAGGCAAGTAAAATAGGTCAGATAAATTTAATTCAAAGAGGCGGACTCAACACATTTATAACCTACAATGGCAAACAGATAACCTGCTGGGTTACTACTTATAACCAGATGTACCCTCTTTTGCCAGAAATGCATAAAATGTATCTTTATCAAATAGAAAGAAATTCTATAATTCCATTCTACTTCTCAATTACAAATCCACCGGATAAATAGTAAAACCTGTACTGATTATGTCAATATTGTATATGGTCATTATGGCACTGAAGAGCATCCTTTTTTATCATATCCCATACAGTATATCAAGCTTTCAGATGAAATGGTCATTCCCTTAAGTGCCATAACAGATTTGGAGTCTATGGGAGATGGCATTTCCATAATTTGGAATTTCTGGATAATGGGGTAATTGGGTTTTAGATAACAGGTCCCATACCTTTAGTTCCAGGTTCCAGGTAAATGTTATATGTTGTATTCCTTTGATGTTGTGCTACCAAAAAATCCATCCCATGCACACCTAGTTATGCAAAGGCCCACCCCAATACTGAACAAAACTCCTCTCACTTTTAGATAAGCTCCACCCCTTTGGGTCTAAAACACAAGTCTGAATCCATGGGAGGTGAGGTAAGGACCTAAAGGGGTTTTAAACCCAAATTGAAAAAGAAGCTTTTGAAATCTGTTAAAAGCAATAACATTTTCTCTCTTATTATTTTCGACACTTTTTGGCATGACTAGTGATTAGCGAATCTGTCCCATTTCGCTTCACCATAAAATTTGCGAAACGGCAAGAAAATTCGCGAAACTGCGAAAAATTCGCGAAAGGCATGTTTTTTTTGTCGCCCTCATCTTTTTTGATGCCCGCGTATAATTTTTTTGTTGCCTGCGCTTTTTGACGTGACCGAGACCGTTTTTACTGCAGGCGCGCCCTTTTTCACGCGACCGCATCCAATTAGACACAACCGCACCCTTTTTGATGCAACCACGCCTAATTTGACGAAAGACAAAAAATATCTGCACGCCGAATTTTTCCGTGGCGAATTTTTGCGGATGTTTTGAAAAACAATTCACCAATAGCGAAATGCGGAAATTCGCTGCAAATCCATGCCTGGCGAAAAAATTAGCTCATCACTAGGCATGACCTTGAACAATGTAGCTGAAGCCAGCTAACTGCAGAAGTGTGCAAGGCATTGTAAGAAACTGAGTCTGTTAGAAAACTACCAAGTTCTGCTGCATTGTTTGTAAAGTCTGAACCAGCAATGCAGAAAGGGACTGGCAAATCCTGCTTCCAGTTACAATTACATTTACAAATAACTTTAAAATCATAAAAACTGTTCAAGTAATGTATAAGTGAAGGTTGCTTAGAATTACATTTTGTTTTACTATGCAATTTTTGAAAATGCTAATTTTAAGAATAAAAGGCAGTGTAATTATTTTGTATTTCAAATATTCATGGTAATTGCTGACTCTGTTTTGCATTAAACATAAATTAAACAAAATCTTTCTCGGGGGAGTTTTAGGTATTTTATTTCTAATTTACAATCTCCAGGCCAAACAATTATTTGTAATATGTTGTTAAAGAGTTTAGGAAATTCCTTAACATCTGGAAGTAATTTTCGCTGTCACATATGAGCATGTCGGTCTCCACTGCTACTTGGGAATCAGACGCACTCTTGTGATTCCATAAATATTTGCACGGTCACAACTATCTGTGGGTGAGCAATGCAGCTGATTTCATACACACAATTCATTTTCCAATGAAACCACAAAGTAGGGAACTAGCTCAGAGTCATGCATGTCACCTTGGTAAGGAACCTTATCATCTCCAGTAGGGACTGAAACTGTACCCATTCGGCTTCCGTTATCAATTCCATTATTAACAGAACTCACCTGCTGGTTAAGGTATTGCTTCCACTTTATTTAGGCCTTTAAAGCATCTCAAAAGGTATATTATTGTACTGACAATATAATAACTAATTGTAATCTGTGTTATACTGTATCTTTTAGTAGAGTGGCAAACATTTTGTTTCAGGGAAAAGTCAGTACAATAAGAGATATCCAATTTCTAGTACCAAGGACCAGTCATTATAAAGATGTTTCAGCTTATAAACTCTATTTGTATCTATTTCTATCATGTTAGTTGAGTAAAATAATCTTCACTTACACTATATAAATAATATAAATCTTGCTTCCTTCAGTCTTGGAATTACATAATCACAGTAAGCAGGCAGCTGCCATTTTGTGGACGCTGTTATTAAGGAAAGCTTTGTATCACCCCAAAATCTTGGTTATGTGACATAATGGGGGGACCTGATGCCCATACCCATACACTGGCTGCAAATTTAGATGATGAGGAGGGAGGGGGAGAGTAAGGAGAGCAGTGACATCTAGGAAGTGCTGAATGGAAAGTTAAAGTTATTGTCTGCCCCGCCTCTTTGCCTAAGGCATAGAGTCGGGCAGGCAATATATGATTGACAGCTGGGATTTTAAATGCCTTGAAAATGGGTATGAAGGTGGTAATGAAAAAAGGAAGTTGGGTTTTATGTTTAATTTGAAAAGGACTTTTATTATACAGCTTTTTATATCTGGGTGACAGGTCCCCTTTAAAATCATATAAACACGCACATGCACTTTTAGTAGATTTAGTTGATTGTTTGGCAGATCTTAACATATGGAGATCCAAATTACGCAAAGATCTTATTTCCGTAAAACCTTGAGTCTCGAGCATTATGCATTATCCAATACCTGTATAGTCAAAACTTTCATTTTTCTCTTTTTTTGCTGATTGGTTTAGGCTGCCCATCACAATGTAGGTAATGTAGGTTTTTATTATTAGTATAGAAACATAAAATCAATGTAACATGAAGAATAACAATAACTTGTATACCGCCTGCTTGTCAGAAGCCATCCATTCTAAATGTGGGTAAATTTGACTTTGTAAATTGTACTTGTAATGTAAGTTAAATAAATTGCTTCTTAAAGTGATGTAAGAATAACATACCACCCACATTACTCCTGCCACATGCCAATGTTGTATTTTATTATGCTAAATTAAAACAACAAGTTGAGCAGCAATACTTTTCTCTTAAGTATAAAGTAGACCCAATAAACAAAAGACAAAATGAATTCCTCATGGCATACAGATGATAAAATAATGTTAATGGGCTTTCACAGTTTCTACTTTCAATAAATAGACAGTGCTGCTGGGGTCTGTTTAGAATATCCTGCTGTGTTAGGACAAGGCCATGTTTATACTGGATGCTGGGACCTGCTTGCTATCCCCCTGCTTATATACTGTACATCATAAGGACATTGAGTGGGGGGGTTCAACTTGAGATAGAACATGAAGTGGCAGACATATGCACCTGTATTCCTTAGAAATACAGAACTCAAGTTACTCAACTGTTCCTCAACTGTCATGTAGGATTGCAATTGAAGATGATATTCATCATTTTTCAGCACAATCGTACATGACACTTGAGTAATCCTTTGTATCTATGACAGTTTTGTATCCAGATGCCACCCGCAGTTATAAATCACTCACATTGACTTCCGTCAGTATAGTGTTTTGCTACTAGCCTTTATTTATAGTGCAATATACAGTATATATGGAAAATTCGTGAAAAATTGCCCTGCAAATTGTCAAACACCATAAAATTGTAAAGGAATTTTTGCAAATTGACAGATTTAGAAGAATTCCTATTTGATTCTTGTTTTTCTCTACTTTAATTCAAATGAGGAAAATATAATTACATATTTATATATTACCCCTTCAATTAGTGGGTTTCTTCTGGGTACTTCCACTTTTCTCCCATATCCCAACAAAATACTAAAAGGTTGATTGTGTCCAAATAAAACTTACCCCCATATTTGTAAGGGATAGGGACCATAGATCAGAATTCCTCCCCTCCCATCAGGGACCATGCACGTGGACCACTTAAGACCTAGACATAATCATTTAAAGTTGCGATCAGGTAATTTTTTTGCCAGGCATGGATTCACTGCGAAATTGCATGTTTCGCCATTTGCAAATTGTTTCACAAAACTGGTGTGAAAATTTGTCACAACAAAAAATTTGCAGAGTGAGAAAAAGTCACGGTATTTGCAGGCATTTTTACTTGTACCCCTGATGAAGACCCCCATAGGTTGAGCCGAAATGCATTGGTTTTCTTTTCTATATCATATGAGAAAGTTTTGAAATTGTGAAAGTTTTGTATTTTCATACAAACTCCAATACAGGGTCTCTGGATAAAGCAGGAAGAGGCAGGGCATGCTGTGACATTGTGATAGTACACCTAACTGGCATCCCCTTGTATTACATAGTTAATCAAAGTATGTTTAGTGCCAGCTCTACAGTGCATCCCAACACTGTCCTAGCAAATTTGTTTCATGCTAAATTTTTTATCAAGGTAACTTTTAATCCAAATGCATAGAATGCATTACATGTATCTTAATATGGTGCAGGGCCTTAAGAGAAATTGGAAATCTAATATTAAGTTTATTGGTGAGTAAATTGAAATTTAACCACACTATTCATGATTAATGCATTGTCATAAGTTTAATAGTGTCATTTTGTAGTAATATTTCGGATGCCAGTGCCTCTATGTAAATTAAAGCAAAATTATATCGATTGCACCTCAACCACACTTTTTCAATAAATAGATGCTGAAGGAGTTTAGATGCCCGAGGACATTTGGGGGCACATTTACTAACCCACGAACGGGCCGAATGCGTCCGATTGCGTTTTTTTCGTAATGATCTGTAATTTTGCGATTTTTTTCGGCGTCTTTACGATTTTTGCGTAAAAACGCGAGTTTTTCAGCGTCTTTACGATTTTTGCGTAAAAACGCGAGTTTTTCATAGCCATTACGAAAGTTGCGCAAAGTAGCGATTTTTTCGTAGCGTTAAAACTTGAGCGAAACGTCACGCCTTTTAAGTTTTAACGCTACGAAAAAGGCGCGACTTTGTGCGCAAGTGTTAACGCTACGAAAAAATCGCGACTTTGCGCAACTTTCGTAATGGCTACGAAAAACTCGAGTTTTTTACGCAAAAATCGTAAAGACGCCGAAGAAATCTCGTTTTTACGCAAAAATCGTAAAGACGCCGAAAAAAATCGCAAAAAATACGAAAAAGTCGCAAAATGTTCGTTTCCAAACGGAATTTTTCCAATTCGGATTCGAAATCGTGTCTTAGTAAATCAGCCCCTTGGTGTTTATTCGTTACCTTTTTGTCATTTGATTTTCATAATAATAAATACAGTTACATTCACTAAACTATGCAGCTACTTAGTAAATCAGACACTGAATTTGGGACAATTGAAATGAGAGACCGAGAAAGAAGAAAATTGTGTCATCCATCTTGTATTCAAGGAAAAACAAACAATGAACTTTTATGGCTTAGCTTTAAGCTGCCAATGAAAGACTGAGAAAAGGCTGTAAACAAAACGACTGGCAAAATAAGCAATATTGAATTTACATGAAAAATAAATATTCATTCTGATAACTGATGCTTCAGAAACTAGGAAGTGATTCCCTAGTTGCAAAGATGGAGATTCTCAAAGTGCGGAAAGCCACAATCAGAGGAAGTATCAGAGCTGTATCAGTGCCCAGGGTGCCTTAAGGGGCCCATAGGAACAAGAATGTATTCTTTCCAATTAGAATTTTAAGAAATCTGTCAAGTTGTACATAAGTATACATACACAAGTTAAGGGAGAGAGGGCCTTGGATTAAGTTAATGGTAGTGATATGAGGCACGGGGAATGGAGGCAAACAGGGGAGAAAATATATATTAGTGCTTTGGTGGTATATAGCCCACCAGGGCCGCAGGGAGGCCAATGTATGATGCCAATGCTATGAGCAGACAGAGGAGCCAACCTGCCATTGCTCATTATGCAAGTAAACTGCAAGTAAACTAAAAGTGAAGCAAAAATAAATTAAAAGATGGGCCAATTGCAGGACCTGAGCCGTGTAGACTTGCCAAAAGAGTTAATCCCTATTTCTTGACATCCAACAAAGCAGGTAATACATAAAAAAAAAGCTGAGGAGCCTTTACAAAAATCTACAGAAAAAGCCGTTCAATATACGATATTCACATGATTGTTGCTATACATATATCATTGTTTTTCTTTTTTTTTAAATCAGAAAATTAGATTATAACTCCCACTGGTCGCAGAGATATGCAAATCAATGTTTCGTGTATGTTCCTTTAGCTAACTTTGTATCCAGAATGACACCATTTACAGAGACCACGATTTCAGAGCCTCCCACCCTAATGTCCTATTGCTTCTATTGCACTTATTGGATATCAGCAGTAGATGACATGAAATAATTTTTCAAAATTGAAAAGCCTTAAAAACAACAACCAGTTAACATATAGCTCCACAGAGAAATGGAGAGAATACCACAGGAGCACCTGCAAGGACAGAGACACGCTCATTGTACAGGCCTGGTGTGCAGCCCGGGGGGGAGGAAATGGACTGTGAGTAACCTTGGCTGCAGTATTTCACATGGTGGACTGTAAAAGCACCTGTAAATTTAATCTATTTACCTTAGTCTAAACCTTACTTAAGCAATTTTACATGATGGACAGTAAGGAGACATGTTAATGTAATTAACAGTTTACATTGTTTTAGTGTAATTAAGTCTTTGAACAAAAGCCTGGAAAAAAACTTAAAGCCTTTATCACATTCTGCTTGAATTAAGAAGCCCTACACATTTTTACCTATTAGCATCTTTTACAAATCTGGCATAGAGATATTCTAAGCTAGTTTCCTATTGGCTCATTTGATTAAATTGGTATATAAGCATTTATATTATATTCAACCACATAAATCCAAATATTTCTAACACTTTTTGAAATGGTATTATATAAAAAGGAAGGAGCATTTGCTTTGGTATAACTGATTGCAAAAAAAAACGCAAGTTTTCTTAGTGTGATATTTTTTTCTTAGCAGAATTACTATCATCCACTTTAAGAAGAGGTAACTCCTTCAGGTTGCTCCACTGCTTATATAAGAAGCGTTGTTAAAGTACCTTTTTGGTTATGTCTTGGAGACCCCCCCCAAATAATAAGATGTATTATCATAGTGGTAGCCATGATCACAAAAATGTTAATTTAGTTATATGACGTGTTTCAATAAACCACAATTTTTAACTGATATATTTTCTCATAAGTGGCATGGGAAATTAAAAAGGATGTTCATTTTTATATTAAGATTTACTTCCATATGTAATAAGATAAGAAAAGGCCAGTCTATAACATGCTAATGGGGTTATGCAAAAAGGACACTAAGGGGCACATTTACAAAAGCACGAACGCTCGGAGCGTTCATCTTTCGTACGCTTGCGCGAAAAAATCGGAAAGGTTTTACCACTGTTTACAATGGTTCAGTACAAAAATTTCGTGACTTTCGGATTGCCAATACGATATTATCGTGACTAATACGATTTTTTCATAAGCATTTTCGGGATATTTGCGATCTTCAGAAATTTTCATTTCCAATCTGAATTTTTCCCATTCGGGATTCGAATTCATGGATTAGTAAATCTGCCCCTAAGTTTGCTCAGGAGCAGTAATCCATAGCAACCAATAAGATGATTTTAAACAAGTGAATAGTAAATGCTTCCTGCTAATTGGTCGCTATGGGTTACTGCTCCTGGGAAAACTTAGTGTCTTTTATTGCATAACCTCATTGCTATGTTATGGACTGGTCTGTTTTATGTCTCTTTAAAATTGTCTTTATTGTTTAAATGTTTCTATTATTTTTGTAGTATGGTTTTAGAATTACAGGTATGGGACCTGTTATCCAGAATGCTCTGGACCTTGGATCTTGGACCTGGACGTAATTTGGATCTCCATACCTTAATTCTACTAAAACAATCATTTAAACATTAATTAAACCCAGTAGAATGATTTTGCTTCCATTAACAATCAATTATTTCCTAGTTTTGATAAGAGAAAAAGAAAATCATTCAAAAAAATTTCAATTATTTGATTAAAATTGACTCATTGTGAAATGGACTCACTGTAATTCAGAGCTTTCTACATAACTGGTTTACAAATAATGGATCCCATACCTGCATTAGATTTCATATTCTGCCTGTTTATAGTATGTAACTGAAAATGCAATGGTTGTCAGGGTCACTGACCCCAGCAAACTATGTGAAAGTGGATTTGTATTTAAATTTTTTTTACATCTTCATCTTCCTTTCTGGCTTCCCAATTCCATCTGGTTACTAGAGTTGGGCACTGGCTAAAAAGCAGTTTCACAAACATATCTTATTCACAAGTAAATTTAGGGGAGCCCAACATTGATTTTTCAGTGAATTACTTTATACAGGCTACTTATTCCCTTAAAATAAGAAACTTAAGTAGAAAATGTAATGGAGAAGGATCTAGAAACAGTGATGAGCGAATCTGTTTGAAAAAGATTTGTTGAAAAGATTTGCACAATGTCAAAATATTTGCGAAATGCTGAAAATGTTGCGTGTCATTTTTTTGACATGCGTGACAATTTTTTTGGGCACAGTGAATTTTTCCACCAATGAAGAAACGTGGAAATTCGGTGCAAATCCATGCCTGGTGAATAAAAATTGTTAACATCTTGGAAAAAGTGGCTGGCACGAATCCGGATCAGTTTGTATTAAAAGCATTGCATAGTTTATTTTTTTACACAATTAAACATGAAAGCCTTAGTCTGGCCATACACCAGGCGATTTCGCTCGTTGTGCGATGAACGATTATATCGACAAACGATCGTATGGCGATCGAGTTCCCATACGATATGCCATCCACGGGCAACAATAATTCGGGAAAGATTTTGTCGCATCATTATCGTAAAATACGTACGATCGTACATCTACGTACGATCCAATGTCATTGACTTCCGCTGCTGGCAATCGTGACATCCGCAGAGAACAATCGTTGAAAGACAAATCTCTGACACTCACACCAACTGGCAGATTTTATCGTTAAACGACCAAAATTTTTAAACCTGGCCGATCGATTTTGGGGACGATAATGTCGGCTCGTTTAGTGGGCCGACGATCGTTCGTACACCACCAACTATACGATAAGTTAACGATAGCATCGGATCGTTCGGGAATCGGTCGTTTGTAAGTAAAAAATCGGTCCGTGTATGGCCACCTTTAAGTGGCATTTAATGCAACCTTAGTATTTCAATGTTATTGGGGGGGTGATCCGGATTTGTGCCAGCCACTTTTTCCAAGATGTTTGCATTAACTCCTTAAGCTGAAGGTCTGGGGCTTGAGCACCTGGACCCACCAAAACAAAGGGTTAAGCCTCTACCTGCTGTCATAACAAAACTGTTCCTTTTAGAAATTTAATTTTGAATAAAAATTGTTGCCTGGTGTCAAAAACACAGGAATTCAGCGAGAATCCATGCCTGGCGAATAAAAATTGTTGCGTGTGTCAAAAAAAAATGACATGTGGCAAATAATTTTTTGGCACAAACATTTTTCCATCCATTTCGCTAAACAATCAACCAATGGCTATACGTGGAAATTGGGCACAAATCCATGCCTGGCGTATAGGCTGGAGGCATTGGTGAAAGCTTCATTTGTTGAATTCTCTCCCAGATGCAGTTGCATGGGCTAATACAACAGTTAGTTGGAAGAAAGGGTTGGATGACTTTTAAGTGCAAAGACAAAATACAAGGCTACTTGTTTTAACACACATAGTACAATGCTGATCTTATAGCTCTTTTAGTTTCTTAGAAGGAACTGTTATAGCTGTTTAAGTGTTTACAGGGAACCGAAGACAGCTTGAGTTTTTTGCCTTCTATTTAATGGGAAGTATGTTTTAATCTCCTCTTTTCTCACTAAGTGGGCTATAGTGATAATAATGCTGTGTACCATTGCCCAGAGGGAATGACTACAGTAAGTAAATAGCAATTGCTGTGGATTTAACACCGGCTCTCTTGAGTATAACACCTTTTAAAAACCTGTAAGCAAAGTGTTTAAAGGTATTCATGTGGAAAGAAAATATGTTATTTTGATAAGCAATAAGAGTACTGAAAACTGTAAATGCCTTAACAGAACATTAGTGCAGAAAAAACATTATTATGTGAAATACATTTAGATATGTCAGTTAAGTTGGTTATTCTGATTTATGAGAAGAAAGGTGATGAAAGCATAATCTATAGATATCTCTGAGTCAACATATTTCTTTCAACATCCACTTTTTTCTTTATTTCCTTGAAAAACATACAAAAAATAGTGTATGTTTGAGGGGGGTGAAAAAAAGGAATGCTTTGAGAGTTGTAAATACAACAAAAATACTGATTTGCCAAGACAAGAAATGTATTGTGTTTGGGAAGAGGGTTATAGTAAAAGACAACATTTCAGACTTTTTAAAAAATATAAAAATAACATCTACAAAATAAGGGCTAGAGAATGGTTCGGAGGTTGGGGGCCCACCCCTCATGTATACATTGCTGCTGTATTCACTGGAGGGGGTCCAAAACAGAGTGCAAACACCTGTGGAAATTTAAAGAGAGGGTGATGGCAGGGTGCAAAGAGCAAAGTGCACCGTCTTTCACTTGGTATATGAGCCTTGAGAGTTGAACCTCCTTGGGCTTTCTGGGCTGTACTGGGTCTCTGACTTTTCATAAACCATATAATCGTACAAATGCCGGGGCTTGGAGTTGCTCCAAACATACACCCAGGAGCAAAATTTTAAACCTATCATGTGTTTTTTCTTAGATATCTAGCATTTTTATCATTGTTCTGCTAAATCTTTCAGGCTGTGGTTGTTAAGCATGTTTTTGGTTTTCTATTCTTACTCAGGTCTAACAGGATTTTACATAGTAGTCTGTGTCTAGTGTTATCTTGCATGATGGATAGGATGTCAGTGCATACAGAATGCTTTTGATTTGGACTTTCATTGTGGCCCACAAGATGTTGAGTCTTTCATATCATGTTTCATGCAGAACCCAATACATATCTTTATAGTGCATGTGTATCTTGCAAGCAATGAGGACAGTGCTTTCAATTTATCTAGCTTCTCTGCAGCCTTGCTTTTATCTATATTTAAGTTTTTTTACCATTAAACTGTTTTGTTGAATACAACATCTTAAGTAAATCTATTTGCTTATAACTCTACTTTACATTGCAGGTCTTTCTCTGATTTCTTTTCTGAAATGTTCCCTTCTAAAACCCAGTAGACAAGAAGTCTACAAGAAGCAGGAACGCCATTATGGAACCATTAAACTATACAGTTTACAACCTGAGCATAGTCTTACCGCCTGGTTTAGGGAGATGAACCCACTAATTATCTGGGCATAATGATTCTCCTGGGGCTTTCTAGACAGTCAATCGACATACATCTCTGTTATTACAACCTAGGCAATAATGTAGACTGGACTTATAGGCACAATTATCCAGTGTGGTGATAGCCAAGGTATAGGTAAACTAGACACTGTCTGTTTGTACTTCAAATACCACTTATTTGGTAGTTTGTAGTTTGACCACTGTCCAGTTACAAGTATATGGCCTGGGTAATTCACAGAAGTCAATCTAGAAGTATTTCAGTACTTGACTAGCTCTGAAAAGTTCAATAGCTTTAAACATATCTCCACTAGATATTGTAATATCATGACCTGAATGCCATATCTGAATCAGAGGGTTAAATGATATATATTTATATTATTTAAAACAAGGAAGAAGACATAATTTCTTTAGTCAGAAAGGGTTCTCATCATGCTAATGTGTTAGGCTACAACATTTACAAACCACCTGAAAGACAATCATTATAGTCTTCTGCATTCTACATTCTATCTGGTTGGAATACACAAATGAAACTTTTTTCTTTTTCATGCTGTAGTCATAGCAAAGGCACCAGTCCCAATAGGCCAAGATTACCAAGGGGTTAGGGGATACAGCACCATCTTGGAATCAAGTTGTTTTGTTTTTTTGCCAATAAAAAAAATGGGAAAAAAAATCTATTTGGTCATGAATGGGACCTAAGAACGTATTCTTCACATATTCTTATGCAGCCCTAAAAAATACATTAGAATCACCATTTAGTGTTACTTCACTAGAGAACACCTGGGATCCTTCTTTTTCTTTTTACATAACAAGCGCCTGTTTTAAAAAAATTATGGGGCACATTTACTAATCCACGAATGTGAATCCCAAATGGGAAAAAATCGGATTGGAAACTAAAGTTTTGCGACTTTTTCGTCGCCGTCACGTTTTTTCGTATTTTGCGCAACTTTTTTGTCGCCATCGCGATTTTTTCATATTGAGCAATTGTAAACGGCAGAAAACCAATCCAATTTTTTCACAATGGCGACGAAAAATTTGCGACAATTCGCGAAAAAGTCGTGATGGCGACGAAAAAGTCATGACAATTCGCGAAAAAGTCACGACGGTGATGAAAAAAAATTGCAAAAATACAGATCATTACGGAAAAAACGCATTCAGACACTTTTCGGACGTTCGTGGATTAGTAAATGTGGCCTTAAGTGTTTTTTTCCAATCTCTATAGTACTGCATAGAAGCATCATTATACCTCATTGTTTGATAAAGGCAAACCCATTACATTGTCCCCAGGAAGAACTTCAGTTAGTAATGCATTTCAAGATTTCAGAGTTAAATATAATTTGGAATAAGTCCTCCTTAGAAACTATCCAAAATAAATGGCCTAGTATTGAATACTCAGTTCGTCAATATCCAGCTTCAAAAGGACAGAGACATAAAAACCTTAGTCTGGTTAATCTTAGCCATTATAGAAGGACAACATTTTCCATTATTCTAATATCAATTTTGAATGCGGCACAGGTGACATTTGGGCAACAGTCTTTCAAATGGAGCCTCTCAACAGCCTGTCTTGTTGATTACAAATGCCGCCCTAACCAGATGGGTAGTAGGAAGTTTCCCCTTTTCTTTCAAGTGGTTTTTATCTGGAGGATGACAGCAGTAGATCAAATGCATTTGAAGCACAGCAGAAGCAGACTATCATAGTTTTCTTTCAATCTGTAGAGTCATATATGTTGGTGTAAAAATGTGAGGATATATTTTCTCTTTAAGGGTGCAAAATAATTCTAAACTCAACAGTACAACATAACTTTAGTGCTTTAGGAACTTCTGGTGTGCCAAACATTGTTGAAATACCATTATCTGTGAATTCTGAGTAAGGAGGGCAAGACTAAACAAGGACCCCATGGAAGAAAAGTTGACATTTTAAATACTGCTAATTTTAAGGAGAAGAAGCTATAAAGTTGGAAGGTAAATTTAGTCTGCAGCAATAAAGTTTGTGTGCTTGGATCTGTGAAAGTTCAAAGGCATTTCAAAACTACAGTATTTCAGTTCTCTGGAGTCCCTTCTGAGACAAATAATGCACTAAATCTGCTTGTGTGAGTAAATTAGTGGCTCATATCCCCCCTTCCCCCCATTACACGATTTATATTTCATATTATTTGAAAAAAATATAGGAGTCCGTCCCTTTCTATTATTTGAAAAAAATATAGGAGTCCGTCCCTTTCTGAGGGGGAACAACTTGTACTTGTACTTCATCAAACAAATGTATGAATATTCATGTGAAATACAAGATTGGGATCTGTTATCCGGAAACCTGTTAAAAATTCCTAATTACGGGAAGGCCATCTCCTGTAGACTACATTACAAACAAATAATTCTAATTTTAAAAATGATTTCCTTTTTCTCTGTAATAATAAACCTGTACTTTGTACTTGATCCCAACTAAGATATAATTACCCCTTATTGGGGGCAGAACAGCCCTATTGGGTTTATTTCATGGTTAAATGATTTCCCTTTTTCTTTGTAATAATAAAACAGTACCTGTACTTGATCCCAACTAAGATATAATTACTCCTTATTGAAGGCAAAACAATCCTATTATTTTATTTAATGTTTAAATGATTTTTTTAGTAGACTTAAGCCAGTGATCCCCATCCTGTGGCTCGTGAGCAACATGTTGTTCACCAACCCCTTTGATGTTGCTCCCAGAGATTCCAGAGTCTGAGGGGCACATTTACTAATCCACAAACGTCCAAAAAGTGTCCGAATGCGTTTTTTCGTAATGATCGGTATTTTGCGATTTTTTCGTAAATTGTCGTGACTTTTTCATAGCCGTTACGACTTTTTCGTAGCGTTACAACTTGCACGAATTGTCGCGACTTTTTAGTAGCCGTCGCGCAGAGTACGAAAGTTTCGGATTCATTCAAGCTTCAGTATCGTGACTTTCCTTGGCCCAGGTTGGAGCTGCAGAGTGCCATTGAGCCCTATGGGAGACTTTCCTTGGCCCGGGTTGGAGCTGCAGAGTGCCATTGAGCCCTATGGGAGACTTTCCTTGGGCCGGGTTGGAGCTGCAGAGTGCCATTGAGCCCTATGGGAGACTTTCCTTGGGCCGGGTGGGAGCTGCAGAGTGCCATTGAGCCCTATGGGAGACTTTCCTTGGGCCGGGTTGGAGCTGCAGAGTGCCATTGAGTCCTATGGGAGACTTTCCTTGGGCCGGGTTGGAGCTGCAGAGTGCCATTGAGCCCTATGGGAGACTTTCCTTGGGCCGGGTTGGAGCTGCAGAGTGCCATTGAGCCCTATGGGAGACTTTCCTTGGGCCGGGTTGGAGCTGCAGAGTGCCATTGAGCCCTATGGGAGACTTTCCTTGGGCCGGGTTGAAGCTGCAGAGTGCCATTGAGCCCTATGGGAGACTTTCCTTGGGCCAGGTTGGAGCTGCAGAGTGCCATTGAGCCCTATGAGAGACTTTCCTTGGGCCAGGTTGGAGCTGCAGAGTGCAACTGAGCCCTATGGGAGACTTTCCTTGGGCCAGGTTGGAGCTGCAGAGTGCAACTGAGCCCTATGGGAGACTTTCCTTGGGCCAGGTTGGAGCTGCAGAGTGCCATTGAGCCCTATGGGAGACTTTCCTTGGGCCAGGTTGGAGCTGCAGAGTGCCATTGAGCCCTATGGGAGACTTTCCTTGGGCCAGGTTGGAGCTGCAGAGTGCCATTGAGCCCTATGGGAGGCTTCCAAAATCATGCAAAGTCTGAAAGTTTTACCCGCCGTTTACGAGCACTCAATACGAAAAAGTCGCGACAATATACGAGCAAATCGTAATGGCTACGAAAAAGTCGCGACAATTCGCGCAAGTTGTAACGGCTATGAAAAAGTCGCGACAATTCGCTCAAGTCGTAATGGCTACGAAAAAGTTGCGTCAATTTACGAAAAAGTAACGGCGACGAAAAAAAATCGCAAAAAATACGAAAAAGTCGCAAAATGTTTGTTTACAATCCGAATTTTTCCCATTCGGATTCATGGATTAGTAAATGTGCCCCTGAGAGTTACCCTGGAGAGGTGAGAGCCCCAAAGAAAGAATTATATGATTAGTTCCTCGAAAAACTGGAATAAGTTAATAGTTTACTTAGCAGAAGAAAGGAAATTTTATGAATAACAAAGACAGTTGTAATCAAAAATAAAGCTGTTTATATTAGAGAGGATATAAAATAATACTTTCATAACACTCGTTAACTATATTAGTAATATATCATTTATTCTAGTAATTCAGTGAATCATACTGAATGATCATACTTTGATCATGGTTTCATATCAGAGGAAGTTAAGTCTTTATTTTTACAAACTAAAATGTATATTAATCATGTCCATGTTTACAGAAAGTGATATATTGGTAAAAAGTATTGTTCATAAAAAGGCAAAAGGGAATACAAGAATACAACAAGCTTGTAAGATGCAAAGATGGCTAGGGTACATCATCGTGAAGAATGAAAATAATCTCGTTTTCTATCAGTGTATGGATTTTCAGCCTCATCAACAATATCCTATGCAATTTTAGTTTTCACCATTATGAAAATGTGCGAATGTACTAAACATACCGACTTTAATGGACGGTTTTAACAGCTCTTCTATAACACAGAAAATCTGCTGATGGTTTCTGAACACTGTACAGTATGCCATTGTGTGTGCTCCTACCAGATGGAGAAGAAGGGACAGGATGCACATTGTATCAGACTAAAATACATGTTTGTTAAAGTCCCCATAAGAGTGGTATATTTGTTAACATCTGATTTTGAAATACTGTATGAGGCTTTAATGGGAAAAAAACTTCTATGGAATGTGTCCTACATGTGCAGATTTATTTATTTATTTTAAGCACAGCAATGCCTTGTAAATGAAGGGCAATTTTACTCAATAGCAGATGTTTCATTTACAAAGGTATGATTCTTGTGGTATGAATAGATATTTAATAGAGTAACCCATGCCATCATGTTTTGGCTGGATATTATTGGTCTATTGTATGCGACTGGTTGCTATGTGATACTGAACTTAGACAGTGGGAAGAATTATCAGTGCTACTAAAACCATTTGTTATGTAATCTTATAGGGCACTTATTACCCCATATTGTTTCACTTCACCAAAGGTGCAGGCCCATAGACCCAACACTCCGATTGGAGGAAACAATAGTTTTTTTTAAAATAAAACAGTCACTGCCAGTGCTGGGCTACCCATATTGTAAGGGAGCTACTGGTGCAGCCAGCCATGAGTGCCACAACTCGCTCATTATACGCGTGTGACATAGGAGGTTGGGCATGCACAATAAACATGGCCGCCCAGGCAGGGCGCTCCCTCCTGGTGTGGGCACCCTGGTGTTGGCGGGGGCTGTTTTTTTAAAAAATATTGTTTCCTCCAACTGGAGTGCCGGTTATATTAGCCTGAACCTCTGGTGGTGCAAACAATAGGAAGTTGACAGGTGGCCAGAGTAGAACATTAAACCAGCCAATAGGGATAAGCAAATCTGTCCTGTTTCGCTTTGACGAAAAACACGCAAATCTTTGAAAAGATTCACAAAACGGCGAAAATGTTGCGTGTCAAAAAAAAAATTATGCGCTCAACAGTTTTTTACTTGGGCGACAGTTTTTTCCCATGGACGACAATTATTTGTTGCACTCCAAATTTGTCCACAGCAAATTTTGTCGGCCATTTCGTGAAAAAATCCACCAATGGCAAACACAAAAATTTGCTGCAATTGCATGCCTGGCAAATTATTTCGCCCATCACTTCCAGCCAAACATAGGGTCAGTATTTTTATACAAATCAAAATCAATGGAAATATTATTTAGAATCTATACAATGACAATAAAGAATATAAAGCAAAACTCAAGCTGGCAAAAATGGAATATAAGAAATTGTTAATCAAATTAAGGCCAACTTCAAAACATTAACAACATCAACATATGTGGGATCATAAAAAATTTAAACATTTTTATATTAAATTTTAACATGTATTCAAAATAAAAATGGACTGGTATAGTAACCCATTATAGACAATATTAAAGGGAAACTATGACAAATATAAAATTGCCATATGCTACACTTTGGACAGAAAGGGTCATTTTCTCAAACAACAGTACAGGTATGAGACCCGTTATCCAGAATGCTTGGGACCTGGGGTTTTCTTTCCATAATTTGGATCTCTTACCTTTAGGGGCACATTTACTAATCCACGAATCCGAATCACGAATGGGAAAAAATCGTAATGGAAACGAAAATTTCGGAAGATCGCAAATATCACGAAAATGCTTACGAAAAAATCGTATTAGTCACGATAATATCGTATTGGCGATCCGAAAGTCCCGAAATTTTCGTACCAAACAATTGTAAACAGCGGTAAAACTTTTCCGATTTTTTCGTGCAAATGTCCGAAAAAGTAGTGCGGTGTACGAAAAAGTCGTGCGGCGTACGAAAAAGTTGTGTGGATGCCCGAAAAAATCGGCAAAAACACGATCGGATCGTTCGCATGAACGCTCGAGCGTTCGTGCTTTTTTAAATGTGCCCCTAAGTCTACAAAAAAATTATTTAAACAGTAATTAAACCCAATTGGATCGTTTTGGGTTCCAAGGCTGATAAAAGCAAGGCAGGCATTGATTTAAATAGGAGGTTTGGTACTGGGGCAGTGGGGCAGTGGGGCAGTGGGGCAGTGGGGCAGTGGTGCAGTGGGAGACATTTTTCCTGTACATCAGATACTAGCCATTAGAGAATAAATAGACTTTCTAGATGGTGGTGGAAGAACTGCAATGTACTTTGAGTGAAAATGAAAAAATAGTAATGTAATAATAAAACAGTACCTTGTACTTGATCCCAACTAAGATATAATTAATCCTTATTGGAATCAAAACGATCCGATTGGGTTTAATTACTGTTTAAATAATTTTTTTGTAGACTAATATTTCAAAATTGAAAAGTCTAATAACACATAAAAGTGATAAAAATATTATATATACATACCCACAAATATACCCTTTATACATTATAGGGCTAATTTGCAAAGTGCAAAAATGAGCCCAATTTGCAATGTTTTACCTACAATGCCCCATTCTTTTTTTAGCATTTAAGGTTAACTATATACTTCATGTAAATTAGCTCATTAAATAGGGATTAGTGAAAAGTATAAAAATTTTCAGAATAATTTTGAGGCTCCATAAGTATACCTTATAGATAGGAGTATATCCCAACCTTGGGTATCTCATACTACTGAAATCTTATATTATTGCATGTAATGTCATGCTGTAATTTCCCTGGGGCTAGCAATATATATATCCTTGTCTACATTTATGGGGTTATTTTTCAAATTGTTCCATAAAACTAAAAGCCTGTTAACATCTATCTGTTTAAAATTGTAATTGTTTGTTTATGTCTCCATTGTGGTATAGTATGAGGAAAAAAACTGCATTTGGCTCGCTAAGTGCTGAAAGCTGCCAATTCCATGCAAGGAGCACCCAAAAGCATTAAGGACTCATAAACAAGAACGAGGAGTACTACCATTTGACTGTACTGGTAAATGAATCAGCCTTGTGAGTACTGAACTATAAGTCATACATTATAAAGAGTCTGAATAGGATACAGAGGGTCAGACAGTAGGGACTGGGGGTTCATCATGTTATGCATATTTGGGTTGTTTATCCATCAAGTCCAAGTTCATCTTTATGAATCTAGAGGATATATCTAAAGTCCAAAGTGACAATGAGCCATGTGCTGCATTGTTGGGAGGCACCATGACCTATTTATTTAAGGTGGTGTAGAGTGTAAAACATCTGAATAGTAGACTCTCCTAAAGTAGAACTAAACCCTAAAAATGAATATGGCTAAAAATGCCATATTATATATACTGAACCTATTGCACCAGACTAAGGTTTCAACATCTCAATAGAACCAATAATCCAGGATTTCAAACTAGGCATGCACCAAAACCACTTTTTTGGATTCAGCCGAAACCCCAAATCCTTTGTGATCCTTTGTAAAGGATTCGGCTGAATACCGAACTGAATCCTAATTAACATATGCTAACTGTGCCCACTCACAGCCATTTCCTACATGAGAATTAGGTGGTGCCAAGTGTGCCAAGTGTTCTTGCACTTCTGCCCAGGGGAATCGTATATGACCCCTAATGTATTTCTTTAGTATGAATAGCATTTATGAATGGAATGTTCCATATATATGACCATTTATTATGGAATGATGCAGAATATGTTGGCACTTTATAAATACACAATACTAATAATAGTAATGCTCCTAGCTCTGCCTTATAGTCAATTTATAAAGAGCTAAAGCTGCCTCCCACACATAGATCAAAAAAAAATCTGTGTTTCCCAGGAGAGAGACATATTTGTCAAAAGGAAAATATACAGTATATATAAATATATACACTGCAACTTTTTTCTATAAGGATTTCGCAATAACAGAAAAAAATTATCAACCATATTTACAAATAAAATTATAAATTACAATTAATTAATAATGTAATAATATCATAATATTTTGTAATGGCAGAGCAAGGAATGAGTTTTATTTCCTTAACTCCTACACATGGAAACAAAGACTTGGAAGGAATGATTCCAAAATAAAAACGATACCTTTTAATTGATACTATAAGAAAGGTAACATTTTGAATGTTAGAATAAATAACCCCCATTGGAATTACTTGGACCTGAGTGTGACATCCTATTGCTATTTGGAAACCCCCTATTCTAGTCTACGAAATATGACCCAAAATGTGCAAAAATGCAGGGTTTTTAAAACCTGACAAATAGAATACTTAATGTAAATGCATTATGCAGTCATTTTAGCATAAGTGAGATCACAGGCAAACTGGGAGAAATAGAAGAAAGAAACCTTTATTATTCCATGCCATATTGTTTGTTATAGAATATCATGACTTCATGCTTGAGTTATTCTCAAAAAGATTAAACTGTAAAGGAAGAAAAAGACTTCTGCTATCCTCTTTACTCAATAAATGAACATAAAAATAATTAACATGATTCCCAGGCAATATGACTATGAAGATTTTCATTCATCCAGGCCATGGTATATCTAGTATAAATAAATCTAAAGCAACTGGACTTGTTAAGTAATCCAAGCAGCTTCTTCACTTCAACTACTCGGATGAGCAAGTCCAGTTGCTTTAGATTTATTTATACTAGATATTAAGTCCAGGGTTATCAGGTATTGACCCTATAACTATGTCAGGTTGGACCACATGTAGTGTAGGGGTAGGAGCCTATGTGCTCTATAAACTGGGTAGTAAATGAAGTTGGCTTGATGACAGGCAGTATACATGTTGTATAAGACAAGGAAGATTTATTAAGAAAAATAAGGGACAACTTAGCAGATATAGAGCAAGGTAAAAGATAAACACAGATCCACACAGGTCCAGAGTTTGATCCCAAATGATTCCTGACAAACTAGAAATTAAAAATTGTGTTGTACAGTATATACCCTGTCACAGATAGTAATAATAAATACATAATTGCTATGAGATTCAATACACAGCTGAAAAAAGGGCCTTGCCCTGAAATGCTTGCAATTAGGAAGAGATGAGGTATGCAATATCCAATTTAGCTACCCTTCCTAAATATATCAGCATATGGCTGTGTTCTATCCCACTGTAAGATATCTTCACTTTATTATAACTATGCAATCATTTTCACTAATCCCTTAAATCTTAGCTTCCACCCCCCAGCCCAAATAATGGTTCACTGCTTTTAAAAAAAATTAATTTGCTTGGGTTTATTAGGGCTATGACACACAGAGCTACATGTAGCCAGCTACTTGTTGCAGATACAAAAGTCAGAAAATACCCTGCCATAGACATTACTGAGTATTGTCTCTGCTGAAATACACATAGAGACAATTATCAGCATTGTCTATTTGGAAGCCACAACAATTAGCTGGCTACAAGTAGCTCCTTGTGTCATTGCCCTTAAACAGGTTCATTAAAACGCAGAACCCATTACCCCAAGCCTACGCTTTTTAATTTGCCTTCCAATATCTAAAATTACATTATAGAAACTTGCATGGCGTTTATTTATATGATAAATATTATGTTGTAGTCCTATGGAACACAAACATCCCATGATGAACTGACAGGGTGCTTTGGTAGGGTAGGTGAAGTTCCCAGAAAGATCTGGGGTTGTTTAAATAACATTCCCATTTATCCAATGTTGGCTTTATTTCCTTTCAGTCATGTCCTAGCTACCCAATCTATTGGTATACTTCTACACTAAGGGGCTGATTTACTAATCCACGAATCCGAATCCCGAATGGGAAAAAATCGGATTGGAAACGAACATTTTGCGATTTTTCATAAATTGTCGCGACTTTTTCGTAGCCATTACGACTTGCTCGTAAATTGTCGCAACTTTTTCGTAGCCATTACGACTTGCTCGTAAATTGTCGCAACTTTTTCGTAGCCATTTTACGACTTGCTTGTAAATTGTCGCGACTTTTTCCATAGCCATTACGACTTGCTTGTATACGGCTACGAAAAAGTCGCTACAATTTACGAGCAAGTAGTAATGGCTACGAAAAAGTTGCGACAATTTACGAGCAAGTCGTAATGGCTACGAAAAAGTCGCGACAATTTACTAAAAAATCGCAAAATACCGATCATTACGAAAAAAACGCATTCGGACGCTTTTCGGACGTTCGTGAATTAGTAAATGTGCCCCTAAGTTTTCCTGGGTGCATAGTTATCAGGTGGACCAAAAAGCTAAAACATACATATTTATCTTTGCCCATATTTAACAGGTCTGCTAACATGGCCAAACATTTTCACATTTGGAGGAACTTTTAGCTTGATGTTTTGGAGCCCCTGTCAAACTGAGTTGGTTTTATTCCCATGTAAATTCTGTATTTATGCCTAACACAAGAAGACATACTACAAGATTGCCTAACATCATTGCTTTCATCCTGCTATTGTCTTAATAATTATGGCACCGCCCAAAACTTAATGATAAGACTATCTTTGCCTTGAAACCAGTATTCTAGACTCAGGTTAGTACAAGTTTTACTGCTAATAATCCACAAAATCCCTCTGTTTTTTTCTTTCTGTGAGGTTTGCAAACCCACTGTGTTCTTCACAAGTGTCTCTGACGCCAGTAAACCAGTGCTTAAATATTTGTTATCATGGGGCTTTTTGACTATTTCTTGCAAATACAAGTTGTTCAATACCTTGTGTACAGCTTAGTAAAGTGACAAGTTACAAGAATATTATATGAAATAGAACTCTACTACAAAATGCTTTGGATCCTTACCTAGAACAACAGCTACCTCCCTTTTTCACTTACTGTACAAATGTGTTTTCACTTTGAAACACTTGGATGACAGACATATTCTTGATAAGAGAAGCATCAAACCATAAACATATGAAAATAATGTATATTGTGTTATAAAAAACATGTTATTTGGTAGTGCTGCACCCCAGACCCAATCCTGGCCCAAACTAGGCTTGTGAATGGAAGGGCTATGCCATGTGCTGAACACAGGGGTATACTGGGGCCAAATGAGCCTGTAGAGATATTACAAATCTGAAATGACTAAGCAAATAAACAAACATTTACACCATCACTGTATTTGACACACATTACATGTAAACATTGTTTATTATATAAATTATTTAGTGATCCTTTCCCCTTAAAGTCAATACCATTGTGAAATCCAGCTAAGAAAATAATGGCTTTTTAGAACATTATACGGCATTAACAATCAGAAGATAATGTTATTTCCTGACATACCATTAAGCGGACTGATGTGCTGCCATATACAGAAATCAGAAGCTCACGCTGCTGACAGATGAAATTTAGAACAAACGCTTTTAATTGTTTTAATTAGATCACATGTTTAACCTGGCTACTCAAGTTCATTTCCTATTGCTTTCAGCACAGACGGTCTTATAATTAATTGAAAGCATCTGGATCGCAAACATATGATTCCTTCTCGTACATGAAGCTAAACTGCAAGTAGCATTTAAGAAAAAAAAATAGTAATGAATATGTACAGAGAATATAATAACTAAAGAGAAAAGAATTTGATTCTAAAATAAACAAAACAGATACAGTAGATGCATTATGCAAGAACTGCACCATTTTCATGCCATGTTTCCACTTGGGTGCAACGTTTCTCTTGAGTCTGAGGATGATACAGAATGTTACTTTACCATTATAGCAATAACACAAAGTGCCTCTTTAAAAAGGAGTGGGATGTTTCTAGAGGAACGACTACACTGCCAATGCAGCTCCATTTAATCCAGACCAGCATATTTTTTCCCCATGAGAGTCTATCTTTTTAACAAATGAAATAATTATTAGTTTGTATGGAACAAAGCTGAGCTTGCATGAGCAAATGACGCAGAGGAGAAAAGCGCGTGGGGAGAAGAGATCATAGTCAAACCCCGAGAGCTAGGTTGCGCTGCCAATTTTGGGTCAGTCCAGTCACCACAAATAAATGTTGCCTTACCAAAATTAGGTGTGGTTATGCCGCTTTTTGTTGTCATAAATATGTCTCAATACACAGCAGCTATGTCAGTATGCAGCATACTGAGTTGTGAATATGGAACTGCAAACAGAAGCAAATGCCCTCGGCCCTGCACAGGGGTGCCCTGCAGAAAGTTGTGGTATAGCTTTAAAAAAAGGGCAAGATGTGCCAGCTCTACAAAATCCAAACGGCCATAAAATTGAATCCTAATTTTAAAATTAGAGCATGTTAGGCCTATTTCCACATGTAAGAACAACCTAATCTGTGTTTTACCATTGCAGCAACATTAACCTAGAACCCCAGAGCAAGCAGTATTGCTGATTGTATGTGACTACTGGCCTAAAAGTCTCCAGGGTGTTCTATGCCTCTAAGTGGCTCAGGGGCAACATGTTGCTCCCCAACCCCTTGAATGTTGCTCTCAGTGCCCCCAAACCAGGGAGTTATTTTTGAATTCCTGACTTGGGGGCAAGTTTTGGTTGAATAAAAACAAGATTTACTACTAAATAAAGCCTCCTGTAAGCTGATAGTGTGCATAGAGGCTGCCTAATAGCCAATTTTAGCCCTTATTTGGCTCTTCCATGAACTTTTATGATGCTTGTGTTGCTCTCCAAGTCTTTTTACATTTGACTGTGACTCACGAGTAAGAAAGGTTGGGGATCCCTGCTCCAAGATACCTTAACCCTGTAGGTTCTGTGCTGTATTAAAGAGTTACATTATGTATGTTAACAAAATGGAAAAGTAATCAGCTTCGAACATACATTCTTCTTTGCAGTCAGTAATTTAAAGTAATGGAATGCCATTAGTATTTTTCAGAATTCACTAGTGTTATACAGTCTGCAGTATTAGCATATGAAATAGAACTACTGCACAAGATTACAGAATTATATATAAAGGGTTATATTTTATGACTGTACAGTTAATTATCCATTAGCTGAATTGTTAATAAGGTAATCCGTGACTCAGTCATGCAATGACTCTAATCCTACCCTTAATTGAAACAAGTTGGAAAGTCAAAACCTTGTTATGCACCATTTATTTCAAACAGAAATGCCAGAAAATTCCTGGATACTCGGTACCACAAGAATTTAGCTTGTAGTTTTTGTTAATTTTAAATGTCTGTAAAATGTCTGTAACCAGAATGCATGCTATTGTAGACAGTGGCATTGCTCAAATGCTTGTAATACTTGCTTGACTGCCCTATTTAAGAAAATGTTAGGTAATTAGGAAAGGGGTTTGCAGTGTAGGGATATATACATATATATACATTTGCAGTGAAATCCGAGAAATAAGGCTAAAACAAATTAAGGGAAAATGTAAGCTTTGCAGGAGAGCTATGAAGGGGCCATTTACAATTAGCTGGGTTCAAGCCACCATGTTATTCATACTTTATACCCTGCCAATAGCATCCACAAGCATAGGGCTTTGCACTCCAGATTTGATCATATTCCTGATGAATATAGCAGTGCCTGTATTCATTAGGGCTGTATTCAGGAAAGGTGGGACGGGAAAGGCATATTTGCATCTCCTGCCCCTGTACCAAAACCTATTTTGTGTCCACCAGCACTTTTAAGTTGTTGTGTAGTGTGGTGCACAATATAATAATAACTTTTAGTAGTAACTATCTGAATCAACCGTTTAGGGTACATAGCACCGTCACAACACAGGGAGGACTTGTTACACCATAGAGAAGAATAAACTTCTTATTCTCTAGCCAAAGTGCTGGATGCCATAGAGCCTTTGCACCCCTGATATGTCTCAAAATCACAGTGGTCGGCTTGGACTTGGGCTCCACATAGTCCCTCCTCTTCAGGCCAAGGGTTCTGTGCACCATAGACTATGGGCACAGGGGTCAGCCTCCCTTCAAGGGCCTTGGTGCCTTAGTTGCTCAACTAGCTGGCCTACCATTACCTCCCACCACCTACAGTGAGTTTCACAGATCTAATACATCACTAGGTAACCTAACTTTTGACACATTTTGTACCTTACTGAAGTGATAGGCCTCAGGCTCCCTGGCATCAATTACTTTTTTTTCTTACATCAGCAAAAGAGAAAGTGACACACTGCTCTACCCCTTATATAGACTCCAGAGAGAGACCCTTCTAAGTGCCACAAAGGAGAACCTGCTCTAGAATCTACCTTACCATCTAGTGATTAGAACCAAAATAACACTATTTACACATAATACACTTTTCATAAAGTATCTACCCCTTACAGACATAATACGCAGAGCACAGCAAGTTCTAGGCAAATAAGAACTAAGGGGGCTATTAGGACTTGCACCTTTACCCAAGGAGATCCAAAGCAAAGTAGAAGTGGCCAAATGTGGTCAGGCCCGGATTTGTGGCGAGGCCACAAAGGCCCGGGCCTAGGGCGGCATAAACATAGGGGCGGCATGCCGCCCCGCAGCACGCAAATTTTTAAAATTTTGCTCCCATACGGAGCAATGGGGACCTCTCCCCACTGCTCCGTATGGGAGTTTTAACTTTGGCGCATGCGCATGCGCGTTAGCGCGGCGGCAGGGAAGGAGGAGGTGGTTTGCGCATGCGCGCTCGCACGGCGGGTGGGGGCGGTAGGGGGCGCCGAATTGGGGCGGCCTCGGGGCGCGTCATTTAGAAATCCGGCGCTGAATGTGGTGGTTTAAATGTTGGGTTACATCTCTGTCCCTTTGACTTTAAAAAGCAGAAAGATTGTTGATTTAGAAATCATCTTCATCTTTCAATATAAGCATTAGAAATGGTCAAAGCAAACTGTTCTCTGTGCTTTCATGAAATAACCTTCTATGCAGTTACATATTTTAAAAGTGCTGCGAGCTATTTGAAAGCTCTTATCTCAGTTACTCTAGTAGTTAATCCTGTTAAGGGCTTAATCCTGCAGAGATGTAACAGTGAGAGGGCTTAGACAGGATCTGTGCCCCCTGTTACTAAATGCTCTCTAATAAAGATAGCTACAATCTCAGCCAAAATCAAGATAATTCCAGCGTCATTAACTGACATCTGTAAAAACATCTGCTCTGTGATGGCAAGCTTGAACTAGAGGAATCACAGGCAAGTTTACTGGCAGTACAATTCTTATTAAGTTATCTTTGTAAATATGATACATGAAGAGTGAAATTGTCCAGCCATGAACTGGAACCTGCGTGAAGTCCTTCCACAATATTCACAAGGGAAAGGACCCATTAGCATTAGATCTACAGTTCCATTAAGAAAGGGTCTGGTATTACATGATATACTTGTTTGTTTAGAATATATGGCATATCAACTGTTTTTGATCACTCTTTTACTATTTAGTGTGTCAGATAAATGTATGTATTTTGTATTTATATATTTATTTTTTAAATCCATTTCCATTTTGGGTTATGTAGGGGCAATTTGACACCTAACCCACCCTAAACACTTTCTTTATTGGTGCTTCTACAAAGGTGAGGGGGTCGCATCGGTACTGTAAGGAGCACAATTGAGTAATCTGCTCTAGAAGAGCAGAAATTCTGTTTATAAGGTAAATGTTCACAAAACAGTAAATACAATTACAATGCATAAAATACATACCACCAGTTGGACAAACTGTAATAAAACAGAAAAAGCAGACACGTGTAGATTGAGAAACCACCATGTTTTGGAACACAGTCCGTTGTCAAGAGGATTCTCTTTATTACATTTTGTCCAACTGGTGGTATGTATATTATGTTAAACATACCATTTGTGGCCCTTTTTGTGGCTAGTAGGTGTGCACTGAGTAACTGATTGATTTGCAATAATATTCAGTTTGCCCCTATGTAGGCTTGGGGAACAGATTCTCATTTGCACCTTTCTTTTCTGTTTTAAAGCCAGCTATTTTTGCTTTAGCAATTGTGGTGTGCCCTCCAAAACTGTTTGTTCATGTATGGCCACCTTAAGATGAACAAACAAGCATTCCGGCATCAAACCACCATTAAAGGTTTAGTTACTGGGGTGATATAGTTAAAGTATGCTGGAAATGCTAAAATGTATTTGTATTGTTATACATTCTATATTTTATTCCTGCAGCATTGGTATATACAGTAGTTCTCTTCAAATGTTACAGATCATTTTGGTAATTCCTTCTTATATCTATCAGCACAAGCATTTTTATTCTAGGAGTAGGCCCTTCCCACAAGAGCAATGCTGTGGTTTTGGAAGCCAAGTGTGAGAATGGACCTTATTATAGTCCTGGAAAAGCAACCGGTACTGTATTAGGGAAGCACTACACTAGGTGGGCTGCAAGAAATGCATTTCATTTGTGTGAATTTCTTCACATTTTATTCATTAAATGAAATTATATTTTCTTTCAGCCTTCTGGATGCTAAAAACTATGACTTCATCTAAATGAGGACGATGGGAGTTATAATTTGCAACATCTGGACACTATCATTTTCACCCATCTCCTTTACTGTACTGTAATATATTTTCATATTTTCATTTCAGGACACGGGCTGGTATGAGTTAAAAGTACTGCAATATTTAATAGTTAGTGTAATCCCCAAAATACTTCCTTCCCCGCCTTTTAATATACTCTAACTTGGAAATTTAATTTAATTTAATTACATTTTAGACTACACTAAAAAAAACCCCAATTCTGATGAGGTTAAAAACGCATCTCTTTCCATGTGAAAAGTTTCAGCATCAAATCTTTCAAACCCCTCTGATACTTAAAACATTTGTACCAAAAGCTATCTGGTTACCACCAAAGGGATTCTATCAGCTGTGCTTTCAGCACATGAATGTTGTCTGACTAGAGGTGCCAAAAAGTAACCCATCTGGTGGTTGATCAGCTAATATTTTACAATACACCATGCTTTAAACAGTCTGCAAGCGCTGGAGGAACTTTTTTACAGCTTCGATATAAACTAAAAATAACTCTCAAACAATAACTTGGAGTAATAGTACATATATATAGAGAAAGTGGCCAGACAGAAAGTTACTTATATTATAAAAAGTTTATTTTATCCAGTTTGATCCAATTTTATCCAGTTTCATGTAACTATGTAACTATAGGGGACATTTATATAATAAAATTGACAAGCAAACTAAATCCATAATTGCCCACTGGGCACTACCTCGACTGTACTCGACATGGTACAAGTTTCAATTAAACTCAATAATTGTTGTATTTATAAAATGTCACGATAATCCTTGAATCGATCCTATGAAAATTTTGAGTTTACATTTAAAAATCGCAAATTTTTCAAGCTGAAAGTATTGTCAAAACTCTAAAATTTCGAGTTTAAACTGACATTTAATTCCATGAATTCTCTTTATTTTTTCCAAACAGGAATTGCTCCAGCAGCCATTTTAGGAGAATTGGTGCTCATTCTTGGAAAACAATAATGTGTTTAAGTTTCACTAAAACTGGGTGAAATAGAAAACAATGATGGAATTAACTTCACCTTGAAACTGGGTAAAACAGAAAACAATGATGGCATTAACTTCCCCTTGAAAATCTGTGAAATAGAAAACAATGATGACATTAACTTCCTCTTGAAACTGGGTGAAACAAAAAACAATGATGGAATTAACTTCCCCTTGAAAATGTGTAAAATAGAAATGTGATGAGATGGCCTTAAAAGATCCAGGGTGGTCAACTCCTGTGAAGAAGTTTAGAGGCGTGGGTCACAGCTTCAGACTCGGGCCTCTGACCTCAAGGGTCCACCATATACTTATCTGTATAGGGAAAGCAGCAGCAGCAGAGCAAAAAATATAGGAACATGGGGCAATGCAGACGAGAAATGTGCACATTGTGCACTTTTTGTAAAATAAATGTGGATATAAGCCTTGCACCTTCCTCAGCTGTGTTGCTCCATGTTCCTATATGTTTTGCTTGTTTTAATATTCCCACAGTGATTCTGGATGCTATCAGAGAGCCAGTGCACATGGTGTACACAAAAAAGTATTTGTGCCTAGCCGGCCTGCAAGCTACTAAATGAATTAAGGCTAGGCTGAGTCCTTGCTTTGTGAGGGGTGGGCAGTTAGAGAATTATATAACAATATATATAATAACTTTTGCTACCAAGGGCCGACTGTGTGGGATAATCCCACCCTGGCCTAGATCATTGTTATAGGGCTGCTGAGCCCCTTTACTACTACAGTGCATGCCCCCATGCCTACACAGCATCTTATTTATACAAACTATAGTAGTCTTTCTGAAGCAAACACTTTTACCAGTGCAGGGTGACAGTACATTTTATTTTAATTCTTTTAAATCATGTTAATTTCCTTTAAAGGCTTTAGTTCTAATTCAAATCAAACAATAAGCTGTGTTTTTACCCAGAAATGTACAGTGGATACAGTAGGTACAGTGATTCTTGAAGATCACTTCTATGGAAAATGAAATCAACACACTGAATTCTTATAGCAGAACTCATTTGTTACTTAGGAACGGATTGCTATAGTTGACTGCCAGATTTTAAATATCACGAGCAAGTATTGTTTACACATGCATCATTGCTTCTTCCTTCCTTTATGTTTGTTTGACATCAGCTGTCATAAATGTTGTGCTGGGCAGCTAAGATATATTCATTCCGTAGAACACAATCTCCAATAACTCTTGTGGTCCTCTACGGCCCATGTAATGCTTTTCTGTGATGGTAATACATAACGTATGTTATAATTATACTTAGCAAAGAACTTGCTTGCACTTTATGGCTGCTATCTGGAAAATCACACAAGCAAATGCTTTATTTTAATCAAGCAAAATTCCAAGAACAAAGTCAGACAACATTTTATTACTGAGTTGTGCTGTGTTGAAGCCGTAGAGCCTAGACTTGCAGTATAAAATGATCCGACTTTGACTACTCTCCAAGATGACCAAGCTACAACAAAGGAGGCATTTTTCCATGCTAAAGTATATCCCAGTGGGGATGCATGCAAATGTAATATTTCTATGCAATGTAATCTAATATTTTATTGTAAAAAAAGAAGCAATAGAATGTGAATGCCAACTAAATGCTACAAAATATGGAGATGATTTGATGTCAATACATTGTTAAATTAAGCTCTGTTTTCTCAAATCTACATGAACTGTAAATACTGTACTTTCATAATACATAAACAGCAAATGATTATGATTTCCCATTAGGCCAGGATTCCAGTAGTAGTGGTTTCAGCTCAGTGCTAAGGATATAATTAACAATAATTTGATAGATTTGGGATATTCATCAGATTGAACGCTTGTTAAAAAATGTTATACATTTATTTCTGGATATGTCTGGTATTTATTGAAGCATTCCTACATATTTCAGCATTGCAAAGGTAGCAAACAAAATACTTCCAGTAAATACAGTTAAAAGAAGCCAGACTTCTGTAATGTAAATTGATTACTTTTATTTCAAATTCAAATTCCATTTGTTCTATATCACATTTTGCATGGTTTGTTTTACAGTGCAAGGCAGACCTCTTCAGACATTGGGTTTGACTCAATTGCATTTGTTACAGTATTGGTAACTCCACGTTACCATGCCACATGATGAATACTTAGTGAATCTGACTGATTCAATGAAATTCAGGCCTTTTGGCTATGAATAAATATACTTTGTAGAGTCAACTTGTATAAAGGTGCCTTTGGCCTCTGCTCTCTAATGTCACTGCTATTCTAAATGTATTGTGAGGCATTTAATAAACAACTAAAAACTAATTTTACTTCTGGGTGTTGTCATTCAGCTATCTTCCTGTACTCTAGGACTCAGAGCAGGGTTGGACTGGGCCGGTGGGACATCAAGAAAAGCCCGGATTTGTGATGAGGCCACAAAGACCTGGGCCTAGGGCGGCAGAAATTTAGGGTCTCATACAGAGAAATGGGGACAGGACACGCAGAAACTTTAACTCCCCACTGCTCCATATGCGACCGGCATGAGGTGGGCGGGAAAAGGGGAAGCGGGCGGCCTCAGGGCTCCCCATTCTCAAATCTGGCTCTGGCCCCAGCCTATGTCCGCTTCTTGCCTGGAACTTGTGCATCCCAATAATAGTAACGTGACCCCCCCCCGCCCCGAACACCCCAGTCTAACACTGACTCAGACAATGAGGGATACAGAGTACTGATATCAGAGTACTGATATGCATTTTGAATTAATGTCTGTTTTGTGCATAACTTTTTTTTAAGGAGAAGTGACTCCAGAATGATCCAGAATGCAAAGTGATACACGAATCCTGGTCTAGCAGGTAGCCTTATGCCATAAGAAGATTACATGAATTTTTGCTGGTTGTCATGCCTTTGCCATTTAATTACACAGTGCAGATGGTGAAGTAAGGAGGGACTCTTACCTTGCCCCTTTACCACAATTGGATAGGGCTAATGATTGTGGATGGGTGACAACAATTACCCCAAACTCTTAGTACCTAGCTGGTGTTCTTATGTAATACCAAGCATGCAACAATCCAATAGGGGGGCATATAGTAATGCTTATAATTTTTGGTTTGAGTTTTTTTATGGCAAAGCACGATTTTGTTCCGAAATCCAAATGCAAAAATATGCTGTCTAAAACCTACAAGATCTACAAGATCTACAAGATCATGTAGAAGTCAATGGCAGATGTCCTTTTCACAAGTGAAAGACTTTCTTTGCTTTGTGGTTTTAGAGGTTTTCAGGGTTTTTTGGCACTGGCTTTTGTACAACAATGCGATAAAGTTGCAGTTTTCACTTTTTGTCTGCATTTATCTTTTTTTATAAATGACTGATATTTGTGGAAACATGTAGTGGTTTAAAAATCCTATAAAACAAAAATACGAATTTAATAAATGCCCCCCTAGTGCTGGCTTTCTTGCCTCTGAATGTTGTGACTTTTGAAGGTAGTCTACAGAAGTCTACTGAAAGCTTGAAAATGAATGCATAGACCTGATTGATTGCTACTGGCAACTGCATTTGTGACATTTAGCACCTATGTTTGTAAATAATCAATAAAATTCACTTATTTTGTTACTACAGTGTAATAACAACATGTTTGCTTTCTTGTGGCACAGAACAAGCTCTTCTATTTTAAAATTGTTCCTGAAACAGTCATGAAAGTATGTTCTATACCAGGGTTCCCCAAAAGTTCATGGAGGTGCCAAATAAGGCCTAAGATTGGCTATTAGGGGCCTCTATGCACCCAGCTTACAGGGGCTTTATTTGGGAGTAAATCTTGTTTTTATTCAACCAAAACTTGCCTCCAAGTCAGGAATTCAAAAATAACTACCTGGTTTGGGGCACTGAGAGCAACATCCAAGGGGTTGGGGAGCAACATGTTGCTTATGTGCCACTGGTTGGGGATCACTGATTTACTGTATACCATGGGCAGCAGAAAATCATCGTGCTTGGGGGGGAAGTGGTGGTCACGCACAAAACATTTAATTTTGTCTCATCCATATCAGTGACATTACAGTGTTCACAAGTTGCCCTCTAGCACAGGCCAGCTGAACAAAATTACACTTGGACCTGACCCACTGCATTGATAGTCTGTGTTTGATTTCTCTAGACCTTACAGAGGTGTAGCACAGAGAAAAATCCAAACAAGGCTCTTTGTGAAACTAAACCTCACAGCTTACTGAAAGAGTAATAAAGTCTGCTGGCTGGAGGGTGAAGCGTATTAAATGAATGGAATTTTGCACATATCTTTAACCCTTTGCACGCCCTGTACTATTTAACACTCCTAGCATTGCAAACAAAAACAGCTGGTGAGCAGGTCCAAGGCTAATTTTGAAGAATTCAGAACAGTTTATAAATAGGATTTTCAGCAAAAAATAAAAAATAATAATAATAAAATTCTGCATTCTTTATATATTTTAGCTGATGTCTGGCTGTTAATCTTTATTTAATTCTCCTCTAGATGTTATTGTGGCCACTCTGGGTGCATTGCTAATTGTTTTTGCAGTCTAATTTGAAAATGATTTTAAAGGCTGTTTTGTTAGCAGAGAATAAGGTATGTGACATAAGTCTGAGTTCGACGGCAATAAAACAGTTCATGCTTAAACAACACCCTACCTGTTAGGCATGTGAAAAATAAACAGTGCCATTAAAATGATACAGATCATAACATGTTTCAGAGCTCGAGTGTTTGTGGTTTTGGAGGCTAATTTGGTACAAAATTATTTCCTTAAAGCAAATATGTTATAATTCAGATCACAGTCAAATGTCTTAATGTGAACTTGCGCAATAATCTGGCTTCCTTCCTCATCTGCTGAGCACATTCTAATTTATTTGATATATATGTCTCCTGACTAATATTATTTTTTTTTTTTAATAAGAGCAGCTCCTTGTATTATGATGAACTTTTTTCTATTTAAATGCCACACTTTCTCTGGGGCAGATTTCAGGGTACAGCTCTGCTGGGCTTTGTATTTCCTGTAAACCTCAACAAAATTAATTAGCACTGCTGGGTAAGAGGCCAATCTGAGGGCCATTTTGGAGCACAGAGACCTGCTGCTTTTCTCATGAATACAGTGCTGACAGTTAGTCAGGGGCTCTCTTGCACCCCTTAGCGCTCTAGCATTTGTGCAATGGGGATAAGTAAACGACCCCTGATATCTCTCTCCAATGTCTTTTTCTGGCTGATCAAGAGAAAGATTGTTCTGCTTTCTCCTTAAATAATGTCCTTACTGTGACCTTAGGACTTACATAGGATTCTGTTGTAAAGGGCAAAAGGAGGACTCTTTTTGTCCACCTTGCAAGGTGTTGTAGATAAGGCTGGATGCTGATGAACTTTAAATGTGGTTTGACATTGTTTTTGAGCAGAAAAATAATTTACTGAACACAGTAATTATATAATCATGTATTTCCCTGAGTACAACAAATGGTAAGACAATTTGAGTGTCAAGCGGTATCCCAGAAGAGGCGCCAAGGGTCCTGTCACGGGTCACACTTCTGCCTATAACCACTGTCTTTCACGTCGGGAGGAGCCCTTCTGTACTTGGATGCCACCAGGACATAGTAAGAGACCCAAGGTTAGAGTTCTGAGCAGGCAAACCGTGTGGCAGGAAGAAGGGGAACGAGTCAGAGTAGTCAAAGGACAGGCCAAGGTCAGCAACGATCAGACAGCAGGGTGCAGAATCAGAATCCAGAAGAATAGTCAAAAACAGGCAAAGGTCGGTTCAGGTAGCAATACAGGAATAGTCAGGAACAGGCAGGAGTCAAACACACAAACAGAAGAAGATGGTGGGCATCCCCGCATGGGAGGTGGCGGGTGTCCCCACTGCCCCACTAGACCGCCAGGTATTGTTACATTGAGAGTGTCATAACAAAGTAGTATAGCAAAGGTTAAGCAAGTATAGAGGACCTTGCAGCATTACCAAAGGAGACAGAAAATTGTAAAGGAATAGTCTCACCATACAAGCACACCTTGGCAATCCCCTCCAGTGGAAGCCTTTCAAAGATGAGAAATAGCCTAAGTCCTTTTCAAGACTGTGGTCCATACACTTAGGCATGCATTACCTTGGGGGTTCTAACCCAGGACTACTACTACTCTGCTGTTCTTGCTAAGCTGACCTGTCTAACACACAACTGTGAGTGTGCTATGCCAGAAACTGCCCTTTCCTTTGACAAGGAGTCCCTGCTCCCTGAGATCACTGAGATGATTGGTCACCTTACACTTGATACTGGGGCCTTCTTCTCCAAGCCCCTCAGCATATTCATGCCAATAACTAGATGGAGACCAAAGAGGAAGAGCCATGTGATCCCATTATGGGCAGGAACTGGTCACAGAAACCTGGGCTAATGGGGAATTCCTCCCTCCCACATGTATTATTCCTTTTTGTTTTAGAACGTATGGGATTTTGCAATAACAGGCAATAAGTATGTCCAGGTGCAGTAACCCATAGCAACCAAACAGCATGTAGCATCAACTGGTTAACTGCTTAAAGACAAACATTTTTTGGTTGCTATGAGTTATTGCACCAGGGTAAATGTGGTGCCTTTTATTACATATAGGTGTAAATGCTTAATGTTTATGATTAATCCTTGTTTAAGGGTCAACAATTAGTTGTAGTAATAGTTAACTAGAAAGCCCTTTACCATGAGAACTCCAAAATAGTTGAATGCAATTAGAGTTGTAGTTAAACCATTCTTCATTTTTTACTCATTTCCTTTTTCTTCGTAATAATAAAACAGTCCTTGATTTAACTTAGTGGGAACTAAGCTACATGAATCACTGTTAGTATCAAATCCCAGAAAGGCCCAGTATCCAGAAAAACCTTAAGGGCTCTGGCACACAGGGAGATTAGTCGCCCGCGACAAATCTCCCTGTTCGCGGGCGACTAATCTCCCCGAGTTGCCATCAGTTGCCATCCCACCGGCGAAAATTTAAGTTGCCAGTGGGATGGCACACGCAGTGGCGCAATTTCGGCAAATCGGCGAAAATGCCTCGCGAGGCAACTTCGCCGATTTGCCGAAATCGCCTGCGCGGCGTGTGCCATCCCACCGGCGACTTACATTTTCACTGGTGGGATGGCAATTCAGGGAGATTTGTCGCGGGCGACTAATCTCCCCGTGTGCCAGAGCCCTAAGGGTGAAGACACACAGAGCTACTAGTAGCAGCTACTTGTCGTGGCTACTAAAATAGACAATGCTGATCATTTACTGATAATCATCTCTATGTGTGTTTTAGCAGAGTCAGTTCTCAATATTGTCTATGGCAGGGTTTTTCTGGGGTTTAGTAGCCATGACAAGTAGCTGCTACTAAATAGCTTGTGTGTCTTCGGCCTAAAAGGGTCATTTCAAATGCGGTGCTCATTAATACTCTTAGTTAAAGGTACTTGGATCCAATCTATTTATGCTAAGTGCCATTGTGTCCATCCTGCCTCTTTTACTGAATTGCGCACAAATGTGCCTATAGATGTTGAAGAACCCTGGAGCTATAGCCGTCCTCAATACAATGGTAATTCCAGGGCTCCAACAGTAGGCTGCATCAATAGGCACAATCCAGGGGGAAAGGCTGCAATGTATCTGTGTCAGATTTATAACTGAAATTGCAGTTAACAAAAAATAAATAATCTCCCCCGTGTCCTACAAAAGCTGCCAAAGATTGTCCACTAAATGCTCTCACACCAGCTCTAGCAAGGTCAATGTTAAATGAGTCCATTCTTCATTTGCATTGCTTGTGCTACACATATCAATAATGATATACATTGTACATACATATACATACATATAGATTGCCCCTTTAAGTTGTAAGTAAATACAGTAGGGGGCTCATTTTAAGGTTTAATAGAGCAGGGTTGTATTTGTATGTGTAATGGAGCTAATGTTTCCACACTAAAGATTTCAGTTGTGCCTGCTTTTCCCTTTTTTTAATCCTATCCACAACTGTATCCTAACTGTAATCTGGTAACCATAATAACCTACATGTGTTCTTCACAGCACTGAATGTTGGACTACTGGGAATATAACTTTTATAATCCCAATATGGAAACCATCACTTTAGCATGTGTAATATTGTACTAAAACGATAAATTCACAATACCACACAATGCATTACCTCACTCTTTCATGCTATAAAGAAGGTCAACATTTTTTTTGGTTGTTTATCTCTATAGGGAATGTGCAAATTCCATGGTGTTTGTTAGGTGACAGCCAGCATGTTACACGGTGAAAATCTACTTTAGCTAATGACATCGTGCGCTAAGGCTGCTGCTGAGCTACGGCAAATCAACAACAAATGTTACGGCGCTGACATCATTATTATAACATGTGTCACGTTACAGTATAGAAACAATAATTCCAAAAGTCACACAATTTGCTTATGGCCAAATAACTCACTAGTTAAAGGAGAAGGAAAGGCTAAGTCACTTGGGGGTGCCAAAATGTTAGGCACCCCCAAGTGACTTAGAGCGCCTACCTTGTACCCCGGGTTGGTGCCCCTGTACGGAGGGAACAGCACCAGCCCGGGGCACCTGTAGACACCGCTTCCTCCTTCCTTTGCGCGCTGCCGGCGAAATCCGCCGGCCGGCGCATGCGCAGTAGAGTGAAAAGCCGACTTTAATGTTTAAGTTCGGCTTTTCACTCTACTGCGCATGCGCGCGCAAGCGAGGAGGAAGGAGGAAGCGCCAGCAGCTACCCCGGGCTGGTGCTGTTCCCTCCGTACAGGGGCACCAGCCCGGGGTACAAGGTAGGCGTTCTAAGTCACTTGGGGGTGCCAAACATTTTGGCACCCCCAAGTGACTTAGCCTTTCCTTCTCCTTTAAAGGAATAGACCAGGGGTCCCCAACCTTTCTTACTCGTGAGCAACAGTCAAACATAAAAAGACTTGGAGAGCAACAAGCATAAAAGTTCATGGAGGTGTCAAATAAGAGCTAAGATTGGCTATTAGGAAGCCTCTATGCACCCTATCAGCTTACAGGGGCTTTATTTGGTAGTAAATCTTGTTTTTATTCAACCAAAACTTGCCACCAAGTCAGGAATTCAAAAATAACTACCTGGTTTGGGGACACTGAGAGCAACAACCAAGGGTTGGCCCCCAAGACACTGGTTGGGGATCACTGGAATAGACCATCTAATATAAAGCGTATTGCTCTACCATTGACAATAGTTATAAGTATATTGTATTTGCTTCTAAAATTTCTATCTTCATGGAATACCCTATAGCAGGGATCCCAAGCATTTATATTTGTCAGCCACTTTTAAATGGATAAAGTTTTGGGAAAAGTTCCTGGAGGTGCCAATGAGAGCTATAATTGGCTATTCGATAGCTCCTATGTTGACTGGCAGCCTATAGAAGGCCCTGTGTGAGGCGCTCTGCCGGTCCGGGCCGATCCCCTGTTCTGGGTCGCGCCGGCTCGCCTACGGCCGTCTGTTCTTCCGGGTTCGCGCCGACGCGCAACTGCGCATGCACAGCGAGCTGCGCATGCGCGGTTGCGCACATGAAGCCGGTTGACGCCATCTTTGTAAAGGTTTTTTTGAATTTGCTATTACCTCATTTCCTTGCTGTTTTTGGCGCCAAAACCCGGCTATTTAAACTGATTTCTCATTCTCTCCTTGCCCAAGCTGGCTTCTGGTTATCTATCAGTACCTGCTCAAGTGTTTGATTGTTTTTCCAGTTTGACCTTTGCCTGCACCCTGATTACGATTCTTGCTACCTGCCTCGACCTTTGCCTGTACCCCGACTACGATCCTTGCTACCTGCCTCGACGTTTGCCTGAACCCCGACTATGATTTGCCTTTGCCTTGCCGGTACCTCTTATTTTCGTCTGAACTCTGAAAGTTTGCAGGACCCCAGCTTGGACCGCAGCAGAAAGTTCCGGGGCCCCAAAAGGGCGTCAGTGAAGTCCGGGAAGGGCTGGGAGTTCCTGCTATACCGTAAGAGTCAGACTTTGTATGCAGCGGTCGCACACTGGTTCCTATCTTACTTGAACGTTACACCCTGTTTGGCAATTACACTGGGTTTTTATGCAATCAAAGCTTGCCTCCTAACCAGAAATTCAAAAATAAGCACCCGCTTTGAGGCCATTGGGAGCAACATCCAAGGAGTTGGGGAGCACCATGTTGCTCACGAGCCACTGGTTGGGGAACACTGCCCTATAGGCTAAAGCACAGCCTTTGTTTCTGGTTTCACCTTCATTGGGATTCATGAGTATAGTGTAGGGTTCTCCAATCACATGTAAACCAGGGAAGTATGTAAAGCACAGTCCAGGCACAAATCACAGTTAGAAAGATCAGAATAGATAGCAAACTGCACAGACCAACTCTGGGACCTATAAAGGCACTCTGGTACTTGGTGATGTACTGACGAGGTCAGTATGTGGGCACTATGACAACAATGAAATGGCATCAAGGCAGGCACACTATAATGCACCAGCTACACCAGCCCCATGAGTACTGACATGACAAAAACAAACAATAAAATTGTCAAAACCAATGGTGCAATAATATTATAGAACAGGTATAGGACCTGTTATCCAGAATTAATGGGACCTGGAGTTTTCTTTCGGTAATTTGGATCTCCATAACTTAAGTCTATTAAAAAATCATATTCACAGTCACTTAATGGACCAAAATATGAATCAATAAAACATAGAGGACTACTGACTGTAAATGAAATGTAACCAGTTATCTAGTTCAGCAAAACTGTGACCTAAAATCCACCCCTTGGGATAGTTATGAAATGTTTTTGCATTATAAACCATAAAACAACATTTTCTCATTGATTCAAATGTGGCCCTATATTAGCATTGTGCAATTATACAGTCTGGGGGTCATTTATAAACACTTGGCACATTTTTACTTGGGCAGTAACCCATGACAACCATGACAGATACTTTCATTGTTTTACCTGCAGTCGGCCAGAAAAATCACAGAATGCTAGGAGTTACTGCCCAGGTGCAAATTTGCCCAGTGTTTATAAATGAGTCCCAGTTGAAACTCTCCCCGATTTGGAGCTATTTAATGAGTTTAATGTGCCCAGACATAAATGCTTTCTTTGTTTTGACTGCATGTTGTTGAACTTTCACCATCTTACACATGTATTTGGGGAACTTATTATATGCTACTGAATTGGAATGTCCTGCTATAGTCAGCATGGCCTTATTGATGCCACCTGCATTCATGGCATGTTGCTAAACTGCAACAACCCCTAATATACACTCTTCATGCAAGTCATGTAAGGCAATCATTTCATTACGTTGTTGATGTCCTGATATGATCTAATGGTCTTGTGACCTACACATAATAACCCCACTGTCAAGTTTAAGTTCAGTAGAGTTTGTTGATGTTAATGGCCACTGCCTAACAGTATATGTATATTCATATCTGTTTTTGATAAATGCATATGTGTAGCCTCTGTGAATGGTGATCACTAGTGATGAGCACATTTTTTCACCAGGCATGGATTTGCTGTAAAATTCCACATTTCTCCATTGGCTATTTTTTTCACAAAACTGCCACAAAAGTTTGCAGCAACATAAATTCACCAAATAAGAAAAAAGTCACGGTCAAAAACTCAAAAAAGTTGCGGTTGCGTCAAAAAAAGTTGTGGTTGTCAAAAAAAGTTGTGAGGTAGCCACATTTCGCAAATCTTTTGCCGTTTTGCAAATTTTCTGGTGAAATAACATGGTACAGATTCGCTCATCACTACTGATCATGCAATGGTATGCTTTAAAAATGCAGATACATAAGAGCAGTGCTGTCCAACTGGCGGCCCTGCCAGGCAGAGTATGGCACATACAGCCAGCATAGGGCAGGTAGAGTATGGCACACACAGGCAGCATAGGTCAGGGAGGGTATGGCACACACAGGAAGGGTAGGGCAGGCAGAGTATGGCACACACAGTCAGGGTAGGGCAGGCAGAGTATGGCACACACAGGTAGGGCACGCAGAGTATGGCACACAGAGGCAGCATAGGGAAGGCAGAGTATGGCACACACAGGCAGGGTAGGACAGGCAGAGTATGGCACACACAGACAGCATAGGACAGGCAGAGTGCTGCCTGTGTGTGCCATACTCTGCTTGCCCTATGTTGCTTGTGGGAGGTGAACCTGGCAGGGGTTTGTTGTGGGTGTTTGTTAGCAGTTGGAAATAGCCATTAAATGGTCCCTAAGGTGTGTAATTATGTACTGGGGGTTGCTCTGCTATCCACAGGGGAGGAGAAGGCATATGGAATTTAAGGGTATATCTTAATATGACATAATTCTTTCACATATGAATGATGGTTGATATCCCCACAGTAAGGACCAAGCATTTGGGATTTTGCTGTGCTACCACCATTGTGATAAAATAGGTGTGGTTTGAAGTGGGTGTGGTTTCAAAAAGGGGAGTGGTCAAAACTGGCTTCCATTAGCGGCCCTCCACCATGTATGCTAGAGAAATTCCGGCCCTCGGCACCACAGAAGTTGGACAGCACTGCATAAGAGGGATGCTCCTTATAGGTGAGTTTTTACCTATACCCTTTAATCTTTACACATTTATTAGCGAGTTTCACTTACTAAATGATTTTCATCCCTTTTTGTGGTATTAAAGTGCCCATGAAGTTACTGCCTTATCTTTAAGTGTGTAATAGTTCTGTTTTGATGCAATACCCACATCATTTTTATGGATTATTAATTACACCTGTGCCAATTGCTTAAATGTAATGAATTTTCCATAAATTATCTGTGGGTCGATTTTTTAGACCATATAAGGACTCATTTACTAAGAGCAGGGCAGGTTGCAAAGTGCAAGAAAGGGCAACAACTATTAAGGGATGGAATAAAAATTGCCTCATACTTGCCCATTTCTTTATATCAGGATGGACTATAAAAAGTTTGGGAGCTCAGTTGTTTTTGCTTTATTTTACTTACTAATTCTGTTTGTGTCTCATAGTTTGAATGGTTAACTGTAATAGCGCTTTCTTTCAGACTGGTAATATAAATAATGCTAAACCCACTGGACAACTCCAATGAGATTGCAGATGCTGGAGAGATTTCATAAAAAAAGACATTTGTACATATACATTTTGTTATTGTGTTGGAAATAATATATTGAAAACCAAATAAAAAAAGTTTTAGAAAAAGGGCACCAACTGACCTTTGTACTCCAGAATGGAACTAAAAGGACCGCATTTCCATAAATACAGATCTGTCCACATTGAGAAGCAGTGCATTCATGAAGGAAAGGCTGGGGAGGGGTTGCGCATGTAGGTTTCTCTCTCCCACCCCCTAACATGCGCGCAAGGCCCAGCAGTACCATGTCTATTACCTCTCTTGACCTTGCGAATAAATGAAATTTGCAAATTGCAGGTCTGAGTTTGTTCTGACTATCCAAATGCCATAAATATTAGGATACATATGGAACTGGAAATAAATAGTTCAGGCTGGGGGTGGCATCACTGTTTTTAAAGCTTTATAGATAGAAGGTTTCTGCATAATGGGCCAAATTCAATCTGATATCCATATTCTATTCTAGTCCAATAGAGCCAGATGCAATTAAATGAGAAAAATGTTATCTTACTGTTTATCGCATGCAAACTCTATTGAAGTCTATGGGAAAAATCTGGAACTTAATTAGGAGAAAAATTTACGCCTCAAATTGAATCTTATGCACAAACTTTCATGTGATAAAACATAAAAAATGTTTTCTCCTAGAACTGAATCTGGCCCAATATTTCATTATACTAAATTATATTAAAAAAAGAGCAACAGAAGCACTAGGTAGAGGAATACACATTAATTCAGACTAATTCAGAGAAATCATGTGTAACAAAATACTTCAAGCTTCCAAACATTAAGAACTATATAAAAGCTATTGTTCTTCTGCAAATACTGTAACCTTTACTTTTCTAGTTATATTCTAAGCACAGTGAACCTTGATTTATAAAATATCGTCATTGGAATCACAGGGCCAAAGCAAACTCGATGAGTTTCCGTTTCAGCTTGGCTAGGAAACATTTTTCTAATCACATTGGATGTAAAGTATAATTCCCCTGAGAAAGTTCAGCGCAGAAGCTAAGGTATCTGTCAAATTATTCTTAGTGACTTCTTTCACTGAAGTTACACTGGAAAATAAATAAAAGCCCTATAAATATGCAATGAAAAGAGGTAAAATCATGAAAAAAGAAAATGTTCAAGCCTGACGTCATTAAAGCTTATTATGCAACGTAATACTAAAAAAGGTCACGGCCAACAAAAACACATTTCCCCGTGTATGTAAGTAATATTTTCCTACTGTCTTCATATACAGTTTTTGTCTTTTGCTTTATAAATGTCTGAGGACTGGTACTTTACACTATGCAGGTCACACCCTTTTGTCATTATACCATATGGCTGCATTCACGCTAACAAAATTACATGGCAAAAGCCAAATAAGTAAAACGTCAAGCTTGGGAAAGACAGAGGAAAAATTAGATAATGAACTGGTCCCTGTTCTGTGATTCCAAACCCTCCCACATTTTCCAAGATTTATTCTCTTATTCAGATTTTGAAAATAGAAATCATAAAAAGTATGGGCCAGATTCAGTACCATGAGAAAAGGTTATTTAATGGTTTATCACATGAAAACAAATGGGCAAGTAGTCCTCTTTGGTGCCGCGCCCAAGATGGCTTGGTGTGAAAATTCGAAATAACATGACGCCAGAGGCTGTGGTTTAATGCCTGAATATAGGTCCTTCTTTGTGAAGTTCCTAGGTGCCCCAAGATTATTGATTTAACTCGATCTTCTGGTTCCTGACTTTTCTCTTTTGTTTCTGACTTTGCTGATTGCTGCCTGTCCTGACATCTGCCTAAATTATGACTTTGATCCTTCTTTGAATACTGCAAATTGAACTTCAAACCCAGTAAGGACCATTGGGCCTTAACATGAAGTTTAACTTGAGGAGAAAAAACTTTCTTCTAATTCAGTTACAGTTTTTTTTCAGTTTCTCAGTTTCCGAGATGTTTTTCTCATTGAATTGCATCTGGCTCTATGGCAAGGCCCACTGGTGCCAGCATGGATGCAACAGAAATTTGGATTTTCTAAAATGGTGGGGTGGGGCATGACTGAAAAATGTTGATTGGGTCCCCTAATTAAAGTACGACTGACAGAGAATTTTGAGCTTTTATCATTTCTGTTGTTTATATTGACGTCACACGTTGTAATAAAATTCAACGTAACAATATTAGATTCTTATTTGATTATCTAAATAACACTAAATTATCACTCCTGGCGGAATATACCATGATTGCAATTAAATAAATATTGGACATTCTTTAGTCTGGTAAAAGTACTTTCAATTTTGTTCTTAAATAGTTTTTGATATATATATTTAAATCTGAGAACTTGGCTCAGGATATTCTTTTAAATCCGTTTGATGTATTGAATGATTGACCCAGAATTACCCTTCATCAAAAACCAAATATTACTTCATTTGGCCGGGGACCAAGCAAAATATACAGGTATAAACCGATCGCCTCCAGCCAAGGCCTTTTAATAACTAGATCATTTCTATAAATGACTATTTATCATGGGTTTGCTTGTCAAAGATTTATTTGCTAGATTTTATTATGCACTTACTAAGAGCTTCCGGTATTTGTTTTAATCTCATGAAAAGTACATTACTTTAATCTCTTTTTTTATAGTTCTATTTATTTGGGGTAAATACTTGAGCAGTCTCTGCCATTTTCTGTTACATAAGAGATCAGGTCTTTCCTTAAGTATGTTTAAAACATATTTAAGGTAAGAGTTACAGTAGGTTTAGGGACTTTGATCCAGGAAACTATCGGTTTAGCACACACTGAAACCATGTTACTCGTAATCTCTGGGATTGGGCCCTCGTGTATTGTTGGAGGAAGGGTATTGCAGAACTGTAATTTACAAATCGAATGAAGCAAATGAATACATTTGATGCCAGTGGAGAATAACCTCCGGGAGTCACAAATAGAAGTATCAGTATTCAGCATTAGCTCTCGTACAAAAATTCAAGCCAATACTTTAACCATTAGGGGTCAATAATTGAACATTGGATTTAGTCAACTAAGAAGTGTCCAATCCTCAGCATCAGGCCCTCCAAGTGGGACCTTGGTGAGCTACAGTAGTCTGTACACTTGTGACTCTTGAGGTTGGTACACCCAGGACTATAATCCCTCTAATCACCTCGGTGGAGCTTTAGGCTGCTCAATAGCTAACCTGATCCTATCTCTCACTCCTGAAGTGAGTTATTAGAGAACCATCCTGACACTGTCTTCAGATTTTCCTTCCAGCTATAAATTAAGACCCACTTAGCTGGATAATACCTTAGGGGACTGCCTACAGAAAGGGTAATTACCTTCAGTCCCCTGCACATATAGGGGGTGATTTATCAATGTTCAAATACAATTTTTTTCCACAACTCGAATGTTCATAATTTATTAGGTGCAAAAAAAACCCCCAAAACTTTGGGCCAATAAAATAAGGCCAATAATAAGTGAGTTGGTTTGCTTCAAATGTACTTATTTTTACTTTATAATTTTGTTACCGTGTCTCCAAGTTCCTTGTACAATAATACTAGAAAGCATGGGTTCTTGATATAGAGCATTTATATATAGAGCATTTATAGACCATAATTATTATTATATCCTTAAAAAGGCAGTAAATGCTACATGCTAATTGGATGGTCTAGAGGCCGACAGTAAACTATACCTTTCAATGTATAATCCCTGCACTTGAATGGACAGAAATTAATTACCAGCCCAAAAATGATGCAACCTAACAAAACAACTTCCCTTCAAAGGATTCATTTGCTGCATTCATTTAAACCTCATTTACAAGAAGCAGGCCTGATGTACTGTACTCAGTCTTTCATGACCTACAGGCTATTGTGACTGTAATACAGATATTTATACCCAAGTCATAAAACATGACTAGTTACTAGTTTTTAATTAGTTAATGGGATAAAAAAAACCAAGCGCGAGTTTGGGAACTTTTGCATGGTTTTGGGATACAAATGCTCAAGCCCGAAGGCATAAGCTGGCCATACATGCACCGATGATATCGTATGAAATCTCGTTTCGTACAATATTAGGTGCATGTATGGCAAGGTGGCGAGGCAACCGATATCGCAGAAGACTGTGGATATTGGTCGACTCGTCGATCAGGTGGGTTAAAAGATTTTGATCGGGTGCCATTCCTGAGCAAAATCTACCTTCAGGGCTGAATCGGAAGAAGGAGGTATGAATCCTATTGTTTCTAACTCCATATCTGACGATTCAGCCCTGAACATCTGTGGAGGGTGGGAACGATCTTTTGTGCGACCGATGGTCGTACGAAAGATCGAAAATCGCCAAGTGTGTGGCCACCTTTAGGCGTTCATAAATGTGCCCCATAGTGTTAATTAACAAGATGCTCCCTTATCTTTAGCCCAGAATGTTACTGACTGAGTGATGTAAATAGAGTCAGACTGCAAAAACGGTGGAGATATCAGTGGATTCCTAAATGTATGTAAATGGTGGTAGATGTGTTGTTTAAATAAAACACCTCCATAGTGTCTAAACCAGTGGTCCCCAACCAGTGGCTCGTGAGCAACATGTTGCTCTCCAACCCCTTGGGTGTTGCTCCCAGTGGCCTCAAAGTAGGTGCATATTTTTTCATTCTTGACTTGTAGGCAAGTTTTGGTTGTATAAAAACCAAATATACTGCCACACAGAACATCCTGTAGGCTTCCAGTTCATATAGGGGCTACCAAATAGCCAATAACAGTGCTTATTTGGCACCCCCAAGAACATGTTTTATACTTCTGTTGCTCTGCAACTCGTTTTACATTTGAATGTGGCTCACGGGTAAAAAAGGTTGGGGATCCCTGGTCTAAACAATGTATTTAAGCTCTCTTGTTCCAACATAATACAATATGCCATAAAGTACATTTACTAAGAAGTGAATTACTGAGCTCTTCTATACAGACCAATGGCAGACATCTAAGGGGAAAAAATATTGCTTTTTTCATGACATCCTGCCTCATTTGGGCTCACATTCTGGTAACCAGAAGCTGCTGTGCTGGGTGCTCCATGGGAGGACATTGGAATCTTACATAAAAAGATTCACAGATGTTGGAAGGTCCATTTCTGGAAAGTCTTTCACTAAATCTTTCTGGAAAGTCTTCCGTTGTAATTAGGGAATACCCAGGAGAATAAATTCATTTTTTCTCTCAAAACTCAGAGGTTACTGAGAAGACTGGGAGGACACATTTAAAAAGACTAATGTTGCACTCTGAATTACAAATCCTCGAATCCCCTAAAATCCTCTAAATCCAACAGCTATTAGTAATGATTGCTTTGATGAAAAAAGCATAATAATGTTCCATAGCAAAGTACCCCAAGCAAAGGCCTATTTCAGCAAAGAAGAGCACCATCTAGGGCAGTGATCTCCAACCAGTGGCTCGTGAACAACATGTTGCTCACCAACTCAGCCAATCATAGCCCTTATTTGGCACCCCCAGGTACATTTTTTTCTGCTTGTGTTACTCCCCAACTTTTTTAGAGTCTGGGGTTAGTAATCACATGGGGGCACCCACTGTAGTTACGTCTTTCTTTTGCCTTTAAACAGTCCTAGTCATTTAACTAGAATATAAAATATTGTTATATCAGCAACACTCATGCTTGCCCCCAACTGCCATTCAAAGTGTGTGAAATTATTGTTTTTTTTTCCTAAAAAGAAAACCATTTTTTGCAACATTGGGAGAATGTGGGAAAATCTTTGTCATATAGTTACAAATCTGCCTTTTTTTACACATAAGTGTGAGTTTCTAAATGACTTACTGAATACACAAAATATCTGCCACCTGGATGGAATGCTGCCAAGTAGCTGGGGATATAATTAAAAACTCCTGTCGAAAGTTTTGGTAACGGTGACATTCATCATATTAGACTTGCATTTAGGGAATCGGTAATTTACGGTTTCTGCTGTCACAGTCTGGGATTCTGTTTTAAATCGGTCCAAGTGGTAGTGAGGGGTTTTGTTTGTTATATTTACTTTTGCATGTATTTCTTTTGAATGTTCCTTCCACCTTATGTTTAAGCTTTTATATCCCACAAGGAAAGCCTTCATAAAGACACTTATCATTATGCTTACATCTATGCCTTAGTGGGTCAGACAGTCACATTCAACCCATAACAGGCATGGCAGCCTTGTATAGATATTTCTGCTTGCACTCCTCCTTGCTGTAATATAAACAAAGTGTAAGTTGATGATGTGATGTTCCCTGCACCCTTGGGATCTGTGAAACACGGAGTAACAGTAACACAGTGCAATTTGTCACTCTGACCTCTGGGGACAGCCCTGACAGAAAGCTTATGTCAGTCTAATGAACCTGGCCAAACAGAATATGACTGAGAAATCTGAGAGATCTGGGCAGATACTACACAATGGGCCAGATTCAAATCAATGAGAAAATGTTATTTCATGGGGGCAAATTTTTATTTATTTATTAATTTATTGTTTTGCATAAAAACATGACATCCAGGATTAAGCTAAATATAGTCCATCCTGCTTTTATACATATTATATGCTTATATGTTTGGATGTGTAAAATAAAGTACTATAGGTAACAGTATACTCAGAACCAGAATAAAGAAAAGAAAAATAAGTGCACAGCAAAACATAAACCCCCAAATGTAATAAAAGGCACTAAGTTTGCCTAGTGGCAGTAACCCATAGCAAACAATAAAAGGTTTGCTATATAGCAAACTAATCAGCAGGTAGAATTTTCTGGTCAGCTGTTTAAAAGCAAACATCTGATTGGTTGCCATAGGTCACTGCTCCTGGGCGAATGTAGTGCTTTTTATTACATATAGGGGTTAGTGCCATTTATTACATAACCCCCTAAAAGCATTGTGTAAGAATACAATGTGGTGGGATAAGAACTAGTGATTAGTGAATCTGTCCCATTTTGCTCCGCTGAAAACGAAATGGTGAAAAATTCGCGAAACTGCAAAAATGTCGCACATCAATAAAAATTGTCGCATGCATCAAAAAAATTACGAGGCACAGTTTTCTCCTGCGAATTTTGGCGCCCGTTTCACGAAAAAGTCCGCCAATGGCGAAACACAGAAAGTCACCACAAATCCATATCTGCCGAATAATTTCACCCATCACTAACAAGAACTTATTCAAAACCATTATCATCACAGGTTGTTCCACTACATACACAGAAGTGTTTACTACAATTTTGGATTATATTTTAGGTAACGGGTCAATAGTTGCCACATCTTATCATATTTACCAATCGAATTTGTTAACATAATACATTGGGCCAGATTCAATTTGATGAGAAAAGCTTATCTTCTAAGATTTTCCCATAGAGTCAGATGCAATTCAGTTAGAAAAATGGATATCATAGTTTATCACATGAAAACTTAAATTATATCTTAACCATAGGTTTTCATGTGGTAAACCATAAAATAGGTTTTTCTCACACAACTGAATCTTCCCATTCACTTATATGCAGCATCTGAAAATTTTGCATGAAAAATGCTAAATTATGGATAAACACGCCTTACATTAGTGCCATTTGTACCTACTGTAGCTCCAATAAGTAAATGGGGCCCGATTTCCAAAATATAGACATCTCTATTATAAATACTAAATAGATCTTGCATAGTCAATGCACAATACAATGATGTATAAGTACATATATAAATATGATATATATGATGAGCGAATCTGTCTTGTTTCAACCAAAAGTTATCAAAACTGAAAAAAAATTGTGAAATGTGGAAAATGACGTACTTCAAAAAAATTGTTGTGACTTTTTTTTTTATTTGCGAGGCAAATTTTTCCACAGCAAATTTTTGCGTAAAAATCCATCAATGCCAAAACAAGGAAATTCACAGCACATCCATGCCTGGTGAAAAATTTCGCTCATCACTAAAGGTAATGCCACAGGCAGGTTGGTGCCTGGCAGTCATGATAATTTGACCCAAGGTAAATAGTAAGGACCATAATGCTGGGGTTCACCTTATGGTAAGTAAGGTAGTTTAGTAACTTTTCAGTATTTTGTGAACTTGAAGATGTTGAAAGTTTTCTAATTTCTCTTTCAGTAATGACAAACTGATGAATGATTAAATACCCTCTATAGAAGCTTAGCTAAAGATACCCGGTGTATTACTCAATAATATTAAAATAGATTGGAATTTCATTCCACTGCATTCGTTTATTCCCAGGTAAGGCACAATGGGCAGAGGAATATAAGTCAGTCTAGCATGGAGGGATCCATTTTCTCTTCCTTTTCACTGAAAAGGAAGAGAAAAATATTAGTGATTTTTCATGAAGTGACATGTAGCAATGTACTACCTTGCCTCAAGTGAAACTGAAATAGCAGCCAGAGACGAAGCCTCGTGTGATGAATACACATGTAAGAAATAGGAAGATAGATGTCACATGAGAATCTCTTCACACGTTCAGACCTGTATGTGACACAGAGATGGGAAAATGAAGAGAAGACTGTAAAAAGCAAGCAGAACACTTTGTTAACTTCAAAGCAGTTAAAACAGCAACAGTGGAGAGACAGGGTCACAATTTGTAGTTACAGTATACTACTGTACTGTTAATAGCCATTTACCGATGGCCCAGTGGTTATCCCACCTTCTATTCCTAGGCAACAGTCAGTGGCATTCTGGCCACTTGTGAATCTACAATGAAGCTGCACAGAGAAAACAGGGAATGAAATAAAAGTCCTAAATGAAATAAATAAGAAAGAATATTACATTTCACAATAATATTCTTCATTGGATTTTTCAAAATCAACTTCAAAGTTATATATATTTTTTTTTTAAATAATGACTGTATAATTATTTTATAAAAACAGTGTGTGGATTGGTGCAAACTATACAGTTGGCACAAGATATATTCAATTAGCACAGTGGAAAAATTGTTTGAACAAAACTAACTTTGTTTGCATTTAGTATATTTTCCATTAAGGAATGTTATTTCTTCCCCCCATAAGGCCCACATCTGCAAACTGTGTGCAATTCTGATGCACGTTATTCTTACTCTAGATCTGGTTAGATTCATACAGGGAAATGTAATAAACAGCAGTAAAGAAAAATATGCACCAATACGCCATTAATATTATCTACACAAAAAGTATTTGCTTTGTGCATAGGCAATTTGTTTATTGTGACATAAACTGTGACTGAACTGACAACAAAGAAAAGATTGAACTCTGTGGCCTGTGCCAGTGCGCAGTGTATGTAATAAAATAAAAAAGGCATTTCTTTTGAGCCAAGAAACGTACCCAACATTCAAGCTGGAATTCAGTATGCACAGTTAAAAATTGCAATGCTATAAAATGTCAAGTGAACATTATTACATTCATTTATGAAAATGTTTCTTCTGTGCATGTATTTAAATACATGTCACCTTAAGGATGTTAATATCTATGGTAGTCAGACCAAAGTTGTAGCAAGCTGCACCCTGGTTCTTTTGTTCAAGGCACATAGTTAATTAGGCACCATGATGGTCCAAGTAGGGCAAACTGTTTGTTTGTGTCTTAATACTTTATTTTCCTAATTACTTTTTTTGTTGTAGCTTTGTTTTTTACGTGTTGGGTCCCCTCTGGGTTTTGGGTTGTCTTCATCTCTAGCTTCCTTCTATCTCTAGTTATTATTGTACTATCTGTATTCTTCTCTGCTTCCCCCTTTTCACCATTTCTCAAATGCATTTTTGGGAAGCCGACTACTCAAATCAGAATCCATGCAAAAAGGCAGATGTGAGGGGTCATTTATGACCTGCAAGTGCAAAACATGGGCTCAATGCAGCTGCATACTGTATTTCCCTATTGTAGATTTGAGGTGGGCCTCTACACTCTATTTTGTTGCACAGAGACTTGCAGCTACACCCTTGAATAGAGTTCTGTCTGCATTCAGCAGTGCTCTTTTTAAGAGGCCCATACTGTAGGTGTCCCCTCTCCTGCTGCCTACTCATCCACTAACTTGTATGTCATTCATATGCTTAAGTTAGGAAGCTGCAGAGGATGCAGGCTGCAATAGGGCCCTGTTGAGGGCATGTGGTAAGGACAGGGAGAACCTGTGATACCCGATGCTGTGCTGTGCACATAACACCAGATTTGGGAGGTGCACTGTGCAGTTATTCCCCCAGGCGAAAGTGTTGCCTGAATTAAAAATAAGGGGCAAACTCTTGTGCCACTTCATGCTGTCATATTTATGTCCTTCGAAACCAATGGTTTGGTTAAATTCAGTTCATTTATCAATATATTATTGTACAAGACAGAGTTAGAATCTAAGACTTTTCCTAAGTCATTGTGATTTTAAAAGAATGTAGATATTCCTTCTATTGCTAAATATTCATATGGCCAAATATAACACCATATTAGTGGGCTAAGTGAATAGTTTAGAATATATTTTAGAAATATCCAAATTATTTATATACAACTGTACTCCTGGTTTTGCTCTGTGATCAGAAGGGCAGACCTTTAAACACACCATTCTAAAGTAAATGCACACAGCCATTGGCCTATACCATAGTATCCTTCAGTCCCATCATGGGAACATCTGTATTGTGCTGTAGATATGATATCCTCAAGCAAACTAAGCAAAGTAATGTTTTTCAGAGCCATAAATATTCAGAATTCTTATCATAGTTTGAAAATGATTGCTAATATTGTATAACCAGTATGCAGTAGCAGACATGTCCATTAGTACTTTTTTAGTTAGTTTTCAATATCATGCCAATGTCCTCTCCTGGATCCTATTAGAGATGTAGCGAACTGTTCGCCGGCGAACTAATTCGCGCGAACATCGGGTGTTCGCAAGTCCGCAAATTCGCGAACTTTCGGCGATGTTCGCCATTTTGGGTTCGCCGCGTTTTTTTTTTGGCGGTTTTTTTTTGGCGGTTTTTTTTGGCATTATTTTTTGGCGTTTTTTTTTTTCATTATTTTTTGGCGGTTTTTTTTGCCGTTTTTTTTACAAAGTATTTTTCAGAGAAATTTTTGCTTGATCCCCCTCCTGCATGCCACTGTCCAGGTCGTGGCACCCTTTAAACAACTTTAAAATCAGTTTTCTGGCCAGAAATGGCTTTTCTAGGTTTTAAAGTTCGCCTTCCCATTGAAGTCTATGGGGTTCGCAAAGTTCGCGAATATTCGCGAGTTTTGCCGAAAGTCCGCGAACGGGTCCGCGAACATTTTTGGCGATGTTCGCTACATCCCTAGATCCTATTTCAAAGGAAGCACAATTTTCTTTAAAAACCTTCTTATGCAGTGGTAAGGCTATGCAGTTCGATGCTTTCCCAAATACACACCTCATTGACAATACACACAACTTCCACAGCTGCAAATGGAAGCTGCCGCTTGAATTGCTAAAGACTGTACCACTGCAAATGATTAACTAGGAGTTGGTGCATAGAACCCTTGAGTTGTGTTTAACCCAACACAATTTCTACTAAAGGAAGAAAGATTTGGCAAATACCACGTCTGGATTCAGTGTTTCTCTAGTAGGTAGTGATATTGAATGTGCTAAGCGTAATAACAACCACATTCTTGTTCTTCAGTGTCATATCTTGGCCTACTTTGTTAGGCTAATGACACACACATGACCCTGCAATTGATCTCCTCTGAATGCATCCCCACCGGTGATACAGTATGTAAATCACAGCTGGTAAAACATGTGTCCCCTCGGCTTTCCAAAGTCAGCCAAAGTTGGCTTGAGAAGAAACTTTGGGTGACTTTGGAAAGCCGAAGTGTCACATATGTGTTCCCACCGGTGATTTACAATATCTCTGGTGGGAAAGCATAGTCAGAGGAGATTTGTTGAGCAGATTAATCGTGGGTCAACTAATCTCCTCATGAGTAATTTCCCTTAGAGAAGATCCTTTCCAGTGTTGTCAATTTCTTCCAAATATGGTGCCCAGACAGATCCTTAGATAGATGTGGGGAAGGCTGATCTGATGTGGAAGGCAAGGGACACATACTAATGACATCAGCATTTTTTTCAGAAAAAGACAACCTTGTATTTTCACCATACAAAAGCATGGAAAATATTAGCACGGATTCTTGCAACGTTTTTTACCTGGTACAGTTTTGCTGCAAAATTAGAAGTTTAACTGCAAAATTGTGCTGAGTGAAAAAAATTGCTTATCCCCTTTACCTCAAACTGAGCAATTAAAAGCTACTATTCTGCAGTGATTTTACAAATGAACTTTAGAAAATGCTGTGACTTAGCAAGTTGTTTAATGTTTAAGGAGCCGCTTTAATCACAGTGCAGTCCTATAGTTCTTGTTAGACACCAGAAAACAAGGAATATAATTTAAAGATAAATAATCGGTTATATCGCTTCAAAATATTTTAATATTAATTATGCCCAGAAGTACAAAATTAAAAAAAAAACATATTTTTCTGAGTCACTTATGCTTTTCTACAATTAGGTGGACATTTATTAATACACGAACGCTCCGATATTTCCTTGTGCGACTTTTACGTACCTTGCACGGCTTTTTCCAACTTTGCTGCAAAATGTGTGCGACAAAATTGTATTGTTGCGCCGAGTACAAAAGTTTCGGATTCACTCAAGCTTCGTTATCGTGACTTTCCTTGAGCCAGGTTGGAGCTGCAGAGTGCCATTGAGCACTATGGGAGACTTTCCTTGGGCCGGGTTGGAGCTGCAGAGTGCCATTGAGCCCTATGGGAGACTTTCCTTGGGCCAGGTTGGAGCTGCAGAGTGCCATTGAGCCCTATGGGAGACTTTCCTTGGGCCAGGTTGGAGCTGCAGAGTGCCATTGAGCCCTATGGGAGACTTTCCTTGGGCCAGGTTGGAGCTGCAGAGTGCCATTGAGCACTATGGGAGACTTTCCTTGGGCCGGGTTGGAGCTGCAGAGTGCCATTGAGCCCTATGGGAGACTTTCCTTGGGCCAGGTTGGAGCTGCAGAGTGCTACTGAGCCCTATGGGAGACTTTCCTTGGGTCGGGTTAGAGCTGCAGAGTGCCATTGAGCCCTATGGGAGACCTTCCTTGGGCCAGGTTGGAGCTGCAGAGTGCCATTGAGCCCTATGGGAGACTTTCCTTGGGCCGGGTTGGAGCTGCAGAGTGCCATTGAGCCCTATGGGAGACTTTCCTTGGGCCGGGTTGGAGCTGCAGAGTGCCATTGAGCCCTATGGGAGACTTTCCTTGGGCCGGGTTGGAGCTGCAGAGTGCCATTGAGCCCTATGGGAGACTTTCCTTGGGCCGGGTTGGAGCTGCAGAGTGCCATTGAGCCCTATGGGAGACTTTCCTTGGGCCAGGTTGGAGCTGCAGAGTGCCATTGAGTCCTATGGGAGGCTTCCAAAATCATGCACGATCGCCAATACAATATTATTGGACTAATTTTTCCCATTCGGGATTCACATTCGTGATTTCATGAATGTGCCCCTTAGTATATCCATATGGAAAGCTGTTTAACTCCTCTAGTAATTTCCTGTTGTATCTATCCCTTGCTCCTAGTTACTATGTGATAATGTAATCAATGTAGAGGTTGGTAATTTTATTAGAGAAGAAACTCATAAAAACCATCAGTAGATGTAGTATCAGAAGATCGCATTTACAGGTCACATGTTTAAAAAAGAACCAATAGTAGTTATGTATTCAAAGTTTGACCAGGCCTAGTACCCACAGCAACCAATCATATTTATGCTTTAACACAGGTGACCAGACAATGCTACTTGCTGAGTGGTTGCTGGGGTCCGTTAAAACACTTCAATCCACTAGTAAGATGGTCATATAAGGTCAAGAAATTATGGGGTCCCACCAGAAAAATTAAGAAGGTTACCAAGTATAGGTTGATAAAAACTATATGATTAGCAATATATCTTTAACCTTGGACCAGAGTATAAAGTAGAATATTATTGGATGTTTTGGAATTTGAATCAGATTTTTATGTAGTATGCTTTTCTGTATTCTGTGGGGGAATCCAAAAGCAAGGCAGAAACCTTAAATGGAGCAACAGAGACACACTGGGGAGCATGCCCCTGAACCATCTGCACCTAACTAGCTGCTTTTTAGTAACTGATCAGATAAGGAACCCTAAACACCCCTAACTGAAGAGAGAAGCTTGATTCAATCAGTGAATAAGGGGCAGATTTATTTAAGGGGCAGATTTATTTACATCCAGATTTTCATTGTTTTATAGTTTTTTGGAACCACGACTAAAGCCATTGCCACAAAAACCACAAATGTCTAGTCATTTATTAAAAGATCCGAACTGAAAAAACACGAATAAAAAAGTGGAAACAAATGCAAAAAACGCAACTTATTGTATTGCTGCGCAAATGGCACCATTGAAACACCTGAGAGCCTCTAAAACCACACAGCAAAGAGATCTTCCAGTTAATCATGTCATTGACCTACATTATTTTTTCCATAACAAAATCAGGTTTGTGCAAAAAAAATACTAATGTTAGTAAATGCCCCCTTAAATATTCCTAACAATTTTGTTAAGTAGCCTTTGGAGATTTAGTATGTGGTAAAGCATGAAATATAAATAAAATCTTAGGTAAAGTTACCTTCCAGGCTGGAGCAATGTAACCTAGACAGGAAAAAGGTAATTTATAATTTAGACCAATTGATTACATTTTCCTGGAAATTCTGAAGTTTGCATTGTATAAGGTAGTATATCATTTGGAATCCCTAACACCTAAGTAATCAATAGATGCTTTCCTCAACTGAAAAGAAAAGTTTCCACAAGAAGTTTATCTAGCAGTGGATTGGTAAATGTTGATTGGCAACTCCTGTTTTTGCTGTATTAACTTGCAGCCCCGAAGTTTGGTGAAATGTCTTCAATGTATTGAAAAAGAGAAGGGAGACTTGTCACATGATTGAAAATAGTCAAATAAAAAACATTTGCATATAAATTGATTTCATAGGACAGTAATGTTTTAGCATAACCAGAAATATTGCAACCTGACAGGATACAGCGAATGAAAAGCTAGAGCAAAAACTAAAGTTGACAGTATGCATTCCTGGCAGGTTCTCTAACCAGAAATCACCTGCAATGTTAAATCAAGGAAGGATTATTACATATACGTCTTTTAAATATCAAGCATTATAACTTGAGCCAAGAGTTGAGATCCTGAAATAATGTTGTATTATCCAATCTACAAATAGCATTCAACATTTGATATCCAGAAATGAACATCAATTGATGCAGAAGGTTCAGTTTTGGGAAGGTATTTATTTAACTTGGAGGCTAACATTTAATAAAATAGTTTTATATCAACATTCAAAATGAAATTGGTTGATAATTTTAAATAGAGGATAGGTCTCTATTAGGTTTGCCTGTAACATCTGCCAAGGAATTCTGTGTCCAGAGACCATATCATTGAATAAGGTTGCTAAATGGGGAACAAAGATCCTTAAACTTTTTAATAATTTAGGGGAACCCATCTGGACCTGGGTTAGAATTGTTTCTCCCTTGTTTAATAGCTTGCAATGCTTCCTCCATAGTAATTGGGGAAGTGAGGGTATGTTTTCTTCCTGAGATAACTGTGGTAACATAATATTATCTAGTAAGGTATCTCCATCTGTCCAAAAAGGAGCAAATCAAATAAACATCAACTTGAAGGGCTCTTACACACTGGAGTTTTTTATGCTCACATTTAAGACAAAGGTTTGAGCACACCTTAACGCTGTGATCCCCAACCAGTGGCTCGAGGGCAACGTGTTGCTCACCAACCCCTCGGATGTTGCTCTTAGTGCCCCCAAACCAGGTAGTTATTTTTGAATTCCTGACTTGGTGGCAAGTTTTGGTTGAATAAAAACAAGATTGACTACCAAATAAAGTCTCCTGTAAGCTGATAGTGTGCATAGAGGCTGCCTAATAGCCAATCTTAGCCCTTATTTGGCTCCTCCATGAACTTTTATGGTGCTTGTGTTGCTCTCCAAGTCTTTTTACATTTGACTGTGGCTCACGTGTAAGAAAGGTTGGGGATCCCTGCCTAAATGCATCAGCTAATTGGTTCCATTCTATTCAGCCTGGTTATACTCATGAACGTTCAGAATTGCATTTCCTTATGCTTGACACACAGTTCATGTACATTAGAATAAAAGGTTGCATTTGGAACTTACAAAATCACACTTAGCTGTGTTTCTAAATACTATATATAATCACAAAATGTGTTTTGTGCGCTCAGCATATGTTTTTAAATGCATAAAAAACATGTGTAAAAGCCCTAAATTTCACTTTAATTAACCTTCAGTGTGAGCACCCTATTTGCTTTTTGGACCCAGAAGGAGTATGTTAACCTACATAAAACTGAAACCTATCCAATATACAAAATTCTGTTTAAACAGTAATCAATCTACCGGCAAATATTTTATTACAATGTATATGGTAACCTTGTATGTAACTAAACTAGACCCAGAATTGTACATGTTTATATATCCCAACTTATATTTTTATATAAGGTAAGCAAATTGCCTTACACACATCTAGACAGAATTATAACATAAATAATGCTATTATAAAAATAATATGTTGTCAAAACTTGAATAATATTCTCCAAAAAACTTTCCAACCTCAGAGTGAAAGTCATAGATCTTGTATCCTGTACTGAATAATGGTACCACACCTATCATTCTGCACTATCCTGGCTCAATGCCTGATAATAGGGAGAGAACAAAGATTGAAGATAGCAGTCTGGCTAGTATAAGCTCCATAATTACAGCTGGGTGCATGCCATCTGCTCCAGGTGCTTAATACGCGTCTCTAACCTAACACAACTTTTTTTTAGATTTCATCAGAAGTAAGTTTAGGACTTTATGGATCCAATAATATGGAATATTTCCTTTGCCAGATTCTAGCCTTTGATTCTGACTGGTTACGAATTCTTCTGCATTCTACATATAAATATTTTATATTGTATAAAAATATTGTAAATAGTTATACAATTATGTATTCAAGAGACAGCTTAAATAATTATTCTTCTATGGTATGAAATGGTAAGTTAATATAACTGAGGATAGGCAATATGATTTTGCTATCATAGTTACATTTTTATTACATCACCAAAAACACAAAACAGCATCAACATCTCATTCCCAAACAAAGAGCATTAATATGAAGTTGGCCCTCCCTTTGCTGCTAATAGCTTATTTGTGGGGAGGGGGGGAAGGTTTCCTTTAGATTTTGTAACATTATTGGTTAACTTTGCATTCATTCAATCACAAGCGCATTAGTAAGAGTGGTCATCGATGTTAGGACTGGGCTCACAGTCAAATTTCAATTCATCCCACAGGTGTTCAGTTGGACTAAGGTCATGGCTCTGTGCAGGCCAGTCACGTTCTTCCAACCCCATCTCAGCAAACCCTTTCTGTACAAACCTCACAGTTCATGGAGGTGTTATTATGCTGAAACATAACTTTAATGGGGATAATTAATGGCAGCAAGTGCACTGTAAACTGTGCATATTTGCATGTAATTCTCTATGTTTTTACTCACAATTACAGCTTCATTAGAGCAGTGAAGAGTTGTGTCTTTCACAATTGCACCCAATGCATCCAAAGGATGTGATTGAGTTTTGACACAATTGGGGGGTAATTTGCATCAACCATTTTCAAGGTAAAAATTGCATCAAAATGGGGCAGTATGCAATTCGTTGGCCAAAAATCTGGTGTGCTCATTGACACGCCGTGGAGATACTGAAAGGTCTAGACTTCCATAGACTTCCCTAAACTGTTTCCCAAGGGAGGAACCATGGAATTGTCAGAAAATTAATAGTAGTTTCATTGTAGTTTTATGGCTTGCTTTCAGTGGAACCAAGGGCCATAGGCCAAACCATGGGCCCAGACCCACCACTAAATTATCTGCATTATGGATACAGAAAGACAGGGCTTGATTTTGGCAGATATATCCTGCCAAACCCTGACTTTTTCTCTCAGATACTTATTAATGGGGTTTTGTCCTAAAAATACCCAGGTTTCTGATCCATTGTGTTCAGTGTAGTTTAAAAATTATAAATAGCAATGACTTGGGCCCCACTGAACAATTTATAGTTTTCAAAAGCCTTGAAGTACCCTCAAGAGCTCCACAAAATAACAGTAAAGGTTTAGAGAAAAATATAATTTGTACCTACCTGTTTCCTAGATTCCAAGGGTTTCAAGATAACATTTGATAAATCTCCATGGGTGTATACAATAAGAACTGCATTGCCACTTCTGCAGTGCACCCTACACTAACCAGCCAGTGCCAAAGACTAGCTTCATTTAAGCAATCATCCATTTAAGGTTATCCTAGTTGATTAAGGGGAGCATTTCCTTCTTGCTATAACTTTAGACCTTTAGCTTTAATTTTAGCTTTTTACAAGCTAACTGCTTGAGATGTTTTACCTTTGTTTCATTAAAAAAAAACTTTAACTTGATAACTTAATGGATGCAGTAAACCTATATAATTAGAATGTTCTTGCTTCTACATAAAATAAGGGCAAAAGGTGAAATGTAAAACCAAAGCAGAACAGAGAGAATAAAACTTCCTCTTGTCATTGTCTCTTTCCTTTGTGCTCATCCTTACTTTGTGTCTGTATTTCATCCGATGTCTATAAAAGTTTTGGCTCCAGGCAGCATATTTTCCCTTCTATTTTGCTTTAGTATCATACAGTGTAATGGTACAGAAAGAAACAGTTAATTTTGCAAATTCCTACAGAATTACTGATGGTTGCATAATCATCCCATACTGGGAATGTTTTTAAATGTAAAAACTCTTTATAGCAATAGTGCAAGCTAGAATGCTATATTTATTCTGCAGAATGCTTTACTATACCCGAGTAAACAGCCATAAATGCTCCTTCTGTTTGTTTAAGATAGCAGCTGCCATTTTAGCTTGGTCTGACTTCACTTCCCTGCTTGCATACTGCTCTTGAAACAGCTCTGTGCTTAGATTGCATAGCAGATATGGGAGAGGGAGAGAGTTGAGATGGAAGGGGGAGAGAAGAGCAAACTGAGCTGTGCCCTGAGGGATTTTTTCTGAGAGTCTGGCACAGAAGATCATGTATACAGAATAAAATGAAAGACATGTGGTGTTTCTTTTCACTGAGGACTCAGAGTAGCAGTTCTGTAAGTGCTTATGGCTGTATTATTATACTGTAGACCTTTCTGATAAAGCTTACTTTTTTACCTTTCCATCTCCTTTAAAAAACATACTTGTTTATGTAAAATACCTAAAGTTTTCTTTAGATATGTACCCAGCAGCTTAGCAGGAGTAGCAACAAATCTGAGCTATTAAAGCAATAAGGAAGAAGACAGTTAGACAACCTATGGTCAGTGCATTAAGACAATGACTCAAAAACAAGGAAAAAGTAACACTGAAGTGGCTGAATAAGAAAATTAAAGCGGATTGTACTATGCAATCAAAGTTCTGATCTCTTTCCAACTGAGAATCTGTGTTACTATTTGAAACTCAATGTACATCAGTGTCATCCTACTTGGCATTGGCTGAACAACGTGAAAAGCTTGTAGATATTTGCCACCACAAACTAAAAGTTGTTATTGCTGCAAGAGGTTTCTCTACACAATAATATTCTAATATAACACAATGTCACAATAAAACTAATTTTGAGTTTCGGGGTAAGAGATTTGTTATTTTGAAAAACAGGAACCCTCTGAAGACATGCGGAGCTACTAGTAGCAGCTACTTGTCACGGCTACAAAATAGACAATACTGATCAATTACTGATAATTATCTCTATGTGTGTTTTAGCAGAGGTAATTCTCAGTATTGTCAATGGGAGAGTATTTTCTGCCCTTTACTAGCCATGACAATTAATTGCTACTAAGTAGCTCCATGTGTCTTCACCCTAAGGCTGAAATAAATTTGCAAGGCACTGTTTACACTGCTCTTCCTATATCTTCCAAGAGGTTAAGCATTTATCCAATTACCACTGATGCTGTTTTGTTTGTTATCCACTCTTGCAGATCATATATTAAACAACCCAAGTATTTACAATACTTTGAAAAAAGGAATGGGATACGGTAGTTAAAACAGTCCATGATTTGTATGCCAGTAAAGATGACTCTTTTCCCAACTGCACTATTTTATTGCAAAAGGAAAGATGTTATCATGATGAGGATAAAATGGTTTACAGATGTAAAGCGGACATCATAGCCTGGAATTGTGGCATTTTCCTGAAAAACTGGAACAATAGATTATGTGGGAATGTGATTGGTTGGTTTTCTTGGTTAATCGTAATTTATGGTTGCAAATAGTGAAGCATCCCTAATACAATTTGGAAAAGTATGATATTGGTTTGGCATAATATGGTTCTTAAAAAATAAATAGTAAAATACAGCTAAAAAATATATTATTTAATAAAAATTACTAGCAAATTTGAAGGGAAAAACATTTCCTATTCATAGTGTAACTTCAATTTATTCTATATAGTCATTACATAAACATAAGGTGCTTGTCCCTTGTTTGAATTGCCTGTAACTGTGACTTGCATCAGTCCCATCCATGTATTCTTAGGGGGAGTCACATTGTAAGCTTTCTTATGCTGTTTATGGTAATCCTGGGGGTTATTATAATAATTAACAAGTATCTCTACTGCACCATCGGCAGCACTGTACAATACAATAGCATGGGCTTGGACTTTGAGAATAAGAACATGGAAGTACAACATAAACTTAATCAGTGAACATATGTATTGTGGTATAATGATGAAACATGCAATGCTATAAGTGGTATGACCTTTCCAGATGATGACATTGATACTATTCTATCGTCAATACAGCCATGTTACTGTAGCACTGAAGTTATGCCAAATTATTGGTCTTTAGATTTGTATAGGACAATAGCTATACAGCCATAACACTTAATACTGCTAATTAAGTCAGCCATACATACTTGGGTTATCTTGGCACTTGACTCGCAAGCTATTGGATTTTTGCATGGTGAGTCCCAGTAATCCAAGAAAGGGCAAAGTGGTATTATAGGTGCATTTTAGGAGATTTTTGAAAAATTCTTGGTCATCCCCATGATCCAGCAAGTTAGAAATCCATCAGCTAGTAAACCCTACCTTTTCTAGGTAGAGTCCAATCAATTCCAATCATATACAGTGAGGTTATATTGCTGTAACAATTTATTTTCAGGAACTCTCCTATTTGCCCTCCCTTCTAAAATTCAAAGAAATGCTTGTCTATTACAGTCTAGCAACAGTATGAGTTTGTAAGGTATTCTCTGTTAATAGGATATTTTCTTACGACCGCAACACAAATTTTCGTGCAATTTACACACATCAGAAATTATTGTGGTTGCTCTGAATTATATCTAATCGTACTTTTTACAATTCAAAATTCGTGCTTTGATAAATCTGCCCCAAGGTGTTTCTGAATCATTACCAGTGAAGTAAGCATTAACATTAGCACAAGCATTAACAGTGATGCAGCATTACAATATTTTTTTTGCCCTTGTAATTCACTGAGGATTTGTGGGGCAAATAATTCTTGCATTTGCACATCTCTATAAAACCAAATGCAAAATAAGAGACATTTGTTTAAGCATGGTACAACATAACACCCTATTTATTACACCATAAGCCAAACATAGTCAGTGTTTGGCACCTGTTGCACAAATACAGTGTCCAGTAGGACCCCCCAAGTGAAGGTGGCAATTGTAGCTCCCCAGCAGCTGGCATGCATAAGGCTCCTTGTCCCTGCAAGTCTGAGTATGCCCCATTCTGTGGACCAGAATTTAAAAAATAAAAAAAGAAAGCAACCTGATTATCTATATAGCTGATTATCAATTCATCTTTCCAAGAAGGGTTCTGTAGAAGGGGCATTAAGCTTCACATACTTCACATCCTATGGAGATATTATCAAAGTGCCAGTACTAGGTGGTCCTGCTGGATGATGGATCTGACTAAGCTAGATCCTTTTTTCCAAGCTGGGCGTAGCAAATTCCCACATTCTGCTGTAAGCAAACATGTCATGAACAGTTATATGTGAGGCCCATGCTTATTATACACAGCCCTTTACAGCATTGTCTTACACATGCAATTGGCGTGAGTTTGAGATGCAGGTTTGAGTAGGGGTGTGTTTACCATGTAAGTACTGTGGCAGCTTTAGGGGGATGGCCCTTGGGTGATTATAGGGTAAATAAAGGTTTTTCTACAAAAAAGAAAAATCTCTCCCACTGCCACCAGATTCTTTCTTACAAAATCCAGGCAGAAGTCAGAGAGTGGGGGATAGGAGTGAAGCTTGTGATGCGTTGTGGGCTGGAGTGATGTCACTCGTATAAATTTCATGTTATGACATCACTTCCATCAATTCCATTGTACATGCACCAATGGATGCGCAGAGGTCTAGTGCCTAGAGCGGCACTGGGTTTGAGTGCACAAACGAATTGATTTCATTATATTCTGTCTGGTTGTACTCCATTTGAAGCAGCGTAGGGGGTTTGTCACGGTGAGGGCAGTGAGGTTGGGGAATGCCCTTCCTAGTGATGTGGTAATGGCAGACTCTGTTACTGCCTATAAGAGGGGCCTGGATGAGTTCTTGAACAATCAGAATATCCAAGGCTATTGGGATACTAATATCTACAGTTAGTACTAGTGGTTGTATTTATAGTTTATGTATGTGAGTGTATAGATTGGTAAGTATAGGTTGTGTGTGCTGGGTTTACTTGGATGGGTTGAACTTGATGGACACTGGTCTTTTTTCAACCCTATGTAACTATGAGCATTTGGGTTTTATTGTATTGCGTTTCATTGCATTAATGTAAACACAGCATGCTGCCTTTCCCTGTGCTTGATGCACATTCAAAAAACAATAGAACATAAGGTTGTATTTGGAACATAAACACATTTAAATGCATTTTTAAAAAAGTGTACAGTACATGTATGTGTTTTTAAATTCTTAGCATACGTTTGTAAATGCATAAGCCCTTAAAGTGTCCATAGTTACATAACTAGGAGGACTATTTGTCTTTATTGTTTGATTATTGCTATATTTAAACTCCATACACTTGGGGGCTGATTTACTAAGACACGATTTCGAATCCGAATTGGAAAAATTCCGATTGGAAATGAACATTTTGCGACTTTTTCAGTAATTTTGCGATTTTTTCGTATTTTTTGTGATTTTTTCGGCGTCTTTACGATTTTTGCGTAAAAACGCAAGTTTTTTGTAGCCATTACGAAAGTTGCGCAAAGTCGCGATTTTTTCGTAGCGTTAACACTTGCGCGCAAAGTCACGCCTTTTTCGTAGCGTTAAAACTTAAAAGGCGCAACGTTTCGCGCAAGTTTTAACGCTACGAAAAAATCGCGACTTTGCGCAACTTTCGTAATGGCTACGAAAAACTCGCGTTTTTACGCAAAAATCGTAAAGACGCCGAAAAAAATTGCAAAAAATACGAAAAAATCGCAAAATTACCGATCATTACGAAAAAAACGCAATCGGACGCATTCGGCCCGTTCGTGGGTTAGTAAATGTGCCCCTTGGTTTTTAGCGACCTTTTGACATTCCTAAGAGAATGTAGCTGGTCAGAACATCCAGTCTATATATGCTTCCTCTCACCTCTTTTTTTTTAGAACTGACCTGGAGTTGCCGGGGACCCCAGGCTTCCACCCCCCCTACTCTTGTTTCCCTTGAGATCAGCCCATCTAAGTGAGTTTACAAACCATACAACATCCGACTGCTATGCCCGTGGGTGGGATAACCCAAACAATTTGGCTGCCTTTAGCAGCTCTAACTGCAAAGATTATTTTAGGGCTTTCTCTGTTTGAGCCGCTCATTCCCGTCACTGAAGCTTTGTAGGAAAACACAAGGACTGAAAAACCATAAAACTATCAAGAGCTAAAAGAGGTTTTCATTGCTTAGCGCATGTTCCCAGTAGTTCAGTGTAAACAGGTGTGTAAGTGGGAAGGGCATTCATTCCAGTATTTGCCACTTTCTCACATTGGGATTGTTTGTCACTCTCAGTGTGTCAATGTTTGTCAGCTCATTTTAACTGGATATTTGGCACTTTAATGATGTAATTACCATGTCATATAAATGTCATATATAGCCACATTTTTTCAGGCTCCAAAGTTTAATTTCTAAATTTCAAGTCCAAAAATAATGTCTTTATAAAATACTGTCTGTTTCAATTTCATAGGAAAATTCAAGGCAATAAAACATTCCTTTATGCCACGCATTGCTTCCCACTTGCATAATGGGAATCTTAGTGAACAAGACACAGCTAGGGTTGCCACCTGGCCAGTATTTTATCAACCCGGCCAGGAAAAATGATACTTAATGCCAAAGTTATTAATAGAGAAGGGAAATAACAGAAATAGGATCCATATACACAGGGCACAATGACTGCCTGTGAACAGAAGGTGTGTTATATTAACATCAGGTTTCTCTAGATTCCTCCAGATTACACTGATCACAAAGCAAAGTGAATAGGGTGATTCCAGACAGGTTAGGCTAATGCCACACGAGGCGTAGGGCTGAAATTTTCGGCAAGCGGATAAACGCTTGCCGAAAATTCAGCCCTACGCCTCCTACTTGTGCCTGCACCCGAATGAATGGGATACGCTCGGGTGCAGGCACATGTAGCCGATATACGCATGAAACGCGAGACTTTGCATTCTCTCGCGTTTTCATGCGTATATCGGCTACATGTGCCTGCACCCTAGCGTATCCCATTCATTCAGGTGCAGGCACAAGTAGCAGGCGTAGGGCTGATTTTTCGGCAAGCGTTTTTCCGCTTGCCGAAAAAATCAGCCCTACGCCGCGTGTGGCATCAGCCTTAGGGAAAAAAAAGGGATTCATTAACTCTTGAAATCCCGTACAGTGAAATGTCTAAATAAGTCCCAGCACGGGAACGCATACTGAAACTCCTGCGTGTAAGGACAGCAGTTCACTTAAAAAAATTATTTTTGTATTGTGTAGACAGTGATATTCTCAGACAATGGGGTTCATTTACCAATGCAGCCACTGGTGTGGTGTCATGCAAAATCATTACAATTATTGCCTGAATTGACGCTATTCATTAAAGGTTCCACACATGCTTCCCATACTTCCATGTGCCACTGCACTAACCCCATCTGTAAATCACACACCAGTGAGCCTATAAACCCTGGAGCTGCTGTGAGGGTTCCAGAATCCCCTGGGGGGGCCCCAGGGGACAGGGGGGCTGGGCCGCCAGTAGTCATGAGCGTATCTGTCCCGTTTCGCTTTGTTGCGAAAAATTTGTGAAACAGCAAAAATGTTGGCCGTCAAAAAATTGCTGCACACATCAAAAAATGACTGTGCAACAATTTTTTGACAACTTTTTTTTGACACACAAAGTTTTTTTTCGCAAAATAATCAACCGATGGTGAAATGTGGAAATTTGCCGCAAATCCATGCCTGCTGATTATGCCCATCACAGATCTGCTTCCTCTGTAGTTATGCCACTAACTGCATTGCATCTAAAACTGCACTTTGTTCCTCCCATTTGAAGTCATAATCAACCTCTTATATGAAACTCAGTGGTGTAACTATCTATACAGCAGACCATGGGGGGCCTGGATCACGGTGTCTGCTGTACTGTACTCCCCCCTCCCCAGGGTCCCCAGAGAAACCACAGAGCAGTGCAATTAGGATGATTCAAATCTATTAATGCAGGGCTGTCCATTTGGATGGATGGATGGATGTGGCCCTTCAACTGATATTATTTGTAGCTCCTGTCTGTCTACATAATATTGTATTCATTCAACAGGACCTGTCTAAAAGGTGCAAGGGTATAAAGGATAATTGATCCACTACGAAGTGGAAACTGCATGGTTTTGAATGTGCACAAAGCAGATCATTTGTCTCCATGTGCATGTAAGGCACACTTGCAACACATCTAAAGGGAGCCAAAGTGAAAGCAAATGGTTTAGCAAAAGGTTTGTGCAGGTTTGCACAGGGGCCTATGGGAAAAGCTGTTAAAGGCATATGTATAGCCTTCTGCATGCATTTTAACCTGTGTTTGACCTGACATTCTGAATTGCTTCCAAGTACAGGTCAAACTGCTAACCATATGGGTGTAAAAGACACAAAGCAAGACTAATTGCAAGTGAAAAGGACATGAAAGTGATACCATACATCACAATACCAGCATGTGTATTGCTTCCCATTCACAATGCAAACACATTAACAAGTACTATATATTTATTAGTATTCCATTCATATACATGTCTAGCTGGGCTTAAATACACAGAGGACATTAGGAGGACCCTTAAGAAGACAAATAAGCTCAAATGTTGCTGGTGGGGACGTATTGTATTACATTATATTTGTTTACGTATAGATCACCACAAGTGTATGTAGTGCTTTACAAGGCAATAAACACAAACATGGGTAAACTACTTATTAATTATAACCAGAATAAATAAATACATAAGGGCAAGGAGTTTTAGAGCACAGTTGCAATGTGGTCCCTGCCCCAAAGAGCTTACAATTGAGCCAGAGAAGACAAGCAAAAAACAAGGGGAGAACAAGTGCACAGATATCCATCCTGAAGTTTTTGGAGGCTAGCCTTAATCAGTTGTGAAAGATATAGTTGAACAACAGCTGTAGTGCTGTAGATTGTAGACTTCTATAAGAATAATACAGGTATGGGATGCTTTATCTTGAAACCGGTTATCCACAAGGCTTCAAATTACTGGAAGGCTATCTTTCATTGTAATTAAATCATTCAAATTTTTTCTCTGTAATAATTAAACAATACCTTGTACTTAATCCCAACTAAGCTGCATGAATCCATATTGGTGGAAGACCTCTTATCCAGAAAACCCCAGGTTCCAAACATTCTGGATAATAGGTACTATACCTGTATAGGTATAGGAAATATTATCTGAAATACGGAGCCAGGGTTTTTCAGATAAAGGATCTTTCTGTAATTTGGATTACCATACCTTTAAAAACATTTAAACATTAAATAAACCCAATAGGATTGTTCTTTTACCAATATGGAATCATGCAGCTTAGTTACCATAAAGTACAAGGTATTGCTTTATTATTATTGAGAAAAACCAATTCATTTTTAAAAATTAAAATTATTTGCTGTAGTGGACACTATGGAAATTGTGTAATGTGGTGCTTTTTGGATAAGAGGTTTCCAAATAAGGGATCCCATACCTTGCATGTTTTTTCCACATGTAGCACTGTAGCATCTTTTACATATTTTTATAGAGCATTATACAGTTTTATATATATATTTCAGTTATGGGATCCCTTATCTGTAGTGATGAGCAAATCTGTCCATTTCACTTTGCCAATAAATTGTGAAACTGTGAATAAATTTACGTAACAGCAAAAAATTCACAAAACGCGGCTATCGTGCCAGTTTTTTGACACGCACAACTTTTTTGGTGACACAACCGCAACTTTTTTCTTCACACAACAAACTTTTGCTTCCGTTTGGCAAAAAAAATCTGCCAATGGCGAAATGTGAAATTTCGCGACAAATCCATGACTGGCAAAAAATTTCGCTCTTCCCTGCTTATTCGGAAACCCGTAATCCAGGCAGCTCCGAGTTACAGGAGGACCATCTCACATAGACTCCATTTTAAGCAAATAATTCTAATTTTTATAAATGATTTCCTTTTTCTCTGTAATAATAAAACAGTACCTTGTACTTGATGGTCACTGAGCTGTATGAATCCATATTGGGGGCAAAACAACCTTATTGGGTTTGTTTAATGTTTAAAAGTTTTTAAGTAGACTTAGGGGCACATTCATGAAAACGCGAGTTTGAATCCTGAATGGGACAAATTCAGATTGGATAAGAAAATTTCTGAAGATCGCAAATATCACGAAAATGCTTATGAAAAAGTTGTATTAGTCACGATAATATCGTATTGGCATTCCGAAAGTCACAAAATTTTCGTACCAAACGATTGTAAACAGCGGGAAAACCTTTCCGATTTTTCCACCCAAGCGTATGGTAAAGTCGCGTGGGCGTCGAAAAAGTTGCGCAAGACACTAAAAATTTGTCGAAAATACGCTTGGAGCGTTCAGATTAACGCTCCGAGCGTTCGTGTCTTAATAAATCTGCCCCTTAAGGTATGATGATCCAAATTACAGAACGATCCCTAGCATTCTGGATAACAGATCATATACCTGTATATTATACTACGTACTGAGACTTGTTAGAATCTCGCTTGCCACTTTGCCTCTGCAGATTATGTCAATGTGTTCCATGCTGTTCCCTATTTGGCTCGCTGATTTCAGAGATTCTCCCTGTCCTGCCATTGCACAGAGCCCAGTCGGGCTACAGCATCATGCCGGAGAAAAGTATCCAGACTCTCAGCATCCCCTGGATTCCGCAGCCCCTGTGCCATTCAGGTCCTGTTAAAAGAGAAAGACAGAGCCGCCCACTAAGCGAAACTAACTCCAAACTGAACTGCTGGTCCCTCCTCCTTGAACACACACCACAAAAGAAGGAGGGAGAGGGGCATCCGTCCTTATTTGAAGGTTCATGCTACTAGAATTAGTTATTCCCAGTTTTGGAACACCGCTTGCATTTTTGGTGGATGCTCCCAGGTCCTGAGATGAAATTTAGCTTCAGACAGCCCAGATTCAATTCTTGCAGAGCCTGAGTGCCAAGCCTGACTTCCTCCTATCTGGAATGCTTTCTGCAGGAAAAGCTGGATACATTTTCTTGAAATAATTTTAATGGATACCAAGTTTTGTTTGCTTCTATTATCTGCCTGCTGCTTCTTGAAGTGGATATAATACATATTACCATGAAAAGCAGGAAGGATTAAAAGTTACAATATTTCAAAGAAGAGACTTTTTTTTGCATCAGAATTCACCTTCTGCAGAATTCACTTGCGCAGCCTGAGAGAGTGTAACATTCTTCACTGGACGTTATGATTTATTGGCAGAAACCTGAAGATGAGCTGTAACTATAGCTGCCGTTATACAGGTACAGTATAGAAAATGTTCTTTCTTTTCTTCTTCTTTACCCAAACCCTAAATTAACCCCTTTTCCCCAATGTGCAATTACAGTGCCTTGGATTAACTGCAAAATGTAACTACTAGCTTTAAACATTTAAAGATATACTATAAAATCCCAGTGCTCAACCTGCTTATGTGGATGGAAAACTCCCAGCATCCCTTGAAGTTGCAGTGATTGCTGGGAATTGTAGTCCAACAAGGGCAGGAAGGCTGCAGGTTGCACAAACCTGATTGAAATGCAGAATGATGAAAAAACATACCAGTCCAAAAAGACATAATATATCCTTCTTTTAATTGAGCTATGTATTAAGGCAGAAACAAAATTTTAAAACAAATCAATAATTATGTTATTCTACAGTAAACAAAAACTTTTTTTTTAATATTTATCTTAGAAGGATTTGGCAAAAGCTTAAATGTAGTAAAAGAAAACACGTGCAAGGACTTGTGAATGGAAACAACCATAAAATATACATAAAAATGGAGCGATTTTGTAAGTATTTTCAGTTTTCCCCCACCCTTCCGCATTGGGCTGTGTCTGTTCAGCACAATAGTGGGGTTAATAGTGCTCATTAAAGTTCAGTTAAGAAGCAGAGTTAACTAATATGAATCATGTGTCATTGGAGGAGATATCAGGCAGGGGGCAGGTGTGCTCACAGTCTATAATGGCTCCTTCCAGACGGGGAGTTGGGACCTAACAGGGAAAACTGGAGGAGAAAGTTTCCTCTGCTGCTCGTGTAGCTGGTTAAGTCATCAGCGCATTGATGTGTTACTGTATTTTACTCAGTTGGAGAGCTTTCTGGAAATGTTTGCCAAGTCGTTCCGCCTCCTACTGTATTAAATCAAGTGCCTCTTAAAGATGTCAGGCTTGCAAGGAAAGAAATATACATGCAATGTACAAATCCATAAAGACTGTCAAATAAATATATATAAATCATTAGCGTCTTGGGCTCATGTCTAACCAGGGCACTGTATGGGGAGACTGTATATATCTCTTTATGCTTTTTGTGTGAACTTTAATTCCGTCCTCTCTGTGTGACTGGGACGGTTAGGTTGCAAGCTCTGCAGGGGCAGGGACTGTGTAAATGATCTGCAGGCAAAGGAAAATCCATATTCTTTTTGGCTTTGTATGATTAATAGGAACTGTTGCATTTGTATTAACCCTTCAGAGTAAGGGTGTTAGTCTTCTGCCAGCCTTTGCAATCAGACGTTGCTCATAATGAGAGAAATCAGCTCATGTAAAGGGCTGATATAATAAGCAAAGGACCCACGCCAACTTTGGTGCTGTCTCTTGCTGTCTGTCTTTAAAGTATAGTCCATTTAGAACTGGAAGTTTAACCAGTGTTTGACTTCATCAGAACTAATGAACAGGGTTCCAGATTCAACTTACAGCAAGTCTTTACTGTATTATGTCCCTTGTGTTGATCTATAGAGCAGTCATCAGTGCAGCATTACTCAGGGCAAATTCTTCATGCACATCGGGTTTCAGTAGAAGCGCTGCGATGCTGAAACAGCAGTTAGGTGTTGAGAGGCAGGATTTTGTGATGGGAACTCTGACGGTTCCACAGAGACCAGCAACAATAAGGAAAGCTACCAACAGTGACAGCCTTGCTGTCAGCTCCCTTGGTCAAAGCAATAATCAGTATATTGGGTGAGATGTCTGATAGCTGCATTGGAGTAAACTTAGTGTAAAGGGATTTCTCCTATTTAAAGTAGATGATGTGCATTGGGGGGTCACCATGATGGGGCATCTAGCGAGGCTGCGAGTTCCAGGTGCCATCAAAGGACCATTATGTGAAACAAGTTATGCATGCAACTTGTTTGGTTTGGAATTATATCCTGAACACAATTTATATCTACTGTCCTCTAGTATAAACCAAAAGCTAAGTTGGGCTGTGATCTCTGAAATGTGGAGTCATCATTAGTAGTAGTGGGGCCTTGGGCAAAGCAGAGTTTGGGGGGCTGCCTTATTTATATGGCATGACCCTGCACCTGGTGTACACTAAAGCAGCAACTGTTAGACAACACTGGTTACCTGAAATTTACAATCATCTAATCATCAACTCTAATTTCAGATTATTTGTACCCCAAAAAATGGGTTTTTATGTCAAAGTTGATTAGACATGTTTCCCACCATCTGAATTTTACATTATTTACCAAGTAAAATGGGGTAAAAAATACCAAATTTCAAATTACCTTAAATTGCTAATTGATTGTGTAGCTCACTAACAACTGGTGGCCCCATTGAAAATATAATGGGGATGTCTCAGGGCAGTACCCCACACTCACACTATGAGATTGGTTGTAGGATAGACAGGGCATTTGCACTAGGCCACAGCTTAAAGTGGTCCCTTGGGGGGACATAGAAAAAAAGAGCAAGGTATTATATGTGACCTTGGCTGAATAATTTGAGTATATAGGACAGGGATTTCTGGGATGGTCAACCTGAGGCCCCCAGGCTGTTGTTTAACTCTATACCCAGTGTCTGAACAACAGACAGGGGATTCTGAGAGTTGTAGATCAACAACCGCCATGTGTAAGAAGTCCATGATTTATGTATTTCTCTGCACAGACAGGGGCCACCTGTTCACTATGTCTGGCCCTGATTACTCTGTGCTTAATACTGGTTTATTTCTTGGTTAATTTTATTTTTGGGACAGATAAAATCGCATGCCATAATGCCTATGGTTCCAAATGGCTTGAGCTCTAACATATTTCACTGATTAGTAAGCTCGAAGCAACAGGTTCTGCATTCCAAAGTTTAAAGATAGCTATTTACAAGCAGATGCACGAAACCTGACTACATTCATGCCAAATTGTCAACTGATTGTAAAAACACAAGTTTATATGGAGGAGGGTTAAAAAGGAAAAACACCAGCACATTTGTGAGTCTTCCCAGGAAATTAGGCACAAATGTGAACGTTGTCATAAAAATTGTAGTCCCTTTCTGTAGAATTTTCTAGAAATAAAGTGAATGCTAAGGAACACTAACTATACAGGAGATAGTTTTATATATATATATATATATATATATATATATATACATACACTGTATATTAGTTATCTAATACAATATGAGAGCTTAGTGGTGCTTAGTGATGTCATCAGTTATAATCAGTGCTCAGTGATATAATTGTGTCACATGATTCACTGAAACTTGTGTATTGTACCCTATGCTATAAAATATGAGGAAGCCACCACAGAGTTCCATGACCTACATAAAAGTACTCGATCGTCAGCTTTGTGGCTTTATATGGTAATGGAACTCATCAGTGATTTATAATATCCTTATACCTCACAAATGGGGGTCCAGGAGAAACAACTCACTGCCCGGCAATGGGAAAAATCTAAGGTAGCATCATTATCCTTTATGTGTATAGTTCAGACTTATTTCCTAGCACTTTGCTGAGATTATATGTCATTCACATCAGTCCCTACCCCAGACTGATTCCCTCATCTACTGCTTTGAGAATCTAGTAGGACCAGAATACATATTTTAGTCCAGTATAGAAAACAGGGTTCTATTTGTTGTTTTCTATATACAAAGTTGATGACATTTAGTAAGAACTGTAAATCAAAGTCAGTGTCAGTGCTGTGGGAAGCACATTTGCTGTCCCAGGGGCAGAATTAGTAAACAAAGGAATTTATTACAAAATCCCAGCTGTGGTTAAACTACAATTTCCAGCAGCTCCTGATATAGCTTGTTGTGGTCACAGGTTAGCTACTTTTGTAGTTTTTAAGACCCAGAATTGTGCATTCTATTCTATTTTTTATGTGGCTTTGATATTTTCTCTTTCTTTGCTCACTAATATGCCCATATGATGAATATTCACTAATGCGGGGGTGGTCACCTTTAATTACCTTGTATGAATTCTAATGGGAAGCTGGTCTGGGACTCGCAGTGGGTACTGCCATCTTGTTTTCATATTGTTGCTAAGCAACAAGCATGAAAGCAATAGAAGAAGAGATATAAACCCCAGAATGAAGGGGAAGAGAGCCTACAAGAACAGAATAGGAGAAGTGTCTGTAGAAGTGAAGAGGCTGCACTGGAGTATCACATGCGGATCACACATGGACCATGGTATTAGCAACAGCAGCAGATCCCTCAGGCTGAGGTAGCCAAAAGAAACCATAAGAAAGTAGTCCCATGGATGGAGAAACAATAGGTGCATGGAAGAGAGGTCCCTTAGTAGACTTGCCCAAAGACAGCTGCACAGGTTATAGACCACACAAGGACAATTAAAGGTATAACATTTCTAAAATTTCCTGTATGTAGATAAATGTATTGCTGACACACTTTTATTAAATATTGATTCCAATAACATGAACTATATTAGTTATTGTAAGTGCAAATATACACTCTAGTTTTTATGAGCAGAGTTCACCTTTAAGCTTCATACTATTTAGGATTAGATCAATTTACATGGGACAGGGCACAGTCACCATTATGTTATTGGCAGAAGAAAGAATGCTATGTGAAGTAAAAGTGTTCATTGTCCTCTCAGTATTTAGTAGCTATTAGTAAACATTGAAATGTTCTTTTCTACTGCATTTAGCAGCTATTGGACTTAGTCTGCAGTGTTATCTGTAATGCCTGGAACACATGGAATGTCTGTGTCACGTGTTTTATGACACTTGTACACAGTCACAGTTGTCTCCAGAGCTTAACTTGGAACCATGCTGCTATAGACAGGCACATGAGCCAACATACTGTTTGCTGTCACTGTGCAATGTAAAGACTTGCACCTTTCAGTCATCTGGATCTTTAATTAAAGCACTTTTCTAAGGGAAAGACAAAAATAGTACTGTGTATAGTGAAACTGGGCCCCCATGCAGTGCAGGAAGGCTGGGACCTTCACTTCCGGGAAAGAAAATACATATGAATTTTGGAACCCTCAATCTGTTGTTGAGTTACACCTCCCTGAACCCCATAACAGTTTCTTGACAACTACAAGCACCCCAACACCCTTTTGATAACTTGCTTGGATCTTCCAGTGCCCTCTAACATCCTTTACACAATTCCAAGTACCCACTGACATACTTTGCCATGTGGGGTAATGTAATGTGTTGCTGAACAACAGCTCAAGGCAGGGTTTAACATCATGTAGTGATATTATGTAATTTGCTAGTTTTTAATAGCAGTTAATAAGGATAAGCACTTTTTTTGGCAGTGCAGTTGGCACCAAAATTCCACAACTTACCAAGACTACTTTTTCAGCGTTATCCCCTATTGCCTTCTACACCAAGCTGCTCTTCCCCACCCCAACCCCTGTCTATCACAGGAGCTGTTCGGGCACCATGTTTGGAAGACATTAGTAACATGGAACTTTTGTTTCTATGAAGAACAGTTGTAGCATAGCAGAAAGGAGCTTCTTTATCAAGGAAGGACAATGTATATGCTATTGCAGAGCTAAAAATGCCTTAACCTCAATGTAATCATGGCTTCTCATTAACTTCAATGCATTTTGACAAATTTTGCGCCACAAGTTCGCTCATCACTAGAAGGGACCATTTTGATGCTATGACTTACAAGTCCAATCCCATTGATGTCAGTGTTTTTGGTGACTGAACTTAAAAGTATTGTTACATCCAGACACAGGCTTTCTTGCACAGCCTGAAAAAGTAGAATGGCTGGGTGCCACTAGCAGGGGTTTTGGAACATTTTTCCTGGTAAAGCAGCTAATTGTGTAATTCAATAGTAAATACTAATTTTTGTCCATTTTAAGAACACATATCCTGGAAAACCAAGATTACATTTGCTATCCTGGAAGAAACATGGTAAATCCCAAACAAAGGCTCTGCTAATAATGTGCACCAACTGGAATAACATGAGACAGTCATTGTGGAAATAGTAGCACAGAGCTTCCATCTGGCAGATAGTTTATAAAAAGTCAGAATATTTCCAATTTTCCAACAGTAGGAGCTTTGCCATTAAAGAGTTAGATGCGGCAGAGCTTGTGGTTGGCCAGTCAAGCTATGGGAAATGCAGTGTAGGAAGCATCAGAGCTGGAAAATGAATTTAGCTTTCAGTGCTAATCCATGAAGAGGTGAGAAAACCTCCAGAGGAAGCTTTCCTCATACAGAATTATATAACAACACGCTGGTGCATTTGTTAGACTTCAGCGCAGCTCCTGTGTATATCAGAGAGCCAGTTTGCTATTGCTGGAGTTCCGCCAGTTGTGTGCCCCCGCCATTACCGCTGTTCAAACAAAGGGCATCGGGATAATCATGGCTGTTGGCAGCAAAATCAGCAGTGGGTTGTTCTCTCCATATGATTCATTAGTATTTGTGTAAGAAGAAAAAGCAGCCATCAGAAGGATTTGGAATTATTGGTTAGATCAGGGCTTGGCATAAAAATGTCCTAATATTTGGGCATTAAGTAGGCAGCAGTGAGTTTTAAAGGGATTGCCATGGTACATGAGTTGTATAATTTGTTTACTAACTATATATAAAGCTATTATTCATTTAACACTTCAACATATAATTATGATTTGTATATTCAGGAAGTTATGCTAGTTATATAGGGTTCTACACAAAGTGGCTGCGTCATAAAGGTAAGTAAAACATTTTATGCCACAAGAACAGAGCACAAGTAAGTGTAAATTGCCTGGCATGTTTGTAAAGCTCTGTAGTAGCCCATTCCCATAAACCATTTATTGTAATACCGGAAATTATTTGTTAGAAAGGGTTATTTTTGCACATTTATAATGGTGTGTTTTATTTTACTCCAAAATAATGCCAAAAAACATTACTTTATAACTTTTTGCCGCTGCCCCCTGGCAAAGAACAATACACCTGTCTCTGATGCTACTGAATCACAAGCTCCCTATTGGATGCTCATGGAGTGGTGACAAGTGGACCTTGGTGAAGGACGCTACCTCTGTTGCTGCATTGCCTGTGCACTTGTAGGGGGCTGCCTCTTGATAATAGCAAAGGCCTCAGAGCACAGAAAATGACACCGCTGTCCAAGTCTGCACTTATTTGTGCTCTTGCACATTCATCTAGGGCAATAATAAATGAGCCCTATTATGTCTTATATGGAAGTTCCTTTTACAATTACTGAGGAAAGCCTCCCAAAATATTTGCTATCCTCTGGCAACCACGTGCTAAGAAACAGTTGCAGAGCTTCTGTACTGAGAGACAGACTTGTTTGAGCTTGTTCCCACCCAGATCAAGGGATCGTCAGAAATTATACATCTGTAACTAAGGCTTCCTAGAGTGACATTACCCATACAGATTCATTTATTTGTCCAGGAAAGGTTTATGTATCAGCTGGGACAACACTGGCATGTAGTAAAACAGATTTTTATTGTTGGTACAGAGTTTAAAGTCATATAACTCATGCAACACAAAATAAAATCCTCCCCAGTATATCTTTCGGTTCGAATGCTGATTGCTCTGTTTGTCAGGGCTTTGCCTTGATTCACATGACTTGCTGTAACAACCGGAAATATAAACTATAGCTTCTTAATTAAAAGCAATTTCTTAGGAATTACATTTGCTCATCAATTCACTTTAACATATTATTATGGTTATTTGCTGATTTTTATTATTCTTATTCAAAAGTCTGCTGTACAAAGCACTATTTTGATCGTTTTTATGGTTTTTCACTTTTTTGTAGCAATTAAAGCAACAGTAACAAAGAAACTTTTTTGCAGTAAGTAGACAGCTAGGGATACAATAGAAATCTGTTTATGGACACCACCTGCAGCATACAAAACAATTCCTCAAAACCTCAGCCCTGTGGCCACATCCATAAGGTCACAGATCTTCCAAGTGAGTTCTCAAAAGGGAGAACATTGGCCAGATTCAATTATACAGTATGAGAAAAGCTTATCTACGTATTCAATTCCAGATTTTCCCCTAGAGCCATATGCAATTCAATAAGAAAACCTATCATCAAATGAAAACTCTATTAAAGTCAATGGGAAAACTCATGCCCAGATTTGTGGCGAGACTACAAAGGCCTGGGCCTAGGGTGGCACGAATATAGGGGTGGCATGCCCAGTCGCAAGTAAAATTTACTCACATGCGGAGCACTGGGGACGGGATGTGCAAAAATACTTCAGCGTATCCTGTCCCCAGTGTTCCATATGTGAGTGAAAAGGATGCCCATATGTGTGATCCTGGAGGGGGGGGGCATCGGCAAATGGGACGTCTTAGGGCACCCCAAACTCAAATCTGGAGCTGACTGGACATGAATTAGTAAAAACATTGTTTTCTCCTCAAATTAAATTTCGCCCCCTACAGTTTTCACGTCATCATTTTTAAAATAACATTTTCTGATTTGCATCTGGCCAAACTATTATTCTGAGTGACTATCTGGCATATCACAATGACTGGGACTAGGAGAGGGGACAAGGAGCTTATGGAAGCACAAAAAGTGTCTAGTACAATTCTGGCCATATATCACTTTCAGATGTTGGCCTGATATTGATCATACATATTTTTGATACCTACTGTATATACAAGTATGGGACCTGTTATCCTAAATGTTTGGGACTTGGGTTTTTCTGGATAAGGGATCTTTCCATAATTTGGGTCACCATGCCTTAAATCTACTAAAAATAATTTAAACATTAAATAAAACCAATGGGACAATTTTGCTTTCAATAAGGATTAAAACATCAGGGAAAGAATTAAAGGCCACACTCTTTCTTCAAAATTAAAAACTGTCATTTAATAGTTAATTAAAATCAAAGGCAGCTGCTGTGATACAAAGGTCTGACACCCTTCAAGTATAAACCCTTAATTATAGGTAATCATGCCCACCATTAAGGGTTTATACCCGAAATGTGTCAGGCCTTTATATGACAGCAACCACCCATGGTTTTAATTAACTAACAAATGACAGTTTTTCATTTTGGAGAAGGAATGTGGCCTTTTTTCCTTTCCCTGTTGTTATTAACTATACAGTGTAGGATCGCTGCACTGGATTGGCAGGCACCCATCTCCCCTGGCCTTCCCCTGTTCAAGGAAAATGCAATCAAGGGGGTGAGTCTATGCAGGCATTATTTTTCTTTTTCTTTATTGTTTTGAGCATCCAATAAGGATTAACTATATCTTTGTAGGGATTAAGAACATGGTAATTGTCTATTATCACAGAGAAAAGTTATAATATTTTTAAATTTTAATTATTTGATTATAATGTCTATTGGAGATGGCCTTGCCATAATTTGGAGCTTTCTGGATAAGGGGTTTCCTGATAACGCATCCCATACCTGTATTAAGTTTAATATACCCTTAGGGGCAGATTAATCAAAGTACGAGTTCCAGTCCCGAAATGGGTAAAAATCGGATTAGATATGATAATTTCTGATTATCGGAAATGTCACAAAAATGCTTATGAAAAAATCGTAATAGTCACAATAATATTATATTGGCAATACGAAAGTCACTTAATTTTCTTATCCGAATGATCACAAACGGCAGGAAAACCTTTCTGACTTTGAACCTTCAGTGCATGATTTTGGAAGCCTCCCATAGCAATCAATGGCAGCTCCAACCCGCAGCTCCAACCCGGCCCAAGGAAAGTCTCCCATAGGGCTCAATGGCACTCTGCAGCTCCAACCTGGCCCAAGGAAAGTCTCCCATAGGGCTCAATGGCACTCTGCAGCTCCAACCCGGTCCAAGGAAAGTCTCCCATAGGGCTCAATGGCACTCTGCAGCTCCAGCCCGGCCCAAGGAAAGTCTCCCATAGGGCTCAATGGCACTCTGCAGCTCCAGCCCGGCCCAAGGAAAGTCTCCCATAGGGCTCAATGGCACTCTGCAGCTCCAACCTGGCCCAAGGAAAGTCTCCCATAGGGCTCAATGGCACTCTGCAGCTCCAACCTGGCCCAAGGAAAGTCTCCCATAGGGCTCAATGACACTCTGCAGCTCCAACCCGGCCCAAGGAAAGTCTCCCATAGGGCTCAATGACACTCTGCAGCTCCAACTCGGCCCAAGGAAAGTCTCCCATAGGGTTCAATGGCACTCTGCAGCTCCAACCCGGCCCAAGGAAAGTCTCTCATAGGGCTCAATGGCACTCTGCAGCTCCAACCCGGCCAAAGGAAAGTCTCCCATAGGACTCAATGGCACTCTGCAGCTCCAACCCGGCCCAAGGAAAGTCTCCCATAGGGCTCAATGGCACTCTGCAGCTCCAACCTGCCCCAAGGAAAGTCTCCCATAGGGCTCAATGGCACTCTGCAGCTCCAACCCGGCCCAAGGAAAGTCTCCCATAGGGCTCAATGGCACTCTGCAGCTCCAACCCGGCCCAAGGAAAGTCTCCCATAGGACTCAATGGCACTCTGCAGCTCCAACCCGGCCCAAGGAAAGCCTCCCATAGGGCTCAATGGCACTCTGCAGCTCCAACCCGGCCCAAGGAAAGTCTCCCATAGGGCTCAATGGCACTCTGCAGCTCCAACCCGGCCCAAGGAAAGTCTCCCATAGGACTCAATGGCACTCTGCAGCTCCAACCTGGCCCAAGGAAAGTCACGATAATGAAGCTTGAATGAATCCGAAACTTTCGTACTCGTTGCGACAAATGCGAATTTGTTGCGTAAAATTTGTGCACAAATTAACAAAAATATTGCAGAAAATACACTCAGTTCTATAAATTGGAAAAAAAAAAAAAGTTTTTTTTTTTATTCGGAAGCAATCATACTTTGAGAAATGTGCCCCTAAGGGTTTATTCACACACTAACATAGTAAACTGCACACGCTGAGTAAAAGCACACCCATAGCAGCCAATCAGGTCTTTGCTTTCATTTTCTAATTAACAGACTGGGGCAAGTTAGCACCCATGCAAGTAAAGTGTGGCTACTCTGCAAAAATCTACTAAAACTGGCTTGTTTGTACATATATGCCGATATATTGAATCTGTCCCCTATATTGGTGTATGGCTGCTTCAATAGAACCCAGGCCCCCAGCATCCTCTCCTGTCAGTGATCTAATGTCCATATATCTTCCATCATGAACCAGTGCTGGTATTAGGTAGCAGAAAGTGTTTCTGCTCAGCAGGCTATACTAAATCACTTTCCTACTGAAAGCTGAACTTGCTTGAGGAAAAGACTAATGCAGATATGATTAAAGTTTTTCTAAAAGCAGCATTTTTGGGGGTTTAATAAATATGAGAAATGAATGCTGCTCTTTCAGAAGCACTTGAGAAAAAAAAGCCAGAGAAAAAAGAATCTATACATCAAGAATATTCACATTAAGTTCAAACCAGTGCTGCATTCTACTAGTCTCTGCCACAGCCGCCTTCAGAAATTCATTTTGTTCTTTGAATCCTAATGCAAGGAAAGAGCCTAATACATAAATACAAAACAGTAAGAAAAATGTATTTTGGGCCCTCAGAATAATGCAAAACACCATCTTATAATTCTCAACTATAATAGCTGCCCAGGGTTGGACTGGGGGGGTTCAGGGCCCACCGAGGCTTCTGCCTTAAGGGTCCCTGCACCGCCCAATGGTTGCGGCCTTCACACACCTCATCGCAGGCCTCACCTGCCTGTCCAACCCCCCTCCCCCCGGAGGATTGGTGGAGCGCCCTGTGGGTATCGGGTCTAGCCCAGTCCGACCCTGTAGCTGCCCCAAGCACAGAGCAATGTCATATAAGCTGGTGCTTTAGATGGAAATCTGAGGATCTACGAACAGGGGGAAACTGCATATGTATATACATACAGTATACATACCATGCTCTCTTTGAATTGGAAGGTCCCCAGACAGTTTAAATAATGATTTACTCTGCATAGTTGAATGGTACTGTGTTTGAATTGACAGATATCATCTTTGCTTTTTAACCTGTGCTGACGTGAGTTAACAATATCTATCTATCATCCATCAAATTAATCATTTATCATTGATTAGATATCTATCTATCTATCTATCTATCTATCTATCTATCTATCTATCTATCACTCTATCTGGTCTTATTCCAGTGACAGTGTTATGCCTACTGCCCTTTAGTATAACACATCCCCTTCTACTTCCCTATTAATATATTTAAGAAACTAAGTTAGGAATACAAACTTTTTTTTTTCCTCTGACAAACTGCAGTAGATTGAGTAATGTGGCCAAGATGCTATTACTAAAAATATTACTGTTATTGCTTCCAAACCTGACATGACCTTGTGCTTCCAGTAATCTGTAATTAGGTGGATATAAGCCAACTTAGCCTTTCATTCTTCTCCTTATTACTTTCTGTAGCTTTACTTCAGTCTAGTGTTTCTAGAATAATTTTACCCATTTGTATTTGCCTGTGAATCTAGGAATGCTTTGTTTGGCATCCACTTAGAATTTATGACTATACATCTGTTTTATAGAAAGATCAGCATCAGAATTGTCAAAACCCATTGTATTGTTCAATCTGGCAATCACAGATGTCACATAATCAATGACCAGCCATGGGATATTAATACAACACCTATTAAAAAAACTTTGGAAAGGAAGTAACAATATGCACTAACATTACCAGTTCATCACGCGACATCTTTATATTCTTTCCATCCATCCACAATTTGCAGAGCCATTTAGGCAGAAGGTTAAAGAGTGCAGATTTTTTTCTTTATGATAACAGTTTCCAGTTTCCTATTACCAAGGTCTATTTATGTCTACTAGGTCTACTTTGAACTCTTCAATGATTATTCTAAGCAGCTTGACAAAAAACTTACATTTGGTACGTATAGAACACACTCAAAAAAAGGTACTCCTCAGTACTCGAGCCCATAGGCAGCACATCCTTACAGATACACAATTTCAGTGATATAAATAAAACTCATTGAATTAAAGAAAGTAAATACTGAAAGTACAGGTTGGGGGGGGGGGCTAGTAAGGGATAAGAGTGATATTATTAAGTGGAATTTAACTAACATTGTACTGTGTGGTCTTGAAAGGTTGATTGTCCTTTGTCTGGGCCAGTGCTACTGCAAGGGCCACAGTAATCTCATTGCACCACCATTGCAAGCCTCCCCCTGGTACAGGTACAATATTTGCAGTCAATCCTTGCTTTATTGCACTCCTTTTACAATGCAGATGTAATTCCTGCCTTGTGGTCTTCTCACGTTCAACTTTACAGTGACACAATCCTCTGCATAAAATTTCAGCCTCTGCTTTTATGTTGGTCATAGAGGTGATTTGCCTAAAGGTAAAATAGCACTATAACTAACACCCATGCAAAGTGGGTTGCCAATACAGGAGTGAAGGCTGAAGGAAGATGAGAATACTAGATAAGGGTCGGGGTCTAGAGCACAGTGTTTTGATTTATTGGCTGATATGTGGAGCAGACTGGTATTACACCTGTGGCGTTTAGTTATGGCCTTAAACATCCCATTAAAATTTCCCTTCGAATTGCAGATTCGTTTTGCACCTCCAAACTCCCAAAAGTCCTTACGCCCCACTGTACTGGCTTTGTTTAAATGCATAATAAATCTAGTGGAAATATTATACAGCAAATAATCCTTCTGGGAGATCTCAAAAACATGGGCTTGGTACAGTAGCGCAACGTTATTTATGGAAATTGTATGAAAAGCATGTGTGCCTTTGCTGCTAGCAGGCTCGGAGTGCAAGGGTTCTGTTACTGTCTCTATCACCGTTTGGCACTGTCAGTTTAAAGAGTGTGTCTGGCGTACAAATGGCTTGGGTGTAATCAAATCTTCTCCATGAATTCACTACTAATCCTTTTTTTATTTAATTTGGGAAGCCCATTTATCAACATTCTCATTTTTGTGGTTTAAGAGGTTTTCGAAGCCACAAATAAACTCATTTCTACTAAATCCACAAATGTCTAGTCATTTTTTAAAAGATCGAAAACCATTTTGGATTGGGGTGTCCAGCCCACCTCACCCCAGTCAGAAGCTGCTACACTTTCTATGTCAACCCTCTTCCTCCCCACTTTGTACCACACTTCCTACTTGCAGCAAAGAAAGGATGGGAGAGCGCCAGCACCCGCAGTTACTGGTGGGGGGGAACAGGCCTAGGCCTGTGTGGGGCACAGGGCCACGAGAGTCAGGGTCCGACGGGTTTTTTCCCAGTGCCCCGCCGGCCCAGTCCAACCCTGATCCAAACTGAAAAAGCACAAATGAATTTAAATGTGGAACAAAAATGAAAAGAGCACAAAAAACTCTATTTTTTTATTTTTGTAAGAATTTTTGTGTGTTTACAAACAAAAACCCCCCCCGAAAAACTCTAAAATCTCAAATTGAAAAAAATAGTGTAACGATTTGCCTATGATAGCTCCCATTGAATTCTACATTACCTTAACAGTTTTTTCATGGCAAAATTGTGTATTAGTGGTTTTTACTGTTTTACATTTAATAAATCATGAAAAGTTCTAGTGCAAAAAAAACCCATGAATCGTGGAAAAAAAAAATACAAACATTGGTAAATGGCCCCCACATGGAATAAAAAAGCTGCTCATAACTTTCACCTAAAAAATATACAATATGTTTCATCCAAGTCTATGAAAATAATATATATGTTATTGTTCTTTCACTTGTTTTCATTATTCTTTCCTTAATGAGGGAACATTGCATGAATAGTTTCACAAAGAACACACAGTTCTGCTTATCAGGAGATATTTTTATAAATCATTAGTGTATAGATGATCTGCCATTGTTTTAAAGTTTTTGGAAAATGAAATTGATTTCTGCCCTGGCACAAGAGTGTTTATGGCCATAAGTGAGCGTGAAATACTTTGCATGGGACATTCTGCGTCCAAAAATATTAGGATTAAATTACCGGAATACTCTTTAACAATTTGCAAAATGGGCAGTTGTTTCTAGCTCCCATTACTCTTAATTCACTTTATGTATTAGAACCACATTAGGTTTTTATTGGCCATAATTTGTCAGCAGGTTTCCATTAGCCTTCTATTCTATTTCATTCCATACTACTGACATACTGTAAAGAGGTTCTCAGCGTAATATCTCACAGCATACAGCCTTGATGCTTATTGGATTTGTGGTAATGTGAATGCATCCCGTAACCATACTTTTCCATATATTTGATTGATTATTTGCGAGAATGTTACAAACAGCAGATGTAGATGGATCAATGGGTGAAACATTACAAACAGCAGAATGTTACAAGCTGCAAATACAAAAAGACAATGTAAGAACGTTTTTTCCATACATATTACAGGTATGGGAGGTTATCCAGAATGCTCGGGACCTGGGGTTTCCCGGATAAGGGGTCTTTCCATAATTTGGATCTTCATATCTTAAGTCTACAAAAAAATTATTTAAACAGTAATGAAACCCAATAGGAGTTTTTTTTTGGCTCCAATAAGGATTAATTATATCTTAGTTGGGATCAAGTACAGGTACTGTTTTATTATTACAGAGAAAAGGGAAATATGTTTTAAAAATGTCAATTTGATTAAAATGGAGTCTATGGCAGATGGCCTTTCCATAATTAAAAACTTTCTGGATAACGGGTTTCTGGATAATGGGTCTCATACCTGTACTTATTTTATTTATGTCTATGGCAGAATTTTACATTTAAAGGATTCTTACTCATATAATACATCAACAAAATTAGGAAAAAATCTTAAAATTATGAATTCAAAAGTATGATTATAGACTTTTGAGTTTAGCTGAAAATGTAATTGGCACTCTTTCCATTAAGCCTACTTCTTGATGGAAATCTGTGCATCAGCAGTACGTAAAGCATAGATTTGCCCTATGCTGTTGGGTGAGGGGCAACATAAAGGCAGTGTGGGCATTAATTTTGGTGTTCCTTACCAGTTTACCATTTGAAGGTGAAGTCAAGATTGCCTATGGGTACAAAGCTCGAGGGGGAAAGACTTTTGGAAATGGGCAAGAGCTTGATGTGTTAATGGGTACAATGTTTGCTTCATATTGACCTGTTGCATCTACATTTATTTAATGCTTAGGGCAAAGTGCTTTTTGCACCTTGTACTGGATACACCTTTGTTGCTACATTCAGCATAATGTCACATTGCAAGGAAGCAGCTGTAAAGTAGGGGGTCATTGGTGAGAATGCTAAAAACGGCAGATGCTCATTGAGCATTGGTGGAAATGACCCAGATGTACTTTCAGTTCATCTGCATCAAATGTCTAAATCAAGTTTGCTCCTCCTGCTGATTTATCCTCTTAAATGGCCAATTATATTAGCAAGTGCTGAAAGACTCAAGCACACTTTGCCATGTATTTAGGGCCCCTCTTACATAACAAGTACATGTGGTACTAATCTGATGCAGAAGCCAGGACTCTTCATACAGTTGTGCTTTCATTTGAAAGTATTCATTCCTAATGTTAGGATTATCTGGTGGGCAGAAGGATATTCTTTAGTGCTGTCAACTGGTGTTGTACATGATAGCCACTTATAGAAGCTCTCATGGCTACTTTGAATATTGAGTCAACAGAGAGTAAACACACCCTAAATGCAGTATGGAGTAACAAATTCCACTATCTCCCATTTCAGTTTGCCAAGATCACAGAGTGGCTTATATTGTTATATTGTTACACTCTTTTTACCTCCATTGCAGCTGTCTGGGGCCTCCACAGGTTGCACACTTTCATTCCAGGAAAATCACTTCATCTGTTTCCATAGAGGCAAACTAGAAAATGTTAGAGTCAATAGTGAAGAATTCCATTTGAAGATGGAACTTGGGAATGTACAACTAGAATACTAAAATCTATATTAAAGTTCTTAAACAAATCCACCAGGAAAGAAAGGTCCACATTTGCAGGTTTTACGTAGAAACACTTAGGTCATTTATTAGTGGAGACTGACGTTTTAGCTAGAGCAATAGCCTTTCTCAAAGTGAAAGAGTTCTTAAATATATATAAATATATATATATAATTATATAACTCGTATTTACCATTAATGGTTTGCCCAATTCAAGGCTTTTATTACAAATCTCTCTAGCTCTACTACACTTAATAGCATAGCTGTGTCATTCAAAATGATTCTTATAGACCATAGACATTAATATAACACTATGCAGCTGCAGTTCCATGTAATCTATCCCATATCAAGATCTGGACTGAATCCATGTAACAGTTCCCATGCTTGCCAAACAGATGAAAGAGGTTCTTGAATATTAAATACAATTGGCATATGTAATGACATGTAATATAGGTTTTTTATCTCCCCATTGTTGTATATAATAATGTTAGAGTTGCTAGGAGGTACAGCTGTTGACTTTGTTTTCGCATGCAAAATAATTTATATATGTCCATAAGGTGGTGTTACCTCTGGCACTCCATCTGGTGCAAAGCTATAGATTCCAGCCAAGCCCAGGGGTTGCAGTAAGTGCTGCAGTTTTATTATCTGCATATGCTTAAAGGTGACGCTGATACACTTGCAGATAATGAAATTACACGTCTTTTTTAAAACAATGAACTTGGGGATTACAGCCTGGAATCATTTCTACATACTCGTGCCTGTGCATGTAGGCACAACCCACTGCCCCTGCTCAAACACTGTGCCAACATGCAACCTGGGAGTGCTGGGGTGGCATAAAGGAACAGCATTGCTGATGGTTTTGAAAAGAGGTGAACAGAAGTGAAATTCTTTGTAGACATGTTTTTAAATATGTAGAGAGAAAGTGTCAGTGGTGCAGTGGTGCTAATACCCCACCAAGTTTGTTTTTGCTTCAATGAGTACAAGTCATCTAACATAAGTGTTGCCTTCTGTTATCTACGAGCCTAAAGGTGGCCATACACGAGCAGATCCGCTCGCTTGGCGATGTCGCCAAGCGAGCGGATCTTCCCCCGATATCCCCACCTACGGGTGGGCGATATCGGGGACCATTTAGGTAAAAAAAATAATAATCCGATCGTTTGGCCCTGGGGCCAAACGATCGGATTATGTGGGCGGCAATGGGGCAGTCGGATCGGGGACCGCATCAAGGAGCCGATGCGGTCCCCGATCCGACCAGATTTTCTAACCTGGCCGATCGAGATCTGGCCAATTTCAGGCCAGATATCGGTCGGCCAGGCCGCTCTGCTCTCCCCATACACGGGCCGATTAGCTGCCGAATCGGTCCAAGGGACCGATATCGGCAGCTATAGTCGGCCCGTGTATGGCCACCTTAACTGCCTTTTCCATTTTATGCAATTCAGTTCCTTGCATGGGAATAAACTAGAGGGGCTTATTTAAGATTGCAAGTGCAATGTGCTAAAATGGGTACAAATTGAACATCAGCTTGCAGTGAGCACATAAACAAACTTAGAGCCTGCTCTGATCAACTGAGCACAAGGACACAAAAGAAAAGGCTTCATCCATAACTGCAGCTGAATTGCGCAAAGTGAACTGTATTATATTGCTGTTATTGAAGCCAAGTGGCATTCACAGATAATCACAAATAAACGCAAGGGGGCAGATTTAGCAAATCACGAGTTCGAATCCCAAATGGGAAAAATTATGATTGGAAAGGAAAATTTCTGAAGATTGCAAATATCACGAAAATGCTTCCGAAAAAATCGTATTAGCCACGATAATATCATATTGGCGATCCGAAAGTCACAAAATTTTCGTACCGTACAATTGTAAACAGCGGTAAAGCCTTTCCGATTTTTTCGTGCAAGCGTTCGTGCAGCGTATGGAAAAATCGTACGGACGCCCGTACAAATCGGCGAAAATATGCTCGTTCGTGATTTGGTAAATGTGCCCCAAAGAGTCAGGAATTCAGAACAAAAAGCTGCAATGTGGATAAAATATTTTTTTTTTATAAATGAGCCCTATGATGTATGCCTGTGGTCATTATGCGGCATGCTGCTAATCTCTGTAAGCTCCCTCAGTATGAATAAGTGAAGTTATAGATCTGTATTACAGGATCCCTCCAAGCCATTACAAGGCTACGGGAAGTTTGTTATTATTGGGCTATATATATAGTATATAAACATTTCACGACACCAATCAGGCCACTTTATTTTTGTTTAATTAAAGCCATTTGGTTGGACTTGGTGATTGCAATGCCTTGTTAATTTATATATTCCGTCACCTGCACCCAAACATATTCCTCTATTTATACATTAACAACGTTTTAAGTGATGTTAATTATTCAGTTGTTCGGAATGCATTTAAATGTTAAAATAATGTCAGCTACTATGTACTAAATATACATTTGAACTTTTTTTTTATTTCCTCACTCAGGAACTCAAGGGAAAAAAAAACTGAGCAAAATGTACAACGGGATTCATTTATGGCTCATCCTTGCGGTTATTATATTTGTGCCACAGAATGCTCTCTCGTGCCCACATCCATGTGCCTGCTACGTCAACTCCGAGGTCCATTGTACCTTCCGCTCCTTAGCGGCAGTGCCATCGCGAATACCAAAACATGTGGAAAGAATCAATTTGGGGTTTGTATCTAAATTTCATTTTCAGTTCATATCCTTTACATAGTCACAAATTACGCTCTTTGATACTGAGCAGATGTTGAATTTGGCCGTTTTTCATGCACCTTTGAATGATTACCCGTGTGTGTTTATGAATAAAACTTTAATCTGCATGAAAATTTGCCTGCACTTGTCAAAATAAAACCGGTGTCACCTATTATTCCACTGCTAGGAAAATTGTGTCCTGCTGTTTTAGGCTGGATTCAGTGGTTGTTAAACAATTAGTCAATGATTTATCCCATTTAGTCTCTTGGTGTCTTAGACAGTATGTCATTATCAAGTGAAAATTACATTTTCTACACAGATTTTATTCATCTGAGTAATTATGATAAGTTTATGAAACTCAGAGATAAATTCCCAAAAGAACATGACCCAGATCTCGGACAATAAACAAAGCTAACCATTATTACTCATTATTACAGATTTTCCATGTATGCTTATGTAGGAATATGGTGACTAAGGGCTTCTAAATTCAAAATATGGCCAAGAAGTGGAAGGCTTAGTAAGTAATGGAAAAACCGGCAAATAAGAAATGAATAAAAATTGATGGTATGGAGCAGGAATAAATAAGTGGTACTACTGTATAGGTATGGCATCTGTTATCCAGAAACCCATTAACCAGACGGCTATGAAATATGGGAAGGCCATCTCCTGTAGAGTCGTTTGTAATCAAATAATGCAAATTTCTACAAATTGTTTCATTTTTCTCAGTACTAATAAAGCAGTACTTTGTACAGTTAATCCCCTAATCCAGAAACCCATTATCCAGAAAGTTCCGAATTACAGAAAGGCCATCTCCAATAGACTCCATTTTAATCAAGTAATTCACATTTTAAAACTGATTTCCTTTTTCTCTGTAATAATAAAACAGTACCTTGAACTTGATCCCAACTAAGATATAATTAATAATTGTTGGAGCCAAAACAATCCTATTGGGTTTATTTAATGTTTAAATAATTTTTTAGCAGATGTACGCTAGGAGATCAGAATTATAGAAAGACCTCTTATCTGGAAAACCTCAGGTTCCAAGTATTCTGGATAAGAGGTTCCATACCCGTACTTGAACCTAACTAAGCTGCATGAATCCATACTGGAGGCAAAACAATCCTACTGGGTTTATATAATGTTTAAATGATTTTTAGTAGACTTAAAGTATGTTGATCCACATTATGGAAAGATCCCATATCCAGAAAACAAAGCTTCTTATGAGTTCTATTTTTTTCTGCAGATTCAACAGTATCCAATCTATTGGGGAGGATTCATTCGCAGGATTATCAAAACTAGAGTTACTTTTGATCCATAGTAATGATGTCCGCAATGTTCCCAACGGTGCTTTTAGAGATCTGGTTTCTTTACAGGTAAATTCTGAATAATACATTCCAACACATTGCTGTTTTATTATTTTCTTTTCTTAATTAAGAAAATGTCCTGTAGCTCATATTGTGCACTCCTGAATCTCAGCATTTATATTTATATCCATGGAAATTATGTACAAAGTGAGCCATTTGAGCCAAAAGCATGGATAAAGTTAGCTTCTTCATTATGAATTAATATGATGCTAATACAAAATGCCATTCCTTCATGTGTAATATGGAAATTAACAATTTTTTCAGTAAGGTTAAATATAAATGAAGTTGTATTTGACTTTACCAACCTAGTATTTGTTTGTGAATGTATGGGATAACAAATATCACTTACTGAAAGTTTGTAGTTTTATGCATCTCCATGCATGGTAGAATGATCCTGCATATTTTTGTTGCCTCAACCCCTTTATAAATTAAAGCTACAACTGTAGGATGACATTTAGGGGCAGATTTACTATTGCTTGAGCTGCAAGTGATTAAGTAAGTCAGTCAGTAAGTAAGTAACTGGAATAGGAATTATATAAGGGGATAAATAGACAGCTGTAGTGAAGCAGACCCAATCCCGGAAGATCTCAATCCCCTAATTCTAAGTTTTCCCTCATTTTACACTATTTTTGTGCATAATGCATTTCACTGCTTTTACATTTTACTGAATTGTTTCGCGAAACTTCCGTGAACATTCACCGCGGGTAAATTCGTTGCGTAGAATTTTTTTTGTCGCGCGTCAAATCGGGCATGGCCACGTAAAAAAGGGCGCTCACATCAAAATTGGGCATGGTCGTGTCAAAAAAACATGGGCGACAAAAAAGACGCGAGTGACAAAAAAATCGAGCGACAAATGCTTTTCGCGGATTTCCTTGCCGTTTCGCAAATTTTATGGCGAGGTGAAACAGGACAGATTCGCTCATCACTAGTCTACATCATGGACTTACAAATAGGACTTAATTTCTTATAACCACATCATTTCAACATTTCGGCTCAGTTCTAGGGCTTTTATCAAGTGATATCTACTTATATTTATTACAAAATAAAGTATTTCTGTACAAGTGGATGAACTAAGAAATCGATATCTACAATATTGTAGATAGCACAAATATTTTGCATTTGGTTGCAGTTTTCTGAAAGAGAATTGCCCTTAAAAAAGGCTTAGACCAGGCAGATATCCCACTGTGCTGACTCTCAGATGAATGGAATGCTCCGTGCACACAAGGTGGATCATTGTGTACAACGTATCTGCATTTGACCTTGTGTTTGAACAATGTGGTTGAGAAAGTCAATGGTATTTCACAGTCAGGGCTTCCAATGAAATATAACTTTTGTTAAGGCTTGTCTTTGCAAATAAATAAATTAGACTAAAATGTTACAGTACAGAATAGCTTTATTATTAAGCCATATGTTAAACTAAGTAGTGTTTACTTGAAAACGAATAGAGAATACTATGCAGTAAATTAAGACTGACATTTATTAAAATAGTCCCAATAACATTTTAGTTTAGTTTGTTTGCTTATCATATGAGTATGTTAAGTTTTAGGGTTCCTGGTGTATTCTTTGTACCTTTGTATTCATATCTTGGGATATTGTGGAGGTATGATGAAAGTATAAGAGAAATGAATGAAAATCTGCTGCTGGACAGTTTCTAAGGGCTCTGGCACACGGGGAGATTAGTCGCCCGCAACAAATCTCCCTTGTCACGGGTGACTAATCTCCCCGAACTACCATCCCACCGGCGAACATGTAAGTCGCCGGTGGGATGGTACACGCTGTGCAGGTGATTTCGGCAAATCGCCGAGGTCGCCTCGTGAGGCATTTTCGCCGATTTGCCGAAATCGCGCCACCGCGTGTGCCATCCCACCGGCAACTTACATGTTCGCCGGTGGGATGGCAACTGATGGCAACTCAGGGAGATTAGTCGCCCGCAAACAGGGAGATTTGTCGCGGGCGACTAATCTCCACGTGTGCCAGAGTCCTAATAATGCATTGGGACAATGGTGCATGTACAACCCAAAAAGACTCTACTTTCTGTACTGTGATATAAAATGAATACCTAATATTACAATTATTCACAGTTTGCAAATTTGTTTAAATAAAGGAACATCTGTTTTTCCTTAATTCAGGGTAATTATGTCATATGCAGTTGAAGTGTCAACGGTGTATTCATTTGTGTATAATTGTAATACTATCTTTCTCTGGCAATATAATTAGTCAGCTGGAATCAATAGCCTTATAATTGTTCTGTGCCACTGTGTTTTCAAATGTAAAAAATATGTTTTTCTATATTTTGTTTTCCCTTAGGTGTTCAAAATGAGCTACAACAAGCTGAAAACGATTACCAGTCACACCCTCCATGGTCTTTTGGGCTTAACAAGGCTGCACATTGACCATAACCAAATTGAATTCATACACCCCAATGCGTTCAATGGTTTAATGTCTTTAAGACTTCTTCATTTAGAAGGAAACTTGCTTCAACAGCTACATGCCAACACATTTTGCACCTTCAATTTCTTAGGTTATTTCCGACAGTCTACGTTAAAACACCTTTATTTATCAGAAAACATGATTCAGTCACTGCCTGCAGACATGATAAAAACAATGCCATTACTGGAAAATCTCTACCTTCATGGTAACCCATGGGTCTGTGATTGTAACATCAAGTGGTTACTTGACTGGACTGAGCAAACAGATGGTAAATATTATCTATTATATAAGCAAAAGTCTATGAAAAACAATACAAGCCGTTGTCTCATATGAAAAGTGTGTTAAGTGCTAATAATTTGGCATCATTTAGTAGCCCACAAAAATATACATTTCAAACTTTCCCTTCTTATCTTTCATTGACAGGGGAAGTGGATGTACCAATGCATAGTATTACTAAGTACAATCCTATTTGGTGGACATACAACAGACAGTAATGCCTTTAAAAACCAAACATAAAAGATCACTGAAGAGTATATAGTGCACAGAAGTGAAACAGTTCTCCATGTATGTTTTCCAATTATTTTTCCCAAAATTATATTGTAAAGGTAGCCATACATGTGAAAATCTGCTCATTTGTCAAGGTTGCCAAATAAGCAGATCTTTCACCAATATGGCTATCTTGAGGTGAGCGATATCGTATTGATCCAATTGTTTGGCCCAATATCCAAATGATCAAATCACATTGACAGGATACAGGCTGTCGGGACGAGGACCACATCATTGTACCATGTCATGCCTATTAATTACTGAAAAAGACAACTACTAGTATTGTCAGGTAGACAGCAATTATTTGAATTTAGCGGAGAACAAGTTTTACATAAGTGTTCTAGTACAGCAGAGTCATTTCACAACTGGAGAAGTCTTTTAGTATTGAAACTGTGCAACATTTGCTTAATAATTGCCCTTTTGTCTAGAAGTCTTCACTACTGTAGTTGAGAATGGGAGGTGAATAAACAAACACCTGAACACAGTGGGCTGTTGAGTATACTTGTGTAAACATGGAAAGATTTAGGAAATAAAGCTTCAAATGTTCACAGTCTTTCAGTAAATAATTGCTTTCAAATTCACTCTTTAATCAAAAATGAACTTAAGTTTAGAATTATAATTAAAAGACAGGAGAAATACTGCAGTTGGCATTAACAGTTCAATTTCTCTTTGCTTGTCTGAGCTTTTTCATGATTAGCCAAGTGTATATTCTGTATTTGCTGTTTCTAATTGCTAAAACTGCAAATTGCATGTTTGCCTTAATGCTTTGTTGCCAAAATGCATCCGTTTAGCTTTAAAACAATTTGTTGCCGGTGGCTTATTATTCAAGGGATGCCCACAGTAAATGAACTAGGAAGTAGTGTTATGTTTTTCTTACTTTACTGTTGGTGTGCCTAGATACATATTTTAATATATTTAATTTAGCTCCTTAACTATGTTGTTCAATATCTAGAATAAATAAATCTAAAGCAACTGGACTTGTTAAAGGAACAGTAATGCACTGTTGCCCTGCACTGGTAACACTGGTGTGTTTGCTACAGTAACACTACTATAATGTATATAATAAGCTGCTGTGTAGCCACGGGGGCAGCCATTCAAGCTGGAAAAAAAGGGAAAAGGCACAGGTTACATAGCAGATAACAGATAAGCTCTGTAGAATACAATGGTGTTTTATCTGTTATCTGCTATGTGCCTGTGCCTTTTCTCCTTTGAATGGCTGCCTCCATGGCTACATAGCAGCTTATTTATATAAATTATAGTAGACTTTCTGAAGTAAACACACAACTTTTACCAGTGCAGGGCAGCAGCACATTATATTTTAGTTACTTTTATACACTTTCATTTTTTGGTGTTACTGTTCCTTTAAGTAATCATTGAAGGCTTTCAACTGAGGTTCTGAGCTACTCAGATGAGTAGTGAAATGTCTTCAATGATTATTTAACAAGTCCAGTTGCTATAGATTTATTTATACTAAATATACCATGACCTGGATAAATGAAAATCTTCATAGTCATATGTTGTTCATTGTTTCCATCCTGGTTAATTTTAACAAATTGTTTTTTTGCTCCTACAGGCATTCTTAAATGTAAGAAAGACAGATCATATGAAAATGGGCAGCTGTGCCCTACATGCTCTTCTCCAAAGCATCTGCAAAATCGGGAAATCCAGAGTCTGAAAGATGCTTACTGTTCTAGACCTGTGATATACTCAGCACTTCGAGACAACAGTAGTTATGCCTACACAGAAGAAGAGAATGGGAATGATCCACCAGCAGCAGAGTCTTATCATAACCTGCTAGGGAAAGTCATATTAAATATGACTGACGAGCATGGGAACAAAGTAAATTTGGACTGTGACATGATAAAGCCAGCAGACTTCAGCAAAATTACTTGGAATCAACATCATCCAGAGGAAATTGATATCAATGCCACATTTAGTCTTGATTTTGAATGCCCAATGAATCGAGAAAACTATGAAAAATTATGGAAGCTTATAGCCTATTATAGCGAAGTACCTGTAAAGCTGGAAAGGGAATTACAGTTTAATGACAGTCCCAAAATGACTTACAGATACAGACAGAATGTAGACCATGACTCATATTATTATACAGGTGTTAAAGCTCTAATATCATCAGATCCATCTTGGATAATGCAAACAACTGTCAACATCCAGTTAAATAGAAAGATGAGTACTGCTAAGAAAGTCACTTTATCTTTTTCTACACAATTTGCAGAGTCTATACACACAAAGGAGATACAGTATACTCAGAATAATTGGGTGTTGATTGAGAAAAATGAAAAAGTGAAGACATCATGCACTGCAGTTAAAGGAACTCTCTGTCAGCTGAACTGCCATGTAAAGTCATCTGAAATCCCCTCGATTGAATGGAGTCTTCCAGATGGAACAATACTCAAAGCACCATACAATAGCCCAGAAAGCAGATTTTCCGTTTCTCCCAGTGGACAGTTAGTTATAAAAGAAGCAGATTTCCCAGATTCTGGATTGTATTATTGCATTGCTCGAGTAAAGCATGAAGTGGATATGCAGCTATTTAGAGTCACAGTGCAGTCATCATCAAGTGATGTAGCTGAGAATCATATTCATGTTCTTACAAGGAATGTAGGGGATCCCATAGCCTTGGCTTGCAATGTAGTGGGGAATCCAGATGCTGATGTGAACTGGATTTTGCCTAATAATAAAATTATTGATGCATCAGTAAATAATACAGGTCTATATCTTTTAAATAATGGTTCATTAGCAATTATAAATGCCAAACTTAGTGACAGTGGCTTGTACAGATGCATAGGTATTAATCAGCATGGGACAGACCACTACAGCGTTCAAGTAGAAATAAACAGAAAAGTATCTGAAAAACCTTATCAAATAATAAAAACTAAAAAACAGCCTTCTTTTGAAGTTCCAACAAAGCCCAAGTATAATGTGATAGATGATGATGGTGGCTCAGGGGAAAAGGATACTCAAGAAGAGTCAGGTAAATATAACGTCAAAAATGGTGCAAGACCGGTAAAGAAAATTGGTTCAGCTTCAACTAAAGTTCGTGTTAAACAAAACAGAAAGGACAGAAGGAAAATGAAACCTTGGAAAGGTACAGAAAGATCAAAAGGGAGCAATATTGCCGAAGGTCGAAGGAAGTTTGAATCAAGAAGGAGAATTAATATGGGGAATAAACAGATTGATCCACAACAATGGGCCAATATTCTAGCAAAGGTTAGAGGGAAAAATCTTCAAAGAACAACAGAATTTCCACTTGCCACACAAGCCACTCCCACTTCTGCATTACGGCATAAACCTACACCCCCTTCGTCTATTGCTATGCCTCCACCTGCAAAAGAATCAGAACCTTATGTAGAAGAAACATCCGCAGATGAAGAAGAATTATTACATATAACTTCTTCCCCAACAATAGCACAAGGAATCTCTGATGTCACAGTATCCCCTAATGACAGAATTGTAACTGTAATCAGTGAAGAAACAGATAATGACAGCGAAACTGTGCTATCAGAAAGCAAAACATGTAAAACAGAGTCTTCCACTCCAAACACAGATCTGACAACTATTGAGAACTCTGAAGCAGAAGGTTTTACTTATTCAACAAATGAAGATGAAAATGTAATTCTAGAAGGGAATGAAATTCACAGTAGTGCCCCAACAACATATATCCAGACTATTGAAAATGAATATATAGTAGACAGTGTAACAACCGACAGTTATGTTGAGGAGCAATCAAATGAAAAAACAGTGTTTGAAAGTGAGAATAATTCGGAAGCAGATTTAGAAAGCAGTACTATGGAAATGCTTAGCGTGGGAACTGATGATGTTAAAGAACTTTCTACTGCTTCTGGAATAACAGTGGCCCCATTGCTGCCTGGTGTGGAAAAATCTACAACAATAAAAAGTAGTGACACATATTTTCCAGAAGAACCGTCTCAGCCTCCGAATGCTGAAAGTGATGATAGCCTTACTACAGAAAACTTTATTTTATGGAAAGAAGACAATGATATTCTTCCCACAATCAACAGAGAAATTCAGTCCACCCCTGTGACTTCTATATCTAATGCTATTTCCCCCACTCCCTCTGATGACCAGTTGAATATCTATGCTTTGGTTCCTACTCAAACATTAATTCCAATTACCACTCAGTCTGCTGGTGAAAATGTAATTGAAGTAAATTACACAGAGGACTATGCTGGAAACACAGACACTATTTTCCCCAAAATGAGTAGTAAAAGTTCCATTTCCCGGGGACATAAGAATAATTATAAAGCTGAACCTACTACAGTGACTACATCTACAGGAAAACCAAAAACAGACAGTCGACTGAAGACTACAATGATCCCAAATACTATTATTAATGCAGTGCCTAAGAAAAACATGGTGACTCCCACAGTTCAGGGGTCAACAATTAGAACAAATTATCTAACAAGTACAACTACAAAAATAAGTACAACTACAACAATAAGTACAAATGGAAATATTAATATCCATAGACGTCGACCAAATGGGAGAAGAAAACGTCCAAATCGGTACAAATTACGTCAGAATCAGATTGTTCCAACAGTACAACCAGTCTTAGATTATTTTCCTCAAAAGCCAGTTGCACCACCAACAAAAGAACAGGTCGTCACTAATGATCACATAAGACCTACTGAGTTTAAAAATGTTTACACCAGTGCTGTTCCATCTTCTACACCTGCATCTAATACTAAAATAATTGGATTGCCCATTCCCACCCCTATAACAACACTACAAATAGTCCAGACCCAAAGGGTAGGTGAACATGAGCATGTAAACAATGTAAATACCTTACATCCCATTGTTAACACAGATTCCAATACTATACAAAATGTCCAGACCTCAACATTGGTTGGGAAAAACGATGCAGTCAGCACCAGTCATATTACAAAGTCCAATACCTTGCATGTAACTACAAAGCCATCTAAGTTTTCAAAATATACAACTACTGTTCCATATGCCAACTCAATTGAGTCAACTACAGGAATTCAGTCTGAATCTGAGTTGTACCCATTAACTGTTACAGAGGAACCTTTAAAAATAACAACTACTGCCGGTATAACAGAACATATCTTTCAATATTTAGACAATGTTCAGAGCAGTCCATATCCTGAATCTATGCCTTTGGTCACTGATTCCCCTGTGTCTACCACTAAAATACCTGTAGAAACCACAGTTGGACATACTACTTTGAGGCCTGAAACGAAAGAAAGAAAAGATTCAGCCACATTCCCTTCAAAAACCGAAAGGAAAACAGTATATTCATACAAAGGAAATAGGGAAAGTACCACTAAGCCATATCCAATGACTACTCAAAGCTCTCAAATTAAGTTTAGGCCATTTACAGAGAAGGTTTTCATTCCTACTGCTCACTTACATTTGCCTACAACCCAAGCTACAGCTTCTACAAGGACCAAATATCATGAAATCATAGTTCCAACAGCACCATCAAAAGTAAAAATAGCACAAACAAGCACCCCATCTTCCAGGCAAAATGAACTGGACCAGCTTCCACACATTCAAAACAAAATGCTTTTTCCACAAATACAAGGACGATTTAAGGACAATTATGTGGCAATGTCAAATAACAGCGTTTTATATAATACAAAATTACATCAGTCACGACTACCTATTAATCAAAATAATGTGAACCCTCCAGTTCATCATGGTCCTGTTCGTGGAACCAAGAGACCACCTTATTTTGGCACCCAAGGACCATTACGTTACTTTGTTACAAACCAACCATTTGTGATGACAAACAAGCCAGAGATTACAGCATATACAGCACAAAGCAATCAAGAGAAAAAAACATTTCCTTCTCAACAGTTAACAACAAAACCATCCACAACAACTACAACAGTTGTACCACTATTTAGACCAAAACCAATGACTCCAAGTCGATTTAATCTAGGGCAACGCATATCGCCCTATTATAGACCTGCAGGAAATACTCTCAATAATAATGGTAAAGACATAGTTGCAAGAATTCCTTATCAAGGAAATCCATATTACTTAAATCCAAGATTCCATTATCGTTTTAACAGGACTAAGCCCATCATATTTACTGCTACACTTAAACCTCCTATACCTACCAATTTGGTTCCAGACAGTGCAAATAAAAAAAACACTTATGTATCAGCTGCAAAGACAACAATATCAAGTGCCATAATTAAAGCCACGGTTGCACCTTTGCCAGTGATACCTGTAACCAAGCCTGCAACACAAAAACAAATGCAGCTGACTACTCCTTATATTGTACATACTCAAACACCCAAATCCAGCTCAACTATTCAGCTAAACAGGTACTTTAATCACATAAACAACAAACCATCAATTGTCGAAGGAGCTAAACTGACAAATCTCAATGAAATACAGTCTTCAGTAACTCAAAGACCTCAAGGAATCAAGCCACGGATTACAACCACTGGGCTACAGTCATTATCTGTGCCTTTTGAAACGGATGCTGTTATACCATGTGAAACCTTTGGTGATCCTAAGCCTTCCATTACCTGGACAAAAGTCGCCACTGGTAATGAATTAAGATTTTACTTTATTTTTTGTCACATATATGTAAAAGGTATAAGATCATGCACAAATTTGGAGTTATTTACAATGCAGGACATATTGTGCAAGGCACAAAAAAGCATGCAAATGGTCATTATTTTGTACTTTGCAAACTGCGTCCTGCATCATGTGACCTGCTGCACTCCTCCACGCTCTGAAACAGACCTGCAGCTTGCCCCTCGGATAGAGTGCTGCATGTGTGAGGCAGAGATCTATCCAAAAGGGACAAAGGGGAGGCCCATAGGTGTCCTCCCACCATTCCTTATATGCCCCTAACTTGCTCATCATGTACCAGTTTTACCAGAGATTGGTTGCATCTCCTGATGCTGCTCTCTGCACCAGTGCCAGGATTTTTGATCTGGAGGTCAGAGCAGAGAGCAGCATTCCCCGGCATTACCCAGCATTACCCAGTGCTTTAGTAAGTGAACACTAAGGGGTGCACACTTGCATATATGAAAAACAAAAAAGCTTTAGTTCAGGAGCATCATTCACTAATATAACAATAGCATGTTAACAATAGCACTTTCTAGCAAAAACAAAGAACATCTAATAGTTTGCTAAGTTTAGCAGCATTACTAAGGCATTTGTGTTTTGTGCCATGTCCAGCAGATTATTTCTTTTCCAACAAACTTCTGGGTTCCACCATGGTGCCCACCCACTTGTTTATGTTGAGTTTACCTCTTGTAAAGGGGACCAATGAAGGGTACATATGTGTATCTTCCTGAAGTCTGTAACAAGATGTATAGGGTTGCTGTTTGTGTAAAGGCTTAATTCAAATTAAACATTTTGTATTGGGCCTTAGTTTACCTTTAACTGAACCTTGTAGGGTTCTTCAAAGATACAGATAGGAATGTAGTAATCTAAATACATTTTTATCATAAGGGGAACTTTCCTGAATATGTAATATGATCTTCATCTCGTGGAAATGTGACATTTTCTAAATATAAACCATTAGAAATTTTGCACTGATTCTGAATATCAAGTTAGATTTTAATATCCCCCTCTTAGCAAAAAGTCTTACCTCATGCAGAAGTCAGCTTTTGATACAAATATAGTTTTGTGTGCTCCTATTGCCTGCCCTAGACAATGTATGTATTTGAGCTGTCTTTCAAAATAGCCATCCGACCAAGACACCAACACAAAGCTGCATGTAGAGAGAGTGGTTATATTAGCAACAATACAGAATTTGCTAGCACATGGGCGGCCAAATTGAACAGATATCCACTTGTTTCGCAACATCGCTAAATTAATGGGTCTCAAGTTGTATTCACCAGCACGTGGGTGGCCAAATTTAACAGATATCCACTTGTTTGGCAACACTGGGTCTTAAGTTGTATGACCAGCTTTAGTACTCTAGCTGTGATAGAATGAAAATCAGAGCATCAAAAATATATGCTCAATGGTTCCAAACATAAAGTGTTAACACATACTGTAGGTTGTGATGTGTACTTCTTGTGCTAGAGATATAGATAGATGATAGATAGATAGATAGATAGATAGATAGATAGATAGATAGATAGATAGATGATAGATAGATGATAGATAGATAGATAGATAGATAGATGATAGATAGATAGATAGATAGATAGATAGATAGATAGATAGATGATAGATGATAGATGATAGATAGATAGATAGATAGATGATAGATAGATGTCAGTGATTAATTATTATAATCTGATATACAAGCCACAAAGACATATTTTATATTACATTTATATTATACAGACATTATATTTTAATGAAGTAGGGTTAAAGAATGTTTCTTGTGCCCTGAGTAGCTTCATATTTCTTTCTAGTTAGGAACAAGTGCACCATTTTATACAACTCCCTTTTTTGCCAACACAACTTTCAGCCAAAGTATACATTAAATAATAACTACATCAAAGATGTGTCACCATCTTCATAACTACAGTTATGTTTAAACAGGCAGTATAAAGAGGAAGCAATGATAGTTTTAGGAGAGTTTATATTTTTTATTAATCGATGAATTGTTATTGCAGGGGCAGTAATGTCAAAAAACACAAGGATGCAACGATATGAGGTCTTGGAAAATGGAACTCTTAGCATTCAGAAACTTCAGCTGCAGGACCATGGACAGTATGTGTGTACTGCACAGAACCAGCATGGCATCGACAAGATGTATGTGACCCTGACTGTGGTTGTCCAACAGCCTCGAATATTAGGATCTCGTTATAAGGATGTTACAGTGTACATTGGAGATACAATTTCAATGGACTGTCCTGCTAGTGGTGTTCCATCTGTACACATTTCTTGGATATTCCCTGACAGAAAAATAATACGGACTGTATCAGCTACAGAGAGTCGTATTATGCTTCATGAAAATGGAACATTGATAATTAAGGAAACAACTTTTACTGACAGAGGAATTTTCAAATGTGTTGCCAGTAATGTGGCAGGAGCTGACAGTCTGACAGTAAGGCTTCATATTGCTGCCTTGCCTCCAATTATTAAACAGGAAAAGCAAGAGAACATTACCCTTCCCCATGGTCACAGTGTTTATATCCATTGTTCTGCAAAAGGTGCTCCATCTCCAAGTATACGTTGGGTTCTTTTTGATGGAACCCAGGTCCGGACATCCCAATTTGTAAATGGAAATGTGTTTGTTTTTCCAAATGGAACACTGTATATAAGAAGCTTATCACAGAAAGATACCGGAAAATATGAGTGTGTTGCCACAAACATCGTCGGAGCTGCCAGAAGGACAATTATGCTTGATGTAAAAAAGTTAGCAAGTAATGCCAAGATCACTGCAAGTTCACCCCAAAAAACAGATGTCACATATGGAAGCACTCTGCGCCTGGACTGCAGTGCAGCTGGTGATCCATGGCCAAGGATACTGTGGAGACTTCCCTCTAAACGAGTGGTGGATTCATTCTTCAGGTAAAATATAAGAAATATTGTGTCAGATAAACAAAAACTCATCCACGTAGTCTAACAAGTACATTTTCTTGTATATGGTTACTAGTGCAGTAAAGGAAAAAAGGATAGAGGAGGAAAAAAGTAGGGACAATGTGGTTATTCCCATTTAGTAGTGCACAATCCCATTTATGTCAAAGGAAACCTTTCGTCTTTAAACTCTGACCATGTGCTGTAATGCGCTTTGCCATTATGAATGCTTTTCTTATTTAAAAAAAGTAGTCAAATGTTAAGAGACAGATGGAAAAAATTACATTCCAGCGATGCTTAAAAGGAGGTGATACCTGTTTATAGTTAGGAAAAAGTTGCTTGATACATTTATCATTTATGGGATGACATCAGTTTGGTATTCTGAAAGGTTCCTTCCATTGTGTTTGTGTGATATGGATTCTGAAAACTGGAGAGCTTTGTTTAAGCTGAGAAGGAAATCGGGCTTTTTTTATAGATGTCGATGGCAAATGTTCCTACAGAAGAAAACTCCATTAGGGTACGCTTAGTACAGTGTATACAGGAGTATAAAGGTAAAAGGGACCATTATGGCCAAAGGCCTTGTGCATTTTAAAGTTTTTACAAGGATTGCAAAAAAAAAAATGAATTATTGGGTTTTCTATAGAGTCAATCCAAATTCAGTGGGATATTAGAGAACTAGAGTTAATATTTTTTGAGAACCAGATAATTATATATTTTTTTTATTTGTATAGTTTCCTATTAAGTTGATATTTGGGGGAGAAGCTAGACAAGAAGTAAAAGAAGATATTAAATAAGAAGAAACACTGATCAGAAACTCATGGATTAGTAAAACACAAAAAGTTCCTTGGCATTTGTTAACTTAATAACTAATGTCACCTTGAATGGCACTGTAAATAATGATCCCAGTAAAGATGACACATCTAATTGTTCTTTATTTTTTTTCTGAAACAGCTTTGACTCCAGAATCAAAACTTACTCCAATGGAACGCTTCTCATTTATTCAGTTACTGAAAAAGATGCCGGAGACTATTTGTGCATGGCTCGGAACAAACTTGGAGATGATTATGTGGTTCTCAAAGTAAATGTGATGATGAAACCTGCTAAAATTCAGTATAAAAATGAGGTGGACCACAAAGTAATGTATGGAGGAGATTTAAAGGTCGATTGTATAGCTACCGGTGTCCCTAACCCTGAGATTTCTTGGAGCCTTCCCGATGGAAGCATGATCAATAACATTATGCAGTCAGACGACAGTGGCACCAGGACAAGAAGATATGTTGTATTTAATAATGGAACCTTATATTTTAATGAAGTAGGATTGAAGGAAGAAGGGGACTATACATGTTATGCTATAAACCAAATCGGACAAGATGAGATGCGTGTTAGCGTTAAGGTAGTAGCAGAAAAAGCAGTTATTAAGAATAAAACCCACTCTATAATACATGTGCCTTACGGAGATGTAGTCACAGTTTCATGCGAAGCAAAAGGAGAACCTGTTCCCAAGATCATCTGGCTCTCCCCTTCAAATAGACCCATCCCTTCTTTGTCAGACAAATATCAAATTTACAGAGATGGATCTCTTCTGATTCAAAAAGCACAAAGATCTGATAGTGGAAACTATACTTGTATAGCACAGAATACTGGTGGAGAAGACAAAAAGATTGTGCAAATCCAAGTTAAGGTTTTGCCACCAACAATAAATGGCTTCTCTAATCAAATAACCACTATAAAACAATTAGCAATGAGAGATTCTCGACTTATGCTAGACTGCAAAGCTGAAGGAGTCCCAACACCGCGGGTCATGTGGGCATTTCCTGAAGGAGTGATACTTCCTGCTCCTTACTATGGAAACAGAATTACCGTACACCGTAATGGTACACTTGACATCAAAGTTTTAAGGAAAACTGATTCAGTACAGTTAACTTGCATAGGTCGCAATGAAGGTGGGGAGGCAAGATTAGTCGTACATCTGATGGTTACTGATCCAACAGAAAAACCTAAATTCAATACTGAGAATGAAAATATTGTTGTGGGTGAGGGACAATCAGTAAGCTTAAATTGTTCATCCAGAGGAATTCCAGTGCCTGAGAGAATATGGTTTCTTCCAAATGGAACTGAAGTTCACAATGGTAAACAGCTTCACAGATTATACCATAGGAATGATGGTGCCTTGCTCATTGGGTCCATCGCTGTATCTGATGCTGGAACCTATCGGTGCAGGGCTATAAATATTGCTGGATTTGCAGATAAATTGATTACTTTACAGATCGGCCGTAAACCACAAATGAAGAATAATTACAATAATTTAATCAGCATAATTAATGGTGAGACATTACAACTTCATTGTTCAACACATGGAGAGTCCCAGACACAGATTTCATGGACACTGCCTAATGGTGTGATTCTTGATGGTCCACAAACTAGGGGTCGTGTTTCCTTGTTACAGAATGGTACCCTTGTCGTGCGTGATACATCTGTGTATGACAGAGGAAGTTATGTATGCAAAGCAACCACACAATATGGCTCATCAACAATGAATGTTCCTGTGATCGTCATTGCTTATCCTCCACGCATTACCACTAGTCCTGCTCCTGTTACTTATGCAAGACCTGGAAGTTCTGTCCAGTTAAACTGCATGTCAATTGGCATCCCAAAGCCAGAAATCACATGGGAATTACCTGATAAATCTGTTTTGACTGCAGTGGCTCAATCCCGTTTATATGGAAACAAGTTCCTTCATCCTCAGGGGACACTGGTTATTCAACACTCTTCAAAAAGAGATACAGGATACTACAAATGCACAGCTAAAAATATACTAGGGGCTGATACAAAGACAACTTACATACATGTGTATTAGGAGATATCATTTTACCGGTAAATGCCCAGGACGACTGCCACACAAGTGCAAATGATACTGACTTATTTGTAAATGGTTTTGATAAATCTCAGAGGTGTCTCTCAGTCACGGTGATGAAGTGATTCTGAGAGCTGCTTGGTGATATTAATACCCTATCCACAACTGAAATAAAGAGTCTACATTAATTAGTAAGGACGATGAAATCCAGATAAAGCCAAAGGTAGCAAAAACCAGGCCCATCTTGTTATGGTTAGTGAGTAATACAATGTATTGTTGCCTTTTTTTGCACCTTACTACCAAAGAAGTATTAATTCCACAAACATGCTGCAGCAATTTTTGTTTAACTTGTATAATGTAATAACTTTCCCTTAACTATTATAACGTGAACCCTTTGGCGTTCTAAAGAGGGCTATAAAAGCATTACTTTCAATGCATTTAAAGCCCTTTAGATACAAAAGGGTAAAACACCTTTCTGTATGATAGCACTGCTGTTTTAGTAACTCTTTTATGTACAAACATATACCTTGGAGCTGATATTTCATCATGTACCATTTCTATCACACCTCTGAACTGGACTTTGATAAACCTGTTGATATACAAATCGATAAAGATCCCTTAACTGGTGCTTAATGCATATGTTTTATATATATTAGTTATCTTGTCATGAGACACAAAGTCAGTCTATCGATGTCTCATTTTATAAATTATTGGTCTTTAAAAGACTTTACGCAAAACTGTGTTTATATTATTAAATCGATGTACTGTACATTTTATAATAAATATTATTTTTCCGAACAACCACTAACATTGTAGTCTATGTTGCTTTATAAATAGCTGGTATCAAGAAATATTGGACAGGATTCCCTAAAGTGTCTTTAGTGTTACCAAAAATATGTTTTATATATAAAAAGCACCCATAATCTTGAAATATATTATAAAAGGCCCCTATTAGTAAATTGGAGACTTATATCCAGATTGACAAATTATTACTATAGCAATAGTTATTTTTATCATACAAAATGGCTTTATTTAAGATTACACAAATATATAAGGTTTAGTCACGTACATGTTAATCAATAATAGACCATTTATTAGCAGAATGCAGAGATCCTCTATATTGCAGTTTAATTACAAACACTGCAAACATAAGATAAGAGAGTCCATCCATCTGTAAAGGGAGTTCCAAGGATTGGGCACAAATCCAAATGGAAACATGGAAAATTAGGTTATAGTGAAGATAAGAATATATGAAGCAATTTGACTGAGCTTCAGTTTATTACTAGATGGATGGAGGGTTGTGTACCAGTGAAAGAACAACATTTTGAACCAGAAAACACATACACACTCTGATTTAAAGTGAAAAAATAGAGAAGATGTCGCCCCGAATCACTGGTTCAGAAACACGACCCGGGTGTCATTAGGACATATAAGGCTTATATGTCCTAATAACAGTTAATTTAAAATATATAAGGTGTATAAGGTGTAAGTTGTACGTAAAAGCCTTTGAAATCCCAGTAGTTTCATACATTGTACAACATGTCCAGACCTTACAGAAGTAATATCTTTTGTTGTTTATATCATTTTATGTACATTTGGTTTTAAGAAATAGAGTCCAAATGACCCAGTGAATTTGACAAGTCTATTAAAAAAGTATTTACAAGCATGAAAGTTTTAAACACATAGGGGCTGATTTACTAAGACACGATTTCGAATCCGAATTGGAAAAATTCCGATTGGAAACGAACATTTTGCGACTTTTTCGTATTTTTTGCGATTTTTTCGGCGTCTTTACGATTTTTGCGTAAAAACGCAAGTTTTTCGGCGTCTTTACGAAAGTTGCGCAAAGTCGCGATTTTTTCGTAGCGTTTACACTTGCGCGCAAAGTCGCGCCTTTTTCGTAGCGTTAAAACTTAAAAGGCGCGACGTTTCGCGCAAGTTTTAACGCTACGAAAAAATCGCGACTTTGCGCAACTTTCGTAAAGACGGCGAAAAACTCGCGTTTTTACGCAAAAAACGTAAAGACGCCGAAAAACTCGCGTTTTTACACAAAAATCGTAAAGACGCCGAAAAAAATCGCAAAATTACCGATCATTACGAAAAAAACGCAATCGGACGCATTCGGCCCGTTCGTGGGTTAGTAAATGTGCCCCATACAGTATAGTGTAATTAAGCCTTATTCACAGATAAACATTTATATGATGCCTTGGTTGTGGGAATAGAATATTTTAATATTGATATTTGGCTTTGCTGTGCAGACTGGACAACATTTATTTGGCTCTTTTTTAAAATATCGTATGCACAAGTAGGATAGCTAACATTATATTACTATGACAACTTGTTTGACTCAAAGGCAGATGCAGTTTAGATGGGTGAAGTAATATATCTGATTGTTCAGGAATGTTTAGGAATTGGAGCATAAGGAAGCTGTGACAGATACAAAAGTAATAGACTGTGAGAAGAAACTGACAGTGTAGTTCTTGTGCTATATGATACCATAGTGTTTTAGATCAGCCAAGGCCAAGGTCAGGATGTCAGACAATGCAGGCACGGGTCAAGACACAAGCAATAAAAACCATCTTTCAACAGCAAAAGGAAGACTTAGCATGAGAAAGTAAGACATTGAGTGCATTCCATAACACCAAGTCCAGGGTTTTGTGGTTAAAAATGCCTAGAGCAAACAGTGCTTATTAGTTACCTCTAATACATATTATAAACAGTATCTATGAATACTTGCAGATAATGTTAAATATTAATAGCAATAAAACACAGGTATGGGACCTGTTATCCAGAATGCTCAGGACCTGGGGTTTTCCGGATAAGGGATCTTTCCGTAATTTAGATCTCCATAGCTTAAGTCTGTTAAAAACCATTTAAATATTGAATAAAGCCAATAGGATTGTTTTTCCTCCAATAAGGATTAATTATATCTTTGTTGGGATCAAGTACAAGGTTCTGTTTTATTATTAGAGAGACAAAGGAAATCATTTTTAAAAATTAAAATTATTTGCTTATAATGGCATCTATGGGAGATGGTCTTTTTGTAATTCTGAACTTTTTGGATAACAGGTTTCCAGATAAGGGATCCCATACCTGTAATAATAAATATGTTAATTTTACTTTTGGGGGCTGTTTTATCAAAGTCCGAATTTCAGATGTTTCTAAGTAGGATTGGCAAAAACTCGTATTAATAACGATAATTTCTGATGTGCGTTAATTGCATGAAAATTCAGATTGTGGTTGTACGAAAATATCTTCGTACGATCCAAAAGTTACGAAATTTTCATATCCGAACAACCGTAAATGGCGCAAAAAATTTTCTGACTTTGATCCTTCTGTGCATGATTTTGGAAGCCTCCCATAGGACTCAATGGCACCCTGCAGCTCCAACCCGGCCCAAGGAAAGTCTCCCATAGGGCTCAATGGCACTCTGCAGCTCCAACCCGGCCCAAGGAAAGTCTCCCATAGGGCTCAATGGCACTCTGCAGCTCCAACCCGGCCCAAGGAAAGTCTCCCATAGGGCTCAATGGCACTCTGCAGCTCCAACCCGGCCCAAGGAAAGTCTCCCATAGGGCTTCAATGGCACTCTGCAGCTCCAACCTGGCCCAAGGAAAGTCTCCCATAGGGCTCAATGGCACTCTGCAGCTCCAACCCGGCCCAAGGAAAGTCTCCCATAGGGCTCAATGGCACTCTGCAGCTCCCCCAACCCGGCCCAAGGAAAGTCTCCCATAGGGCTTAATGGCACTCTGCAGCTCCAACCTGGCCCAAGGAAAGTCTCCCATAGGGCTCAATGGCACTCTGCAGCTCCAACCCGGCCCAAGGAAAGTCTCCCATAGGGCTCAATGGCACTCTGCAGCTCCAACCTGGCCCAAGGAAAGTCTCCCATAGGGCTTAATGGCACTCTGCAGCTCCAACCCGGCCCAAGGAAAGTCTCCCATAGGGCTCAATGGCACTCTGCAGCTCCAACCCGGCCCAAGGAAAGTCTCCCATAGGGCTCAATGGCACTCTGCAGCTCCAACCCGGCCCAAGGAAAGTCTCCCATAGGACTCAATGGCACTCTGCAGCTCCAACCCGGCCCAAGGAAAGTCTCCCATAGGGCTCAATGGCACTCTGCAGCTCCAACCTGGCCCAAGGAAAGTCTCCCATAGGGCTCAATGGCACTCTGCAGCTCCAACCTGGCCCAAGGAAAGTCTCCCATAGGGCTCAATGGCACTCTGCAGCTCCAACCTGGCCCAAGGGAAAGTCTCCCATAGGGCTCAATGGCACTCTGCAGCTCCAACCTGGCCCAAGGAAAGTCTCCCATAGGGCTCAATGGCACTCTGCAGCTCCAACCTGGCCCAAGGAAAGTCTCCCATAGGGCTCAATGGCACTCTGCAGCTCCAACCTGGCCCAAGGAAAGTCTCCCATAGGAATCAATGACACTCTGCAGCTCCAACCTCGTCAAAAGAAAGTCACGATACCGAAGCTTGAATGAATCCGAAACTTTTGTAGTCCTTGCGACAAATGCGATTTTGTTTCACAAATAGCGCAAACCACAAAAAAAGTTGCAGAAATTAAGGAAAATATTGTGAAAAATATGCAAAAATAGAAAAAATAAGAATTTTTTGTAATCGTACCCATTCGGACTTATAAATAATAAATAATAAATCTGCCCCTACCCACTCTGTATGGAAGGGGCAAGTCACCAAAAATTTAATTCTACTCAATTTATCGGTATACTTTAATTACAAGTTTTCTGTCTGATCACTACTGGATCTGACTACACATACCACTGAAACATTGTTGCAGTACTCTCCCCCTAGCCAAGACCAGGCCTGTAAAGGAGAATAAGGTATTGTTGGTAATTGATCTATATTGGGAAATTCCTTGGAATTGACTTTCACACAATTATTCACACAATTATTCACACAATTATTTTTGAGTTTGCAATCCCTTTAACACTGGAAGGGATAAATTACTGGGTTCCCTTGGGCACAGCTGCTTAATGTAAGGCATTTTGCTACATGAAGCAATTTTGCACTTATCCCTGTGCCCACAGTAAAGCCCTTGTATTGAATGAACTGTGTAAAACCAATATGTTTATTGCCAAGGGATCTTGTATGCAGCAATCTGTCCCTGGGTTCTGTGAAGGAAATACAGCAGATTCCGTCATGCTTGACATCTCCATTTCCATAACCGAATGCAAGTTCTGTTTTTTCCCAAATTTGTGGAATGAGAGCCACACAGACAGCTACATTTTTTCCTAATTTAATTTACATTACTCAGAAAGCTTGAAATCTGATAGCCTGCAATAAATTGCCCCTTTTGTATCACTGAATCCCAGAATGTACAGTTGGTGATTATTCCAAAGCTCTGCCGGCTCTTCCATTTGAAATCAAACTTCACAGATCTTCTCATTGACAAAACACATCAATTCAAACTAAACTGCAGTGTAAGAATTTCCTTCCTTGACATAGAATGGACATAGAGGAATAATTATGCTGTGAAATACAATAACAGTGCTCACATGTTGATAAATAAACACATTCATTTCTTTTTCTTTCACCCAGTAGGAAGAATAGGTTTGGGTTATGTGTTCTGAACATTGCATGCCCTCGCTTACTTTCTATTAGGGGCAGATTTATCAAAATGTGAGTTTAGAGCTTAATGCATAATATGTTCTATGTTCTATTCATTCCTATAGGATTTTTAGAAGCATGTTTATCAATGGGTGAAAGTTAGAACTCACCATTTCATAAATACTTTTCTAAAAATCCCATAGGAATAAATAGAACATGGGTGAATTTTGATGTATTCAGATCTAAGCTCACAATTTGAAAAATTTGCCCCTAAGGGGGGGCATTTATTAACATTTGGATTTTCATGGTTTTATAGTTTTTTTAAACAACAACTTAAGTCATTTCAGTCATTTATCAAAAGATCCGAATTGAAAAAGCATTCATGGAAAAAAAGGTTAGGAAAAAACACAAAAAAAGGGACTTTCTTGTTATCTTGCATGAACACTGTGACTTTTTCATATTGTCACGCAAAAGTAAAAAAAAAACCAAAAAAACACTAAAACCATGAAGCAAAGAAGCATCTTCTCGTTGAAAAAGGGACATCTATCAATGACTTCTACATGATCTCAATGAGGTTTTTAATGGAGTAGTTGTGTATTCAGATTTGTTAAGGTTTTATTACATCACAACGAAATTGTGTTTTTTTCCAAGACAAAAAAAAAACTTAAACTGAAAACATCAAGCATTAGTAGATGCTTCCCCAAGTCTGCACCTTTGCCAGCAAAGGGAAAAGTAGCTTACTATTCTGCACATACTGAAATATGAATAGGAGTCAGACTGAATAGAAAGATAAGTTATAAAAAGTAACAATAGCAATGCAAGTTTATATACTGCATTATTTGTGAGAAAAAACACCCCTATTTATGGTGATGGTAGGGTGACAGTCTAAGTGCCTGCCTGTCCCTCATGTATATAGAGGTGCTAAACACAGGCAGTGCTGTACTTATAGGATAACACAAGTCTCTGTGTTCCATTTTTAAGTGCAGACCAACTAGATGCAGGGCCTGGTGCAAAATGCACTTAGTAGTTGACCCCTTATTAACATGGCATTGTCGTATTGGATTGTTTATACCATTAGCAGCAGCTACTGAGTTACTGTACTATTTAACATAAGACCCAATTCACACTCCATAAACTAAGCAAAACTGAGGTGATAAAGCTAGATCCAGACTCCTACATTATTATTATTCCACTCCTGGACCTAAAAAAAAAGTCTAAGAAGTAGTGATAAGCGAATTTTTTCGCCAGGCATGGATTCACAGCGAATTTCCACATTTCGCCTTTGGCGAATTGTTTTTGCGAAACTTCCGTGAAAATTCGCTGTGAAAAATTTGTCACGCGGGAAATTATGTGTTGCACGTCAAATCAGGTGCACTCGTGACAAAAAAGCAGGGGCAACAAAAAATAGACGCGGGCGACAAAAAAAAAAAATCGCGCGACAAATGCGTTTTGCTAATTTTTTGCCGTTTTGCTAATTTTTTTGCCATTCCGCAAATGTTATAGCGAAGCAAAACGGGACAGATTCGCTCATCACTATTAAGAAGCAGAACCTTCTACCAGATATAGTTCCCCATAACTTCTCAGGATTTTGCATTATCAGGGCTGGAACTAGGGGTCAGGGACTGGGCTCCATTACATAGGGTAAAAACCCAGTGGGCCCTGCCGACCCAGAGCCAATCTCCGCCTGTCTTCCCCTGTCGCCATCCTCCCCCCATAGCAGCAAAATGAGTATAAAGTGCATGTGTGGGGGGAAGTGGCTGGCTATGGGTGAAAAGGCAGGTGGCAGGGGCCACAGAGGAGGTGAGGGGGCCGTCTGGAGTGGTGGCCCCAGTGAGCCTCAGATACCCTAGGCACTACTAACAATTTCCTGCACTTTTACACCATCCAGGCCCCCCACCTTGTACTTGTCAACAGAGGGGGCAGGAATGCACACATTCGAGGTTGCCGGGGCCACCTGTCTACTTTAACCAGTACTATATTTTGTAATAAAAGTAACACTCTCCTCCCCAACTAGATCAGTACGCTTACAGGTGTTATGTAATAGGTCAAACAAATAGATATCCCTTACTTTGCTTAACCCCCAAACTTTGTTTTACAGATCTTAAAATCTACAGTGGTACAGGACACATTAACCAATGTGGGTTTTTGGGCATGTCTGTCAGTGAAGCCGTGTTGGCCCAGAGTTTATAATTGCTACACTGTAGCACTGTGGCCTAGGCTTGATTCCAGCCAGGGCACTATCAGCAAGGAGCTGGTATGTTCTCCCCCTGACTGTGTGGGTTTCCTCTGGTTACTCCAGTTTCCTTCTAGGCTCCAAAACACACAGCCAGGGTATCTGGATTCTGATAAAATTAAGTATTATGTGAATAATATAAGGGACCTTAGATTGTAAGCTCCACTAAGGCAAGGACTGATCTAAAGAATGGCTAATATATGACTTGCATCTTGCTTAAAACAGTTAAAAGGGGGAGATGATGAATACGATTTATATGATAGAAAATCTGAGAGTACTTAAGCAAGGGAAATATAAAGAAAGCAAACTTGCATTTGTTATTCTAACCAATTAAAAGACTGCTGTTCCGGTCCAACCACCCAGAAAGATAAGTAAGCAGCAAATACACCATGCTGTAATGGTATAAGATGCAAGACAAATAATCAACATTGTTAAAGGTTGTCAAAAAAGATTAATAAAACAGAGCAGACCTAATGAAACCTTTTTTCTTTGATTTCTATTGAAAACAACAAATTCAACTGAAATAACAAGCACTGTTTATAAGAGCAAAGGAAATTGCCTTGTGACTTATCTGCAACATGTTTATTTCTTATAGGGCAAGGGCAGAGCAGATCCCTAATACCGGGAGAGAGAGTATTGCTTTACATTTGCTTTTGCTCCGACAGCAAATCCAATTCTAAAAAATAAATAATGGCTTTGTATTCGGAAATATATGAAAGAAATATAAATAATTCGCCCAAGTCTGCACAAGTTTGTTTAAAGAAATTCTGAAGCGAAGCAATCTGAGGATAAGCTTGGGTTAAGCACTAAATCTGCATGTTAAGGCCTTTCTGTACAAGCGTCTGTGTGGTTTTAGACTTTCTCTGTACTTGCACAGTAAGTGATTATCATACAGCCCAGGCATATGGCCAGAAAAGATGCAATCAGCACTCTATAGAACGGAACAATAGGGTGGATGTACATCTGCAAAACATTTGTTGTTCTGGAACAAAGACTCATCATGCACGATGCATATATTAGATGGTGTGTACAGCTAAAGTCAAGTTAAAAATACCGTCTGTAATACTAAGGGTTAGATTTATGGGCAGACATTGATGACGTATATCATCTGTTTTAAAGAATCATACAATAGTCTATAGTCTGAAAATGGGAACGCCTATTAATGCAGTCAGCTCTGTGTCTGTCAGTAGTGATAAGAATCTGTCCCGTTTGCATTGTAGTCTCATTTTTTTCTGCAAATTACTTTTTTCGACAATTTTTATTTTCGTGGTGAATGTCTGCTGCAGTTTCCCCCAAAATTTTGCCAATCTTGAAATGCTGAATTTTGCCACAAATCCATGCTGGGGAAAAAATTTGCTCATCACTATCTGTCAGTGGTGCTCTCTTTTCTCTAAATTTCTATGGACTTAGCATGTGTTGGCTTCACAAAAATATCACTTTGGAGGCTATTTTATGCAATGAGGGAAGCACTGGGAGTTGTGCATAATACTTAAATATCTAGAGAAGAAAATGGTTAGATTTCTGGATTGGAGGGTCAACAGGACAGACACTGAAAGTTATAGCATAGCAGGAGAAGGGGAAGATGGTGCCGGGATTTGTGCATGAAAGTGAAGATGTTGGGAATTTTGTATGGCAATAAAGCTAGAATATAAAGGTTAGCATGCCCACACTAAAATTTAAAAGCCCATCAGAAATCATCTCAGAGTTCCATGTTCCTAGAACACATGCTATGAATTAGTGATGTGCAGGTCAAAGATGTGTGCTCAACCCGAACCCGACCCTAACCCGCAAAACCTTAACCCACATCCGACCCTAGCTTGCAATATGTTGCCATTGTAAAACCTGCACCCAACCCATACCCACGTCTTTCTGCTATGTATGTCACTTCTGATGACAGGGAAACATCCGGAGCAGACAGAGAGTGTACGTCCCCAGTCTGACCCGCAGCAATCTGAACCCACAATCGCCACCCAAATTTCAAGGCTAAAAGGCTTTGTGCTAGTAAAGAAACCTGAAATAGAATAGGGTTCATTTAATAACAGGAAGGAAGTGTGTCTTTTTTTAACTTTGGACACTGTCTTCCTGCTCTGAAGAACTACCATAGGTCTCTGTGCTCCATGATGAATACAGCATGATGAATACTGTGTTAAGGAGCACTGTGTTCATGAAGGGAAGGCAGGATGCCTAGTGATTCTTCCTTTTATCAGACCCCTAAGTTGCACTTCATTCAGACCTGGAGAAGAAGTTCTGTCTGCATGAGCATGTATCCCTACCTAAATGACCCACAATCTATAACGGCCAATGTCTTTGTTAAATATTAGTTCTCCTTTTACTAGGAAAGATCATAACTATAAAATTGAATGGTGGTCAGTGTTAAATAAACCCATGTAATTTAAAGTCCCTACTACAAGTCATATAGTTTCATTTCCATTATATAGTAACTCATTGTATCTGGAACTGCTGATTGAGTGAGTGGGTGGGATGTAGCTCTCCATAGCTAGGTGAAGGAATATTTGTTTAATCTGTATGGAATTCCGTGCTTCCACGATGTGAAGTAGATTGAAAAGCTGTCTTTTGACAGTGAGTACAGTTGCAGTGACCAAAAGTTCTTAATAACCTTCTACCCACATATATCATAAACACCTTCCTTAGGCAAAATACAGATTTTGCTGCCAAAAAACATTTTATTTGAGGATAGACTGACAGATTTGACATGTAGATAGAAAGTATTTTATTATTTGCTAATCCATGTCCATTAATGCATTATAAAACCTCAGATTATCTTATTTCTATAAATAAGTTAAAATGGCCAGTTGTCATGAGCCGATGTTTCATGCACATAATTTATAGAGAAAATGAACTGCAAATGAATTCTTCCAGGTTGCCAATTGTTGCTGACCCCAGCAACCAGATATCACTTTATACGGAATGAATAAACTGTACGAGATCCCAAGCCAAACAATAAAAATGAAATAGCAGAGCAATAGCTGCCGCTTTTATTTTTGGAACTATTAACTATTTCATAACTGTTAAATTGTAAATGACACCAATTCTTTAAAAACCTAGCCAGCCTTCCACAAGTCAATTATTTTATTCTAACCTGGCTACACTAGCGAGGAGTTGATATCAATGCTTTGCACCATGACAATTTTATAAAACCACATTCACTTCAAACGGCAACAATAACCAGGTTTTTCTTTGCGATCGACTAAAAAGTAGGGGAACCCCAGGGGACCAGACAGATATTTATATCCCTTTTATACAGTCACCTGGCATGGAGTCTGTCAATGTCCACCAATTATTTTGGCTTGTTAAGAGTTGCAATAGCACGCAAATTAATTAGGAATTAAGGCTATTGCAATCATCACATGTATATTTTACAACTGCTCGGGCAATTTTAAACAAATATATATGCAATTACGCTCTTTAGTAATAAATATCTGAAGGTGTGACTCCCAGTGGCAGTTCAGGGCTGACTATTGTTGCAGTCCTCTTTAGGTGGCTCTGCATTGGCCGAACAAGCAGATAATAGAAAGCGTGCCCTTACTATTTGTCCTTTATTATAAAACAGTAATGTTTACCATTTGGGGGTCATATCTCTCCTCACATCAGCTTAAATGTGTATTCCTATTTAGTAGGAAAGATCTTTTGTTCTATGCGTGTAAATAAAGATAAATAGAGCTTTTTGATTAAACTAACCCTAAACTAACATTTATTCTATTAAAAAGAGTTAAGTGTACCCCCTACTGTCATTTATAAGGCTATTAGAAGTCACAGTGGTAACGGAACACTGCAGAAATATCTAATAGCCTTCTAATTTATGATAGGGCTACATTATGCTTTGTAATGTATAAGAGCAGCACCCATGGCCGTGCCTCTCTACTATCTTTTTAGGTTTATTAGGATTTCATTTACAAGTTGGTGCATTGTAAAATGCCCATGTTGTACATGATATAGTGACCATAATGCATGTTTACAGAACTGATCTGATATGTTTCTATTTAAGTGTAAAAAGTAAAGTGTGCTAATAAAGAAAGAAGCCTAGAGCTAAGTAAAAAGAAAACAAAATACAGATGCCAAGAAGTAACAGAACTTTTCACACAAACAACACACATCATGTTTAGTTAGATGCTATTGAAAGTATGGAGTAATGTTAACTATAAGGCTGATGCCACACGTGGCGTTTTTACGCTGCGTATTTTCTAATTCTCTCGGCGGCTGAAAAACGCCTGATATCATCATCCATAGAAATAGCTTGAAAAGACGCGAACCAAACCACACAATGCGGAAATACGCTAGAAAACGCCTAAGCACGGATTTTTCAAGCGTTGGCTGAAATACGCCAGTACTTGCAAAGCAAGCTATTCCTATGGATACGCAAAGGCAGCTGCCAGACCTAGCGGAAATACGCGGCGTTTTTTGCTATTTCGCACTATTAGCACCATGGCAACAGGATTTGCTTACGTCACCAGTACTAGGCTGAAAAACGCCATGTGTGGCTTGTGCAGCATTTTTAGGCTGAGAAAAAATGCCGCGTAAAAACGCCACGTGTGGCATCAGCCTAAACAGTAGACGCTAGGGGAATAATGAAATAATTGGCACAACCTTTGCACCAGATCTAGTAACCCCTAGCAACCAAGCAGATATTTGCTTTAACCAGTAAATGCTACCTGCTGATGGGTTGCTAGACTTGGCACAAACTTTGGAACTTTTACTACTTTCTCCACAAATTCATGAGGATTGCCTACACCCTAGCTGTGTAGGGTCCATGCTACGTCATGACGATACAGGTAGAGTGGCAGCCATGATCTTATTGGCTGAGGTGATTCATGAGCACTAGCAAGTGTTACCTGCTCCTTCCTGTGTTGTGATCACATGGGAGGCCCCCTGGCTGGCAGAGCGAAGGCCTAAGGCTTTATGTCGCGCTGGTAGTTTGAAAATGAATCATTTAAACCAAACTGTAAATATTGTTTAAATGGCCAAATCTGTCTATATTCAAAAACTGTGAATAAATTTGAACACCCCCTGTCACCAACACATGATAAAAGTCCTTCATTAAACATGAAACACAAATTCTTTTTTTAATTGAATCATCCATACCTGTTATAAATGGATTTCAAAATCTGAGCTGTCAATCATATATTGCCTGCCCCGCCTCTATGACGAAGGCATAGAGGCGGGGCAGTTAATATATGATTGTCAGCTCAGATTTTTAATTACAATTACTTCAATTTTCCATTTAACTTTTTCAAGATATCACCTAGGAGGTGAATATATAAGATTTTGGGATGATACAAAGTTTGCTTAATAACAGTATACACAAAATGGCGCCTCCCTGCTCTCTGTGACTATAAATTCCAGGACTAAAGGGAAAGAAAATTAAACAGTTTACATAGTGTAAGTGAAGTTTATTTTGCTCAACAAACATGATAGAAAAGGATTTGGAATTATTTTCTAGGGTGACAGGTCCCCTTTAATGAAGCAGTGTTTTGAGAAACACCTTTTGTGATATTAAACAGTTATAGTATAGGAAGGTGGTGTTGCAAAATAGGAAACAATTCTATTTAAGTGAATATAGAGTTGGTGTAACCACATTACAACCACATACAAATACAAATTATGAGAAAATGAAAATCCTGGTTTTAGAAACCAACACAGTAGCAAATAGTGTATAGGCTATAGTGTCAACTCTACTGCTGCTCTACATTATACTTAATTGATGTAGGCCCCTTTGGATAAATGTAATTTATAAGACTTTTCAGAGCAAAAGATGTATATGTCTACAATTTAGACAGCGTATTTTTGTTCATGCAGCGGGCCTTTATCTAGATATCCATAGACTTGATTTTAAAACTGATGATGTCATAATTTGAAGTCGAGCTTGCCCTTTATTTTTTTTTTTTTTTTTACGGCCCTTGCTGTGATTGCAATGGAAAAATAGCTTTTGCTTGATTTCCTGGCCTGCCTGATTGCTTGGTTTCTATGGAAGTTTATTACAAAAATGCAAATCTCCATTAGACCTTGTCATTCTTTCATGCTAGGGCTAGATTATATAATAATTCTTAGGGGCACAGTGTGATGAAAGCAATTTAGAGCAAGCTTTGCTGTTTCATTTGTATGAATCTAACATACTGCAAATCTAATACTTGTATGGACTTTTATGACATTTGTCCTCCCTCGCAAGTGAGTTCTATACAGATTATTTACCACATGGAAGGCAGGAGCAACAGCACCATTTTTTGTACACTTTGTAGCCTTAGTTTGTGCTCTTTGCACCCCTTAGTGTTCTCTCTGGGGTCACAAATAGCTATCCTGCTGGACCAACAGATATCCTGCTGGCTTCCATTCCACATGTGGCTAAATATTAACATTAAACAACCAGGACAAAGGATTTATTATAAAAATGTTATGGTGTGTTGTACATTCCAGTGATTCATGTGGCTTCAGGTAAAGATATTTCCCATGGTCCTGCAGACTCACTACTTTTCTTCATTCATTATTAGAAATGCTGGTTATTAGGGAACTGTGTAGTCTCAGCCCTCAAACTTACATTTTTTGTCGGGTACTTTTCAAGTATCCAGAATACTCCTTCTGTGGACTGCACCAAGTTCATGCTATGGTCTTACTTATAATCTTTAAAAAAAACAACTTTTGGACTTCTAAGCAGTCAGTTACCTTGAATTCCTGGAGTATGCATTTCTACTGCAGCAGAAAAATATAGTTAGTTAGCCAAAAATATAATCGATAAAGACTGGAGTGGGCAGATGTCTAACATAATAGCCAGAACACTATTTCCTGCTTTCTATGCTGTTAGCAGTCAGTAGCCAATCAGTGACTTGGGGGGGGGCAGATGGAACATAACTGCTCAGTTAGTTTGCATTTGAATCTGACCTGTGTGCTCATAAACTTACTGAATAGTTATGTGCCATGTGCCTCCCCCCTAAAGTCACTGACTAACTAAGAGGTTAGAGAGCTGAAATTAAGCGCTACATCAAAGGCTGTCTGAATATTCATTATAGCTCAGTGATTAGCCCTGCTTTTTTATAGCACTCGTGTCCTGATGTCATTTTTAAACTGGTCATTATCTGTTTGTAATGTCTTCCTGTGTCTGCGTTGGTTTCCCCCACACTCCAAAAATATACAGACAGGTTACCTGGCTAAATAGAAGCCTAGTGTGTGAATGTTATTGTAAGCTTGACTGAGGCAGGGACTGGTGTTAATGATAAGTAATCTTGGTCAAACACTGTATAAATGTTGTATATAGTAATATATAAAATAAATAAAAATCAAATAGGTCCACTGTCAGTAGTACATAATTACCTAGATTTGCCCCATCTATGTCCAGAATGCTCAGTTTTTTACCTATATGTCTATCTATATGTCTATATAAGATAAACGTTATGCCTAAACACTGATTTAAACTAACACCGAAAAGCATATTAATATTAATTAAGTAAAGTTAAGCAAGTTAATATTTCACACCACTTTTTCATAGTATAAAACAGAGAAAAGCAGTGTTTAACTTGGAGTTAAACAGCTTTCCATACTCCAGCTGCCGTAGTACTACAGCTCCCAGCATCCTCTTCAAGTTTAGTATAGAGTAATAGTCATACAACTGCTGCAGTACTGAAGGTCTGGCTAAATTTAAGTATATTTCTCCCCATAACCGACTTTTCCAGTTTAGTTTGGATATATTTTGTATGCTGGGATTGGATCCAACTGGGATGGATACATAATACAGAATTGTACTGGCCCTACCAGCCACTGAATTGCATTGCAGTCACATGCATGAGAAAGAGCTGCAGTTCAGATTGTATAATAGGAAAAGGTTGAAGCATAAGGAATACATTGGATAAAAGGCTACCATGGCAAGGACACAGAGCTCCAAACCATCCAAGCTGTTTTGTGTTACTTTGGTCCTTTTATCCAGTTTAAAGCATTGAAGAGAGAAAGGGAACCTTTCCATTTAACCCCTTAAATATAGTTCTTCTATTATACCCTGAGCATTCAAAGCTGTCGATTGGCAAAAATAGGTCATGCAAATCTTTGCACCAAGGCACTCTGCTGCTGTTCATCTTAGCTCATGTGTGCTCAGTAGAATTACTTCCATTGTCTTTTTCTTTCTTTCCCATGAAACCCCTAATAATTATGCTCTAAACATGTGCATTCATTACCTTTTCTGTCCCTACCTATGTTATTTAATTAAATATGTTTGATCCTTTGCATATCAATGTTTGAGGCCAGTGGTTGGCAAAATGTTTCATCTTAAACCCTCATTAAAGGTCCAACCTTTGGCCTGGGCTCCCTGGGGAGGACCAACTTTTGGCCAAAACCCCTATTAGCTAATGATATTCATACAGATAAAGAAAAATATTGGTGTAACAGCAATTCACCCATACTTACAAGGCAGCAAATACATATTCATTATAAATCTCACCCTAACAGGTTGCCCTAGGTTGGGCTTGCAGAGAGCAAATATCTATTCTTTCCAATTCACATCCTACCTGGTCCTGTGGCTAAGCCCCATTTCCACTGCTCACACACTAGAATTTGACTTAAGGTCTCTATAAAAAAATAAATTAAACGTGTAAAAGAAATGATTATTTATTTGTCAATATCTTTTTCCTCCAGAGTTAACTGACATGTTGTCAAAGTCAATAACACTTGATCGCCAGACAGCTTTAAGACCCCACACAAATCCCCTCTGCTATGAGCTAAATTTAAAAAAACAAAATTAGGTTAAGGCACAATGTAAACAGCGCAAACACTCAAACAGAATCTGCCAATGGGTTTTTTTCTGTGGTTACAAAACTCATTTGCTGCACTTCACTCCACTATATGTAAGTATGATATGCATCCCTGCAATGCAATCTTGTATAAGGCCAGTCCCACCCTGGCTATGAAATCATGTTTGTAGGTCTATGGACAACTGATTGGAAGATGAATAGGTAACAACAAAACAAACTAGCACATCCACTCCTTTGATCAGCACTCCTTTCTTGAGAACATCTAGTACAGACAAATAGACCAACCAATGCTTGTCACTATAAATTGTGGGCTTTTTTGCTACATTACACCTCTCTTTTTTAATGTCTGGACATTTTCCAAAAGAAGTAGTAATGCAAAAATTAAACAAGAAGATTGTATGTATGCAAACACACACAACCAACACTTGGCTTCTTTCAGATGTCTATTTTGTTAAACATTATTTGTGTCCCTAGGGGCATTTGAACAAGGCAAATCCTTTTGCAATTTTAGTTGTAGCCAGAACAAATCAACACACACAATGTAGCTACACGCTGTTTTCAATTCCCAAAGTCAAATGCTCATATAAACATACATATTTGGACTCTGTGTGCTCAGAATCTCTATGTCATTCACTTTTACTTTTTCATTAAGTTTGCATTTAGACTGCTTGGTCACTTGAAAAGGGAAAATCAAAATACCAAAAGAGAGGAAGGGAATGAGATTATAACATTATCCTGTGGTTTGAACATAAACAAAAGCTTTACGTTCAACTGTAAGCCTTAATACCATCTTCTCTGGAGTTTGGAAATCGGGTAACGTTAAAGAGCGGTCAGCATTTTGAAAGATTCAGTTCCCATGAAATGTTCCTTATTTTACACATAAACATTAAATGACTGACTCAACTGTCAATACTGACAGATTTACTGATCAGTACTTAACCCTCCATAAATATTTGTTCTACAGTTCATATGTCACATAAGTGCCAAACAACAAACAATTTACTACATTGTAAGCATTGTCCACTGAGAAGAACTGAGACCTAGAGAACTCCTTCTTTGTGAATAGCGGATCACACTCGTTTTTTGCACTTGTAGCATCAGCTTATATGGCAGACAAATCTCATTTTCTGCTTATTAATTTGCGATGACCCCTAAGCTTAGCTTCTTAACAGCTGCTGAGAGCATACTGAGCATGTGAGTGTCACTGACACTTCTAACAGAATCCAAGATGGGGAACTCCTGTGTCAACTGTGAAGGCCTGGATCATTACTGATTATATATATATTGAGATGTTGAACCTTTAGGTTGGTGCAATAAGTAAATTATATATACTGCAAAAACTGGTCATATTAATTTTTGGGATTTAGCTCTCCTTTGAGAATTGGTACAATTCAATTCCTTTGTAATCTAACACTTTTATTTGACATAAAATATTAGGTTTGACTTAATTTACCAGAATCTAATCAGAATGATGGAATAGCGCTTACTCACTCTTTGTGAAGTCTGAGTCTCTACAAGATTTGCTTACTTGCATAAGATCATAAGCAAGCAAGACTTTCCCTTACTTAGAGTCTCCTTCCTATGCCTGCTGAGACACTCCTCCCTAATTACTGTTTAGTCTAATTTCTTTCATATTTCCCCTTTCCTAAATAAATAAGTAGTGTTGTGTTTTCGTCATATTTCCTGGACTGCTTATACTCATTATAGTTAATTGTGCTAAACCCATTTCTCATAAATTAATAACTGGAAACACATGAAATGCATATATATATCCCCACTAAAAAAGCATGCAGGAGCAATTGGATTGTATACTTCTGTCAAGCCAATCACACTGTCAGAGACATTCACACCAAAGGCAATTTGATTTCAACAGTTATTTATAAAGCTTTAAATGGTTTCAGTCAAAGTTGGGGGTAGGGAAGCAAAGCAGTTGCTGCTGTTGAACAGGAAATGTCATTGAAGTGTTAAGAAGTTCCTAAAATTGCTTTATTTCAATTGCATTTCAGTTACTTACATAAAAAGGTAATTGAAAAGAAAATTGAAATTATTAGGAAAAAAAAAAGAAAATGCTATTTTCACTCATTTCTCCAAAAAGATGTTTTAATTCACCCATAGGTAAATAGAATTTTGCCGCATATGGGCTACAGGCAGCGCCGGATTTGTGTTCCGGGTGCCCCGAGGCTGCCCCCATTGGTCACCCCATCCTCTCCCCGAGCGTGAATGCCCAACCCCCCCCGGGCATTTAAACTCCCATATGGCATTTCTGCTGCCCTAGGCCCGGGCCTTTGTGGCCTCTGCACAAATCCAGGCCTGGCTACAGGACATATTTTATCAGTATTTTCATCAAAAAGGATGCCCATGTTTCTTGTATAATGGGGATATTAGAAAAGATGTCAAGACTGAATGTAAGAAATAGGGTTACTTGGAGAAATCTGCAGATATGAAGAAACAACTCCCATACTTATATATAGAATAACCAATATACATAACTCTTTTATGTTATTTGCTATCTGTTTTAAAGCTCCATTCCTAAACATTGTCTGTATATGGCAATTATGCAAGAATAGAATTTCCTTTTATTTAAATGTTTAAGAAGCCTAACAGCTGCCTGCCATTATAATCATTTTTCATTGTCACTAGGCTTTCTTTCTTTGGTAATTGGCTTTTGCAAAATCATTTGTAGGCCTCCCATAGGGCTAAGTGATATATCGTGTGATTTACCGTTTGAATGCAGGCTGCTTGCCCCATTCGGCCTCTGTAGAGAGAAGTCAGACAGTAACTTGAAACTGTGTCCCTCTGTGGGAATAGAATGAAGCACCAGCTATCAATAACGTGCTCAAGTACTGATGAGCTTCAAAGACACAAAAGTCCTTTTAGATCACTTGCACAGATTTATTTGCATTCCTCTCTTTCTGAAGTCCATTTTCTTTACTGATAGTTTCCCAAGATGTGTAACCCATATCTTCATTTCTATAAGGTGCACAGTACACAGCATGAAGAATAACCCAGCGTACCCTAGTAACTAGTAGTTACTAAGAAATGAATCCTTCTATATATCAATATTGGGTTGTGCATGCATAGAAATGGTCTATGGGGATAACCAGTTTTCACAAAAACACACATGTGCAATAGACATGGGTGTCATGAAGTAATGAATAACACTGACACTAACACTAACAATGGCACTAACACTCATGCACAGTTATGCCTTATACAAGTTTCTGGATGTGCTGGGAGTTTGACTGGCAAAGGAGTTATTACGTTTAACCAATTAGTATCTGCAATTAAAAGTTAAAATCTCCCCCACTGGTCAAATTCATTTTAGGTCACAGTGCCATAGTCCTGACTTGCCAAAGTGTTATAGTGCCCCCCCTGTGTCGGGACAGGGGGGGCACACTGTGCCTGTCACAAAATCAGAGGGGAACGGGGACTGTGCAGGTACTGGTATGTCCTGACACCCTGCCTATGCATATTTTGTCCAACCCGGCAACCCGGTCGGGCACCTCGCCCCTGCACCTTCCCCTTGCGTGTGCTGTGGCGTGCAATTGCAGTTCCCTTGGGGGGGTGCGATGGGTCATTGCCCCCACCGTGTAATGACAAGGGGGGCAATGACAAAGGAGTGCGGGCTAGGGGTAGGCAGGGGAGACTTCTGCCTGGCGCCCCCCAATCGTTGCACCCTAGGCAGCTGCCTCTTCTGCCTACCCCTAGTTCCAGCCCTGCTGAGGACCATTACAACTGCTGGTTAAAAGCACAAATGTGAATAGACTGACTTCTCTGCACCAGCTGAGGAGCCTTTCCCAGTATACACCACCCGTAGCCTCGTGTTTAGTGGAGTACCCATGCATTCTATAGCTTGGATTTGCAAAAATGTCTTGTCAAATACTGTATTAAGCAGTATCCAAAGCTGCATCTATCTATATTTTTGCCCAATAGGCACAAAGTTTGCTAGTTATTATTATCCATTTTCATTAGGACCACATTTAACATACTTTACTATATTCACTGTACAATAACCATGGTGCAACAGGGTTGACAATCTATGGTTAGCGATTGCATAAGGTTCCATGTGATAATTCTGAACACAGCCAACACTGGCTCTACATCCCACAGACTTGTGCTGGACTTTAGAAGCTGATTCAGAGTGGTGGCATACAGACTGGTCAGGACAGAAGGCTCTGAGGGTTTGTGTTCATATCTTTCTGGCAGATATTCATGGGCATCTGTTGGTAAGGGCCGAGAGTGGGAAAAAGTTGTGCTGAGTAGTGATGAGCAAATTTTTTCACCAGGCATGGATTCGCAGGGAATTTCCGCATTTCGGCATTGGCAAATTGTTTAGAGAAACTTCTGTGAAAATTTGCAGCAGAAAAATTAGTCGCACAGAATTTAAAAAAAAGACGCGGGTGACAAAAAAGACACAGGTGACAAAAAAAAACTCACGACAAATGTGTTTCGCAAATTTTTTGCTGTTCCGTGAATTTTCTTGCCGTTTCTCAAATTTTATGGCGAAACGAAATGGGACAGATTCGCTCATCACTAGTGATGAGATCAGTTGCATAATTTGGGGGTGAGAGGCAAATACTGATGTACCTATGGTGAAGAGAGAAAGACAATTATCAGTCTTAATATAAGTAAAGTTGACACATTGCCTACAAGGGATTATAAGTGGCAAATGAAGGAAGTCTGAAGATGTTTTTTTAACTTTTGACCCAGACACTGTTTTGCTTGTGAACTTTTCATACTGACACCTGCAAATGCTGTGGCACTAAAGGCACATGACCACCCCAAGGAATGGAATCGTGACCATATAAAGGTATAAGCAACTCTTAGATCCTCAGATTGTACAACAGTGGGTACTTTATTATTAAACACAAGTTTCAGTGAGTGACAGAAAGCACTAAGCACTGATTAGAATTGGTGAAATTGTCAGCTATCAGAGTGAAGCTCCCCACATGGGAAGCCCATAGCGTGTGGTTTCACACAAAATCATTTCATGTCTGGAAATAGTAATAATATAAAGTGTTGAGATAAGTTATATACAATAGTCCCAGATGTTATATAAAAATAACTGTATTGAGTTTAAATTATTGTTGCCAAAAGACAAAAGCCACTTGAAACTAATGGGTATCTAGCACCTTAATCCAGTTACTACAATATGAGTGAATCCCTCTGCATTTTGTTAAACTTATACAAAGTCAATGTTTGTACTGATATTCATTAGCCATTAGGCATTAGGGGCTGCAGGGGCCCAGTAGCCAGAATTTTTCTTTGGTGGAACATCAGATGAAATATTACTATTACTACTATATTCTTTTTTTATACTATATAGATATGGGACATGTTATACAGAATTCTCAGGACCTGGGGCATTGCGGATAAGGGGTTTTCCTGTAATTTGGATTTCTATACCTTAAGTTACTAAAAAATAAATTAGACATTAAATAAACCGAATAGGATTGTTTTGCCACCAATAAGGATGCATTATATCTTAGTTGGGATCAAGTACAAGGTTTCTGTGTTCACTGCAGATAAAAACTATGGGCAAAATCCACAAAAAACTTTTTGTTGTTGTTTTTATATGCACATATACAATGAAACATACAGCCACATAGTCAATTGTGTGGTCATGTCTAGATGCCAACATAGGTTCTCTGCTTGAGTAAAATTAGTTCATTTTAGTCACATGGCCAAAGGTCAAATGGATTAGTTATGGTTAATTAAGCAGTAGGAAATCTGGAAGTAATGCACAGGTAATTTGTATTGAAAAAAATCCATATGTGTCCCAAGAGACAAAATCTGCAGTCATTTTTCATTGCTGTGTGTACCAAAGGAACAGGGAACAGTACTTAAAACCATAAAACTAAAACTTCACAATCAGCTTTTCTTGTTTTATAGGCCAAGACCATGTAAAAGAACTTGCACCATTCTAGAGGATATTGTGTTTTCTATACATCCCTAAGCTCAGTTTAGTAAAATGTATATATTCAAAATAAAATGGCCATGGCTACAATGTGGCACTAAAAAGCATGTGAAGTTGTTTTAGGCCAAGCACTTTTTCTGTAATTCTCAATTATAAACAACCCCCAAAAAATAAATTGTATCTAATCTTAAGAGTACCTGCTTCAATTATTTGCTGCCTGGTTTTACTAAAACATAAGTCTAAATGTGGGTGCCTCCTTGGCCTACCTCTTAACTGGAAGGTCCTTATATTTTGTGCCATAAAAGAACCAATTCATCTGTGTAGGGTACCAGGTAGGGATAATAAATTATATCTAGTTGGTTATCTGATACCCTAAAATATGTCTTGCTGTGAAGCCCCTTTTCTGTTGCTAGTAATGTTAATACTGCCTCTAATGCTTATCTTAAAATTGATATCTTACGTTCTCTTGTTAGAGGAGAAAGGGTCCCATTGATTTTACAAGTTAGCTGTATTTAATGCCCTTTGTGATAATGTTAGCAGATTTCCAAAGTGAAATCTAGGGACAGGAAGGTGCAACATGCCTAATTTTTGTCCATTTCCCCATTGTCAAATACCTGGTCAACATCACAGCCAGATATTTTAATCTAGATATAATTCCCTAGAAATGCTCCAAAATAATGTTATACAGATTCCTTCCTTCAGCAACAGAAAATCTGGCATGGAGGATGTGGAAGGAGGCAAGGAGGTCAGGTGACAGAAGATCACTCCTTCCTTCCTCCTGTCCTGCAATAGCAATGATTGGCTTGGGGCAGCTTTATTACCATGGGAATTGCTGGGAGCAGCTTTAGAGGTGGGGATGATTGCCGGGGTCAATTTTCCAAGAGGACAGGTAACTCGAAACAGAGTCAGTCCCCTAAAAACAGGGACTAATGTTAAACTTACTTTGTGATCCTATCTGGCAAAGGTCCCGTACTACCCTGGTACCACTTACCTAACTGAACTACTAGCCTTGAATGAAGTACAGTGCTGTTGCACATCATTGCTACTGGAATTTCCATACAACCCATACTTGCGTGGAATGATAAATTACATTTCATTGATTTGTCACATTTCCCTCTCTTCTACCAATATAAATAGTAAGAAAATAGATGTGGAATAAAAAAATGAAATGGTTGATTCTGATGGAAAAGAAATGCAGTCGTGTGTGTCCATTGCCTGTCAGTTTTGCATTGGCCGTCTGACAGGCAGACTTATGATGATAACAGAAGCAGCTCACAATGGGGGATACAAAGTGTGCAGCCTTAGCATTGCGATATAGCAATATATGGCACAGTTTTTAAGTAAAGAATATTGAAGTTAAACTGTAACTTCAGGACTTTCTGTGCAATTTAAGTTATTTATCAATCCTCAGATCTTTTTCATATTAGCCATAGCAGCTAAGAGACAGAGATTCTGGGAAATATAAACATTACATGAGTTTCTTGATTGCTTTCCCAACAATTTGTTATTCTAGGGCTTTTGTTTGCTCACGGGACATTTATACAAAAATTGCTTCCAGAGCCCAGAGAACATCATCTAAATACATTCATTTATTGGATTTAGTTAATTGAGAGTAGAAAAGTTTATTATGCATTGGCTATTTTATACAACATACTAGAATAACAATCTTCTTGATTTGGACTACAGTAGCATGTATAAATAAATATGCCTTATAAATAATGTACATCCTCTCAGAAAGCATTCAAGCTAGGATGCAGATTCTCCATGGACAAAATTACTGGGCCTCTTCTGGATGTTTAATCTCTAAATACTAAAACCTTTGACATATTTGGGGCTCTCTATCTGGAATCATTGGTAGTCAAAATGAAAGCTTGATGATTTCTGTTGGTCATTTGTTTTGATGCCGTAGTTGGCTTTTCTCCAATCAGCTTTAATATTTCCTTACTTTATAATGGCCCTTGTGGTAGGTGTCACGTGTGAAGGAATTTGCTACCAATGGTGAAAAATCTAATTTCTTTCTTTTACATATGCCAGCTCTACATATAATAAACCATGAATAATATGACTATCCATACATATTGGTGAAATAATAAGTGTTCCTTCCAGGATTAACATCACAAAGTGACTTTTACCGCTAACAATCCGAATGGGAAAAATAAATTTGATGGTAAGTAAATGGCCCCCTTAGAGTTTTAGTAAATCTGCCCCATATATGAATCAATCAGTAAATGTTGGTACTCACATATGTGATGTATTAGTTGCACGGGTGCAGTGCATAACACACCAACCACACTCAGGATTTCTGCAATCAAATGCGGTTTATTGAAAAAGAGCCTGACATTTTGGCTGCCTTTCTCAAAGTAGATCAGTAAAGTGATATACTACCTAAATACCTTGTAGTGTTGGGAAAACATCAGTGCGTACACAGAACTCTATTTCAGAGCGACTAATGCCCATGTAACGTTTAGATTTTGTTCTAAAATGATACATGGGCATGACAATAATAAGTAAATACACCATATTCTTTTAATATGCTTTTTTATACATTTTTTCATGCACAGAAAAACTAATTATTAATAATCTGTTCATTATTAAATATGATTTAAGCTAACACTGTAGTACTCTTCTGCTCTTAGCTAATTCTGCCAGCATCGGTCTATGGAGTATTCAAGTTCTGCCTGCTGCACATAACAAGTAAATTTCCTCCAATTGCTCTAATTAGGAAAATTATGCTTAAAAGTCATTATTTCCCTCCCCTATACTGATCCTACATCCCAAGAACATGTCTCCCATCATAACCAGATGTAAATAAAACTTGAAAAGCTCCATTATGTTCACTATTATTTTGTGTAAACACTTACATATGGTATGCCCATCTCCTCTGTTTTTTTTTTTCTCATTAGGCTTCCTCATTTCAATTCGATTCAAATAACCCCTTTATCATTAATTCTTAAGTAATTTAATAACTCATTTATAAAAGTCAGACATAAGAATTAATAAGAGCTTTGTATTTGTATGGTCATAGTGTAAGTAGATTTGAGTGATATTAGATTTATTTATGTTTATTTGCTAGAGTGCACGGGTGATTGCAAAAGGTTAGGGAGGGCCTATCAGTGTTAAATAGTAGCAAATGAAAGATATGGTTAATGTATATACTAAATGTACATCTTAGCAAGGGAGGATTTCACCTGAGAACTCACTGCCTACTAAACTTTATTTTCTCAGAATGTCTGCAGTGACTCCCTATATGATTTTAATGAATGGTTTCCAAGTGAAATAATTATTTAGGTGGTTATATCTGGAAAAAGACAAGTCTCCTGTGAACACTCAAACTAGCCACTAGTTTTGCCACCTACCATAACGCAAGGTATCTGTGCAAATGTTGCCTTCTTTGTTATTGGTTCTTTCATTTACTTTCAACAGACTATGGCCTAAAGTGATTAGCCTCAACCCCTGATGTTATCAATGGCACCAAAAGGCCAGGTGATTGTCTGACTTTTGGTATGACATCAAACTCCCCTAGTAGATCAAACTCACCAAGTAGATCAACCTCACCTAGTAGATCAACTGCTAACAAGCACCTCACACAGAGCTCGCTTAGGTGAATTGAGTTCTGGTATCCAAGGAGCCATCAGAAGAGTAGTTGGGCAGTCTGGGTAAATAAAAATCAGGCCAAAGGTGAGGATAACAGAGTTCAGTGGAATCACGTACGTCTGGTCAGGAGGAGTCAGTCCAAAGGGTACAAGAATGCTGGATATGAGTAAAAGACCAAAATAACCTAGCAGTTAGCTAAAGTGAATTGTAGTCCAAATAAAGGCCTATGGGCACCAATGCACAAGGGCAAGTTGGGTATCCTTTATGTCATTACTCAAGTGTAGTTGTGTCATACCATACCAACACATGTGCAGCAGAGCACTAGAACATTGGAAGCAGCACATGCACAATGTCATATCATAGTGCTGCAAATGGAACAATCGCCAACTGGAAAATACAGTAATCTGACATTTAGTTCTCTCTTTTAACATTCCTAAGGTTATTCCTATATGTGTTCAGCAAGAAGAGAAATCTGATCGTCATGTGTGCAGTGAGTTTATTCTAAAGGTTGGTAGGATTAAAAATACACAAAATCAGTAAAATCATTAAAAAATCATTAATCTATCCATGTAATGTGATCTGGCCATTGTGGGATAATTGTCACTGAACTTCACATTTAGTTGTTGCAGTATATTCAATCTTCACGCTAATAGCTGAGCATATGCCAATGGTACAGGTGCAGGTGCTCTAAGTGTGAACTTTAAGGGTACACTTTTGCGCCCTTAAAACTTGAGAATTTGCATCTGTACCATGGGCAAATGAAGCATCATAATTTCTATTATTTCTATTAATTGTTTGATAAGACTTCTCCTTAAAACATTAGGGCAACTGCCACTGAACACTAAGGGGCTGATTTACTTACCCACAAACGGGTCGAAATGAGTCCGATTGCGGTTTTTTCGTAATGATCGGTATTTTGCGATTTTTTCGTATGTTTTGCGATTTTTTCGGATTCTTTACGAATTTTTCGTTACCAATACGATTTTTGCGTAAAAACGCGAGTTTTTCGTATCCATTACGAAAGTTGCGTAAAAAGTTGCGCATTTTTCGTAGCGTTAAAACTTACGCGAAAAGTTGCGCATTTTTCGTAGCGTTAAAACTTACGCGAAACTTTGCACCTTTTAAATTTTAACGCTACGAAAAATGCGCAACTTTTTGCGTAAGTTTTAACGCTACGAAAAATGTGCAACTTTTTACGCAACTTTCGTAATGGATACGAAAAACTCGCGTTTTTACGCAAAAATCGTATTGGTAACGAAAAATTCGTAAAGAATCCGAAAAAATCGCAAAACATACGAAAAAGTCGCAAAATGTTCTTTTTCAAGTCGGAACTTTTCCAATTCGGGTCGGATTCGTGGGTTAGTAAATCAGCCCCTATGACTGAGAAAACGACTTCTCCATAAACCCACCTCTGCAAGGGCCCAGACATAAAATAACCATAAAATTACACACTGACACAGGCCACTGTGGGAACCCTGGACCTACCACCATTTTCAGTGGTAGCTGTAGCTCCAGGGTTCCCCTGTGTCAATGAATGCATTTGCTCAAAATTCGCAACAGGAGGTGGGGCCAAGTGCATTTATAGGGGACTGCAAGGGGCAACACCTTCAATGAATGGAATTGGTGATACATATAAAAAAAATACATTAAAAAATCATTTATTCTAAACCATTAGTCATTACAATGTTCTTTTTCCATAACTTTATTTCATATTTGCTTTCCAAATAACAAAAGACTATCGAAACCTTTATTATTTGTATCCAAATATAATTAGTTAAAAGTAAGAATTCCTTGTCTGCTTTTGATGAATATCACTGTTGTAGACTTCTCTTACTGATATGGCACTTGTATTACTTGTGTCCCTTGAGTTACTAGTATAAAACACTTGGGGCTTGTAGAAAATATCAGTGTTTTTTTGTTGGCAAGAAATTATAAAATTGTTACATGGTTAAAAGGGACAGTAGCCATAAATGTGTAGACAGTTTCTATTTCCTTTTCGACTACTTTCTATTTCCTTGAATCCAGTGCTGCAGCCCATTGGCTGATACTTTCTGCTCACAAGCTTTTTCTTTATAGGCTGTTTCTGACATGCTGATATAGATCTATGAAGTTTTTTTTAACAAAAACCCAACTTTCATAAATTTAAGTTATATTCAGCCATAAACTTTAGTGAAACACTCTTTATAGATCATCTTCATTATGTGAAATAATAATCAAAGGTTTTAACATCAAAAACTCTAAATTCATCTGCTGTCTCTTGCAATTCGAAAACAAATACATCACAAAACGGTAGCTATAAATGATTAATGCTATTATGAATGAAAATCTCTGTAGTCTGATTTTGACCTTCCCCAGTTTCACAGCAGATGTGACTGATATTCTAAAGTATTATATACATCTAAAGAATGCTATTGGCATAGACAACCCTCCAGGGTCCTTATTTTGAAAAAAAGAAATCCAGAGCTGAATCATAGAACTTCTCTGTACAAAATGTATATTTTTTTTACTGATCTGATACTTTCCTTACGCAAACATGGGTACGATGTCCATGGCAGTTTAGGAACAATCAGCCTTTGTAGGCTTTTACTAGTGCCTTTTACAGTACTATGTTCTATGTACCGTACATCTGAATCTAATATAGCCACCGCTACCTGCTCCACCTCATTAATATGGCTGAACTATGTATGTCAGAGTTACTATAGGATTGTAGATTTAGAAAATGATCTTGATTCATCTTGACTTTTAATTATTTTGTTTTAGCACAAAAAAACAAAAATATTCTTTGACAGTTAACATTTTTGAGAGTTGTTTTATAATGATATTTTTTTTTTTAGAATCTAAACACTGCTGAGTTTCATAGTTGAAAAGTACATATTATGAATTCCTGAGTTATTATACAAATAGAGAACTTTAGGTCAATTATGACATTCCAACTAATTTGTGGTGGCACTTGCATCCTCTCATTAGATAGGCCATTATGAGACCTACTTTATATAGACTTTCCTATAGGTAACTGACAGTCAGAATGGGCAGAATGGACAGTAAGTTAGAATGGGCTGGTGGTACACTTGCAGGCTAAAACTTCACTCCACCAATGCAGAAATACCAACAAATGATCTCCATTAGTTTTGTTATCTGTTTTTATAGCGCAACACATTCCCACAGAGACTGTGGCCCTTTCATTTTGACCTGTCTATCCAATCCATCCCAAATCAGCTCAGTGGGAGTTGAGGTCATTATTTTCACCTTTCTCTCATCTACCTTAAATAGTTCTGATAGAGCTTGGAAGTATGCTTTTCCTGTTGCATCACAAGGAACCACTCTAAGGGGGACATTTACTAATCCACAAATGCTCCGAGCGTTCTTTAGAAGGCTCCATGGATATTTTCGGTGACTTTTTTGTACCTTGCGCAACTTTTTCGTACTTTGCGACAAAATTTGTTGCACCGAGTACGAAAGTTTCGGATTCATTCAAGCTTTGTTATCGTGACGGGTTGGAGCTGCAGAGTGCCATTGAGCCCTATAAGTGACTTTCCTTGGGCCGGGTTGGAGCTGCAGAGTGCCATTGAGCCCTATGGGAGACTTTCCTTGGGCCGGGTTGGAGCTGCAGAGTGCCATTGAGCCCTATGGGAGACTTTCCTTGGGCCGGGTTGGAGCTGCAGAGTGCCATTGAGCCCTATGGGAGACTTTCCTTGGGCCAGGTTGGAGCTGCAGAGTGCTATTGAGCCCTATGGGAGACTTTCCTTGGGCCAGGTTGGAGCTGCAGAGTGCCATTGAGCCCTATGGGAGACTTTCCTTGGGCCGGGTTGGAGCTGCAGAGTGCCATTGAGCCCTATGGGAGACTTTCCTTGGGCCAGGTTGGAGCTGCAGAGTGCCATTGAGCCCTATGGGAGACTTTCCTTGGGCCAGGTTGGAGCTGCAGAGTGCCATTGAGCCCTATTGGAGACTTTCCTTGGGCCAGGTTGGAGCTGCAGAGTGCCATTGAGTGCTATGGGAGGCTTCCAAAATCGTGCACAGAAGGATCAAAGTTGGAAAGGTTTTCCCGCTGTTTACAATCATTCAGTACAAAAATTTTGGATCGCCAATACAATATTATCGTGACTAACACAATTTTTTCGTAATTTGCGATCTTCAGAAATTATTGTATCCAATCCTAATTTTTCCCATTCGGGATTCAAACTCGTTATTTCATGAATGAAGCCCTGAGTAAATAAGTATAGAATGGCTCTAAAGAAGATTGCGGTAGCTCCTTTGATTCAAAATGTAATTCTGTGCACGGCCCCAGCAACATTATAGCTTTTAAACACTAATAATTATTCTTTCACCTGGTTGGAAAAGGTACAAAAAAATATCGTGATGACTCGTTTGAAATTAAGATTCATGAGTCCACATTACATTTTTTCCATTCTGCAGGAGTCCGGTTAGCCCAAACAAACTTCTTAACTCTGTTTTGTTGCCTTTGTAGGCTTCCAAGTTACTACATAATCCTTCAGCCCTGATTTTCAATGTCTTTTCTATACTATTGAGGTGGACACTTTCTTTCTGGGGTATTGTGAGACATTATCTAATCCTACTTATTGTAAAGGAGGCAGGTCTTTGATACTCATAAAGTCTATTATAGCAGAAGAGTAGCGTAATTTAGCTAGTCCTTGGCACCCCAAGAATTCAGGAAATTACCCATAATTATACAAGCATTATAGGTCTATTTGATTCAGAATAAACATTCTGTTTATTATGTTTTATGGATATTCAAACTTTGGCTGTTATTAATCCAAAGCACAGAGAAATTCTACATTTTAGAAACTTCATCGTTTATACTTTTAGGTCAAAAGCAAATATTAGAAATATTTTTTCTTGCATCTAACCTCACCACAAAAGATAAATTGTGGAATTTCATTCACGTCATTTGAGTTTATTTTTCTAATATGCCCTGTTGCTGATTAGAGAAAGGAATAGAAACACTGTTTTTTAAGTATTAAGACTGAGTGTTTTACATTTCTTAATTTATTTTATAAACCCAACATTTATGTACTTTTTTCTCAGCAAACAAATGATGCTGCAAAAAATCAGGAGCTTTACCACATGCCATTAATGGTGATTAAAATGACTTGATTTGGCTCTTCCCTTTCTAGTGAATGGGAAGCAATTTATGGTGACCTGTATGTACTATATATGCTTAAAATTTACACGGTTGCAAAACTAAATTTTTTATATTAAACATTTATGTCACGTTTCATATGAACATTGCTAAGGTAAAAATATATTTACAAATCAGGCCATAGTAAAATACTGTTTCTTGGGGGCTTAGCAAATCCCAGCAACCAACATGATAAATTACATGACTTCATATTATTTTCTGTTCCAACTCTCTTATATTCGATTCAAGTCTGTCATTTATACCACTTCCTAGTTGCTATGATAAACAGGACCATACCTTCCAGGAAAACCTTTAAACAACTGCAGAACAAAAAGTTACATAGCCACAAAGGAACACTTATTTGTTCTAGATTACTAAAGCTGGCCATACACACGCCGATAATATCGTACGAAACCTCGTTTCGTACGATATTCGGTGCGTGTCTGCCAAGTCGGCGAGTTGACCGATATCGCAGGAAGCTGCTGATATCGACCGACTCGCCGATCGGGCCAGTTAAAAGATTTAGAAGCGCCTGATCAAAATCTGCCTTCAGCGCTGAATCGACAGAAGGAGGTAGAAATCCTATTGTTTCTACCTCCTTATCTGCACTTTCAGCCCTGAAGGTTAGTGGCTGATCTGACGATCTTTCATGCGACCAAGATCGTCAGATCGCCACGTGTGTGGCCACCTTAAAAGTGTATATAGGAATTAACTAATTTCAGATTTTTTGGTTCAGGGTTTGGCCTACTTAGAGCTCATTTTGTAGAGTTAGCAAATAATTTTTCATTTTGTTTTGGCACCTCCTATTTGAGCAGAAACTACTTGGTATCTTTGGATGTACAAAAGTGCTCATTGTAGTTCCCTTTACAGTTTATACACTTGTCCTATTATGACTCACAAATGTTGCTTTATGATTGACAGGGTTAGTAAGGCACTTAGCAGAGCAGTAGCTAAACAGCACAAAAAGTCCTTGTACATGTAGTGTTTTCTTTTGTTGTCCATCTTGTATAGTTGTATATTTGAAACAATATTTTTTTCCTATATATAGGGGTATAATGCAGCTTCTAACACTTTGCCTCCAGTTTCTGTACATTTATAGAGTACAGAATTTCACATAAGAAAAAAAAAATATCTGCATAGTCTCCTTGTTAAAAGTCTAATCAGTCTTGAAATATAACTGTTCAACCTTACATGAATTTGTTTAGGGGACGTTCTTCTAAACTAAGGTCCCAGCAAAGAAATATGAAGAATATGAATTACATTGCCTTAAGGCATATAAGAATTTGATAAATTATGCAGTCAGTCTGCCGTTGTATAGACTTCAAGATAGAATAAAAATATTTATATAAAAAGCTTTTTGGGCCATTTGTAGTGTGTTCATTTCAATTATGAGGATTGCTGTAACATTGAATTTGGACAGCATTGCCGAAATGTACATTCATATTTAAGCAAAAAGGATATGACTTTCACGTGGGACAAAATAATAGGTTACCTTGTTCATTATATTAACCAGCATTTTAAAGTTAGTTAAAATTGATTGCTGTTGCTTATGTAGTGGGCCACAAATTAGCAGTATGTGGTTATGTGTAATGCTGTTTTAATCGATGTATCTATGGGGCTATGGGGCTTGCACCAATGAATGGGGCAGCTTAAACAAAAATTAGGAGCGACCTAGATGTTATGTGTTAGATGTTACTGGAACTATAGCAAAGTATATAGTGGTAATAAGTATGTGCCTGTGTGTTAGGAACCCTGTTGTGGGACAAGGTCAACCTGACCAAATACTGGACTATAAAGGGAATTCTGTAACAAGCACTAAACCAACAGTGAATATCAGGAAAGATATATAAAAGACAAATGTGCTCAACAATCAGATGTCTTAATAGTAATCAAACACAACTTTTTAGTCTTTCTCCTGGGTCCAGTGCAAATTTTCAGCATGTGATGTGGTGGGTGGTTATTAAGGGAGGCACACCCTTGATTATACAGAAAAGTTGCTATCGGTTGGTGTTAGAGACAGACCTAAGTCACAATGGCTTAGGGGTCATCGGAAAGTATTCCAGCAATGCTGGCCTTGCAGTGTTTTAATGTTTAACTTGGGTGACAGATGAGTCCAATTATTCACACTTTGCAATATTCTTAGCACATTTTAGATGAACAGAGGATGGTAATCCATTTAATTTCCTTTTTTGTACCAAAAAATCTTCCCTGCTTTCCGGAGCTTAAATTCCACAGTGATGAATATGTAACCAGATAGGCTACATCCAAGAAGAGACAGGAATTAAAGCACCAGAAAAAAATACACTTATGTGGTGCCAAGGAAGAGGTGTAGGACTGACAAGATGTGCTGCTGTCCTTGAAATGTGCTTAACTGTACTCATCTTTGCAATATGTCTAGCTAAACCACTCATTGTCTACATTGCTTCATTGCACTTTTGCATCAGAAAGCCAAGAAGGCATCCAGCCAATGTAAGAACAGATTACCAGTGAGTGATTTTTATGAGATGGGTTGTAGAAGAAGAATGAGGTTGTGACTTGATGAGATTACCAGAGTGCATTTATGAGATGCATTATGGTAGAGAATAATAGTTCATTTAAGGAGTTTTGTTTCCGTTTCAATTTGTTGTATAGTGTATGTTAGTCATAGGCATCTATCACAAATATTTGCAAAGGGACATTAGGATTTAGTCATTCAGTATGATTGAGAATGTGCTTTCAGTGTTATTTTGTTAGCTAAAATGTAGGGTTGTCCTGGGTTTGGTGGGACATGACGTGCTCCATATTTACATTAATGTAATAACAGAGCATAAAAATTAACCTAATATGTAATAATTTCGCAACACTGTATCACTTGCCATGTTTGCTCTGGCAATAACAGTTTTTTTATCATTGTGGAATGTCGGAGTAAAAGTTCAAAAGCAATCCCTGTCTGACATTTTCTTAGCCCTAATATGAAGGAGAAAATACATTGGAGACAAAAGGGGTGAATTACAAACAGTGTGCAGGCTGCAAAGAGTGAAATACAGGCACAAGCCCACAGGTGAGGGTCTTTGTGCTCCAGAATGGACCACAGGGACCTGCACTTAACCAGTGAATACAGCACTGCCTGCATTTAGCACTGTATTCATGAGGGGTAGGCAGAAGGAGGATCATTGGCATCTCCTTCGTTCTACAAAACAATTGATTCAAACAATTGATCAAGTTAGGGAGTGCTGGCAAATATATGGTGCTTACTGCATGCCTATGGCTGGTGGTGTGTACAGGGCTCCCTTGCCACCAGCACCGGCGCTATGTTGTGTACCTAGAACTGGATTTCAATCCAGCGCAGAGTGCAGTAATATCCTAGATGAAAAATCTGGTTAAATGAGCATGGACATCGGTTTTCCCCCCTAGTGCTCTAGCATTTGTATCTGGGGCTCTTGTAAATGACCCTAAAGTCGCATTAATAGTAATTTAAACCTGCCCGGTTCACCTTTGTCATTTAACTGTACAGAATAGAAAATATGCATAGACACTATTTAAAAAAGAAGATAAAATACTTGAACAAACTCATAAATTAGTTTTGCTATTACTGTATGTTGTATGAAAATATGTATATATATATATATATATATAAATAGGTGAAATCTACAGCAGCCATTCTAGATAACATTACTTACTGCATCTGAACACCATTTGTAGAGATGAGAAAATTAAAAAGCTTGCCCAGTCTTGCAACATGTATTTAAGATTTTGCTATAGCTGAAAGCTACAACTTTATTCAAGGGCCTCAGGCCTCCCTGTAGTTGGACATGATATAAGCTGTTTATTTACATAACATCATCCGCCAGCATTTACCACCACAAAAACATGCATTAACCAGATGAAGACTTTTATGATTTCATTCATATTTGACATCATTTAAATAAACAAGTAATTTCCTATACTAATTAGAGCTGACAGGGAAAGGCTGTCCTTCTAAAGTATAATGATGGATTGTCGCCTTTTATTTTGCTTAAGTCACCTTGCTCTGAGCTAAATGAACCTGAAAATATGTTATGTGGGCTTTCAGTGTTATGAAAAATTATATGTGAAATCTCCTGGAGGGTGTACTGAAATACTGTTGCTATTTGTGCACCGGGAAAAAAAATCTACTTTCACTGTCATTTGTAGTTTGAAGTTTTGCATTCAGTCGTGGAAAGTGCCACATGCAGAAAGTAGAAACCATTTCAAATAATGATTTTGAAAAATATCATCTGTGCTTTTTTTATCCTACTGGTTGTACTGAAACAAATATCGTATTAAAATGTGGCACAGCAACATTGATGAATTAGTATTCTCTTACACAATGTTACATGTTTCAAGTTGAAATCTGCTCCGTGTGTCTGTACCTGGCCTGAAGCAGTGGCTCCTGGTGCAGATACATAAAACAGCAAATATAAGCAGAGTGGCTGATTCTCAACCTGTGCAAAAGCCAAATGTGGCATTAGCCAAATGGCAAAGTAGAAACCCCAGATATATATGCACACTTTAACATTCAACAGTCAACTATTTAGATAAGTGTATTTGTAAGTCAAAAACACTCTTACATATACATGACAGAGACCTGCCCCCATATGTAACAAAAGGCACAAGTTTTACCAAGGAGCAGTAACCTATAGAAACCAATACAATGCTTCCTTTTAAACAGGTGACCAGGTGGTGACTAAGGTCTCTCTTTTCTGGTCTTCCCTCTCTCTGGTTTGAGACCATTTGGTGGCCCTCTGTTATTTGGCATTTTGTCTGGGTCTGGTATATGTGCTATTCTTACACCTTACCCTTGCATACACTTTATCAGCTATAATAGGCCAGCAAAGAAAAGCACTCATGCTGTCTCTCCCTGATATTTAATTAATTTCCAATCACTTACTTGTGCTTTGCTTATATGATCTCATCATTTTTTCTTTCAATACAAGGAGAGTAAGAGGGAGTAAACATTATCTCATTCTAACCTTTATGATTGATTATTCTACTTGAGAGGTGGATGAAGAAAACAAACCACAATTCTTTTGCACTCTTTCATTTTAAAAGCAAACAAAAATGGGTGTTGGACTTGGAGAGCAGACACACAATTTAAGAGCTTTCCTCCCCGGGGTACCAGGATACCAAATATTCACCTGAAAACATGATGAGCTTTTTCACCCAAAGAGTGAATGCAGATGCAGCATTTACACTGGAGAGGTATTGGAGAGTGGAGAGAAGAAGCCTATAAGTCACTGTCGGTGATACCACCAGCAAGTCTTCATTGTCATCATTCCCACATCAGCCAGAGCAAAAAAATACAACACCTTAATAAAAAATATGAGCCTTTAGAGATAACCGCACTACAATAACCACGAAAACAGATGAAATAAAGGCGGACCAATCCATAATGAAGCATGAGCCTCAGAAACTCAGGAAACATGACTTATTAGAACAAAGAACCCATAAACTGGAAGATTTTTGAAATCCACTCTAAGCCAGAACAAGTGAGCTCCAACTGGCAGAAGTGGTTTGCAATCTAATGCTGATGACTCAAGGAAAACTATACCCCCAAATAATGTAGGTCTCTATAAAAATATATTGCATAAACAAGCTCATATGTAAAACCCTGCTTCATCTAAATAAGCCATTTTCATAAAAATATCTCTTTTTAGTAGTATGTGCTGTTGGGTAATTTCTAAATTAACACCACGAATAGAGACAGCATACTTACTCAGGCAAGGAAAACGAACTAACTAAAATACAAGACCGCTAATATAGCTATACACCCTGATTTCTCAACTGAAGTCTAAAAACTCAGGGATCAAGTCTACTGTAGCAAATAAATGCTTGGCAGCTAAACATGAACATATTATTCCTTCCTTAACTAAAGGTCATGGCAGATGGATCAATTCGGCTTTTTTTAATTCACTACTGGAAGTTTACTGCTGGCTGGATAACAAACCAAGAAAAAGCTAAATGTGACTTTTAGTTCTGATAAACTCAATAGTTTAGTTTAGATTAATAGGAGATTGCAGTAAAAAGAAGAGCAACTTTTTTTTTTACCCCAAATATAAAGAACTAGAGTCAGGTTCAGAAGTAAAAATTCAGGACAGTGCAACTGGTTTACAACACAAAGCTTGTATACTGACATGTACTTTAACTGGTAGCAAAATATATGGGGAATTGCTCTGAAGAGCAAAATGCAAAAAAAGCCAGAAGGACTTTTATTATTAAATTGGAAACTTGTATAGGCCGCTGGTGCTCCTCATAAAGTATAGTCAGGTAACTGTCATTGATGATATTCCCCCCTCCACATCAAACAGACCTATGCAGTGCATTGCGACGTCGTGCGTCACTGCGCTGGTGAATTGGTGCCAAAAGACAGACTATTTAAAGAGGTTTGCGTGTTTGATCAGTGCCTGGTTATCGTGGTTATCCTGAGCCTAGATGTGTTATTGTGGTGTTCCCTGTTGCTGACTTCTGCCTGTTTACCCTGAATCCTTGCTGCTCATCCCAGCCTCTGCCTGACTCCAAATCTGAACCTACGCTGCCCGCCCTTGACCCAGAACTATTTGACTACACTCTTGTCTTCTCCTTTGGTACTTCGCTTGGTTTGCCGCACAGGCTTCTCTCCACTCTTGCTTCCTCCTGTTCTAACCTTGGGAGGTTTGGGTTGTGTGAGCCATTTGTGTGACACTGTCTTCGTGCTGCCTCGGTCTTCGCTGGAGTGTCCCGGTAAGCCTGACAGTATGACAGCTTGTAACATGCAATTAATTCTAAAGTCATATAAAAAAAAATATAAATTAGCTACTTTACTAAAAATTGTTCTGTGCAATGTTGGAAGACAGTAGTCCACAGTATCAAGATTGATTTCCTTTGTCGGAAATAGCTCACACTAGAGCAACAATCAATGAAATGTTGCAAGCACTATATTATAGTTATAAACCTGCATGAAATAGAATAGAAATGTGTCTTTCGGCCATAGATGATGTGTAGAAAAAAGGGATGTGTGGGCTGTAATAGTAAAAACATAATTGTTTGTATATCCTGGCCCAAACATATAATTATAGGCCATATCTCAATCAAGATAAAACATAAATAGATTATGTTAGATAACGGTTTATTGAAACAGTTCCCCATATGGAATTTGATGGCTGCACAAGGAGTCCATCTTACTTTTTTTTTACATACATTTTTCAAAGGCTCTTTATGAGCTTCACATTCCACCGAATGGATTTTTATCGCTAGACAGCTGTTGTGAATTGTGTCATAACATGTTGGAACCTTTGAATCTCAGCACATGCCTTGCGTGAGTTTTAGCACTCATTTTGAAATGGCTTCATATGGTATCCTATAAGAAATGACGGATAAAAATACTAAGAATTGTATTTTCTATTTTTTCTTCAAGTGCAGTTCAATCTTATCACTTTAGATGGTGTGGATAGATTTTAGAGTAGCTGAATTATTTCTTAAAAAAAAACCTGCAGATTTGCTAAATTAATGTTCATTTTCAGCACTGATAATATATTATTTTAGCAACAACTGAGTGCCCTTTCCAAGTGATGAAATGCCGGTGTTGGCAGGCCAGTTTGTAAGGAGAATTTTGGGCAGTAGCTTAAGAAGTTTAATAGGCAAGAGATACTATGGAAACTCTAATTGCATTTGGCAGCTTTATCAACAGTCAGAAATGAACCCAAGGATATTGGCACTCCAACGCGTACATTCTTCCAAGACTTTATAATAAAATTTCTGTTGTGGAGAAATCCGTAGGGGTATATCATTTCCACTTTTCCACATGATGTGATCTTTCAACCCTCTAAATCCTTTTCTGCAGAGAGTCACTGTCTTATTACCCTACAATTTGTCTCTTCAATTGTGTTTTACCAAATCAGACTGCATATACTTCTCTTTAAGAACTTGCCACTTGCTTTTATCATTTATATGTTGCATTACAAACCTCCAAATATTTATATTTTTCATTCATTTTCTTCTGTTTTACATCTTTTTTTACAGACCACCTTGTCAGGAAAGGTGTAACATGCTTGGTTGAGGAGTCAGTGGAGGCAACAGCCACTGAGGGTGGTTACAGGGCAGAACATTGTGGCAGAAGTGGCTTAAGATGTAAAGAGTCATTTATGAACACAAGTACAGTGAGCAAAGTGCAATTTTGGACACAATTCACCATATTTTTTATCTAGAAAAATATTTTTTTTCACATTTCCAGTTTTGCATCTGACAAAAATTGCATGTTATAGAAGTCACAGATAGCAGCAGGGCTTGGAGGAGGAGCGGCATGACCCAGGTTCAATCCCACTTAGTGGCCATAGGCTAGTTTTATTTTGGGACAGATGCAGAGGTGGGTAAGAAAGGGGTAGTACTTAGGTTACCTGCTATTTTAGGTTGGTTAGCCCGAAACAAGATCCCCATCCTAAAAAAGGAATCAAAATGTTCTGAAAGCTTGCTATGGTTATCTTAGTTAGCAATACAGGTATCACCTTTATACCACTTTTGTTTGATTTTTTTTATTTCAAAAGGGTTACCCTGTAACATTTTAACTGGCTAGAACCATACATCGCCTTTTCCTGCATCCTCCCTCCCTAATAAATGGGTGGTATTATTGTTTTCCTTTGTTGTTTTGCTAGTTGTCATATGTGTGGCCTTTGAGGGCTGGGTACACTAGGGGGCACATTTACTTACTCATGAACGGGCCGAATGCGCACGATTGCTTTTTTTCGTAATGATCGGTATTTGGCGATTTTTCGGAAAATTGTCACGACTTTTTCGTTGCCATTCCGAATGTTGCGCAAAATCTGGCGATTTTTTCGTAGCATTACTACTTGCGCGAAAAGTCGCGACTTTTTCGTAGCCTTCGCGCCGAGTACGAAAGATTCAGATTCATTCAAGCTTCAGTATGGTGACTTTTCTTGGGCCAGGTTGGAGCTGCAGGGTGCCATTGAGTCCTATGGGAGACTTTCCTTGGGCCGGGTTGGAGCTGCAGAGTGCCATTGAGCCCTATGGGAGACTTTCCTTGGGCCAGGTTGGAGCTGCAGAGTGCCATTGAGTCCTATGGGAGACTTTCCTTGGGCCGGGTTGGAGCTGCAGAGTGCCATTGAGTCCTATGGGAGACTTTCCTTGGGCCAGGTTGGAGCTGCAGAGTGCCATTGAGCCCTATGGGAGGCTTCCAAAATCATGCTAAGTCTGAAAGTTTCGCCTGCCGCTTACGAGCGCTCAAAACGAAAAAGTCGCGACAAGATACGAGCGCATCGTAATGGCTACGAAAAAATCGTATTGGTAATGAAAAAGTCGCGACAATTTCTGAAAAGTCGTAAAGGCACCAAAAAAATTGCAAAAAATACGAAAAAGTCGCAAAATGTTAGTTTTCCAATCGGAATTTTTCCAATTCGTATTCGGATTCGTGGGTTAGTAAATGTGCCCCTAGGTATTAGTTAGTCTGAAATGGGACTAGGTTCAGCCCACATGGTCATCTTAATCAGGACAAGCCATGGAGCTCTGATTGGAGCGCAGAAGCACATGACTGCCGGGGCCTATTCGGATAGCAGCATGTTCCCACAGCAGCTTCCTGTTTCACGTAACTCTTTCAGGATTCAGGATTTACCACACACTCCTCCACAGTAGATCCAGTTATAAAACCATCTTTATTTCATTTCAATGCAATAAAAGCTTGTCAGCAAAGTGCAGTGAAAAATCATTTTCACTACGGATGCATTTTGTACAAAACACGTCAGTAGTGAATATTCTTTTGCGCTGCACCTTTGCTAACAAGCTTTTATTGCACTGAAATAAAATAAAGATGGTTTTAAAAATGGATCTACTGTGGAGGAGTGTGTGGTATATCCTGAGTTCTGAAAGAGTTAAGTATATCCAAAAGATATCCTAGTATGTGAAAGAATTTTAGTGTGGTGGTTGAACCCCTAAGGTGGAGGTGACCATTGCTGGAAAGACATAAAATCTTACAAAATAATGGTTGGACAAGGGATTGTTTGCCAATTCAGATCAGTGGGGTGTAATTCTGAGCTGGGGAGTAGCGGTTAGGGAATATTGTTTCAGCTAGAGTGAGCAAGTGTTGGGTGATGCATGGATCATGTGTCAAAACACATTTAATTCTGATTGCATTTTGAGGCTAATTGGATGCATTTGCACTGAAAGTCTGGATGCCATCATTTGTCCTTCTTTATGTGCAGTTTTGCTGTGTATATTAATTCTGCCCACTGTGAAATATGAAGCTCCAGGATTCTCTTCAGTTAATACAGCACTTGTGCACCATGTAGAACAGGAAGAGGGAGCAAGGCACCGGCACAAAGCACAAAGTACTGACTTTGGATTCAAGTAGATATAGACACCAAATAAATAGTTTCAATTTGTGCAACAAATTTATCCAATTTTCCAAAATTTTGCGGTGTGGTCATAAATGTGCCCTGTAGCCCAAAGCAGCAAATCCTAATTACTAGACAGAGGCAAGCAGGTGAGGGTCAGGTCAGGCAGTGCAGGTTCAAATCCAGGCTGAAGGTCAAACACAGATAAAGAAGTCTCAGTAAAGCTAGGCATAAACAAACCACTAGTATCGTATGAAATTAGGTTTCGTGCGATATTCGGTCCATGTATGGTGCATCAATGGAAAGACAGATATTGCAAATGCCTTGGATATCGGTCATCTCGTCGATCAAGACAAAAGCTGCATTTATTACTGAATCATCAGATAGGGGTAGAAGTCCTACTGTTTCTACCTCCATATCTGACGATTCAGCCCTGAACATCAATGGAGGGTAGGAATGATCTTTCCTGCAACCATTGTAATGTGTATGGTCAGCATTATGCTTTGCAAAAACAACTGATTAAATCACATAGCAAATCTGCAGTGGGTCAAAGCAAACGCAATTCCGTGCTGATTCCAAATTGCCCAGGGTCAATATGTACATGCACTGGTATCAATACATACTCATGAAGGGTTACATTCTGGCCATGATCTGCACAGGTAAACCTCAGAGATGGAGGGATACATGTGTGAACCCAGATGCACAACCTGGCCAGGAATCACTCAGGCACGACAGATAGCAAGAAATTCCTGTTTTACTCTATTTTAATTTGTTTAAGGATGTTCACTTTATTTATAGGGCTATTTTTTATCATTAGACTTTATTTAGAATTAGCTGGTCAATAGGCAATAGTCTTACAGAGTTTAAATCACTGAAATTCACACAAAGCATTAATGCGTGCCTTTCTGTAATTTAATGTTTGAAATTCCCATTTGCATTTACATCTCGCTGGGCAATGAGGGCCATCTATATTCCTTTCAGATGTGAATAATTTCATACATACTTGATTCCACTGATTTCACATGCAATGTGCACATGGTAGTTATCTTTGAAAATTACAGTTGAGCTAAATATATAGTCTACATTGAATGCCACATTTATTGACCAGTTTGTAAAGCTCAAGCCAAAGATTTGCCAATGTTTAAAGAGAAAACACAGTAAAATGTATGTCTTATTGGGACAAATCGTAACCAATATATGAAATAGCTTTAACAAAAAGAAAGAGGCAAGAGAAGGCAGTACTTCCCCAGTTCAGTAATCCACAGCAAAAATTAGATGTTTGCTTTCATTATAAAATCTGTACTATAGCAGTATAAGCTAATTACTAAAGCTGGCCACACACGAGCCAAGTTTCTGGATTTCATCTTGCATGACTAGCTGTCAGATATAAGTGCCACTTGGGCTTGCATGCGAATGGTCACATTACACTTACTCATCGACTGCACTTTTTCGCTTTCTCAGCTGGTCTTGCTCATAAGGCATTTCCATTTAGATCCCTATAGACGGATAATGATTGGAAACAAGTAACAATTGACTGCATTGTAGGTATGTATGGCAAACAAAACCAGCAATAAAAATACAAACACAAAAGGGCTCATTTACATCTGCAAGTGGAGTGGGAAACTTGTGCTTTTCCCCACAATCAGTTGCACATTAAAGAAAAAGGAAAGTTAAAATCACTGCAGTGCAATTTTCTGCTAGCAGAAGCACTGGCCTAGGGTATCAGGTAAGTGAATAGAATCACTGGATGCCTAACATTGTGGCAGCCCCCAGTAAAGCGACCTTTTCTTCTGCTTTACACCACTTTCATTAAACTTAAATGCACTCTTTGCAGTTCTGCCTTCTGTTTTGAATTGGGCACTGCTGTGGCTATTAACGCATAGAAATCCTAAAGCTACCGCCACCTCCTGACCAGACGGTAGTCCTAGGGGCACATTTACTAAGACACGATTTCGAATCCGAATTGGAAAAATTCCGATTTGAAAACGAATATTTTGCGACTTTTTCGTATTTTTTGCGATTTTTTTCGGCGTCTTTACGATTTTTGCGTAAAAACGCGAGTTTTTCTGCGTCTTTACGGTTTTTGCGTAAAAACGTGAGTTTTTCGGCGTCTTTACGAAAGTTGCGCAAAGTCGCGATTTTTTTGTAGCGTTAACACTTGCGTGCAAAGTCGCGCCTTTTTCGTAGCCTTAAAACTTAAAAGGCGCTACGTTTCGCGCAAGTTTTAACGCTACGAAAAAATCTCGACTTTGCGCAACTATCGTAATGGCTACGAAAAACTCGCGTTTTTACGCAAAAATCGTAAAGACGCCGAAAAACTCGCGTTTTTACGCAAAAATCGTAAAGACGCCGAAAAACTCGCGTTTTTACGCAAAAATCGTACAGACGCCGGAAAAATCGCAAAATTAACGATCATTACGAAAAAAATGCAATGGGACGAATTCGGCCCGTTCGTGGGTTAGTAAATGTGCCCCCTAGTGTTCCATCAGTGCTCTGCAGCAAAAGGTGCAGCGAAGTTGCACCTAAAGCATTGGATGCAAATGTCACTCATGCATTGAACACCAGAAATGACACCAGTTGGACTTCAATACAATTGCGTTCAACTGCATTAACTTTGCCAAACTTTGGAAATACACGAAGATTGTCTTCAAACTTGCATTTTGCTCACTCTGTCTGCAGACATAAATGAGCCCTAAAGGGTAAGATAGTCATGGAGAGGGGTAACTCTTTTTGGAAATAAAAAGGCTGTTGCCTTTTAGTGTCTTTCCTCTAGATATGTGTTAAACATAACCTTTTTTCTTTTGTTTTGCTGTGGTCTATTCAGTATATAAACCATATATAGGATATATGCATGATATATGTACTGCCAACTGAACCATTCTCTGGTCCTTTACTTATCATTGGACTTAAAGCAGTTCTGGTACACCATTGTGCAGTTTGCAGATATCTTGTGCATCAACCCATAGGGACCCCTCTTAAGTACATTTTCCTTAAAAAAATTATTATGACTAGTGAAACTGGTAGTTTGATATTTAGCAGCAAATTTGTCAAAATGAGTTTGTGTTTTTTTATTGATTAGAGAAAAAATGCAGGGAAAGGATAGATTGCAGCCCACAAAAATCTAATGTGGTAATTTAATAAAATTCATAACTAGAATAAATATGCACATGGCAAATATGTTTTTCCTTGTGTATACTAGTGTTTATTTGTGCAACCCCCACAGAGGTATTCAGAAAACTCATTTACAGTATTTCCAGAACAAACACTTAACATTGTTTCTATACAATGGGCAGTTGTAACTGTACCAGCATTTCTAACTGGGAATTTATTTTGTGTGTGTGCGTCAAAACACAGCATCTTCCAACAGGCCTTACAAATGTTCAAGTTACAAAGCCTACCTAAAGAAGCCAGGATGTCGATTGTATCACATAGAAGTAAATGAGGACACCTCCTAGCAGAGGTCTATCCTAAAGCATGCCCAATTCCCTGACAATTGCGCTTATTTTTAAATGAAAGGCAAGAAAAGCTAAGTGACGCTAAGAGCAACTACACAGAAGTGAATAGAGTGCCTTTTCATGCAGGTACCTTTAATAAAGGGGGTTATTTGCACAACTGACTGCCACTGCGTGACTGCAAGTGTGGTAGCAGCTGAAAATGAGCCCTATAGTCTCCTGTGAGCAATGATATCTTGCAAAATCATTCTGATATAATAGCATACACTATATATACTCACGGGAGCTCTACCCCAGAACATTTTGCTTATAACACCCGATATTTAAGAATACACAATGAATAACAAAGAGCAAAAGATAATGCTTTAAATGTATTTTTACTTAAAAACAGAATACAAAACATGATAATACAACAGTATAATTCTAATAGAATTTATTTCCATGTACTCTGAATCTATATGACTGCTACTCTTAAGTCACTGCTTGGGGAAAAAGTCAGCATGCCTACAGTTCTCAGATCAAGCCCATACCATTGCCTTTACAATCAGCCTCTGCTACGCTTCATTTAATTCAATTACAATGCACTTAATCTTTCCTTTTATTCTTGTTTTAGTATTTTCACATTGGAATCATTTCATGACATTACTTTATTTCTTGCTTTGTAATGTGTTTAAAAATGTTACAGTTGATGTAGCCCAAATATATATATATATATATAAATTGCTGATTTGTTTATTACAGCTGTGTAGTAAAATAGATTGTAACTGCGTTACTGCATTATTTATTGAAAGCAAAATAAACACTACTTACTTTCATCTTACTTTAAATAGACAGTGTGATCTAAAGGTATACATTATAGGGTTCCAAATGCATCTTACTACTAATGACCAACATAAGTGCTAAACTGTATCAGTCACCCATAGTGCCCTTTTAGACATCTGCTTAATTTTTTTAACTGGCAGCTGACTGATAAAAACTCCTTTCTGATAGGTTACTCTGGATAATTTCATTGGTGCAGTTAGTTAGTAATTAACCGCCTTCATCTATCCAAAAGGTTCTGAAGAGGTCTCCATTTCTATTGCAGAAGGTTAGAGCAGATCCCAGAAAAGCATACAGGGCATAGATATACTGTAAGTGTGTCTAAAAAAAGTTATACAGATAATTGCAATTTATCAATAACTTGCCTTTTTATCTTCCCATGTTGCATGTTGGCAGTATATTAAAACAAAGCATCTATGGTGCCATCACAATGGCAATTTTATGTTGGTGCCATCACAATGGCAATTTTATGTTGGTGCCATAAAGTTTATATTTGCCGCCACTTAGAAGGATAAAGGAGAACAAAAGAATAGCAAGATGGTAGGGTAGGACTGGCTCACAGTAGACAGTATATAAAGAATATATAATATACAGTACAAGGTTACTCAGTTATTGCATTTTGCATCAGAGTTGTACATTCAACCGTATAATCTCAGCTATATTTTCTGCTTTATGATTTCTATTATATCCTAAAGGAGAACTAAAGCTTAACTAAAGAAGTAGGGCATTGTTGTACATTATGTTTTGGGCTCAGCATCAAGCCAAGCTGTTTGGGCACCCTAGGCAACCAGGCCGGCCTCCTCGCCACCCCATGCCCACGTGTGTGCATACATGAGCAAATGAGGTGGGGAAGTAATGGGTAATGGACATGTGGGCAGTGGGACAACAATTGGCTGGCTAGGGGTAGGCGAAAGAAGTAGAAAGAAGAAGGTGAAAGAAGAAGAGGTATGTGCCAAGCTTTTATCATTTCATATTTAAGCTTTAGTTCTCTTTAATACCACTGTCTGACCCTGAAAAATCATACGTACATATAATGCTACATATATATATATGAAATGTATATATGAAATATGTAAGACTTTATAAAGATTTTTTTAGATAGTATACTCATACTGTGTTACCTAGAATAAATAAAAATTTTGCCTGCCCAACGTCTGATCAGGTAAAGTTAGAAAAATATATATTATTTTTTCATAAAAGGTATTTCAAAAAGAGGATACAGCATCTTTGTAGTTTTCCTGTACTCCATGTAATTGAGCTTACATTTGATCATTTTCGAACAGATGGTTTACGTTTTCGACAGCCTGAAGGCCTATTGGTGACTAGGCCTGGTTGTTTTTTTATTTTAATCACAGAATTAGGAATAAGTAGATCAGCTCTTCAAATCAAATTTACATTCCAGCCACGCAGACATTTCTTGGGATAATACAAGCAAATGCTGATTATATAAAGATGTTCATTCGCTGCCTCTGGATATCTTTTAAGATCATTTCTATGAATATTAGCAATCTCCTACAGTTATGTTTCCATTGAAAATGGGAAATCAGATGTCACAGAGGCATTATTGTAATGGAATTCAATTAAACTCCTATTTGTTGTATTGTTTCTGTTTGTTTTCTAATATCCTAGGGAAACCATTTATCTTTCCAACAGAGACTTAAATATATCATGCATTTTTAGGATTTTCAATCAAAAGTGGTAAATGGTAACAAAGCTTATATTTATTTTCCACGTAGGAAATAGTTATAGTTTCCCACACTATACTCTCTGGTTCTGCATTTCCCCTGCATGTTTCTGGCAGTTGACATATCACTGCTGGTGGGTGCTGCCATGTTGGTTTTGTCAGTTAACCATCTAAACTTCATCAGTAAGCTGCAGAACATACCACAGCATCCTGGGAGAGTTCAGAAGGTGGCTTGAGGGGGGTAAAGTTCATTACAGAATTACAGGGAGGCAAAATAAAGCAAGATCCCTTAATGTTCCCTTTGCTAATTTAGTCACAAAAGTTCTTTGTATATTTGCTTACTCTATCTTCTGGCAATCAGTAATCTGCAGTAAAGAATGTGTGATTCTTTTCAGCTACAAGATATGGCAAGTATGACAATTACTGTATATACAATGCAAGATGATTTACTAAAATAGTACATATGATTATGGTAAGACAGTGATCAGCATGGAGATGCATACACTCTCACCATGCAACAGAGCGGAAAAATGTGTACTAGCATGTCAATTTGTGTAAATCCATTAGCCTCTTCAGTCAAACAGCTTAAAGTATGGATGTTCTCAAAGAAGCTATATGGTTAGGATATTTGCAATTTGTAAGCATTTAATGAACCCTCTTGAGAAATGTCTGTGCTAATTAGATGGAAGGAATGTTCCATCTAAATTATTTCCTACGGGGCTCATGCAATTGACTCCATCATTTCCCCACAGTATATCCAAAGGGAGAAGAGTTAAGTAAGGAGTGTTCCCATGGATCACTTGTACTAAGGGTTGACTGCTTCTTGCAGACCACTTACCAAACCCTGTGCAGAGCTGTTCTGGAGCATAATATATAGGCAAGAAGGAACTAGACAACATGTCATTACACATAATTCATTCAAGTTTTATTCCCCTTTTTTCAGATCAAAAATGTAAACAATTGTTATTGTATTCTCTAGTAATATTCATGTAGTTGCTCTTCAGATGTTGTATAGTTACAACTCTATTGAAGTTGGGAAAACAAGACATGAGTTCTTCAATTTCAGCCATTCACAAACCCCTTTGGCTCTGCTAATCCATAGGAATGCAAAAAGAAAATGAAACATGAATAATTGGAGCTCAGACTAGTATAGCTTCGAGAGGGAAGATTTGCAAAAGCTCATTGCTAACTAGCAGTGGGCAGTAATGGAAATTCTCTTGAGATCAACCTCCAACCCCTAAAAAGATATTACGAATTAAGGAAGTCTACTACCACATAAAGCTTGATGCTCTCACAGAGATAAATATTATGCATTTTTGAAAGTGAAAGCTGGTGGAAAGCAATTTTTTTTAATCAGAAATGCTCCGTATTTTCTACTAAGCAATAGCCATCCTTAATACTTGGCAGAAATTATCAAGCATAAGTAAGATCAGCCCCCTAAATGTATGTAATTTGTTATATCACTTGTTACTTTGGGCTAAGATTAAAATGGTGGCACTGATAAAGAGGACAAATTGACCAGATAAAAGTAAATACATTTTGGTGGCATGAACATTGGTATAAATATCAATTATGGTCCCTAATATAATACAGGTGAATACTAATATTTCCTTCTGTTAAGGGCACATGGGTATGTAACAAAATCACCCAACTTTTAACATTAAAAGATCTTACAAGGGAAAAAGGCAAATGGCAAATGTTCCAGCCATGTAAATATCTGCTGATTGATGTTACTAAACCCTTTATTTTGGCATTCGCAAGAAACTCAAGCCCCATTATAGGATTTGATGTCACATTCAATTGGCTATATATCAGTGTTTACAGATCATTACAGTTTAATCTGTTCTGGGTAATTCTGGACTGAATCACTTACACTAAAATAGCTGTAATTTCTTCATTTCATCAAAGAAGGGCAATTTATCTCCTGTACCATATCCTTCCCCTGTAAACTTGCCTTAGGAAAAACACTGTGTGCCGTCCAAATGATGCCTTTATGTAAAGCAGCGTTTCCTCTGATTAGATAAGAAGTTTTACTGTGTCTCCGGCCTGCGCAATTTCGCTGGAGGGGCCAAATCTTCTCTGTGATCAGAAAAGGAAACTGCGAAAAACCGAGGCAAGTGGAAAATATTACACAAAATGCAGATCATTTTCTGAACTCTTTTATTTGGAAATCTTATATAACATTGATTTTATACTTTTGTAAGATGCGGGGAATGTTCAAAGAAGAGTATAACATTGTATGGAAAAGGTTTAAATGTTTTGTACAGGCACTGCAATTGAACCCCACTATATAAATGTTTTCAATAGAATGTGCTCTTATGAGATATTCTAAATTAGCAGGGCTACGTTTGATTTTCTTGTGATACTGACACTTAAAGGCTTATTTGTCAATTTTTGAATGTGTGAGTTTTAGAGTTTTTTTTTCAATTCAAATAAACTTGACATTTAACTAAACTCAAATGTTTGCTTATTTATTTAAAAATGTGAATATATAAAGCTCTATTGAATTAAGCCCTGATAAAAAGCTCAAATCCGAATTTGTATTCTACTCATAATTTTCAATGGGTCTAAAAAAATAGAAAATCTCAAAAAACTTGAATTGAAAAGCCACATAAGTTGGACAACTCCCATTGGACAACTTGGACAACTCCCATTGACTTTTACATGAACAAACATTGCAAAATCACCCCTCCCTAAAATTTGACCGTTTCTTTTTGTACAGGTATAGGACCCGTTATCCAGAATGCTCGGGACCAAGGGTATTCCGGATAAGGGGTCTTTCCGTAATTTGGATCTTCATACCTTAAGTCTACTAAGAAATCAATAAAACTTTAAATAAACCCAATAGGATTATTTTGCATCCAGTAAGGATTAATTATATCTTAGTTGTGATCAAATACAAAGCACTGTTTTATTATTACAGAGAAAAAGGAAATCAATTTTAAAAATCTGAATTATTTGATTAAAATGGAGTCTATGGGAGACAGGCTTTCCGTAATTCGGAGCTTTCTGGATATCGGGTTTCCGGATAAGGGATCCCATACCTGTATTTGTAATTGTCCCATACCGTCCCATTTAAACAAACAATTCTCAATTTTTCTGATTTGGCAAGGCACACTAAGCATAATTTGGGGGGAAACTGCTTGTGTATGCAGTTTTCGGTTAGTTAGCAGTTATCACATCTTTATGTATTCTTATATATTTTATAATTCCATTATCAGGCTGGTGCCTTACTAGCAGGGGCATGTGACAATACTACCTTCTTTGGTGTATCTAGAGGAGAGACCCCCAACCTTTTTAACCCGTAATCCATATTCAAATGTCGTGGGGGGCAACAGATGCATAAAAAGTTTCTGGGGGAAGCCAAATATGGGCTGTGAATGGCTATTTGGCAGCCTACATGAGGCTTTGTGTGTGAGTACACCTGGTTTTAATACAACCAAAACGTGCCCCCAAGCCAAGAATTCAAAAATAAAAACCTGCCTTGAGGCCACTGGGAGCAACATCCAAGGAACGGGGGAGCAACATGTCACCCACTGGTTGGGGATCACTGATCTAGAGCAAGGTCACCATGTGAACTTTTAACTTTGTGATCTTTCTTACTGTACTGCACAAACACCCAGATTGGATCTGTGCAAAGGACACCTGAAATTAGTGAAAAAAGATGGGGATTGAGTTCTGCACCACTAAACAGGTTGCAAACATATTACAACAATTTTTATCAATGTGTTTTACAAACTTACATGTAAAACAATGAAATGTAAGATTTTATACATACCTTGTACCCCGGGCTGGTGCCCCTGTTAGGAAAAAAACACACCGGCCCGGGGTACCTGCAGTGAGCGCTTCCTTCTGTCATCAGAATCCCTCGGCCGGCGCATGCGCAGTAGAGTGAAAAGCCGACTTTTTTGTTAAAGTTTGGCTTTTCACTCTACTGCGTATTTGCAAGCGTGTGAAGAAGGAAGAGGAAACCACGCTCGCAGCTACCCTGAACGGAATGAAGCACAGCCCAAATCGTGCCCTATCCTTAAGGACATGGCTGGGCTGCATCTCATGATGTTGCTCTCTGCATCAAGAGCCAAATTTTTAATCCAGTGCTCCATGCAAAAAGCAACAACCCAAAGGGCATGCTCTTGCGCCCCCTGGCTTGTAAATGAGTTAATTACGTATCTGTGAGGTTTGGATTATAGTTTACAATTTAAGTTGAAGCTACTTACCTGTGCTTTTTGCCTAGGTCCTTCTCTTGCTGTGTCTTCCATCCCAGTTCAGTGTTTGACCAGGTTTAAGGCCAACAAACCCATTCCTGCCTGATCTGAACCTGACAGCTTGCATGGAGGAATCCATTTCCTGACACTCATGTGGCAATAGTCATGCCTGTGGCTGAATTAACAATGAAGTTAAACTAATAAAGAAATAGATATTCACAATCTGAAGTCTTGTATCACACTGTGCATTTTCTCTGCATAAAAACATCAGTGGAGAAAAGGCTGATCTGTCCCACACCTGCTCCATATTGAAGTGACAGGAATTAATGAGATCTCTCACTGGGCAGATTTGGGCCAGAAAATGCTTGTGTTTGCATCTTCTGCCATAAATTTGCACACTCCCATGCAGATCTCATCCATTCACTACACAAATGTAAAGTGTGAGATGGACTAGCCCTTTTTCCTCTGGAGTAAAACGACAGTATGACATAAGCTTTAAGCTTTTCACTTCAGGTCATTTGGATGTCACATCAGTTGGAATCATTATACCAACAATTGTCACTATTCTTGAGAAAGGCTTACGGACCATAAATTATTAGTCAAATTTTGTCACTGGAGTATGTGGACTTATATCTACTCCAACCAAGGATCATGAACACTTTACTCTTCTTTTTGGAACCACAGAGCTGTTCATGCTAAAATATGTAAAATAAACATCCATCCAAGCTAATACTGACAGGCCTGGATCCAACCATTTGGCTTCTCTAGGGTGTAACCTGTGAACTTTTTACAAATCAAATTTTGACGGAGAAATATTAAAAGTCTTTCTTGGCTCTCTAAAAAGAAAGTGGATGGGGAATCACAACAGACGATTGAGCTGGAAGAGCTGATTTTAAAGCATATATATTTTCAAAACTTAATAAAATAAAGCTACCATGTTTATTGGCTAACAAGAGAATTAAACCTGGCCTCCTTTAATCAGAGCCCAATGTTACAGTAGGGTGCCTTAGACACTTGAGTCTGGCAATGCTGCTTTGTTAGGAGACATATTAAAGGTAGTAAAAACATATGGAAAAATGTAGCTGTTCTGGCTTCTTTTGCAAAATATTTTCCAATTTTTCCAGGGAACAAGCAATGGATCAGAGAATAGCTTCAGGCCACCAGAGATCGTCACACTCCCTGACACATAAAACCATTCTTGTGTTTAGTCCCTGATTTAATGCTTGATCTCACTCATACAGAAGGTCCAGTCTTGAGATACACACTCTAGTAAATAGCATTTCATTATGGAAAATCTACAGTAATTAAAAAATTTCATGGTGTCCCTTAGGTAATTTTTTTTCCAGGTGTTTCCAGAATTTCCATTGCCAAAAATCCCTCAGCCAACCAAATGTATATAAAAAAGAAACACAAGCAGGATCTTATCCAGGAAAGTGCAATAAGCATTCCATAGTATGTATCTAATTGTCAGTTAGAAAGTCATAAAGTCATAGAACCAAGCGAGGAGGATATAAAAGCAAAGTGTGAATTTTCCAGAATGTCGTTTGGACTTTCTATGGTTGATTTTAAAATTACAGATGGCATTCAGTATATTAAAAATGTACGCTACGTAATGACCTTTATATGTCAAAATATTATCTTTTTTTTCTTAATTTCATAATAATAATAATAACTGCATAGATACTAACATTTGAAAATAAATCATTAGGGTACCTTAGTACAGGGCTAAATATATGCACATATATATATATGCATATTATTATTTGTTTTCTCAATCACATAAATATAATTGTTCTCAGATTCTGTCTCTGTGGCCACAAGATACCTCTGCTCTGGAGCAGTTGATTAAATGAGGAGTTTTTTAGGGTTAAGTTGGTGGCAATAGTAACAGTTCCCTTGGGGTTTATATTGATGTGGGTAAGTGATGGGTTTGGGTGTCCTTCTTAGAATTGATTTTAATCATTTAGGACAGGAGATGATTATGCCACCCCCCTGCCCATGATGTATACACTTGCATAAAAACCAACACTACCACTAAAACTAGTTTTTCTTTCTCATTTTGACTGATTATCCTTACTCTTGTGACTGTGGCATATAGTAATACAATTTAAAGTCAGCACTATCACTGTGCATACATAAGGGGGTGGTGTTATAAAATAACCCATCTCTTTATATGCATTTGTTTAATTCTGCTGTTACCAGCCAACAACTATATTTGAGTATACAGTATATTACATAATATATTCAAGCAATATTTGCAGTACAGGTATGGAATCCATTATTCAGTAACCTGTTATCCAGAAAGCTCTGAATTACCGGAATGCAATCTCCCAGACTTCTTTTAAATCATATAATTCTAATTTTTAAAAATGATTTCCTTTTTCTCTGTAATAACAAAACAGTAGCTTCTACTTGATCCTAACCAAGATAGGATTAATTCTTCTTGGAGGTAAAACAATCCTGTTGGGTTTATTTAATGTTTTAATGATTTAAATAACCAGCAAGAATCAGCCTAGGTCCTGCTTAATCCAAATCAGGTGTTTCTCTACATACAGCCAGGGAACATCCTCCATAATGTTAAGGCTGATGCCACACGTGGCGTTTTTACGCTGCGTATTTTCTAATTCTCTCAGCGGCTGAAAAACGCCCGATATCATCATCCATAGAAATAACTTGAAAAGACTTGAAGCAAACCACAAAAAGCGTAAATACGCTAGAAAACGCCTTAGCACGGATTTTTCAAGCATTGGCTGAAATACGCCAGTATTTGCAAAGCAAGCTATTCCTATGTATACACAAAGGCAGCTGCCAGACCTAGCAGAAATACGCGGCGTTTTTTACTATTTTGCACTATTAGCACCATGGAAGCGGGATTTGCTGCGTCACCAGTACTAGGCTGAAAAACGCCATAGTCAGGGGCTGTGTGGCTTGTGCAGCGTTTTTAGGCTGAGAAAAAACGCAGCGTAAAAACGCCACGTGTGGCATCAGCCTTAAGCTTGAAAGCACTGGTTTCTAGTATAGCATGGCTACATACTTTGTGAAATGGACCACACCAAGCCTTGGCCTATATACAGTCAGCAGGACAGGGTAGCTGTGCCCCCAAGGCTCTCAGCCTGGATCCACTTTAAGTATCAAGAAAGAATCCTCCACAAGTTACAATGATCACTTATAAATCCTTTTTCTTGTCCTCTTTCACCAATTTCAACTAAGGGAAAGTGATCTCCTCATGGCAGAAGCACATGACTGACATGCATGGTAATGGTTTGTGGCAGTAGCCGGCACATTTTAGTTCCAGTACATGTGTTTTCTAGCAGTAATCTCTAGGTGATGCCTTAAGCCTCAGTCCCATAAAATACTAAACATGGTACATATGTTTACATTTTCTAGACACATTAACTTATTACAGATATATTAATTACAGAATTAAGTTTTCTACATTTTTCTATTACAAATAATTGACAAGCATAAAGGGTAGATACTCCAGACAGAACATTTTGTATGCTAGACAGAAATGTTTTGGTAAGAAATGGAAATGCCCTTATTCCCTCAGTTTTTAAAAAGAGTAAGTAATACAACAGCTAAAAGATCTCACAGCTAAAAGACCAATCCCCTCACATGTACCATAGTCAGTATTTAAGGGTTTGCTCTTTAGCAATAAAAACACATTCAAAACATACATGTGCATCAATGGTTCCAGATGTGATTGCCATTTTCCATGAAATGTATATGAAAAGAAGATAAGGAAAACCTTATGTGCTTGCCTTGTGGGTTATAATGGAGTTCATGTGTTATTTATGTATGTTTGGCTGAACAGTGTTCTTGAGCATCTTTGTAGTCTCTAATGGGTTAAGCAGGAAAACAAGTGTTTAAAGTTCATGAATATTTTTGACAGGGTGGTCATCAGAATTTGAAATTCCTGTATCTAGAGAGCATCATTTGTTTTTATCTACTAAAAACAAAAGAATTAGTTCTAAAATTCTGTAAAAAAATTACATTTAGTTCAAAAAATTCTGCACATCCATGTTTGGAATGACCTATTATCAAGAGCTATATCAAACCCACTGTGGTCTTTGTCTTTTATTTAGACTGTGTGGTGCACAAATATCTTTCACGCTATGTTCACTTTTATGTGCCCGTCAGTATTGGTGCCTTTACCTTTTCTCATAATCTAATTTCTAAGAAAAACCTGCTTGATATGAAAAGTAATGAATTTCCTCGACATTGACCCCAATGATATAAATCATATGACTCATTATTTAGGAAAAACAGTTTTTCAGATTCCATCTTTTGGTATGGTACATTAGCAAGTGTATGCATTGTACTAAATGAAACAATAATATTGTTCAGCCCGGGCCACCACGGAGCATAACAGCCTTCACGATGAGTTTATGAAAGGATTGTGCCTTTGTCACTCTGTCTCATAATGTAATCTTGATTGATTGTTTGTATATATGTAGGGAGGGAGCAGCAAGGGTGCTGAATTAAAGCAGAGAATATCAAAATTCATCTAGGCCTGTAATATGGAGATCATTAGCTTCTTTAGTTGTGGTAGAAATGTGGCCTGTGTGAAGGTTTGTAAACACTAAACGGGTCAGGTTCTTTTTGTGTTTAGGAAAAATTTGTGCTGCCCTAGGCCCAGGCCTTTGTAGCCTTGCCTCAAATCTGGGCCTGCAAATCTGCAAAACTTGATTGTGTTAAAGGGGTGGTTCACCTTCAGGTTAATAGCTCTTTATTTTTTTATCTATTATAGTTTTTGAATTATTTGCTCTTCAGACTCTTTCCAGCTTTCAAATGGGGGTCACTGACCCCAGCAGCCAAAAAACTATTGCTCCATGAGGCTGCAATTGTATTGTTATTGTTACTTTTTATTACTTATCTTTCTATTTAAAAAAGTATTCCTTTCAAGCCACTGCCTGGTTGCTAGGTTAAATTGGACCCTAGCAACCAGAAAGCTGCTGAAATTCCAAACTGAAAAGCTGCTGAACAAAAGAACTAAATAATCAAAAATGAAGACCAATTGCAAATTGTCTTTAATTTGAGGAAATATACTTTGCAATGAAAATTATTCCATTCACTTAAACTTAAAATAAATAGAATTAATGTTGAAAATGGGAACACAGTTCCCATTGACTTTTATAGAACCTCGTAAGGTTTGAGTTGTTTAATTTTTTCATCTGGATCTTAAAAATTTGAGTTTGGAAAACTTGAATTTGGAAACATTTTTAATAAAAACTCTAATAAATTTGTCATTTTTTGCAGATCAAAATGACAACAAAAAGGCTGGTAGTGACTTCCAAAACAGCATCATTATCAGCGTGTGAAGGACGAGGGCTGGTAATAAAGGTTTGAAATTGGTGACAGTTCATAGATGACTGCAGCAATCATGTTTGGCCTAATAAACACCCATCAGAGCCCAGCACTGGGCTCTGGCACAGCTTACAAAGGTGTATGTGCCATTTTAACCACTTCAGGTGGCATAAGGTTTACATTAAGTCCTCAGCCTCACAAAGGACTTCCTGTTAACATTAGTTAAAGTAAAGGGAAACAGGAGCAGTAGTCACAGGCAGCATTTCCTATCACATTTCCCACAGCAGGTTCTATAATGACAATTGATCCGACTGCAATCAGTTTTAAAACTCTTTTCTGGACAAAACCTAAATCCGAGCATACCTTATACCATCTGGGTCTCTTTGTGCCTGATGAAATAAAATAGTTCTAGTAGGAGTCTATATAAGATCCTGTTGACCACTGTTGGATACTCATGTACTGAAGCATTCCTATCCCTTTCATTAGGTTTAATCCCAGTATATTATGAACCTTTTTTTCTTATATTTTCTTTACTTTTCAGCCTATATGCTTTCTTTTTCCTGTCAATGATAACCCTAAGGATTTGACTGAACAGCATAAATCTGGCAGGCCCCCTTACCACAATCCCCTGCATTTTCCAGTTCCCTCTCTCCATTTTACCTAACACTCCCCACTCCCTTAATATATACACTTAAGACATCCAGGATAGCATGTAATCAGGCCACAGCTTTTATTAAACAAACATAAGATAAGATAAATACATATAAACAGTAATTTAAAGTGCAAGTGTAATTTAAAGTTAAAACCAGCAGCATAAAACAATATTGCATGTTATACCCTCAATGGAATTCTTGCCAATTAAGGAAAAACACCAATATTGGCTGCCTGTCATGCCAACTGTTGTGTATTGACTGTTAATGTGTGATCACTAGATGGCGCTGTTACATGTAAAAACTGATATGTGTCATCTGGTTCTGCTAATAATTGTTTCCCCTAGCATTGCCTGTCTATCCTTTGTCCAGAATACAACACCAACCACCTTCTGCAGCATCATCAAGTGGGCAATGGGCAAGCAGGCAAACTGTAGAAAACCATCCTCCGGGGATCCTTGTCCCAGGAGATTACCATCCACCTTTAACACCCATGTGCCAAATGCTGGGGCCTAGCTCCCACCCTCTAGCAAGCATTCATCCACAAGCTGTGATAACCATAATTCAAACCCACCCTTTTCACCTGTCATATTGAAGGGGAGGGTGGGCATGACATTCTGACCTTACTTCAGGTGTCATTCAAACCTTCTCTTACCAATCCCCTTCTTATTCCTATTAATCCTCTATGTTCTGCCTGCCCTGCGTGCCCTAGCACTGTCAAAGCTCTTGCCCTTAAAGCAGAGCCCCCTTCTTATGTTTATTCGTTTATATGTAAGCAATGCAGCATTTTGCCACCAAACTCTCTTTGCTCGCTAGGTCTCTAGTTCTTATTTCAAGACTACAGTGCCTGTGTTGCTATGATGTGTACAATACCACTGACAGGCCGAGAGTTTTTTTAAATTGTAAAATATTTTTATGGCAAGTTTTCGATATTGTAAAACTACAATATGAGATTCTGGAAAAAAAATGTCCTATAAAAAAAAAAATCCTTGAAAAAAAATGTATTGGTATTTATTTATTATGGGAAAGCACTGGGACCAGCAAAAAAAATTCTGTTGAATTTTGACTTTTAAAACTCATAATTCTGACTTTAAAAAGTCAATATTTTGACTTTTTTTTGTAACTTATATTTTTATTGAATTTAACAATGTTGATTATTCAATAGACAATAATAGGAAGTAAACAGATATGTAACAGTAATGCAGTGCAAGACTGTAATGGAGTTATTAAGAGTACATGTAAATTATCACAATGGTATATTCAACAATATCAAACATTCCAGAGAAAGAGAGAGAAAAAAGTAAATAAACGGTAATACACATATTGAGGAGGTATATTTCAAGGGTATAGTAGAGTTTCAGCCTTCGTTACCGAACAATTCCCAGGGTGTCCAAATTTTAAGAAAGTGAGGGGTTCCATTGGTTAATCTAGCAATTCCGGCCTCAAATGCCTTATTCGTCTACACTCTCCGCTTAAGTTAAGACACGATTGATCAATGCTTGATACGATTTGCTAGTTTTTGGGAGTGGTTTACCTAACAAAAAGGTAGTTTTATTGAGCGGTACGGGGTTTTGTAGTACATTGCTTAACAGTCTTGAGATTTCTGACCATAGCGGAGATATCATTGGGCAGGACCAGAAAATATGTGGAAGGGTGCCAATATCCCCACAATTTCTGCAGCATGATGGGGGGTGGTTGGGGAACAGAGTATGCAATTTGGATGGGATATGGTACCAAAACATAAGAATCTTATAAATGTGTTCTTTTTGTCTTGAACAGGTTTTTTGTTTTTTTTTGGCATTTCCCCAAATGAGAGGATATTTTTAAACTCATAATTATGAATTGTAGAATTTTGATTTAAATTTAAACTTTTTAAAGTTAGATTATGAGTTTAAAAGTCAGAAATTCGTCATTTTAATGTCAGAATTATGAGTTGAAAAGTCATAATTTTGAGTTTTAAAAAGTATAATTCATCAGAATTTTTCTTTTTTTGGGCTGGTCCCAGTACTCTTCCATAATTTATACCTTAACATAAGTAGAAAAAAGTCGAGAAGCTGTCCTAAGTAATTTTGCCCGAGCAGCATGGAGTTTAAGATGCAAAACTTTTTACTTGTACATATTTATATTTGCACCATGGTGCCAATTCTGTCTGTGCCAGACTTGTCAGCAAACATCCACCAGATTCTTTATTTAGCGATGCAGTGGTATAGGAATGTTTAGTTAAACACTCAATGTACCTTTGCTTCCTGATTCCATTATGTTTCCTTTACTCTCAGCTCAAATGTTCAGTTCAGGCAGGTTAGTTGGTTCCTCTCCCAATTGACTCAATGTGTGTGAATGTGTTTGGAGTACAGTGACTGTACTCCACTGGGGCTGAGACTAATATGGATGATGTATAATTTCAGGGAACTTTAAGTATTGTTTCAAATCAGCTAAGGGATCAGGGATCTTTAAGTATTGATTCAAATCAGCTAAGAGCTTATGGGACTCAAAACAGTGAGCTCCATAAGATTGTCGCTTTACCAGACGATCTCAGGTAGGCGAGCAGCTAGGGAGAGGGTTTTCTATACAACTACATAGTGAGCAGACCCCATGGTCCGGGCCACCATTCCCCAGGCCCCTTGTGACTACTGGGTCTGCTTTCTCTATAGTTATGCTAGTGCATAAAAATTATATAGATACAGATTTAAAAAAAAAAAAAAAAAAATATATATATATATATTAGGGGTCATTTATTATGTACAGGATGCAAATTACAAAAAATGAGCACAAGCCATCATGTGCAGAGAGACCTGGGCCGCTTCAGTGAATACAGTGTTGCCTGATCTTGGCTGCCTGATACTTCCAGTAAAAATGGCGAAAAACGAAAATAAATGGAACCAATGAAGAACGTTCTCTTGCAATAATATCCTATAATGAGAAAGCAATGAGGGTTGGAGGGAAGAATTTAGGCATTCATGCCTCAAAAATCAAGTTATACTTGTAACTCCTAGTATAGGCTAGTATAGGTTTAGAGCATGGGGTACAGGTGACTCAGTCCTTCAGGGTGGGTCTTCGCTATATGGAAGTGACCAGTGGAACCAGAGGTGTAGTGTCACTACAACTCACTGTAGCTGTGTGCAGTGAAAATTAGCAATAATGGACGCCAGAAGGTTCTTGCAGTTGAAGAACTGGGTTTATTGTCAGAGACAATTAGCAATACAGGGTTAGATCAAATATTAACAATGCAGATGGTATATGATGACAGCAAAGAGAGGATGCACAAAGGTTTATCCCACCTCCTTTAGAGTCTGGGCAGGGTAAATGCACCTGGTCAGCTTTGTACCCCTTTAGAAACAGTCAGGATAGATACCTCAGTCCACAGGTTGAATACCTCTAGCTTTAAGAATCCTACAGCCGACTGTGGATCAGGGTTTAGATACTGCCTGTCTCCTATGTCTTAACCGTGGCCCTATGCTGAGGCAACAGTGCCTGTATGGAAGAGTACTTCCAGCTACTTTCCTTGGTGGAGCCAAAACTGCTCTTGCTTCCTTCCCTCTCTATCTCACTTTCCTAGAAAGTGCTCCACAAGAGTAACTATTGTGAAAGATGCAATGGAAAAGGTCATTATTTGGTGTATTTCCACCAGTGTTAATAGTGGGATACAAGTAGCACCAGGTAAAATACCTGGTTTTACAGCAGGTAATGCTGTGTTGGAGTAAATCTCCCTTTAAGGTTTTGATTTGGCCAGCTGTAGGGAGCTGCCTGATTAGACTGCAGGTGAGCAGCCAATAAAAGGGCTGTAGGATTTACAGAGAGAGGGAGTTGGAATTGAACCTTGACTGAGTGAAGGTCACTCTCAGAGCAGGGCACAGGGCAGGAGGGCTGCCTGTGTCAGGAACTCCCGGAGGAGCTGGGGGTGCCACCTGCCACTGCAGGGAGCAGAGGGAGTTAGGACCAGACGGATGAGTGCTGAGAGGAGTCAGCAAGGCTTAAGGTGAAGCCTGAGGGTTCCAGAGTGTGGAACTAACCGTGGAAGGTGAGAACCCTGAAGGAGGGACATATCACAACCCTGAACTGTTTATGAACTTATGTCTTATCTTTCTGTTGGGAAGAATTGGCTCTAAATAAACCTGAGTTTTGCCTGAAGACGTGGTGTCCCTGTCTCTATGCTCCAGATCCTCTGCATGCCTGTCTGCCTACCATTAAATACCTTTTCCACAGGACAGCCTTCCTGTGGAAAGTATGCTCCAATAGGTGAGCTGGACTACTGGAATGGATCGCCTGATCCGCTTGTTCTATCCAGAACCATATAGCTTCCAGGGCCAGACAGCACAACCTTTTAAACAGAGCAAACCTTCTCGGTTTATCATCCTCTCCCTTAGAGATTACATCTTCCACTATGGAGAACTTGAAGGGAAAACTCACTTTTTCTCTCATTTGTTGGGCCCTTCTACCACACTATCTAACTGGTCCTCGTTCACGGGGTCCCAGTCCCCGACTTCACTAGAATAGTTGGTGACTCTAGGGTAAAGTAAGGCTTTACTGGGGCCCTGTTGATCCCAGGCTCAGTGGACCTTCACCTAAAACACAGAGGCAGCCAAAGAGGAAGACCCACCCTCCTGCTAAACACTATATGAGAGTGCAAAAGGGTGTGGTCAACCCAAATAACCAATAAGGCATAAGTGCAAAGGATCAACTAGATACATGGGTCTTTGCCCAGTAACAGCATAAACTATGCCTAAGCCATAGGGGCATGTTAACCCTATGGGTCCCTACATACTAAATACATTTTCCCTTTTATTTAATTTCCCTAATTAGTTTTATAGTTTGTGGATTCCACCTTGGCAGTGGCAGTGATAGTCCTTTTACTTGGCTACAGCTTGAAAGGTATAAACCTTTAATTTCTTGATTAGTTTATATGTTTTTTTAAGAAGGGTATTTACTGGATCTAACACTCTGTTAAGAATAAATGCAAAACCAAGGGTATATTGTTATTATTTTTTATTTTACAATGAATCTGAAAAAGCTGTAATTGTTTGCCTGGAGTCACTATATTATGGCACAATGGAAAATATTGAATCATGTAACTCATACATACGATGTAAGGATATTAGAAGTAATCAAGTAGTTCCATAAATACATAAAGGCAAGAGGCACCAAGCTATGTTCCATACTAAATATTTGATTTAATAATGAATTTTAATGTCTTAATTTTTTACAACAGGGGGATTTATCCCATAGATGCACCAGAGGCAACTGTTTTAAATTAGAGGAGCAAAAATTTAATTTGAAGCAGCATAGGGGGTTTTTCATGGTGAGCGTAATGAGGCTGTGGGATACCCTGCCGGGTGATGTTTAAAAAAGGAGTAGTGCAGAAATGTTGTACATTATGTTTTTGGGCTTCTGTACCAGCCCAAGGCAACCACAGCCCTTTAGCAGGGAAAATCTGAGCCTCCAAAGATGCCCCAGTAGCTCCCCATCTTCTTTTCTGCTGATTCCCTGCACATGCTCTGTGCTGCTGTCACTTACCTGAGCTTAAGGGCCGACTCACAATATACTGTATATATAGAATATAAATGTAACAGTATAAGGCTGATTAGTAATTAATTCAGCTCTGAAACCAGAGCTGCATCAGAGTTTAATAATCAGCCCTGTAGAAGCATCAGCTTCTATGACATATGAGCCTCTCAACAGTTGTCTGAGCACACTGAGCATGTGCAGTGTCACTGACACTTCTACCAATATCCAAGATGGGGAGCTCCTGTGACAACTCTGAATGCCTCAATCATTAATGTTATAGAAATGCTAAACCTTTAGGCTGGTGCAATAAGTTCAGTATATAAAATACTGCATTTCTTGGACAGCACTGAACTAAATCAGGAAAGCGCTGAGGGACTGTGGAGCTAGCCAGGGCCTATTTCCCTCCAGGGCAAGAAGAGTTAACTGCTCAGGTTACTGGGCGGGAAAAGAGTCACTGCCCAACACCCCCTCCCCTTTGCCTGCCAGCTCACCCTGCAGCGTCTCAGCTCCTGTGCAGCACGGAGCGTCATCTCCCTCCCCCCCTCCCTGTTTAAGCACGGCTAGCTAGTGAATTATTAGGCCAATAAGTTTCGCTTAATTCACATGTTTATGTTTTTCTTTCAGGTTCTGATTCTTAAAAAAAAAAAAGGAAATGTATCTGATATGCTTATAAATTGTGGTATGTCACAGCAAAGGCGGGGATAGTCCTTGGCCATTTAATTTCAGTTTATTTGGTTGTTTCCACATGCCCACTGCGTTCGCAGTGGCCGGCATCCGTTATATAACAAAAAAGTTTGTTGTGAAGTTGGGAAAGTTGGAATACATGGCAAGGACTAATTTCGGAAGTCGTATTCTTTAATAAAGCTGTGGCCGAACCCCACCCACAAAAAATTGGTATCAGCGTGTTTTTTCTTGTGTCATGTGTTTATATGGGGGGGGAGAAGGTTGGAAGGGAGGGAACAAGTCTCTGCAGTCAGACATCTTCATTTTTAGGATTTAGTTCTCCTTAGGGAGTGGCTTGACTGATTTTTTTGAACAATCATAATATCCAAGGCTATTGTGATCTCAAGATCTACATATAGTATAGGTATCAGTATATATAAAGCTATGTATGTGAGGGTATATTTCGATCAGTATGTGTATATGTGTCCACTAGGATTTGTTTGGGGGGGATGAACTTGACAGACAATGGTTTTTTCAACCCAAATTAATATGTAGCTAGTATTTCTTAAAATATAGGTGTTGATTTTGTCACATGATTTCAATACACAGTATACACAGTTATAATCTTTTATAACTGAAGACATTACAAAGCACTGCTTATAAGGATATTCTACTATAAGGGGCTGATTTACTTACCCACGAACGGGTCGAAATGAGTCCGATTGCGTTTTTTTCGTAATGATCGGTATTTTGCGATTTTTTCGTATTTTTTGCGATTTTTTCGGCTTCTTTACGAATTTTTCGTTACCAATACGATTTTTGCGTAAAAACGCGAGTTTTTCGTATCCATTACGAAAGTTGCGTAAAAAGTTGCGCTTTTTTCGTAGCGTTAAAACTTACGCGAAAAGTTGCGCATTTTTCGTAGCGTTAAAACTTAAAAGGTGCAAAGTTTCGCGTAAGTTTTAACGCTACGAAAAAAGCGCAACTTTTTGCGCAAGTTTTAACGCTACGAAAAATCGCCAGATTTTACGCAACTTTCGTAATGGCTACGAAAAACTCGCGTTTTTACGCAAAAATCGTATTGGTAACGAAAAATTCGTAAAGAAGCCGAAAAAATCGCAACAAATACGAAAAAGTCGCAAAATGTTCGTTTTCAAGTCGGAACTTTTCCAATTCGGGTCGGATTCGTGGGTTAGTAAATCAGCCCCAAAGGTTCTTTAAAGCTGTGAATAAATTATTTCAGTACACAAAGTACACACAACAAATTGCATGCAGTTCCAATTAGGTAACTTAATTTGTGAACTAAGTCTGTTTCTGGGTCGCACAGGTCAATTAGTATAAAGGGGAAAAAAAACTGCAAGTATTTTTAGCAAAATAAAGTGAAGAATAAATGGTAAATTAAATTAATTTGTAAACCAATTAAAATTGGGTATAAATAACTGCTATACACCCCCCTGCATGATGCAGAAAGTCTTCACTAATATCTGTATTGCGATTGCCCAAGCACAGAGGATTATGGGGCACAGGGAGAGCACATTTAAAGAAGAGGAGCCCACCGACTTAAAAGAAAGCGTTTAGAAAAAAATATAGCTATGCTGGCCATCTCTAATCTCTTCTTAAAAATCATTTTATTACTAAAGGGTATTTTCTGTAAATACAGCACCGTACCTGAAAGAATTACTGTTGTGTAAACACAAATTGCAAACAGCATCCCTTTCCCAGATGCACGGTTATAAATACCTTTACCTTGCCCTCGCTGCAAAAATTTTACAATGTTTTTATAAGCTTGTCCTGTAATGTATTACACATGTCATGATGCAGCATATCAAAGGGCAGTACATGATTTAAAGATTTTATGATATGTTTAAAGACCTAAATTGTTTGTTTGAAAAGATAAAAACAGTATGAAATAACTATTTGTAAACCATGCAAAATTCCTGAAGCAGTCGCTCACACAGTCATTTTGTTAGGGGTCACTGACATGGTACAAAGTTACCAGGGGTGTAAAAAGTGAATCATGTCTTTTGTTTTTGTAGCTTACCAAATGTGCATCAGATTCCATAAACCGCTGTTTATATTCACTGTTAATGGAATGCTAGGGAAAATTTTTACATTTCCTTGTCTCTGTCCCTACCTTTGTTTTTACATCTCTGCTTAAATGCATATAGTGCTGCCAGTGGGAACCCAATATCACTTATTTTGGCTTTTCTCGTTAAATCCCATGAAGATGCTATAAACATCGGGAAGAAACCCAATTACTATTCAAACTGCATCTGTGATTCCAATAAAAATCAGGCATTGCATCAGGCTCCAAAAGTTCTAGCTCTGAAACTGATTAAAAGGAACTTTAATACATCCAAGCATAATAAATAAAACACGTTCTTATTGTATCTGAGTGACAATAATAGAGTATTACGGGGCCCTCCTACTTTTCCAATATTAAAGCAACTTTGTTGTCATTCCCACTACTACTGCCCATATCTGAGAAGAAATTTTAGTTTATCAAAGTCACAAAATCACCATTCTGACCATTTGGGGCAACCACATAGTCCTGAGAATAACAATCATATTACATGGGGGACAGGTATGTGGACCATATCCACCTCAGCCCTTGGAAAATAGTACTTTCTGACCTACAAGATCAATTGCTTATAAGCCCCCACCAAATATTGATCTGAGAGGGCATTGTTTTGAGCCCAGGGACAAACATGAGTGGCCAAGAAAGCGGCCAATGTCTGCCCAAATATGTCCACCTTATTACTCCTTATTAGGAGGTCTTTAGAAAAATATGATTATCAATAATAGGAATGATAATAAATTTATTGTGAAATATGAGGTTACAATTGACTGCTGCATGGAATTAGTAGGTTGCCAACTTTATGAAGAATGGCTGAGAGAACACCCAATACCTTCCGGAATACGTTGGCCTTAAGGCCGCTCTTCAGCCAGCTGCTCTTCAAACCAATGACTAATCATGTTGATCAAGGGCAAACTGCATGAATCAGCAGGGGAAAAGTTATTTGTACAGAGTGGTAAAATTAAAGGCAATATATCAAAAATTATCGCAAGATACGTACTGGACTTTATGTGCCTAAACCCTACTGTGTACAACATGGTTTATAATTAGAAATACTATGCTACACAGTAAAGTAAGAAGTAAAAATAATTAGAATTGTATTAAACTTCCCATTTAGGGGTGAAAGGTTAATGGAATACATGTTGCATTTCCCTACGTGGAGCTTTCATATTGTTTGCCTCTGCTTATGATCATGAGTCAATGCTGTTCTGCTAGAGCCTCATAATATACATATCCATACAAATGTATATTATATTTAATGCACATGTATATATCTAATTTTATTGGCATGAAATACTGCAAGAGTATGGTTGTGATGAATCAGATGTGGTATTTGAATAAAGAAATACTGTTTACATTAAGATGATATATTTAGCATTCTCAAGTAACAGATCTAAAGGCTTGGGTTTGCTCCTGCATTACAAAAATATCTCTGGTGTGAGCTAAGGATAAGAGATCAGGAAGAAGTTGATATTTATCATTTACAGGAAGGATATAGGCCCAGAGGGCAATTAATAACAATTGCATGCAGATTATGCTCATAAATGGCATTTATGAGAAACCAAACATCATACGCTTTCTATGAACAAATGTTCCTCTTACACACTATGCTTACAATCCACATTTGCTCTTCTGTGCCCGAAAAAATAGCAAAATGTTGTGTTAAAAGTCAAGCGACTGAAAGTAACTTGCCTGGGGTGAAAAGAGCTGAGCTGGAAATAACACCCAGCTTTCCTGCTTCAAGAGCCAATATATCAGCACAAACACTTAATAAATGGCCTTCAAATGTGGGATTTTTATTAACTGAGTGATTCTCCAGCAATATTCTGCATTTATTGCATATGTTTGCACTCTGCATGGCCTTTTGAGCATATGTGTATATGCATGTATTACGTCATAAATGTAAAAACACTCAATTAATTCTTAATCCATCCCAATCAATTCCATTCATTTGGCCTTCTTCTTGCACCATGGGGTTAAGGAGAGTACTGTGACATCATAATTACTTCCCTTGGGCATATGGAAAATAGAGTTTATTTAAATGACATAGAATGGCCAAGTTATGTTTACAACCTGGTGCAAGGAATTTTCTTCTGTCATCTCACTAGATTAATGACAGTGACTTTTATAAATGTAATACATATTTATATATATATTACATCAGGGCATCTGACTTTTTTTTATTATTGAATTATATTCCTACCAACACTTTTACTTAACACTTTACTGAGATTGTTTAGAATTCACATTGGTCCATGCCCTGGGATATCAAGAGAGTTAAGGTGTCCATACAATGCCAGTTCAACTTGTTTGAAGTCGATCTGGGCATGTGTTGGCCATCCAAATGCAGGGCCAATAGTTGGCTCATGCATTAGTGCCTACGATGGCCCATTGAATGAGGACAGCAATAGGCATCGATGCACCACTGCAGTATTGTATAATGGAATCTGAACACTTGATATCAGGCTGATTTTCATTCGGTTAGTTAGGCCCATCGGTGGGCCAATAAACTGCAGAGTTAGTCCAGAGAGATTTCATAAGCAGCTTGTATTGGCCCGTTTTTGGCCACCTTAACACAGGCCAATTCTACATATGTTAGAAACAGCCAAGTACCTCACATTAAATTCTGTGTAAAATACAGGTAATCTTCAGCAATGTACAAATATCTTTTACTGTTCTGTGAATTGCTATTATTGTTGTTTGCAGTGATCCAAAATGCTTATTGACTGAAACAAACTAGCTTTCAAAGTGCTAAGAGCTGAAATAGTGGCAAACTGCAACATGGCTCATTGCATTCCCCCCAGGCCCACCATTATAGCTACATAGATATGGTTCTCAAGGTCATAGTCTCATTCCTTATCCAGCCTTGGTCTCGGTTTTCTGAGGACACAAAAACAGATGTCAGAGGAGCTCTTGTTGAATTCACATATATATCACGCTTGTCATTTTTATGTTGCGTTTGAAGTCACAGATCACATGGCAATAGCTGGTTATTTGCAAGGAGATGATTTTGTTTACAGTAGAAATACTACACTGGGGTGCTATTTAAGTATTAAGAAGGTCATTATTCATGAAATAAGTGACTATAAATCTGGCCATTGCTTGGAGTTCATGAAAAGGCCTGACCTTTCTAATTGTAACTAGTACCAGTTAACTGGAAAACTTATAGGTTTCTTTTTCACTAGCAAATAAAACAGCAGGGAGTCCACTGACCCACGCTTTGCTGTCTACAGAACAGGCCTTAGGTCATTTCTGTAGAGAAAAAAAGAAATGAGGCAACTTTGGCAAATCATGGCACCGCGTATGCCATCCCACTGGCGATTTACATTCTAGCCAGTGGGATGGCATTGCGGGGAGATTAGTTGCACACAACAAAGAAGATTTGTCGCGGTGCGACTAATCTCCCCGTGTGTCACTGCCCTAAGTGATTACATTATCTACTGAAGGTAGATAGTAAACAAACCATCTGGTTCCTTCTATTTAGTGTGTAGGATAGAAGTAATTTTAAAATGGTGCCCAAATGATTTTAGCCTCTGGTCCATATGGTAAACCACTTAATTTTACGTCTATGGAGGTTTTCATTTATCCAGGTCATGGTGTCTCTATTAGAAGTAAATCTATGTTAGGTGGGTACCAGAGGACAATTAAGCATGTAAGGACCACACAGTAAGGGCCGTGACAGACGGGGAGATTAGTCGCCCGCGAAGAAGTAGCTGTTTTTGAGTTGCTCCAGGAGAATTGAGCAGTTTGAGATAAGTAAATGTGCAGCCATAAGCTCCACTGAGGAAGGATTACCAAGTGGAGGATTAGTAACTCCCTGTCAAAGCATTACACTATCAGGCATATGCACAGAAATTTAGGTTGCCTGCAAACAGTACAATATATTGTGGTTAATGCTCTTTTCTCAGTTTATGGGCTTAAAATGAGAATATTGTGTTTTTGAATTCTGCCTATCATTATTTGGCAGTATCTGAAATCAGAGAATCTATAATTCAAGGAGGGCCAGGTTTTTAGCTTTGATTTACAAATTATAGAAGCTGACATTAGTAACGAAATGAGCTTTAGGCAACATGATTTGTGAAATTAAATGCTGATCAGTTGAGGTTACAATGGACTGGCTGGAATATAAGGATAAAACAAGGCTGTGAAAGTCAAGGTATTATTCCTTTTAATCAGACAGTACTTACCAATATGGTGTTAAAGACTGCCTTTCCAGTTGAAGTACAAGGGTCTTTCATTCTTCTGCATTTTTTGCCTTAATTGCTGCTCAGAGGAAGTTTTCTGCTTGCTTTTTGGCTGTATGAGTCTCTTATACCTTCATCTGGCTCTGTAAACATTAGTTGTTTGGATACAGCTGCATTCTTTTACATAGAGAGCCTAAATGGCCCCAGACAGTTGCTCACACAGTCATACAAAGCCTTATTAACCTTGTTTGTATGTTCCCATAGACAGTCCTACTGACCTGCTTATATATTCCCACAGAGAGACATATTTACTACTAGACTACAACTTCCAGTGAAATTAAGGGATCCTTACACAGGAACAGTGGCCAGTCCTATGTTGAAAAGGAGGGGATTTATTAGCAGCTTTATGCAAAAACGTTCTAATGTCCTATATATATTGATAATAGGTTAGTGCCGAGAACCTCTTGTTTTTGTCTGTATGATATTTGTCAGCACAGCATCATAGCATCCCTGCCTTATGGTTTAAAATGGTTTATTGGTGAGCATAACCTTTTATTTTTGCCATGGTTTATACAGGATAAGTGTCCATGCTGTAGCTCCCATCTTTCTCAGCTACAATCAGGTGATCCCGGCGGTGGGCAATAAAAAGGGAAACCATTTGGGAGGTTTAACCTTGGAAATAAAGTTACAGGCAAAACTCGGTCCCTGTGTAAAATATATAATAAAGTAGCAAAATTCTTAATGAATCAGATAAAAGTCTTTGCCAGTAGTAAATGAAGCTCTCTGTACCCACTGCTGTTTGCCATAAGTTATGCTTTTGCCTACCAAAAAGTAGTTTTCTGGGATGTGATTTGTTTCAGCTAGTAAGGCACACCATTTGGATGTTTCTGGTTAGTATAAGATTATTATACGTTGCTGCCTGTGCATTGCCTGCATGCTTTGGTTCTTCTGACATCAGGGAAAGCATCTGGTTAAGAGAGAAGTTTGTCTTAGTAAGTGATGATGTTAATCCCAGGATTTTAAACACAGACACCTTGTTAGATTGAGGGATTCTTATGAATACTTATAGTAAGGGATCTTCATATTATAGAGCCATTCACTAGACTTACTGAGTGTTTCAAAAATAATGTGAAAAACAATTAAAAAAATGAACTGCACCTCTACAGTGATCACTTTCTGCTTTCCAGTTATGTCATCCCAGCAGTATTTCTCTTCAGCAATCTCTTCTCCAGGCTTACTATTTCTCTCCAATATTGTCTCCCCATTGTTATTTCCAGTATGTCTATCCAGCAGCTTGGCCCCAAATTCCCTCCACCATTATGTCTGCCTGTTGGTGGGTTGTGTCTCATTATTTTTCCAGTTGCCTGTCTCTTCAGCGGTCTTCCCCTCCTGCATGGATTATAAAATTAAGCATTGTACTTGAAGAAAATGTATATCCCTAATACCTAACAGTCCAGATTTCTAAAATATAAGAAAGTGCACTTTTTAATATGTATTTTCTAATACCAGATGCAACTTTTTTTATCCAGTGCAGGTTATAATATGTGTGTTTACGAGGTGTCTTGCATACCCTGGCAAGCATCAGGATGTATGGTCACTAAGGGTGCCAGCAGTTTCCTTTCCACCACCCTTCCTTTCCACCACTGTGTTAGACAGTGAACAATGGAGGTCGCTATGAAAATAAATTGCATAAAACAGCCCAAATATAAATCCCTGCTTTATTTGAAATAACCTTATTTTTTCATAAAAATATGCCTTTTTAGTAGTATGTGCCATTAGGTAATAGCTAATACTATGCCTTAAGCTCAGCAACACTGCTTGAAATTTAGAGTGTCAGTAACTTAAGCTGTCTATATCCTTCCTGTATAGTCAGTTAGCCCTAGGGGCCCATTCATTAAAGTACGAATCCGAATCACGAAATACAATTCTTTTCGTTTCAATCCGAAAATTGCAGAACTTTCATGGTCGTTGTGACAAATACGATTTTGTCGCACAAATTGTCGCAGGAATTGTCGCAAAGCACGAAAAATATGATTTTGTCGCCCGAATTGTCGCAAAGAACGAAGAATACAATTTTGTTGCACAAATGTCACACAAAAATACGATTTTGTCACACAAATTGTCGAAACAAATTGTTGCAAAGTACAAAAAAGTCACAAAAATTAACGAAAAAGCCACAAAAATATGCACAGTACAAAAACTTAAAGAAAGTATGAATTTTTTGCATTCGGAAACAATCGTACTTTGATAAATGTGCCCCCTAGTGTTGCTGACTCTCTGCATTTCAGAGAAAGCTGTTGAGAAACCACTAAGGGCTCTGGCACACGGCGGGCGATTAATCTCCCTGAGTTGCCATCAGTTGCCATCCCACCGGCGACAATGTAAGTCGCCGGTGGGATGGTGGGATGGCGGGATTTCGGCAAATCGCAGAAAATGCCTCGTGAGGCAACTTCGGCGATTTGCCGAAATCGCCTGCACAGCGTGTGCCATCCCACCGGCGACTGACATTGTTTTTTTGCTTTTTTGCAGTAAATTTGTATTATTTTCCACTACTTACACCACACTCTGGCGCCACTTGGACGTGCCCTGGAACAACAGGTGGGTTATGGGAGGCAACAAAGAAAGCTGTAACAGTCCTGACAATTATGGAAACTTAGACAAAACTAAAACTGCGAGCTCGGACGGTTACACCTTTATAAAAGGTCAAAGTGTGGCATTATTATATATTAATTTCTGAAAATGTATTCTAAATCTGGAAGCAATATGTACTACTACTGGGCCGGTTGGGACAGAATATTATTGGAACAATGAAATCTTCCCATTGTTATTCTAAACACTCTAGACCTGAGCTGATATTGTATCGTCTATATTATATTGTTATGTATTTGTGGGTTACAATTTAAAGATACACCATTTGCAAAGCTAAGGATGCAGATCTGATTTTGACATTATTCCTGCTCTTACAAGTTAAACTGATCATGGCATTAGGCAATGTTATCATATGGCTTTGCACACACTGAGGAATGTGTGGTAGATGACTCGACTAAATTTAATATTGCTTCCAACAGGGACGTTGCTGAAAGATTTCCAATATGACAACTGTAATATATTAATAAGTGATTTTATAAGGAAAACATTACTACTGGGAAGCTGAGTCATTTTATTTCCCATTATTTTCATTAAGTGAAATGGGATGTGCTAAAAATACTTTTATTTTTTTTATCTGAATTTTGCCATTGAGGTTGTTAACCCCAAATTTTTTCCAGTTCACAGATTGCCAGAGAACTTTCTATTTTGCATTAAATTGTCTTATTAGAAGGGTGCTTAAAGGGGACCTGTCACCTTAAGAAACAATTCAAAAATCTATTTTAATTTGCTAGAAAGGCAACACAACTTTTACTTATACTAAATAAATAATTTAACTATTGTTTCTTTTCTTCTTTTGGAATCCACAATCAGAGCCAGCAGGTGGCAGCCATTTTGTGAAAGCTGTTATCATGGCAAAGTAACATCCCAAAATCATGTGTATGCTCCAGAAGGAGGACCTGACACATGCTCCCATACACAGACTAACACAGTATAGACAATGGGAACTGGGGGGGGGAAGAAATTACACCTGGGAAATGCAGAAATTAAAGTTTAAAGTGATTGGTGTGCCTGAGGCAGAGATTAGGGTCAGGCAATATATGATTGACAGCTGAGATATTTAAATGCATTTATAACAGGAATGGATGTTTTATTAAATAAAATAATTTTATTTTCATGTTTTATTTGAAGGACTTTAAAGGAGAACTAAACTCTAAAAATGGCTAGAAATGCTATATTTTATAATTTTATTTTCATGTTTTATTTGAAGGACTTTAAAGGAGAACTAAACTCTAAAAATGGCTAGAAATGCTATATTTTATATATTAAACTCTCCTCAGGTTCTATAGAGGTACTGGACCCTCAAGGGCTGAACAACGTCTGAGGACTTGCTGACCCCAGGCTCAGTGGTACATCCACCTGGTTCAACAGATGCAGGCCAAAGAGAAAGACCCACGCTATTACAGTGTGCAGGAAATGGTCATAAGCTTATGGGCCAATAACATAACATACTAAATAACAAAAGAGATACATGGGCATCTGCCCAGTAACAGTGAAATAAGTGTAGGGTTTAAAGCTATAGGGATTGTTAAGCCTATAGGTCCCTACACAAGTGTAACACTTGTTTGGCTATGATATGGCAAAACCCAGGCTAGTGATAGGTATAGAGCATGTGTTACATGCGACCTTAATGCACAGGAGTGGGCCTCCGCTATATGGGAGGTATTATTGGAGCTGAGGGTGTAGTTGAACTACAACTATATAAGAGCTTGTGTGGTGCAGATGGAATAATGGACGCCAGAAAGGTTCTTGCTCATGAACTATAGTACAATTTATTTGGCAAAGGCACAGCTTAATAGTGCAGCAGGGTTATACTCACAGACACAGCAGTATAGCATATGTGATCACCGTGGAAGCTACAGAGGTGACACTTAGGCACAGAATAACCCACTTGGAGGATGCACAGAGGATTAGTTGACACCTGAGATATAGACCTTTCAGAAGGGAGTGTTCCGGCCGACTGTGGTCCAGGGGAGAGCTCCTAACACTGGTACCTGGCGTCTAATAAAACCGGTCCCTAAAGAACGACTACAGAGCCGGGGTGGACTAAACCCTTTTTACAACTCCTGGTTGGGGCTATTAACTGCCCTTGCTAAATAGGCTGACTATAATCACCACTCCTAGAGGGTGCTATTAATGAATCTGACTGTGCTGGCTTTACCTCGTTCACGGGGCCCTGTCCCCGACTTAGCACTAGGGTAGGTGGTCCCCTAGGGTACAAATGGCTTCTGGGCCTATGTTCTGGTCCAGGCTCAGTTGGGATCTGTCCAGAACACAGCATGCGGCCAAAAGAGGAAGCCACTTCCTTGTGCAAGACACTATATAGTCTGCCAAGGGGAGTGGTCAACCTGGGCTAAACCTATAGGGGGTAGCCTAATAACTGAAATAGGAGTGCAGAGGGCTCTGCCCTATAACAGCACAGATTAGATAAAGATAAGGGATAACACCATAGGGAGCTTAACCCTATGGGTCCCTACACAAGCATAACGAGAGCCCAAAAGTCAGTGGCTTGTTTGTGTACCTCCCACATTGTTATTTCTGGAGACTTTTCATATGGGCGCCAGTGGTCTCTTTATAAACAGGCAACACTGTTATTTATAGTTATTGCTCAATAGAATTTCTCAATTTTTTTTAGAATCTTCCCAATTCTGCGCAATCTGAATTCTAGATTCATACTCTGATTTACATTTCAGTTTAGCCTGAAGCATAAAAAGATAAAACCAAAGGATTCTTTGTTGTTAAAATATACTTTTAGAGTACATTGTCCTATAATACTTTGATACATGCTGATGAGTAAAGTCATAATTAATAAGCTTATGATACAATAATATGGTACCATCTTTGCTTAAACCATAGCCAGCATTGACCAGCTGCAGGTTTTCAGGCTGTAGGCCCCTTTGTTAAAACAAAATAATTATTCAAGTTGAGCATTAGTGGAAGATAAATCAGTTTAAGCAGCCCCTGGAGTTAAACATGTTCCATAATATCATAATATGTACCACTGACTGATGCTGTTTCTGGGTAGGGCCTCCAGGCCCAACACAAAGCATGAAGCATAAAATCTGCAAAAACTATTTAAAAATGTTTAATAAATAGTCATTTGTCTGTTAGCATTGCACAGTGTAGCTATTCCTAAATTCCCCATTCAGCAGGGCATATCTATCTACATGTCAGAAAGCCCAAACCCCCCAGTGTTTCTTAAAAAAAACAAAAACGTAATCATTTCCGTGCTCTATCCTGCATTTCTAAGCCCACTGATTTCCTTCTCACCCCACTTAGATAAGCTACAGGTATGGGATCCCTTATCTGGAAACCCGTTATCCAGAAAGTTCCAAATTACGAAAAGGCCATTTCCTATAGACTCTATTATAAGCAAATAATTCTAATTTTTAAAAATGATTTATTTTTTCTCTGTAATAATAAAACAGTACCTTGTACTTGATCCCAACTAAGATATAATTAATCCTTACTGGAGGCAAAACAATCCTATTGGGTTTATTCAATATTTCAATGATTTTTATCAGACTTAAGTTATGGAGATCCAAATTACGGAAAGATCCCTTATCTGGAAAACCCCAGGTCCCGAGCATTCTGGATAACAGGTCCAATACCTGTACCAATATGCATCTTTCAAAGATCATAAAAACTGCCTAGCTATAATGACTATAAATAATAATTAATAATAATCAAGTTAGACCTTCCCTGGTGCCCTCCCTCTATTTTGCTCTCCCTTCCCAATGAGACATAAATGTTCCTTGATGTAAGGACTTTCTTAGTTTTCTACTATGCAGTTTTATTGACTCCTATGGTCAAACAGACACAGTGGTATGCTTATACTCACAATTTACCTGGTACTTATCTCAGGTAGGGCACTTCAATCTCCCTAAATATTCAGTCCTGGGGTAGACAAATGGGCAGTTCAGCACCAACTTTCTGTAGAGATCTCCACTGCCCAGGTAGTCTATTGGAAAGAAAAGGTGGTACCATGTATGTAAACTGGCCAATATGTGGACTAAAAAAGCTTTTTAAAGGCTGTTGACTACTTTGACAACTGTCTCCCTCTGTCTCTTCCAAATAGTTGTCAGAGAACACATGGAATTTAAAATGATAGAACCAGCAAATGTAACCATTATATCCTAGAGTAAATATTCCTAGGACAATGAAAAGCAAAATAAGTGAAAACAGTGGGTAAATCTGTTCCTAGGCAAAAACCCATAACAGCAGTGATTACTTTTACTAAACTAGTGTAACTCTGCCCATTGTTTGCCCCACTGACATTTCAGCTTCATTATTATCCCTCAGGAATGTCTCCATTTTCTTTCATGCACAAACTGTGTATGGTTCATCATACTGTTCAAGAAATTGGTTTTAACCCTAATTATGGCCTATCTAACTCACTTTTCTAAACCCTCTGTCTGAGATCATTAGCAAAGTCTGCTGGAGGTGGAGAAACACCCTCTGCATAACTTGATATCCTCAGTCCCTGAGACCTTTTCTCTATGGACACTCATACATTGATAATAATTAAGCTTATGCCGTGTCAACTATAGGACGTTATTTACTTAACAGGTTTAAGTTAACATTTAAAAAACAGCTGAAAACATAGCAACCAGCAATGCACATACTCCAAAGTCCATACTGTCAATAAATGCTAAAAATAATGCAGTACTCTATCCGTAAAATCTGCTGCCAGAAGTATTGTCCAGACATCAAAATACAAAATACAGATGGCACACATCAAAAGCAACATGCTGTAATTCATGATGTTTATTAAGATCCCAATAAATTTTCCAAACTGTAATACATCCCTTTTGATGTGTGCCACCTGTACTGTACTGTATATTTGTATATTGATGGTTTAACCAGGAAAACATACAAATTGCCCAGTCATTATCAGAAATCTATTTTATTGGCTTGTTTACTGCAACTCCCAAGCTTTGAGGCTAGCCCTAGCCCCATTAAAGGAGTTTGTATATTCCCCTCATGTCTGTGTGGGTTTCCTCCCACACTCCAAAAAAGTGCTTATTGATAAAATTTACCCTACTGTATGTAAATGTGATAGGGACTTTAGATTGCAAGCTCTACTGGGACAGTGACTAATGTTAATTATATGTGAAAAAACACTGCAGAAAAGCTTTGACCTATTTAATTAACAGATAATATAAATAACCGCATCTCCTCCTACCTGTCCAATGCAACAACCGTAGCCCAAGGTCCAGCCCTTAAACAACAAACCAATTATTTATATATTTATATAATTTATTTATATATATATAATATGCAATAGCAATAAACATCCTGTAAAATATATAGTGAATAAAGTACCCCCTTTTATAAAATATAAGGATATTAGAACAAGGTCCATGACCATATAAAAGGCCTCCAAGGTGACTTTTAATATCTTCATATTTTTCAACAGGGGGTACTTTATTTATTATAATACACAAGTTTTTAGTGAGTCATGTGACAGAAATTACATCACTAAGCACCGATTATAACTGATTATAACTGATAAGCACTGTTTACGAGGATATAATATACAGAATATTCATGGCTCTTGTGTATTATATAATAATAATCACTGCTTAGTGAGGTCTCCAGTTATAATGAAAAATAAAATTTGTGTATTATAAAAAAATAACTTGTGTAATAAAAAAAAAGAATTTATCCCTTATTGTAAAATCAGAGGCTATTAGAAGTCAGCTGGACATCTTATGCCAGTATGACCACTTCATGCTGCATTCTACTCTACAATACCACAGCTCGTTTTTGGGGCTTAAAGGGAATGTAAACCCTGCTGCACTGCTCAGCCAAGCTTTACTTAATTGTTGCTGGACTACAATTCCCAAAATAATGTAACATATAATGAAGGTTGAGTCATGCTGGGAGCTGTAGTCCAGGGACATCAGGGTTGTATTCTTAAAGCAATATTGCACAATAAAACTTTTCCAAAACTTTCCCCAAATCTCCACAGCCAGTGACTGCTTTTAAATGCAAAAAATCCTCCAATAAAAATCCCAGCTGATCTGTGTAAATCTAGCTCCCTGTTCTTTGTTCCTGCAATTGGAGTTGGAAATATTAAGCACAGTTTCCTATCACTTAATAAGTCTGTCTGTTATTCCCATGTCTGATTCCTGTGCCATATAATGAATGAAAAAAGACCTCTAAATGTAAGATAAACGAAAGATGCCTACCATAGTGCTGGGAATCATCATTTTCATTGGTCACTTCTCTTGCACTTAAAATGAGGTTTTTGTTCAGTAGAATTCTCTCAAGGTACATATATCCTTCTTTAGCATCTCTTCTGTACTACAATATAAAAAATGTATCATTGGACACCTCATATTCATCATATTCTGATGTTCTTTGCTCCTGAACTCTTTTTAGCTAGATTATATCCATTTTCTAAACTCAAAGCCACACTGCATATTAGAGGTCATATAAAAAGCAAGTGAATATATTTTACTTTGCTACAGGCTGTTTAATACAAAACAGCTCTATTTTACCTGTAGCACAGTTTATGGCATCTCTAATCCAGAAAAGGAATATGCAGAAAGCTCCCATATTACTGGAGCGCCATCTCCCCGCCATCTGCTAAAAACATTATTTAAACAGTAATTAAACCCAATAGGATTGTTTTACCTCCAATAAAACTATTATTATAAAGTTAATACAATTATAAATTATTATATCTTAGTTGGGATCAAGTACAAGTACTGTTTTATTATTACTGAGAAAAGGAAATCATTTTTAAAAATATGAATTATTTGATTAAAATGGAGTCTATGGGAGATGGCTTTTCCGTAATTCGGAACTTTCTGGATAATGGGTTTCCGGATAAGGGGTACAATACCTGTACTACCATTAAGGGTTTAAATACCGGGGTCATTTGAAATGAAGAAGCTACTTGGATGAGTGGTGAAACGTTCTCAAGAAAAGCTCAGAAAAGTCCGGTTGATTTTAGACTTAATTCTACTAGATACTGTATATCATGACCTGGATGAATGAGAATCCTCATGGACATTTTTTAATTATTTCCCTTTTTTTCTGTAATAATAAACAGTACCTTGTAATTGATGGCAACTAAGCTGCATGAAGCCATATTAGGGGCAAAGCAATTCTATTGGGTTTGTTTAATGCTTACATTTTTTTTTTAGCAGACTTAAGATATGAAGATCCAAATTACAGAAAGATCCCTTATCCAAAAAGCCCCAGGTCCCAAACATGAGGGCCAGATGATAGATCCCATACCCTGCTTAGCTTTACCTTAGTAATGAAGATGCTAATCACCCATTAACATTTCTAGCGATCTAAATTAACCTTCATTTTTCTAGGAATCGCCTATAATACTGAATCCTGTTACTGGGATTTAATCATTCAGGCTTGACATGTTATGTAGTTAAGGAAGAACACACAGAGGGTGGGACTGGTATGAAATACATGAAACCTTCTGTTAATCAACAAATAATTCAGAAGAATAGAAAAAAAATATACAGTTTTTAAAGTTCATGAAGGCAATGGGATTAATTTCTGCCTTTTATGCCAAACATCTCTGTACATATTTGTATATAACAAGTCGTAATCTGAGAGAAAAACCAAGATCCTGAGCTATTCCACTGATGGCTAAGTGGACACATGGGTATTTTAAAATATAAAGTATATCCTGGGCCTTTCTAAGTAAAGAGATAATTAAGTGAAATCACAGCCTTGCATTAGCATAACTTTGAAGAAAGTGGCCAAATGGCTTCATATCCTGGAATTTGGAAATCTATATACAAAGTTATTCCAAACAATAAATCTTCTCTCCCAGTGTAGGAGTCACTAGATAGCATGAGCAAATTAATAATGAAAAACACATGTGAAATATAATTTGGGTTAGGAACAACAATACGTTCAATAAAACAGCGGTGTATGTGCTAAACCTGGCCAATAATATATGTTTATGAATTAATAAATTAAGAAAAAGAACAAACAGAAATAAATAGTTTGGTATAATTTATGTAGATTGGTTTAATTCAAGGAAATAAGAATGTTTGTACTGAACTGTAAGAGCATAAAGTAGATTTGTACTTTCCTGATGGGCCAATATTATTATGTCAAAAGAATTTCACCCCATTCATTCCTGTTGCTGAATAATATGAAAATTCCTCCATAATTAAAAATTAAAAGCCCAAAACAATAATTAGGTATAAAATGATGTAAGTATGCCACACTAGTGGTAGAACCACGAAGAAGCCACAGTAACTTCCCACATATTTATCCTGTAGTCTCTCTGCCTATGCCTTCATTTTTTTTTTTTTAATTGATTTTCCAGGCTACAGTTTTACTGTTATTGTTACTTTATTTTACTTACCTTTCTGCTCAGGCCCTCTCGTATTCCATATTCTCAGGCAAGGAGCCAGCGCTACACATTAGAACTGCTTTCGGGCAACCTATTGTTTCTCCTACTAACTGGAGGAGTCCCAAGCCGGACTTGGATTTCTTACTGTTGAGTGCTATTCTGATACCTACTGGGAGCTGCTATCTTGCTCCCTTCCCATTGTTCTGCTGATTGGCCACTGGGAGGGGGGTGATATCAATCCAACTTGCAGCACAGCAGTAAAGTGTGACTGTGCTCAGAACTTCACACCAGATTAAAAATATAGTGCATGGTGCAGAGGAGTGCAATGATGGTTGGTTCAAGGCAGCCTTTGGACTCCTTTACACTATGTACCCATTAGTACTCCCTAACCTACACATCTCAATGGCATACAAGTTAGGCAATAGATTGGGGAACTCCTACATGCCTCTCATACATACACTGATACTGAACATTTCATGGGGAAGAGCAATTCCTTGTCTGCACCATTCTGGAGTTCAAAGACTTACAGCTATAGTGCTACTTGCTAAAACAATGGTGGTTTGCACCTGTTGTTTGAACTTTGCACCAATGCCCTTGCACCAATAACCACTAAAATGTTTAAGGGATGAGCTGATTGTGTTATTTCACAGATCTTCAGTTATATATTTGGTTAAGTATCTCCTTTAGGTTTCTCCTACAAACGGGAATGCAGATATGTGTCCCTCTTCACAAACAAATTTTCCTTTGCAAAAATTTAATATAGCTTTTGCGAACCTGGAAACTATTTAGTGTTCACTTTTGACAGTGGAAAAATTATTGTATAATCTTCTTTTAATCTATAATCTTAATGTTTTTTTGACTGAAAAAGTTATTTCTGCTCCAAAAGATTATACCACCTTCAAGCACTTCTTAAACACTATGTACAATTAAAATTAGCAATGCACTAACTGCCTAAGCAATATTACATTGTGAAATGCAAATTTTTATTCTTACTTATGCTGTTTTTTTTTTTCTTCCGTTTGCAACTTTTATTACATTCCCCTCAAAGTGTCAGAGCACTGTTAGGACTAATGTCCAGAAAGGTAAAAAATTAGTTTTGCTTTATTGGCTTAATTTGCAGTGAAGTAGTGTAGTTTTATTGAGATATCTTATAGCATCTTATAGTGCTATAAGATACCTCAATAAAACTACACTACTTCACTGCAAATTAAGCGTGCTCTCCAGGTTCTTGTAAATATATTTGTAAGATATACAGCCAGCACGGGGACTGATACCTGTTGATGAGCACTAACTGAATTACACTGGAAGCTACGGCAGGACGTCTATCTTTATTTGCTTTATTGGCCATTTAGCTATTTAGAATTTATGTAATCAATGTGTATTACAGTTTTTTAGTTATTATATAAAATTCCTTGCAAAAGAATTCCCTTGACCGATTCTCTCATTTTAATGAGAAACAAATCCTTTCCTCAGAGGCTGCTCTCTGTAATACTTTTCATTTCAGAGCACTGAAACACAAATTTGTATTTGGCATGACATGGTTTTACGCTGGAACGGAAATCTCAAAAAAAGTAAAATATCAATTATGTTATTTGCACAAGTAGTCAGTCCCTTTGTTGCTAAAGATTGAAGTCTACTCTGATGAAAAACACTTGCCCTAAAGACAAGGTGGACTCCACCAGTGAATTAGACAATTAACCACCCCACTTTCTGGATAAAAAAAAAAAAAAACAAAGTTAAGGAGATACTTATCCAGGCTGTGACTCTAAAGGACAGCTGTGAAAATCGAGATTAAAAAGAAAAAAAAAGTTCAGATAAATTAAATAGGAAAAGGGTAAAAAAAATGGGGCTAATACTAACACTAAGGGGCGCATTTACTAATCCGCAAATCCGAATGGGAAAAATTCGGATTGGAAACGAACGTTTTGGTACTTTTTCGTATTTTGTGCGATTTTTTCGTCGCCATTACGACTTTTTCGTAGCCGTTACGATTTGCTCGTATATTGTCGCGACTTTTTCGTATTGAGCGCTCGTAAACGGTGGGCAAACCTTTCAGACTTTGCATGATTTTGGAAGCCTCCCATAGGACTCAATGGCACTCTGCAGCTCCAACCTGGCCCAAGGAAAGTCTCCCATAGGACTCAATGGCACTCTGCAGCTCCAACCCGGCCCAAGGAAAGTCTCCCATAGGGCTTAATGGCACTCTGCAGCTCCAACCCAGCCCAAGGAAAGTCTCCCATAGGGCTCAATGGCACTCTGCAGCTCCAACCTGGCCCAAGGAAAGTCACGATACTGTAGCTTGAATGAATCCGAAACTTTGGTACTCGGCGCGACGGCTATGAAAAAGTCGCAACAATTTGCACAAGACGTAACGGCTACGAAAAAGTCACAACAATTTACGAAAAAGTCGTAATGGCTACGAAAAAGTCGCGACAATTTACGAAAAAATCACAAAATACCGATCATTACGAGAAAAAACGCATTTGGACGCTTTTCGGACGTTCGTGGATTAGTAAATGTGCACCCAAAACTAACACATATGCCAACTCGCATCACTGCAGATATCCATACCAATCAATCAGGTCTTATCAGGAATTGGAATCACATGAAATCCAGGAAAGTGTAGAAAATTCTGCCCCTCAAGCTGTATATGGCACTGGTGATAAGATCCCATGTGGAATCCCATAAGGTGATGGGAATAATGTTGATGAGTATAATCCAGCAGTAACCTTTTATGACCTGTATTTAAGCCAGTTGAGCACCATACCGTCCACACCAATTTTAAACATTCTATAAGATGTTATGGTCTACAGCAGCGATCCCCAACCAGTGGCTTGTGAGCAACATGTTGTTCACCAATCCTATTGTTGTTACCCCCAGTGGCCTCAAAGCAGCTGCTCATTTTTGAATTTCTGACTTTGAGGCAAGTTTGGAGACCATGTGTACTGTCAAACAGAGCCTCCTGTAATCTGCCTGTCCACAAGGCGCTACCAAATAACCAACCACAGCCCTTATTGGTAATCCCCTAGAAACTTTTCTCATGCTTGTGTTGCTCCACAACTTTTTCTTATATTTAAATTTTCCTCACTAGTAAAAAAAAGGTTGGGGAAATCATGAAGGATTAGGATGGAGCACTCTCCCCTGCCTCTAACCATCAGCAGGTCACTCAGTATGTAATTTGGATTAGGATGGAGCACTCTCCCCTGTCTCTAGCCATCAGCAGGTCACTCAGTATGTAATTTGGATTAGGATGGAGCACTCTGCCCTGTCTCTAGCCATCAGCAGGTCACTCAGTATGTAATTTGGATTAGGATGGAGCACTCTCCCCTGTCTCTAGCCATCAGCAGGTCACTCAGTATGTAATTTGGATTAGGATGGAGCACTCTGCCCTGTCTCTAGCCATCAGCAGGTCACTCAGTATGTAATTTGGATTAGGATGGAGCACTCTGCCCTGTCTCTAGCCATCAGCAGGTCACTCAGTATGTAATTTGTATTAGGATGGAGCACTCTGCCCTGTCTCTAGCCATCAGCAGGTCACTCAGTATGTAATTTGTATTAGGATGGAGCACTCTGCCCTGTCTCTAGCCATCAGCAGGTCACTCAGTATGTAATTTGGATTAGGATGGAGCACTCTGCCCTGTCTCTAGCCATCAGCAGGTCACTCAGTATGTAATTTGGATTAGGATGGAGCACTCTCCCCTGTCTCTAGCCATCAGCAGGTCACTCAGTATGTAATTTGGATTAGGATGGAGCACTCTGCCCTGTCTCTAGCCATCAGCAGGTCACTCAGTATGTAATTTGGATTAGGATGGAGCACTCTGCCCTGTCTCTAGCCATCAGCAGGTCACTTAGTCTGTAATTTGGATTAGGATGGAGCACTCTGCCCTGTCTCTAGCCATCAGCAGGTCACTCAGTATGTAATTTGGATTAGGATGGAGCACTCTGCCCTGTCTCTAGCCATCAGCAGGTCACTCAGTATGTAATTTGGATTAGGATGGAGCACTCTGCCCTGTCTCTAGCCATCAGCAGGTCACTCAGTATGTAATTTGGATTAGGATGGAGCACTCTGCCCTGTCTCTAGCCATCAGCAGGTCACTCAGTATGTAATTTGGATTAGGATGGAGCACTCTCCCCTGTCTCTAGCCATCAGCAGGTCACTCAGTATGTAATTTGGATTAGGATGGAGCACTCTCCCCTGTCTCTAGCCATCAGCAGGTCACTCAGTATGTAATTTGGATTAGGATGGAGCACTCTGCCCTGTCTCTAGCCATCAGCAGGTCACTCAGTATGTAATTTGGATTAGGATGGAGCACTCTGCCCTGTCTCTAGCCATCAGCAGGTCATTCAGTATGTAATTTGGATTAGGATGGAGCACTCTGCCCTGTCTCTAGCCATCAGCAGGTCACTCAGTATGTAATTTGGATTAGGATGGAGCACTCTGCCCTGTCCCTAGCCATCAGCAGGTCACTCAGTATGTAATTTGGATTAGGATGGAGCACTCTGCCCTGTCTCTAGCCATCAGCAGGTCACTCAGTATGTAATTTGGATCACAAGGCCTTAAGCCTAATAAAAATGTATTAATTAATTCATTCTGAGCTTTCTGAATAATGGGTTTCCAGATACTGGATTCCATACTTGTACTGTGTTTCCTTCTCAGCCTAGACTGGAATGTTTTGTAGATCTTATTGTTTGAGTCTAGCTTCCAAACTGTTGGTGACTGGAGTTTCTATTCTTTTTTCTAGAATTAGTGTAATAAACATTTGATGCTTTATAGAAAAAAAACCCTAAAAAATTAAGATAGGGAATTAATAATGATTCTTCGTATATGTAGTTTAATTTCAATTTTGTAATTCCATTTTTCAAAGACTATACTGTATATCTATATCAGCCAAGCTGTAATTCTATCTTTCCCTTGCTGTTTGCTGTTTACAGTTACTACACCTGCCTATTCTCATGTGTCTGTTGAAGTTGAAAATAATTCAAGTGCAGCTAAGAGTCCTCAAAAGTATATATACTGTTTACAGTAACAACCATTATGAGCCTATCATAACTAATCTCAGGAGCAGGGAGAATAAAGGAAAGTCTTCTCTGGGGGACATAAAATATATATTTGACACTTTTTGTATGGTATGGTTAGTGTCACTCCTCTGGAAAACCTCTAATGTGCTCTCTTTAAAAGATTTTTATTTAATATAAATATTACTGTAAAGAATGTTTTCAAGATGAAACTGATGCAGCTCCACATGGTTTGGCTTAAGTGCTGGTATACTAAGGGGGGAGCAGAACTGTACCACTTTTTGCTTTATGCACGGGAGGACTATTTATCAAAATTCGTATTTGTGTAATGTTCATATTTTTTTCTACTTTACATTTTTCACAAATGCCAGTTACCTTGTGCCTAGGATAGTTCCCATTGACTTTTACATGAGCTTGCAAGCTTTCAGATACCCAAGTCTTACATTTCAATTTTTCGTACATTTTTCGATTAAATATAAAAAAATGTGCTCTTTAAACCATTATTCAACTATTATTCAATTTCTGTTACTATAATGTGCCCTGCATCAATCTTCTCATTGTTCTATCTTGTTCTTGTACACTTTCCAACAGAACCACATTCATGGGACAAAAGAACATGAACCAAATCACATGGAAGAGGCAGGAAATGGTTAATATGGGACTTACACAAGGAGTTCCCTGGATTTTTTAGTGTGAGAAGGGAGAGAGCTACAGAAAGAATTGCCATAATATGTCTGGAAGACTGGGGGTTCATATAGGAGATTTTCAGTGCAAAGTTGAAACTCTTTCAGCTGTTTCAGACAAGTCGTACTTCCATGATTTATGCTTTATTTATATATTCTCAGCATTTCTGTGAAAATGTTTGAAGCAGCAGATATATCTTTCCAGCCTACCCAAGTATAGAATACAGTGGGACAAGTTGATGATTGTTTGAGAAATATCTATCCAGTCTACAAGACTGGGACTCGTTTTGTTCCTCTGTTTAAGCAGATACAAATGGACGACTTGTATCTGTGTATTTAATAGGATTCTGCATGATTTTCTGTGAGGGTCAGGCAGAGCACAAGGCAATGTACCCCCTAATCTGTACAGTCAAACAAGAGAAAGCAAGAGAATACAACTTTTTTGAAAAGCACAGAAATATTATGTTCACACCTCACCGGTAAGAACCAAAGAACTTTTTTGCATACTCTTCAAAGCTTTGAGGAAAGATTGTTCAAGAGTTCCAATAATTGGATCTGTGCCCTTGGCCCACAATGCCCTAGAAAGCCCCTTGGTACCTGATTAATACAAGCTTCCTTCAAGTTAATATTTCCCTTAGAATTTTGATCATCTGTAGTTTTGTGGGGAAAGTGTATTTAGGATTTGCCTATGGGCAAATGGGCAAATAACTACTAATTGATAGGCACCCAACCAATTTCATCATCTTAACCCCATGATTTGACTTGCAGCATTTTTGTCTGTATAAGGCTGCAACTTTTAGGACAGTTAAGGATGGTTGGTCCTTAGTCTATTACTTGCCTATGTGCATGAGAACATATTCTTGTCTCCTTTAACTCTGGCATTGCTACTTTATATTCCTGACAGTTGGAATTCACTTTAGCTCTGAGCTGGATGAGGATGTTAAAGGCTGAGCGTAGAGGAGATACCAGCTGACAGGTCAGGGTAGGTCAGGTTTGGCATGTGTATAAAGTCTAGTTTTGGGGCATCATAGAGTGTATCTAATTAAGATAGATAAGGTGTCCAGGATTTTTACATATGGTTTTGTGCAGACCAGTATCATTCACATCATATGTACATTAAGGTACTAGCTGTGTTTCCATAACTGCCTGCTTTATATTTTCATATTAATTGCAATATCTTTTTACCAGTTAATTTGCAGCACTTACCAGACCTCTCCTCAGATATGGACATTTATTTTAAAATAACACCCTGTATTTCTTCATTAAATATTAACTTAAAACCTAATGCTATTAATGAATCAGGAATAGAGTTTTTTTTATTTTTAATTTATATAGAGGGGTAAAGGTTTTCCCAACCTTTATTTCATATAGTCCCATGGGAAGGTTTTGGCCAGCTAAGAGTCGGGCCTGATTTAAAGTTGAGAGGAGGAATGTTTACCATTCCTGTGTTAAATTATTTTTCTGGCAGTGCAGTAACTGGCTAGAGGGGGTCAGTATTTTGGTCCCCACTTGGTGAAGGAAGTGGTTCTAAATGGGCCTGGGATGGAGGTAAGTTCCAGTAGGTAAAGTAAGTGCTAGCATAGATTTGTAATAGCTCACTCTAGGAGTAAGGGTCAGGATCAGGGTAGTTAGTAGAGAAGCCAGAGGCTTCAACAAGGAGACAGTGAGTGTTACTACCCTGTGATGACAAGGCCACCAGTATAGGGAGTCAAGTGGTTAGGCTCAGAGAATCCTGCGGGGTGGTGCCACTGTAAGCTTCACCTAGTGCTGGGGATTGTGTGACCAAGGCAGTGAGTATTAACTCTGCACAAAAGTGAGAAAGCCCCCCCACCCGGACACATTTTTTGTGCCAAATTCACACCAGCTCAAGCGTCCAACGGGCCCCGAGGGGGTGCTTGCCTGGGATTGCACCCTCCGCACCCCTGGTAGTTCCGCCTGTCACGCTCAGTATCCCAAAACTCAGAACAACAGCCAAGGTCCTGGTCTGAGCTCACTCTTCTGCCTGCACACACGTGGCAATTTGGGATCTGTACGAAACAAGGTTTTGTACAATATTATCGGTGCGTGTATGGCCAGCTTAACTGCGGCCACATAAAGAATTGTGCCAGCAGAGTAGGGATTGCATCACTTTCGGCATGACATCATATTGGCATTGGCATATTAGCGTGTGACTATTTCGCCACATGTCTGCTGCGCCTATTGTCCCAACCTGCTTTGGGAACCCTGGAATTACATCCATGCTTTTGGTGTCGGTAGTTTTAGGGTACCACAGCATCAATAGACATACTTGCATTCAGTAGAAGAGGCAGGACAGGCACAATGACACTTACAGGCACATTTACTAAAACTCTAACATTTGTCATTTTGTTATTTTTAAAAGTTTGACTTAACTCATTTCCACAAATGGCTTGCATTTACTAAAAAGTCTGAACTATAAAAAAGTCAGCGTGAGAAAAGTTGCAGAAAAGTCAAGAAGATCCTGAATTTTTCAACTTGTCGCATGAAATCTGTAACGTTTTCGAATTGCCGCACAAAAGACCAGCATCAAAAATCAGAAACCTCTAAAGTTTCTAGACAGAAGAAGGTAAACAAGGAAAGGGAACTCAGCCATTGACTTGATCATCTACATCAGTGCTGTTCAACTTCTGGGGTGCCGAGGGCCGGAATTTCTCTAGCATACATGGTGGAGGGCTGCTAATGGAAGCCAGTTTTGACCACTTCCCTTTTAAACCAAGCCCACTTTAAACAACACCCATTTTATCACAATGGTGGTAGCACAGCAAAATCCCAAATGCATGGTCCTCACTGCAGGAATATCAACCGTCATTCATTTGTGAAAGAATTATATTATGTCATATTAAGACATACCCTGAAATCCATATGTCTCCTCCTCCCCTGTGTATAGCACAGTAACCCCCAGCACATAATTACACACCTTAGGGACCATTTAATGGCTATTTCGGACTGCTAATAAACTCACAGAACAAACCCCTGCCAAGTTATCCTCCCACAGGCAGCATAAGGTAGGCAGAGTATGGCACACACAGGCAGTACTCTGCCTGCCCTATGCTGCCTGTGTGTGCCATACTCTGCCTGCCCTATGCTGCCTGTGTGTGCCATACTCTACCTGCCCTACCCTGCCTGTGTGTGCCATACCCTCCCTGCCCTATGCTGCCTGTGTGTGCCATACCCTCCCTGCCCTATGCTGCCGGTGTGTGCCATACTCTACCTGCCCTATGCTGCCTGCATGTGCCATGCTCTGCCTGCCCTTAGCTGCATGTGTGTGCCATGCTCTGCCTGCCCTACCCTGTCTGTGTGTGCCATTTTCTGCCTGCCCTATGCTGCCTCTATGTGCCATACTCTACCTGCCCTACCCTGCCTGTGTGTGCCATACTCTGCCTGCCCTTAGCTGCATGTGTGTGCCATGCTCTGCCTGCCCTACCCTGTCTGCATGTGCCAAACTCTGCCTGCCCCATGTTGCCAGTGTGTGCCATACTTTGCCTGCCCTACCCTGCCTGTGTGTGCCATATTCTGCCTGCCCTATGCTGCCTGTGTGTGCCATACTCTACCTGCCCTACCCTGCCTGTGTGTGCCATACCCTCCCTGCCCTATGCTGCCTGTGTGTGCCATGCTCTGCCTGCCCTTAGCTGCATGTGTGTGCCATGCTCTGCCTGCCCTACCCTGTCTGTGTGTGCCATTTTCTGCCTGCCCTATGCTGCCTGTATGTGCCATACTCTACCTGCCCTACCCTGCCTGTGTGTGCCATACTCTGCCTTCCCTACCCTGCCTGTGTGTGCTATACTCTGCCTGCCCTTAGCTGCATGTGTGTGCCATGCTCTGCCTGCCCTACCCTGTCTGTGTGTGCCATACTCTGCCTGCCCTACCCTGCCTGTGTGTGCCATACTCTGCCTGCATGTGCCAAACTCTGCCTGCCCTATCCTGCCTGTGTGTGCGATACTCTGCCTGCCCTATAATGCCTGTGTGTGCCATACTCTGCCTGCCCTTAGCTGCATGTGTGTGCCATGCTCTGCTTGCTCTACCCTGCCTGTGTGTGCCATGCTCTGCCTGCCCTAGCCTGTCTGTGTGTGCCATGTTCTGCCTGCCTTTCCCTGTCTGTGTGTGCCATACCCTCCCTGCCCTATGCTGCCAGTGTGTGCCATACCCTCCCTGCCCTATGCTGCCTGTGTGTGCCATCCTCTGCCTGCGCTATGCTGCCAGTGTGTGCCATACTCTGCCTGCCCTATGCTGCGTGTGTGCCATACTCTATCTGCCCTATCCTGCCTGTGTGTGCCATACCCTCCCTGCCCTATGCTGCCTGTGTGTGCCATACCCTCCCTGCCCTATGCTGCCTGTGTGTGCCATACTCTACCTGCCCTATGCTGCCTGCATGTGCCATGCTATGCTGCCCTTAGCTACATGTGTGTGCCATATTCTGCCTGCCCCCATGTTGCCAGTGTGTGCCATACTTTGCCTGCCCTACCCTGCCTGTGTGTGACATATTCTGCCTGCCCTATGCTGCCTGTGTGTGCCATACTCTACCTGCCCTACCTGCCTGTGTGTGCCATACCCTCCCTGCCCTATGCTGCCTGTGTGTGCCATGCTCTGCCTGCCCTTAGCTGCATGTGTGTTGCCAATGCTCTGCCTGCCCTACCCTGTCTGTGTGTGCCATTTTCTGCCTGCCCTATGCTGCCTGTATGTGCCATACTCTACCTGCCCTACCCTGCCTGTGTGTGCCATACTCTGCCTTCCCCTACCCCTGCTGTGTGTGCTATACTCTGCCTGCCCTTAGCTGCATGTGTGTGCCATGCTCTGGCCTGCCCTACCCTGTCTGTGTGTGCCATACTCTGCCTGCCCCTACCCTGCCTGTGTGTGCCATACTCTGCCTGCATGTGCCAAACTCTGCCTGCCCTACCCTGCCTGTGTGTGCGATACTCTGCCTGCCCTATAATGCCTGTGTGTGCCATACTCTGCCTGCCCTTAGCTGCATGTGTGTGCCATGCTCTGCCTGCTCTACCCTGCCTGTGTGTGCCATGCTCTGCCTGCCCTAGCCTGTCTGTGTGTGCCATGTTCTGCCTGCCCTACCCTGTCTGTGTGTGCCATACCCTTCCTGCCCTATGCTGCCTGTGTGTGCCATACTCTGCCTACTCTACCTGTGTGTGCCAGACAGCATAGGCCAGGCAGTACATACAATGTCTGAGGTGTGAATAGGTGAACAATGTGAGTAAATACAGCCTGAGCCCATTTTTAAACAATACAGGGGGTTTACAGCCTAAATCTGAGGTGAGAACAATGCAGGGGGGCAATTAATCTCAGTACTGATACCATTTAAAGCTTACACAAAGGTAAAGGTGGCCATACACGAGCAGATCCGCTCGCTTGGCGATGTCGCCAAGCGAGCGGATCTTCCCCCGATATCCCCACCTACGGGTGGGCGATATCGGGGACCATTTAGGTAAAAAAATAATAATCCGATCGTTTGGCCCTGGGGCCAAACGATCGGATTATGTGGGCGGCAATGGGGCAGTCGGATCGGGGACCGCATCAACGAGCCGATGCGGTCCCCGGTCCGACCAGATTTTCTAACCTGGCCGATCGAGATCTGGCCAATTTCAGGCCAGATATCGGTCGGCCAGGCCGCTCTGCTCTCCCCATACATAGTCAGCCCGTGTATGGCCACCTTTAGCCATCAAAGCAGCCAGACAGGTGGGGAGCCACACAGAGGGGGGTCGCGGGCCGCCAGTTGGACAGCACTGATCTACATGATGAGTAAGTTTTAGCTGGCAAATTGTCAGATTCAGATTTTTTTAGCCATTTGGACGCATATTAAAGCTCGAAAAAAATGCAACTGGTGCCCATTTGCTATACAATTTTCAGATATATTTGTATTTTTCTAAATTATAGAACATTTCGGAATGTATGCGAAAATTTTCATACAAAAAATCTTATTTTGCACAAAGAATGTGAACATTTCAGAATTCGTTAATGCTTTGGTTACACTTTCATTAGGACTATATTTTCGCCACGTTTGATCTGTCGAGTGCCATTAAGTCCTATGGAAGGCTTCCAAGCCAGACATGGAAAGCATTTACAAACTTTTTGGGCCAAAAATTTTGTGACTTTCGGAACGCAATTGCGATATTTTTGTACGAACAATAAAAGCATCGTCGAGACATTTTACAACTACAGAAATTATTGTGGTTCAAGGCCAGAAAAAACACATTTTAGTTAATGTGCCCCTTAGAGTAACTATACAGAAGTGCAAGAAGCATGTTTGGACTCTAGTACCAATTATTGACACAATAATGAGTCCATTTAGTGTTCCTTGTGAACTTGCTGCAACTTGTTGGGTTTTAAGGCAAACTGCACACTAGCCAAATACAACTAATAATATAAACTGTGCAACTGGTTGAAATAAAACTCTCAGAACCTGTGTCAGCTTGGGTAGGAATACACAAAAATAATCATAAAATTACCAGCAATAAATTGTCTTTAAACTGGCATTCACATCCCAAAGGGAAGTAAAATGAATAGGTTATCTATTTACACCCTCTTGTGTTTAAACCAGGAATGAAAACATTTAGTAAAAGACCAAGAGCAGTGCTAAAATGCAGACCAGAGTGGAACTATTCTCAAGGTGCTATTAAAGGGACACTAAACCCAACCGTAAAGCTGTCCCACTGCGCCCACTAGTTCTCTATAGAAGTTGATGAAAATGATTATTGCACATGGAAAACAATTCACCAATGAAAATTCTACTGACTGAAAACTTAAATAAAGATGCAAGATAATTGGCCAATGGGAATGCTGATTCCCAGCACTGTGTCAGGCATCCTTCTGTTATCTTACATATAGAGGTAATTATGTCATTTTCCCCCTTCATTATATGACACAGGAATCAGTCATGGGGATAAAGGACAGACTTGTTCAGTGCTGGGAAACTGTACGTAATGCTCCCAACTCCAATTGCAGGAACAGAGAACATAGAGCCAGATTTACACAGATCAGCTGTCAGATCAATGCTACCGTGGGCCTAAAAAGTTTTATTGTGCAATATTGAATTAAGAATACAACCCTGATGTTGTTGGACTACAGCCCCCAGCATGCCTCACCCTTCATTATATGTTACATTATTCTAGGATTTGTAGTCCAGCAACAGCTGAGTAAAGTTTGGTTGAGCAGTTCAGTGCAGCAGGGTTTAGTGTCCCTTTAATGGGGGCTTTGTTGCTTCAAGGGCTCACAATCTATCTGTAGTAATTCCAAATATATCACATGGATGAGTCCCCTTTACTCACAGCTGTATCTGCAGAAGGGGAGTTACCCCAAATCATTTGCTATGATCTCACAATCTATTCATTGTGTTTATTCAAACATGTCATGCTATAAACACAATAGTTATGTGGGTCTCCCTGCTCCATTCTGGAGAGCCCAGTAACCTTCCAGTAGCCACCTTATTCATACCGGTACTCTACCCAGGGATAAGCAGTGGTCTCTAGCAGAAAGGATATTGCTACGGGTATTGGATAAGTTATCATAGACTTTATTTTAATCAAACAATTTGAAATCCCAGGTTGTGAGCATTCTGGCTAACAGGTCCCACATCTGCTCCTACTGATGGGGTGGATAAGGAATTGCAATTAAATGTGTGCCACAAAGGGTTCCTTAACATAGTATACAATATCATTAGCAGTTTGCTTCCTCCGATGCAATCATTTTCAGGAAACATGAAAAAGAGAGAATTTCCTAGTACGTTAGACTTCTTGGACTGCAATGTCATTTTCAAAACTTCATTATGCAATTGTATTTATTTTGCTCTTGAAATGTACATCCTGGTGAGTCCATGCTGTTTTTTTAATTTCTCAAAAAGAACTTGGGCTTTAGCAGTCATATTTCAGTTTATTGTGTTAATGATATGGACCAACTATACAGCAGAAATTGCAAAAGAACTGCATAGTTCCATAGATGGCAAACAAATGAATTATAGGCCAAGATATGCCAGTGCTATGGGAGATTAGATTTACACTGCACAACACAAGTTGCGGGACCAATTGAAATTGCTGCACTGCTGTCTCTTGCACTGTATTATGTAAATGTGCAAAATACCCTGCCTGTGTGTGCCATACTCTGCCTGCCCTTAGCTGCATGTGTGTGCCATGCTCTGCCTGCCCTACCCTGTCTGCATGTGCCAAACTCTGCCTGCCCCATGTTGCCAGTGTGTGCCATACTTTGCCTGCCCTACCCTGCCTGTGTGTGCCATATTCTGCCTGCCCTATGCTGCCTGTGTGTGCCATACTCTACCTGCCCTACCCTGCCTGTGTGTGCCATACCCTCCCTGCCCTATGCTGCCTGTGTGTGCCATGCTCTGCCTGCCCTTAGCTGCATGTGTGTGCCATGCTCTGCCTGCCCTACCCTGTCTGTGTGTGCCATTTTCTGCCTGCCCTATGCTGCCTGTATGTGCCATACTCTACCTGCCCTACCCTGCCTGTGTGTGCCATACTCTGCCTTCCCTACCCTGCCTGTGTGTGCTATACTCTGCCTGCCCTTAGCTGCATGTGTGTGCCATGCTCTGCCTGCCCTACCCTGTCTGTGTGTGCCATACTCTGCCTGCCCTACCCTGCCTGTGTGTGCCATACTCTGCCTGCATGTGCCAAACTCTGCCTGCCCTATCCTGCCTGTGTGTGCGATACTCTGCCTGCCCTATAATGCCTGTGTGTGCCATACTCTGCCTGCCCTTAGCTGCATGTGTGTGCCATGCTCTGCTTGCTCTACCCTGCCTGTGTGTGCCATGCTCTGCCTGCCCTAGCCTGTCTGTGTGTGCCATGTTCTGCCTGCCTTTCCCTGTCTGTGTGTGCCATACCCTCCCTGCCCTATGCTGCCAGTGTGTGCCATACCCTCCCTGCCCTATGCTGCCTGTGTGTGCCATCCTCTGCCTGCGCTATGCTGCCAGTGTGTGCCATACTCTGCCTGCCCTATGCTGCGTGTGTGCCATACTCTATCTGCCCTATCCTGCCTGTGTGTGCCATACCCTCCCTGCCCTATGCTGCCTGTGTGTGCCATACCCTCCCTGCCCTATGCTGCCTGTGTGTGCCATACTCTACCTGCCCTATGCTGCCTGCATGTGCCATGCTATGCCTGCCCTTAGCTACATGTGTGTGCCATATTCTGCCTGCCCCATGTTGCCAGTGTGTGCCATACTTTGCCTGCCCTACCCTGCCTGTGTGTGCCATATTCTGCCTGCCCTATGCTGCCTGTGTGTGCCATACTCTACCTGCCCTACCCTGCCTGTGTGTGCCATACCCTCCCTGCCCTATGCTGCCTGTGTGTGCCATGCTCTGCCTGCCCTTAGCTGCATGTGTGTGCCATGCTCTGCCTGCCCTACCCTGTCTGTGTGTGCCATTTTCTGCCTGCCCTATGCTGCCTGTATGTGCCATACTCTACCTGCCCTACCCTGCCTGTGTGTGCCATACTCTGCCTTCCCTACCCTGCCTGTGTGTGCTATACTCTGCCTGCCCTTAGCTGCATGTGTGTGCCATGCTCTGCCTGCCCTACCCTGTCTGTGTGTGCCATACTCTGCCTGCCCTACCCTGCCTGTGTGTGCCATACTCTGCCTGCATGTGCCAAACTCTGCCTGCCCTACCCTGCCTGTGTGTGCGATACTCTGCCTGCCCTATAATGCCTGTGTGTGCCATACTCTGCCTGCCCTTAGCTGCATGTGTGTGCCATGCTCTGCCTGCTCTACCCTGCCTGTGTGTGCCATGCTCTGCCTGCCCTAGCCTGTCTGTGTGTGCCATGTTCTGCCTGCCCTACCCTGTCTGTGTGTGCCATACCCTTCCTGCCCTATGCTGCCTGTGTGTGCCATACTCTGCCTACTCTACCTGTGTGTGCCAGACAGCATAGGCCAGGCAGTACATACAATGTCTGAGGTGTGAATAGGTGAACAATGTGAGTAAATACAGCCTGAGCCCATTTTTAAACAATACAGGGGGTTTACAGCCTAAATCTGAGGTGAGAACAATGCAGGGGGGCAATTAATCTCAGTACTGATACCATTTAAAGCTTACACAAAGGTAAAGGTGGCCATACACGAGCAGATCCGCTCGCTTGGCGATGTCGCCAAGCGAGCGGATCTTCCCCCGATATCCCCACCTACGGGTGGGCGATATCGGGGACCATTTAGGTAAAAAAAATAATAATCCGATCGTTTGGCCCTGGGGCCAAACGATCGGATTATGTGGGCGGCAATGGGGCAGTCGGATCGGGGACCGCATCAACGAGCCGATGCGGTCCCCGGTCCGACCAGATTTTCTAACCTGGCCGATCGAGATCTGGCCAATTTCAGGCCAGATATCGGTCGGCCAGGCCGCTCTGCTCTCCCCATACACGGGCCGATTAGCTGCCGAATCGGTCCAAGGGACCGATATCGGCAGCTATAGTCAGCCCGTGTATGGCCACCTTTAGCCATCAAAGCAGCCAGACAGGTGGGGAGCCACACAGAGGGGGGTCGCGGGCCGCCAGTTGGACAGCACTGATCTACATGATGAGTAAGTTTTAGCTGGCAAATTGTCAGATTCAGATTTTTTTTAGCCATTTGGACGCATATTAAAGCTCGAAAAAAATGCAACTGGTGCCCATTTGCTATACAATTTTCAGATATATTTGTATTTTTCTAAATTATAGAACATTTCGGAATGTATGCGAAAATTTTCATACAAAAAATCTTATTTTGCACAAAGAATGTGAACATTTCAGAATTCGTTAATGCTTTGGTTACACTTTCATTAGGACTATATTTTCGTCACGTTTGATCTGTCGAGTGCCATTAAGTCCTATGGAAGGCTTCCAAGCCAGACATGGAAAGCATTTACAAACTTTTTGGGCCAAAAATTTTGTGACTTTCGGAACGCAATTGCGATATTTTTGTACGAACAATAAAAGCATCGTCGAGACATTTTACAACTACAGAAATTATTGTGGTTCAAGGCCAGAAAAAACACATTTTAGTTAATGTGCCCCTTAGAGTAACTATACAGAAGTGCAAGAAGCATGTTTGGACTCTAGTACCAATTATTGACACAATAATGAGTCCATTTAGTGTTCCTTGTGAACTTGCTGCAACTTGTTGGGTTTTAAGGCAAACTGCACACTAGCCAAATACAACTAATAATATAAACTGTGCAACTGGTTGAAATAAAACTCTCAGAACCTGTGTCAGCTTGGGTAGGAATACACAAAAATAATCATAAAATTACCAGCAATAAATTGTCTTTAAACTGGCATTCACATCCCAAAGGGAAGTAAAATGAATAGGTTATCTATTTACACCCTCTTGTGTTTAAACCAGGAATGAAAACATTTAGTAAAAGACCAAGAGCAGTGCTAAAATGCAGACCAGAGTGGAACTATTCTCAAGGTGCTATTAAAGGGACACTAAACCCAACCGTAAAGCTGTCCCACTGCGCCCACTAGTTCTCTATAGAAGTTGATGAAAATGATTATTGCACATGGAAAACAATTCACCAATGAAAATTCTACTGACTGAAAACTTAAATAAAGATGCAAGATAATTGGCCAATGGGAATGCTGATTCCCAGCACTGTGTCAGGCATCCTTCTGTTATCTTACATATAGAGGTAATTATGTCATTTTCCCCCTTCATTATATGACACAGGAATCAGTCATGGGGATAAAGGACAGACTTGTTCAGTGCTGGGAAACTGTACGTAATGCTCCCAACTCCAATTGCAGGAACAGAGAACATAGAGCCAGATTTACACAGATCAGCTGTCAGATCAATGCTACCGTGGGCCTAAAAAGTTTTATTGTGCAATATTGAATTAAGAATACAACCCTGATGTTGTTGGACTACAGCCCCCAGCATGCCTCACCCTTCATTATATGTTACATTATTCTAGGATTTGTAGTCCAGCAACAGCTGAGTAAAGTTTGGTTGAGCAGTTCAGTGCAGCAGGGTTTAGTGTCCCTTTAATGGGGGCTTTGTTGCTTCAAGGGCTCACAATCTATCTGTAGTAATTCCAAATATATCACATGGATGAGTCCCCTTTACTCACAGCTGTATCTGCAGAAGGGGAGTTACCCCAAATCATTTGCTATGATCTCACAATCTATTCATTGTGTTTATTCAAAACATGTCATGCTATAAACACAATAGTTATGTGGGTCTCCCTGCTCCATTCTGGAGAGCCCAGTAACCTTCCAGTAGCCACCTTATTCATACCGGTACTCTACCCAGGGATAAGCAGTGGTCTCTAGCAGAAAGGATATTGCTACGGGTATTGGATAAGTTATCATAGACTTTATTTTAATCAAACAATTTGAAATCCCAGGTTGTGAGCATTCTGGCTAACAGGTCCCACATCTGCTCCTACTGATGGGGTGGATAAGGAATTGCAATTAAATGTGTGCCACAAAGGGTTCCTTAACATAGTATACAATATCATTAGCAGTTTGCTTCCTCCGATGCAATCATTTTCAGGAAACATGAAAAAGAGAGAATTTCCTAGTACGTTAGACTTCTTGGACTGCAATGTCATTTTCAAAACTTCATTATGCAATTGTATTTATTTTGCTCTTGAAATGTACATCCTGGTGAGTCCATGCTGTTTTTTTAATTTCTCAAAAAGAACTTGGGCTTTAGCAGTCATATTTCAGTTTATTGTGTTAATGATATGGACCAACTATACAGCAGAAATTGCAAAAGAACTGCATAGTTCCATAGATGGCAAACAAATGAATTATAGGCCAAGATATGCCAGTGCTATGGGAGATTAGATTTACACTGCACAACACAAGTTGCGGGACCAATTGAAATTGCTGCACTGCTGTCTCTTGCACTGTATTATGTAAATGTGCAAAATGTGTCGCTATAATGCAGAACAATTTAATTCAGTCCTTATAAACAGCCCCAATGCCAGCAATGGAGCCTCTGAAAAAACTGCTGCTAATATGCTTGTGTTTGCTGTATTTACATGCTGTATTTACAGAACATGCTGGGTATAAATATAGTTTCACAGCAAATATTATAACAATGTTTATGGTTTTAGCAAATTGACAGCAAGAAAATCAGACAAAACTCCTGTAGTACTGGGCTGGGTACAAAGCTCAAGCTGACTTGTTACAATGAGTGCCAGGAATTTAAACCATAGTTTGTTTTCCGGAAACTAAGGGTCGCATCAATGGGGGCTCCCAAAGAGTGCCGAGGGTTCCAGTACCAATCACCAGTACACTTATCATGACTGATATATTATATTTGGTCCAGATTTATAATTTACAATGGTTTCCCCATTGTAACTAAAATGTTACCTTTTACATATATTAAATATAAAGTAACCATCTATGGTTAATTTTAAACTTAGCTATTAACTCTGAGTGAGCAAAAGGTAAATAAAGAGAGGAATGGTGCAGCACATTTTGTTGTTTTTTTACTAGAGATTTCCACTGAAACACTGCTTCTTCTATAACTAAAGAAAATGTCATTCTAAGCAACTTTCCAATATACATTACATTTTTGCTCAGTGATTTGTAAATATAATAGAAATTAAAAGCAGAGTTTGTTTATCCCTTTCTGTAGCAGAAGTCAGCTCTCCCCCAGGTCTGCTAATCAAGTGGTTTCTGGTACATTGTACACAACCAGGAGTGCAGAGAATTTAAACAGCCAGACAGATACTGCTTTCAATAGCAATCACATTTATATACAACATGAAAAAAACACTGATAGTTGGGAAGCTGCTTAGAATTATGTTTTTTAATAAGCATAAAAAATGTTATTGGGTGGAAATTCCCTTTAACATGTTTAGGTTAAATGTAGATAGCTAATGGTAGGCTAAGCTTACATTTGTCTTCCCTTTTAAATAAATGAATCCCAGGTGCCTACTGTTATCGAAGTGAGTACACATGAATTATCTTCCATTACCTCAGCATATATTACACAGTTATTATCTTACACAGTTATTACCTATTATTTTAGCACATAGCTAATGTTTGACGGCAAAGGCAGTCCTGAACCAAACATTTCTAAAACTCCTGGTCTAATGTGAGAGTATAAAATAATAATTCACTTTCATTTTTATACAATAGTTGAACAGAACAACTATGGATTGAGTGCTAGTCAATATGTGGGAGGAAAAGTTCTTATGTACTCTAGTATATGGCAAGTGCCAAGGATTTAGAAGGATTAAAAGAGAGAAGTCCCTACCATGAAGAGCTTACAAAGGCCCCACTTACAATAAAGTGATTTAAAAATTACAATATATAACAGTATAGATATACAATAATATTGTGTATATATTATTCATTGTAATACTCAAAATTTTGCATAGAAGTATTGAATATATACATATGGTGCATGGCAAGCTTCGTTTCAGATTCATAGATGGACAGGCAGAAGATTCACTCATACAGTCAGGTATTGTTAAGAAGATTGCTGCTACACCCTGTAAATAAAGTACTTATACATTAGAGAATGTGTGTGTAACCCTTTCTTGGCACACTCACTTATTTTGGGCTGTATATTTGTTTAACCAGGAAATTTGGCCCCCTTTGCAAATAGTGAAAGGTACTGGGAACTGGGATTTTAGCGCAGTGCCTCCACCTAGTGGACACTGAGGAGCACACCTCAAGGGGTTTTCCACTAGGAAAGAATCACACACAGTTTGCAACAAATATCAACTTTTTATATCAGTGTGAACGTAAAATAATTATGACATGCAACAGTATTAAACCCTGCTTTGGAAACCTGGGTGGTTTCAGCTCAGTCTCTCTGAGGATTCCACTCCTGGAGGAAATACCCTTTCCCAGTTCAGTCCTGGCAAAGTCCCTTCCCCAGAGCTCTTTTAGTTTCCCCAGGTAGCGCTACCTGCCCCTAAGTACCTCTCCTTTTGCAATAGGCAGTCGCTCCCACATAGGAGGCCACGAGAAACACCTGTCCTCACACAGGGGACACACACGGAGACTTCCAATACCTTCCCTCAGTTGGATCACTCACTGGGGATCCGCAGGTGGTAAGGCATCTAACAGCAGTGTAGCAGATCTCTCTTTACCGGCTGGCACTTCAACTGCTAAGCAGAGCTCCCCTCAGCCTTCACACTGTTACTGCATTCTGGATGGTCTCTCTGTCTCAACAACTGGCAAAACAACAAGGGCTCCCTCTTGTCTTTGTAGGAATTTTGTGGTCACACCCTCATTGCAACCCTGTCTAAATATTTACAATTTATTGGTGAGCACAACTTTCCCCTTTTTTTTTTACTATAGTGTATACAGGAGCAGTAGCTAGGTCATGTTGTAGCTCCCATCATCCCCATCTGCAGTCAGGTGATCCCATTGGTGGCCAATAAAAGGGCAACCATTTGGGAGTTTTAACCTTGGAAATTAAGCAAGTTGCAGGTAAAACGTGGCCCCTGTGAGAAATGTATATTGAAGCAGTAGAATTCTTAATGATTAGATAAAAATGAGTGTAGGACTGGCCACACCAGGGATGACTTTGATGACTTTAGTTGGCCAGCTTGAATACAGCAATATATGTTAGTTAATGTCCTATATATTGATGAGCGAATCTGTCCCGTTTCGCTTTGCCGGAAATTTTTTTTTTTTGACGCGCAACATTTTCATTGTTTCGGTGAAAATGTTGTGCGTCAAAAAAATTGTTGCGTGGCTATTGTTTTGTCGCCCACAACAATTTTTGGATGCACAGCGAATTTTTCATTCGTTTCGCAAAACAATCCGCCATCGGCGAAATGTGGAAATTCGCCGCGAATCCATGTCTGGCGAAACATTTCGCCCATCACTAGTCCTATACAGTATATATTGAGGTGAGCACAACTTTCCTCTTTTTCAGTTCTGTACATCCTTCTTCTTCAGTTCTGTACAGTCTTCTTTTAAAGGCATATTTTGGGGGACTGTGTTCTGCTTTAAATCTGCTGTAATTGCTGTATGTTTCCATTGTGCAGAGTATTTGGGCTTACAGAGGTTGGGGAATCATTGGGCTTATACATGCATCCTTGCTTATCTTTCAAACTGCAACCTTGAATTGAAAGGTTCTGATGTGGCAAATTAACTGTAATTTGCAATTATTTCTAGGTTATATTTCATTTTTCCTAATGACTAAATTGCAAAACCCTTGTAAAAAAAAAAACTTTGCAGAGCCATTAAAAAGTGGTAAGGTATACAGCTGGGAGTCATAATAGAGGAAAAGAAAACATGGCATCAGCTGCCTGTCATTATCAAACCATAAGTTATACCAGTTTTTAGAAAATAAACCATAATAAATGCTAACTTAAAGGATCCTGGAATCTGGCAGCCCATTAAATAACAAAATGGACCACCAAGACTGATTTTCTCAGAACAGATCTGAAATCAACACTGTTTGATCCTTTCATTCGTATATATCACACAAATATAAGTCTATCCCAGTGCATTTTGGGCAGTGAAATCTCCGTCTGCACTATCTAGTAACTCAAGTCCTATTGCTGTGTATGCTGAGTACTCCCACAGTTTCCCTTAAGGCTGCTTACACCAAAGTGCAGTCGTCTTTCTCCTTTCTTGGAATTCCTGGACCCTTCTGCATATTGATGCCTTATTTCCAGTACATGGAAGCCACAGCCATGCTTGTTTTATCCCTTCCATATTCACTAATTTGTATATTATTAGTCTCATGGTACACACATTACTCCAGGTGCCCAATAATCTACTAAATGCAGGCCAGGAGGATTCCCCAGACAGGGCAATTCTAAAAAGTCCCGAAAAAAAGCACCAAATATTTCTATAGATAGTGAAGTGGAGAGCCTTAGTGTGTTAATGTATGTACTGGTAATGCCACCAGATAAAAGCCTTGTAATAATAGTGCTTTACTATATATATATAGTGTAGCACCCAATAAGAAATCTCTCTTCATGTTATATATTTCAGAATGATGGCCACAAAATTAAATGTAAATAGCAAGTGAATGACCAACTGTCAACCAATATTTGATCAGTATGTGTATATAAACCAAAGGAAAATGCTAAAAGGGTTTATTATTATCTTATTATGAAAACAAGTCTGTATTACAAATGAAGGAAAGTACAGCACCTGCGCTCCACCTAGGTTTGGTGCTTGCATGTATCTGAATAAGTACTTCCTGATAGGGAACATCATAAGTTCCCCTGCAGTGAAACGTAGCAGAGATCTCCTGTAGGAGAATACAGGCGAAACACCTATGTGCAGGGCCAGACTGAAGTGTGCAGGACTCACCGGGGCTGCTGCAATGTCTTATCTTTTCATTCAGGTGCTCTCCTATTCATATTTAGTCTCTCATTCAAACCACTACCTGGTTGCTAGGGTCATTTGAACCCTAATAACCAGATAGCTGCTGAAATTCCAAACTGGAGAGCTTCTGAACAAAAAACTACAAAAAAAAATGAAGTTAAGGTGCCAATTGTCTCAGAGTACAGGTATAGGTGTATGCTCGGGAGGGTATTCTGGATAAGGGGTCTTTCCGTAATTTGGATCTCCATACCTTAAGTCTACTAAAAAATCAATAAAATATTAATTAAACCCAATAGGATTGTTTTGCATCCAATAAGGATTCTTTATATCTTAGTTTGGATCAATTACAAGGTACTGTTTTATTACTACAGAGAAAAAGGAAATCAGTTTTAAAATTCTGAATTATTTGATTAAAATGGAGTCTATGGGAGACGGGCTTTCTGTAATTCGGAGCTTTCTGGATAACGGGTTTCCGGATAAGGGATCCCATACCTGTATTACCCTCTACACGTTATACTAAAAGTTAATTCAAAGGTGACCAACCCATATAACTGGTCAGTTTTGGGGCCCTCCTCTCTTTTCCGCTTACCATCACCATTGGTTTCTCTTTATCTCCCTTTCACACTATACCATACAAGGAACTATTATCCAGGACTTTTTCCTGTAAGAGAACCTGCGTGCAAACTCCCTTCTAACATATAACTGCTTAATGTGAATATCTAGGGGATGTGCAAGTCACCTTTTGCTTTTGTTAAATACAACTGAGTTTGGCAGTTAAAGTAAAAATATCTACATTGTCATTCCCTGTGTTTCGAATATGCTGCAATAAACTTGGTGCCCTTTAAACTCCATTCTCTCTTGCGTATTTTGGACCAAATAGTCAGCTTAATGATTAGCTCTAATTTAAATATTAACCTCTGCGCTTTGATTGCTTACATGAAATACAGTGGGAAAAGTAGGAAATCAACACAGGCACAATTACTAGCTTAGTTTCATGCATACTAACACTTCATTTATACTGTTATTGGGCCAAATTTATTTAGATTTTTTTAAACTAATTAATTAAGGGGCAGATTTATTTGCCATGAAATAAGAAAATTACCAAAATGGTTTATTTGTGATCGGGACCATTTTACTTTATAAAGTAAGTGCAGCGTATCTTGGGACTTTATGATACACTTTAATTTATGGAAAAAGTCTCTTGGGTGTAAAAACAACAGGCTATTTATATAGGATTGAATTTCATTTTCACTATCATTTGAATGATCTTTAACATTGCAGGGAGTTCAGGGGCATGGAAAGGTGGGGATATTGGGGCCTATGATTCCTTATGGCAACCTTAGAAAACTGCAGAAATGAGATTCATTTATTTAGATGGGGTACTGCATTTTGTCATTTTGAATCCAGCCAGTCAGTGTGGAGTAGCTATTTTGAAGCTGAAAAGAATTTTGAGGCTTCATCTCTGTCTTTTCATCCTATCTCCTTTTCATCTTTTCATCCTATTGGTCATTCTGTGTGGTTGCCCTTTGGTAAAGATCAGGGAATTTTTCTATACTTTGTTTCTCCCACTCCAGGCAGATAGGTTAGGGTAGCACAGTAATGCGGCACCCACCTAATAATATTCTAGGTACTCTAGGTAGTGATTGGTAACTTATTGGCTTTTAATTTATTTGAGTTATGATCCAATTCAGGTTATGGGTCCAAGGTAGGGCTGGGGATAACTCATGCTGCTTATGTTCCTTCCTATTCCTTTTATCAGGGGGTTCAAGGAGTTCTAGATCTGGAACAGCTAGAGGTTCCATGCAAGTATCGGAGTAGCCTCTATGAATCTATGAATATGAACTAAATGTATTTTTTTGGGATTAAAAGATAAAACTGTTGGATAAATATTGTTGGCTAGTATTGTGCAGTTAAATAATATATTTATGCAGGGAAGTTGGATATTTGAGCTCAGGATTTCCCTTGTGTCAAAGCAGCAACCCTGCTGGCTGGGTGTTATGCAGCCACTGTCATGTATATTGCTGCTCTGTTATGTTCCTTCCACTCCCCCTGTACCTAACCAGGAAGCAGGCAGGAGCAATGGGAAGATTGTGCCGGGAGCTCTGTGAGTATGTTGCCTTTTATATCACACTGACTCTGTCATTACTTACATGTTCCTTCTTTTATTAGACAGTGAAACTCTTGCAGGAAGAAACCAGATTTTCCCTATTTTTCATGCAAATATGTTTAAATGCACTATTTAAGGTAGATTCTATATCTAACAATTCATATGGTTTAAAAAAAATTTTTTTAGCATTCCTTTGGTATCATGTCATATAGCTGTATGTTTAGCAAACCACTTAACTTAATCTTCCAGGAATTGCGAATGTGGTGCCATTTTACAAAAAAAGATGCCATTCTCAGCTTGAAAACTATAGACCCTTTAGGCAGGAAAGCTTTCAAAAGGTTAATAAGAGATATAATACTTGAATACATTGCAAATCAGAAAACTATGTGTTTGTGCCAGCATGGTTTCATGTGTAACAGATCTTGCCAGACTAATTTAATTGCTTTCTAAGAGAAGATGAGCAGAAGTCTAGACTCTAGGGCAGGGGTGGGCAAACTACATCCCACACCCCTTAAAAGAAATATGGGCCCTGATTGGTTGCGCCCTGTGTGTGCGCGTGACGTCAGCGCGCATGGGCGCAACCATATAAAAGTATGCCGGGTGGAGACAGAAGTCTGAGGATGCCGAAGTAGCTGCAGGGAGCCGCGCCGCAGGGAGCCAAGTTGCAGGTCCCTGGGGGGGTGATGGAGGATGCTGGGGGGAGGATGCTGGGAAGGACGCTGGGGGGAGGATGCTGTGGTGGAGCTGCAGGATGCTGGGGAGTGGAGCTGTGGGATGCTGGGGGGGAGCTGAGAGGCCCCGTGATTTCTGACGGCAGCCCTGGCATAACGCTGGGCCGGCTGTAAGTGAATGTGCCCCCTGAGCCAAAAAGTTTGCCCACCCGTGCTCTAGGCAGTACATGTTATTTGCTTTGAATATGTGAAAGCATTAGATACAGTGCCACACAGAGGGTGAGGTTCCATGTTGTAAGATTTTGCCTTTGGGCAGAAATAACATAAATGTTAGTTATGCACTAAATTGAATTGTGTTGGGGGTATCCTCAGTTGGAAATGATTTGGGAGTTTTTGTGAATAACAAACTGTGCAACTTTAGGCAGTGTCTTCTAAAGAGAATAAAGTACTCTCTTTTATAAAAAAAAAAGGGCATTGACTCAAGGGATGAGAACATAATTGTGCCTCTTTATAGACCCCTGCTAAGGCCACACCTTGAGCATAAAGTGAAGTTATAGGCAACAGTTGTTGAGAAGGACTATCAAAGTTGTGGTTGTTTTCCATTAGAATTGAGTAACAGAATTAAGACCAATGCAAATAGTTCTTGAGATTGCAAGGTTGTGGAATGTCCTGCTGGGTGATGTTGTAATAACAGATTCCCTTAAAGCCTTTAAGAGGGGCTTGGATGGCTCTTTGAACAGGCATACACAGAGCTGGATCGTCTAGAACAAGATGGAGTCATTTCAAAAGTCTCTTGGAGTGACTGGGGCACACCTATTGTGCCTATTATAAAGAGGGATGGCTCAGTTAGAATATGTGGAGATTTTAAAGTTTCCATTAACCCAGTTCTACAGTCTGATAAGTATCCCTTACCTTTGATTGAGGACATCTTTGCCTCTCTTGCCAGTGGACTAAAATTCAGCAAAATTGATCTTGCACAAGCCTACTTACAAATGGAGATAGAAGAAAATGCCAAACACTACCTTACAATCAACACGCCAAAAGGACTATACTGATACAACAGATTAGTATTTCCAATAGCCTCTGCGCCGGCCATATGGCAAAGGGCCATGGATCAAGTCCTACAAGGCATTCCACATACTAAATGTTATCTGGATGACATAATTGTGACAGGTACAGATGAACCAGAACATTTGGAAAACTTAAGAGGGTTTTGACACAGCTGGAAGAATACGGGCTAAAAACCAACAAAGAAAAATGCGCCTTCTTTAAGGACTCATGCAGACATGAACTGACTATACATGAAGGATGTGTAATGTGGGGAGTTCGTGTTATTATTCCTAAAAAGTTACAATCAAGAGTACTCGATGAGCTTCATGAAGGCCATCTGGGCATAGTAAAAATGAAGTCACTTGCTAGGAGTTTTGTGTGGTGGCCAGGAATTGATCAGCAAATAGAGCACTGGCGAACAAGTGCCATGGATGTCAACAGGTACAGTCTATGCCACAACCTGCTCCAGTTCACCTATGGGAATGGCCCTCTGCTCCTTGGCACCGTTTACACATTGATTTTGCAGGAACATTTCTGGGACTGATGTTTTTCATTATTGTGGATGCCCATTCAAAATGGCAAGAGGTTTTCGGCATGAAGTCTACTAGTACCTCATATACAATTGATATATTGAGAACCCTGTTTGCAAGAACGGGAATTCCTGAACAGATTGTCAGTTATAATGGTCCCCAGTTCATCTCTGAAGAGTTTCAATTATTTATGAAACGCAATGGAATTAAACATACTACTTCAAATAAATACCATCCTGCAACAAACGGGTAAGCTGAAAGATTTGTACAAACTATGAAACAGTCACTGCGGTCAATGACAAACGACAGTGGATCCCTGCAGCATAAACTGGCAAGGTTTTTGTTATCCTATCGGAACGCAATTCATGCGACTACAAGCTGCACGTCTGCAATGTTATTCATGGGCCGCAGTCTTAGGTCTCGGTTAGACTTGCTGAAACCAGATCTCAGTCGTCATGTGAGAAACTACCAGTTTAATGTCAGGGAAGGAGAGAGGAGAACCTTGCGGCAGCATAGTGTCGGACAAACTGTATAATCTGTTGTGTCCATGGAATATAGAGTAACACAGACAAGTAGCTGCTGGAGTAATTCTGTAATGCTTAAAAGGAAGCTAACTCCATAACACAGTAAAAATAAAGTAGCAGAGAAAACATAGCAGCAGATTCAACATGAAGCCTTATACATAAGACTCTAGTCCTAGAACAGCATCAGCAGATTCAACAGGAAACATGCACAATTACTTTATCTCATATTCAACACTATATATGGCCCAAACTGTAAATTAAATCTCTATAACTGGTACATTTTCATACTATGGACTGCTCTGCCATTAAAAAGCAGAGGAGCTTGTTCACATCCCAGAAATCAGGTAGTGCACTTAGGGAAATTTGTGTTTAAACAGGCCTTTATAAAAGCAGTATATAACCATATAAATTGCAGTAAATAGTACATTATACTCTCTCTATATATATATATATATATGTGTGTATGATGGGCCTTGAGATATCATGTGGAGCAATCAATCTCACTTGCACAGCAAGGGACATATTTATCAGAGGTTAAACAGTCAATTTTCCACAATTTGCCAGAGGTCGCCTAAGTCTTTGGATATGAATAGTGATGTGGAATTCTATTCTGGTGAACTGTCTTGTCACCCATTGATAATTATGCCCTCAATATTATACAATTGATCATATGTTTAGACTAAAACTATTACACAAAAGCCTTGCGGTGATGTTGAGCTACAGCTTGCATATCACCATTGATCTGGCCACATACATGGATGACGGATGATCCAGACTAATTCACAGTCAGATGGAGGTGTCTCCTTTGTTGCCACCAACCTCCTAATTCTCTCTCATTTAGCAGTGGAAGATATCATCTGTCAAGGGACAACAAACTGTGGCCACAAATCACTTGCACTGAGCAGTGGTCACTGATTCTCTTAACAGTAGCAGAACTGGTAAACCATTGGACAAACATTTGATTTCTCTTGCCAGTGGTGATCCCATGACCTCTTAAGTGAATAAATACATCATGAAAGTTTTTATAAAAAGACTCCTAGAACAAGTGAAGTTAGGCTACACATTCATATAGTATATTATTAGCCATGTGTCAGTATTCAGGCATGCATACAGAAAAGGAACAGATTGAATATTGACGGAGTAAAGAATATCCACTGAACTGGAAAGTAAAGTCCCCAGAGAAATATTAGGTTGTTTCGCAAAATCGGCTTTAGGATCAGTCTCTCCATAACCGCTTCGCCCACCATAATAGAATTTACTGTGCAGCTGCAGACTATACTCCTGCCTGGGTTACCAGATTCAGAACTGCACCTGTGAGTATACATTTCATGCACATCTCTGCCTTTTAAATACAGATACAGATCTCACTCTGTGCAATTTGTCATGGTTCTTAAATCCCACTGGTGTCCAGTTTCCATGCATTTGTATTGTCATTTCTAACTTTTGGTTTTGGAACAAAAAGTTATTTCTTATTGTTTTTTTTATTGTAATGTGTTTGTGTTTCTTAGTCATGCATAGTCTTCCAGTTTTCTATTACATATAATGCCCGTATTTTTGTAAGAATGTGCCCCACACATACTGTGCTTGGATGGGATACATTTTGCTATGAGGCAGAAATGAATCTGCAATGCAGCTATAGATGATAGGCACTTTTGTAGCTGCTTTGCCCTCACAAACTGCAATATAATGTGCAGCTGCAGATTTGGGAAACTGTTGCTAGAATCCATAGATTGCCATGTCTGGCAGGGGTGGCGGCGACAATCGGCTGGGGCAATGAGAAGCAATGAGAAGGAAGCACGGGTTAGGGGTAGGCAGGAGAGGTACCTGCCTGGAGCCGTCCAATCAATGCACCCTAGGCAGGTGCCTCTTCTGCCTAACCCTAGTTTCGGCCCTGATGTCTGGCCTGGTTCCTCCACAGATTCACAGCAGAGGGATGCTGTATCTACTTTATTAGAAATCTGCCAGGAATTAGTACTTCTTGTGCATAGTGAGTTTAAAGTGTGCATATGAAGATCAGCTTTGCACATTCCCTTATAAATCTTTTTGCATAACAAGGATGTCTGAATGCAAGGAGATATAAATATCAGATAGTCAAAAGGTTGAAAGATGTGAAAAACCAAGGGCACTTCTAGAAAATCCAGCTGAAAGGGCTGAACTGATTACCTTTAATATAGGTGCATTAATTCTTTGGTCTGCCATTCTTATTGAGAGTGGTTGCAGGTTTATGGCTGTTATTCTGGTGACCCCTACTGGTCGATGATGTGTGTAGTGAAGAAATGTACAGTATTTCTCTGTATTCTAGGTGTTCCACAGTCTATATTTCTTATGCTTAATGGGGATGTTCACCATTATTAATATTTTGGATTCTGTATCTCTATGAAACTTTGTAGTTGGTCCTGTTTTGGGGTTTCTAATCGGTTACCTTTCTTTGCTTTACACTTGAATGGCATTTGCTTGCTAGGGTCAGTAAGCCTAGTAACTAGAAAAATGTATTTTAAACTGTTGGTTTAAATTGCAAACTGGGGAGCAGCAGAAGCAGAAAGTTAAATAATCAGTATCCTGTAGGTTCACCATTGCATAGTGGTACCCCAAAATGCTATGCTAAAAACTCACAAGGCCATGCTGTATTTCTGCTTTCTGGCATGCATTGCATGTTCAAATATGTATGGGCTTACCTTTCTCCCAGGTCCACCACGGCCCTTTAGCAGGGAAGATCTGTGCCTCCAAAGATGCCCCCCATCTTCTTTTCTGCTGATTCACCGAACATGCTCTGTGCTGCTGTCACTTACTGAGCTTAGGGACCGACTCAATATACTGTATATATAGAATATCACATTTACAAAGGTGATTAGTAATTAATTCAGATTCACATTAAATGGCAGCATTAAAACTAGTGAAACCTGCATTAGATTTGTTTAATATTCAGCCTCGTAGACAGTAGCATACCTAAAGAAGAAGCAGACCCTGCGGGGGTTTCAGGGGTACCCAGGGGGCAGTGTGGCCCAGCCCGCAGGGTCTGCTTTCTCTATAGCTGTAGAGAAATCTCTTTTACCTATGAGCGACTGGGTGGGAAGACAAGTGGGGGACACGACCAGATGGAGGCTTATGGTATGCGACAGGCCCCTCCAAAGATTTTTTTGCTGGGGAGCCCAGTACCATATAGTTACGCCACTTGTAGTATCAACTTCTGTGAAAGATGCAGCCTTAGCTTTCTGAAATGTGTCGATGATTTCAGCCAGCCCCTAAGGGTTGCTTTTCCAATGTAGCCCAAAGCACTAATCACTCAAACGATGACCTAATAGGATCAGAAGATGGGGGAGCTCCTGAGGAACAACACTGCTATATCCTCTGGGCTGGTAAAGTCAGAGCAGTGTATAAAATATAGAATTTCTAGTCATTCATTTTAGGCTTTTGTTCTTTGCAAGATACTATTTTCATGGTTCTTATCTCAGAGTCACAATTATACACTAAAGGGGTAATTCACCTTTAAGTTAAAAGTTTACATTTTAGTAATGTAACCTCTATTTCAGCTCAATAACTGCTTTCCCAAACTAGTACCAATAGAACATGGGTTACACTGTACTCTCTCACCCAGAATGGGCCTTAGCTAAATGGAAGAGGAAGGTGAGGGTGTTGTGCAACTACACCTCTCTTGCTGCTATACACAAAAATAAAAACAGAGGGTGCCAGAGGTTCTTGCAAACAACAAAATAAGTGTTTATTAAACATCCACAGGGTTTACTCACAATACAGCTTCTCTGAGGGAAGTGGTACAGGCAACACCACATACAGAGTGTAATACAGGCTGACACTCCTGAGGCAGGAATCTCACTTCACCTCTGCCACACCCCATAGTGGCCTGGATCACCCCAGAAAATTCCCTATCCTGATTCCCTTTCCATTTGGATCCCTACACTACAGGCAATATGGCCTGGGAGAGATACCTACAAAACTGCCAGTCCTATGTAGGAGCTCAGAACTGCTCTTTCTAGCTCAACCCTAACTGCCTTACACCCCTAGAGTGGTACTATAAAGGGAGCTACACCTGCCACTATCTAATGCCCCATTCACGGGCCCTGTTCTCTGACTTTAACTGGGCTTGGGCCCAGGCTCACAGCAGACACCTACCCTTAGGTGGAACCAAACAGGCAGTACCACTCCTCTCCCAGCACTACATCAAAGTGAGGCAGAAAGTGGTCACCATACCTGCTTGAAATTGGAATCTATGTGCAAATGAACTTACTTCCGCCCAACATTCCCTTCTGCCCAGCAACTAAGGGAACTAAGCCTGTAGGGATTTAAAGCCATAGGGGACATTTAACCCTATGGGACCCTACAGTATCTTTCTTTTTTTCTTTCCAGCTTTCAAATATGAGTCACTGACCCCCCAGCGCCAAAAAAAACCTGTTGCTTTGTAAGTCTACAAACTGTATTACTACTTTGTATTACTTCTCTTTCTATGCAGGTCTCTTCTATCCATCTTCCAGTCTATCATTCACACCAGTGCCCAGTTGCTAGGGTAGATTACACCCTTGCAACCAGAATGTTTTAATTTCCAGATGACTGAAATTGTCTGGACAAAATCGGACTGGCGAGACACCTGGAAAAAATCCAGTGGGCCCTGGGCTGCCGACCCAGTCGTGCTCCCAGGTGCTGTTATTACTTGGTTAGCTGGGCCCCCCTGCTGTCAGTGAGCTGCAGACCTCAGAAGGGAGAGCAGGAGCTCCTGTGTCTGCATGTTCTGTACACATCTTTTTGTACTTCCCCTCCTGCCCATCCAATCCCTGTGCGGCTTTACCGGGACTTTCTCCTATATAGCACAGAAAGCTGTGTAGAGTACAGAACATGGAGGCACAGGAGCTCCTGCTCTCCCTTCTGAGGTCTGCAGCTCACTCACAGCAGGGGGGCCCAGCTAATCAAGTAAGTGTAGTACTGCTGGGGCTCCCTTGGTTTGTGACTGGGATGAGGTGACCCAGAGGTGACAGCCCCGATGGGCCCCAGACACCCCAATCTGACACTGGCCATGGAATTACTGGCAGGTCCAGCTGAAGGTTATTACAGTGTTTCCATGCCTTCATGGACCCAATCGTGCACATTTTATCAGAGCAGGGTGCTAAGCATGTATGGACACAAGAGAACAATGTAAATAGTGCCAATGTGCACTAAATTGTGTCTCTAGTTCCCTTCACTTTTGTAAAGTCAGCCCTTTTTTGTCTTAAAGGACATGTAAACCCTACATTTTCCTACCATGTATATAAGTTGGGCAGGTCTCCCCCACCCAAACCACACCATTTGTATTGCATATATCCCCTTCATGTGCAGGCACCGTCACATTTTCCTAAAACAAATAGCATCTTTCATCTGGTGGCCATTTCCTTCACACATGTGCACTGTAAATTATATGCAATGAACAATGCAGAATTAAACAGGCAGAACTTACTTTGATAAAAGGTCCTGCTTGGACTAAACCCTGTAATGTTTAAAATGAGCTCAGGACAGGAGGTTAGGAGAAAAACTCTGTTACTCTGGCAGAGTGCACAGCTAAAGCAAAGAACCAAAGTCACTATCTAAGGGAGGGGGCTGAGTGGTTTAGAGGAAGAGAAGGAATCCCAAGTGATTAAGTGGATGCTGCAGCCTTACTATTAACCTTTTGTCAACTGGAGTGGCAGGTATTTAAAGATTTAAAAGAGGCAGTTCACTAAATTTTTTTGTGGGGAGGGGGGTTTACATGTTTGACTTCTATACCCAAGGCGCCAGTAGTTTCTTTTAGATTTCTTCTGGATTTCTGATCCCTTAGGAGGGTCCCCCAACTAGCAATTCCATTGTAGACAAATGGCACCGAGTCACATATGGTCAGCCTCCATCCCAAGTAACAGCCATGCAGGAGTGTTGTGTTATTGCTATGGGCAAAGATGTGCATATAATTGAAATTATTGTAAGTTTTATTGTAAGTTTTGTAAGCATATATATTTGTGATTAATACAAAGTCATTTTTTCACACAGAGAAGCTCATGCCTTAGGCATATTTTCCTTTAAAATACGGGTCCTACATGTGTGACTAATGGGCCAATTAGCTGGTTGGCTACACAAAAGTGTGAGCTTGTGAAGCTGCGGATCAGCTGATGATCTCATAAAAATAATAAAACAGGTCATTGGTTGGCCTTTTTTTCCCTTTTGACAGCTTTCATCAGCCAAATGATTTGCTAGAGTGCGCGGCACATAAGATGATTTAATACAGGGGCATGCCTTTCTTATGAGGACATTACTGAGCCTGCCATGATGTCAAAGTCACAAAATTAACCCATTATCTGCCTGCTTTTAATAATATGTCTGATATAGTCTAGCACAGGGCTCATTTACGAATGTGCCCCATGCTCACCTATTACCTCCATTTAATTCATGAAGATACAAGTAGGAGTATGTGAATGGCAAACCAACACACTGTCTGATGAGTTAGAATTGGTCATAGTACAGTACAGACCTGTAGTTGATACATCAGACTGGTATGTTTAACTTTATTTCTCAAGTGTGTTGTTCTGTATCGCATGTTTCATTTTAGGAAAACCATGGCTCTCTTTCCAGCAGTGCTTTTGCTTCTCTGGGCCAGTACCATACCAGAAACACATGGAAACAAACCCAACTTTGTATTGTTTATGGCGGATGATCTTGGCATTGGAGAAGTTGGTTGCTATGGAAATAACACTTTAAGGTAAACTGTTGACAAAAATAATTGTGGTACGTTACAGCATTTTCCTTTATTTGTTGTGATTTGATTTGTGAAATTTAGATGCTGTTGTGTGATGAATGGAGAAAACCTGGTGAGTGAATGGGAACCAATTCAGATTGTTTAGGATTGAGACAGATACAGGAGACTGACTGCAGGATTCTGGCAAATGCCAGAGGGGCTGCTGTAAGATGCCATAGACAGTCACTATTTAGTGGGTTGGTCCGGGCCTGGGGTGAATGCAGTGTAACAGAGTGGACACATTGGAGGTGGGAAGAGGTATATTTTGAAGCAGCTAAAGCCCATATCATTAGATATACAGTGGAACCCTTTCATGTTTTCCTGGAGACCGCAAAAAATCTACTTAAAATCTGGGAAAATATCAATTCCAGGAAGGAAAGAACATGGTTTACCAGTGCCAAAGACAAGACATGATATTGGGAAAACGTGATACAGATACGTAAAATGGGGTTCCACCGTAAATGAACTCCTCAAATGACACAGGGAGGCTGTGACACTTTAATGGCCAGCAGCCCTATACCCTATGCTCAGAGCCACCAAACTGTTCCACTTTCCTAGGTAAAGAGCTGAACCATGAGACACTGCATGTTACATCGCCCCCACCGACCAAGTTTGTAGTGATGTGTGGGTCAACAACTATTCAACCCACACCCTAACCTGCTACCAACCTGCGTCCAAACTGTGCCGGCAATCCACCTCGATTTATAGACCCTCACCCGTCCCGCCCCATCTCTGATTTTATGAAGGGGGTGGGGCAAAGTAGCTGCGTGCCTATAAATAGAGGCTGCTGGAGGTGGCAGCAGGTATAGTAAGGATGAAGGCAGGGGAGAAGAAATAGCTTAGCCAGAACCCACCCATGACCCGCAAATGTTGTGTGGATGTCAGGCCGAACCTGCCTGACCTGCAGGTAAACATGCAGGTTTTTGCCCTACCCACGCATCACTACAAGTTGCCAACTTATCAGTCTGTACATAGTGAAAATAGCTGACAATGGGCCAGATATTTATCAGGCAGGTTTGAAAATGTAGCCAGGTAAGGACCCCATCTGAGTAGTGATGCAGCCCTCTCCTGATGGACCACGATAGGCCTCCATATGATCCAGTTGTCGCAGGGTACCAAATGACTGGATCAGCCTGATTTAATCTACTGCATGGGTGGCCAAATCTGGCACAGATCTCTGTAAGGGAAGCTTAAGTACTTAACCAAGAAATAAACATAAGTCAAATGTAATGTATTTATTTCCACATAACTATAACATGTAAACCTTTTTCTGATAAAAAAATATCTGGTGCAAAGAATGAACTTATTTTTAGCTGCTGGATAGCCAAACAGATACAAACTTTAAATGGAAAAAAGGATATATTTTCACTCTCTGGTTTACTGGTCCTTTTTATAAATGTGATTACTTTCCAGGACTCCAAACATTGACAGACTGGCGAGGGAAGGAGTCAGACTTACACATCACATAGCGGCAGCCTCTTTATGCACCCCAAGCAGGGCAGCATTTTTGACTGGACGATACCCTATCAGATCTGGTATGGTTGATACTAAAAGCTCAAATTCAACTTATTTTTAATGATGATTAATTATTGTTCTGTTAAACTGCGATGGCCAGTGAGGGAAATAGGCCAGAGCATTTTATATTTAGTACCAGTCATTTGTACAGTTATTATGTGTAGGGTTTCCCTTACTTTGTGACAAGGTAAAATACCCTGCATGGGGTCCCATTATATATAATACAGCCCGCAGGACTACAGCTGTCAGGGGATACTGGGAATGGTAGTTGCCCAACAGCTGGAGGCTGCATGTTAAGTGTTACTAACTTTGTTATTACACTATTGCAGCCCCTTCTCAGAAAATAGATCAATCTCTGTATCACGATGGAGTCTCTTCACTTCAAACCTGCTGTTTTGTGGTTCCAGGGCCAGAGGGATGTGGCACAACTTGTACCTCCCAAAGTCAGTTCAGGCTAAATTGGCTTGATCTGTTTATACTTTACAGTAGTGGGTTGGTTTTTGAAAACTGACTTAAAAGTCACTGCATCGACTAGAACATGGGCATCATCTAAACTAAAGGGTAATTCCAGGCCGCTATAGCTGGCTATCTGCACACAGATTTTGGTCAGGCAGTTTTTTTTTTACACCGTACTGCTTAACTGGCACCCTGGTTGGCAAGATGATCCAAATAGATTGCAGATGGTCTCTTTAAACAAGGTTCAGTTAGATGCATGGTGCGATGGAAGTTGATGAAGTGCTTTACCTATGTCACTCTCCAACCTGATACTCTGTTGCTTGGGGCCCCCACCAGAAGGGATTTCTAAAACTACAGAACTGCACTTGCCTTACTACACTCCCTAGTAAAGTGTGACTACCTTTACTAACTGACCTCAGTAACTTTTACATGCTACTTTGCAGATACTACTTGCATTCTTTCATCTGGACCCTGAGTCTCGAGCCCTGACAGCTCTCTGTCAGATATTTTACAGGCTAAAAGAGACCTGGCTCTCTTTTCCGACTCCCTATATGCCCACTGCTCTCTGTCCCCTCCAAATGACAGGAATCTCTAGGTCTTTCTCCATGTCTAGAACTTCTTAAGGTGAAATCCCAGCAAGAGGGGACACTACCACCTAGTGGGGAAAATAGGTTATTGCATCCACTGCATGGCTATTCATGATAAAGAGAGTATTTCACCATTTTACATTGCAGTTTCTCCTCATCAGCTGTCAGATCTGACAGGGTGATCATAGCACACAATATCCACCAATTTGGCCCAGTTTTTTAGGCAGTACCAGAAATATATGTGAAAAATAATAAAACAGGACTAACAGCTTTTTAGCCCATTAATTACTAGTGATGCCAGCAATGTCACATAGGGAGGCTAGCATCTACTACTTTATACTCCCTGGCTATAAATATTTATCATAGTCCCTATGGGTGCAGAATGGATTGCTTGCCGTAAAGAATATAGACGGGTGTGAGAAGTGCCTGAATAGGTCTTATACAGATATGGGGGCCTGTTATCCAGAATGTTTGGGACCTGGGATCTTTCCAGAATTTGGATCTCCATACCTTAGCTCTACTAAAAAAAATCATTTAAACATGAATTAAACCCAATAGGATTGTTTTGCTTCCAATAAGGATCAATGATATGTTAGTTGGGACCAAGTAGACGCTACTGTTTAATTATAACAGAGAAAAATAATATCCATTTTTAAAAATGTAAATTATTTGGCTCAAATGAAGTCTATGGGAGATGGCCTTCCCGTAATTCTGAGCCTTATGAATAAGGGGTTTTTGGATTCCATACCTGTGGTATAAAAAAGTGAAAAATATATAGTATATTCCCCACCAGCATGTTTGTGCTGGCATGGAAATGTCCTTTACTGTCTTCAGTTCTTCCCATTACCTTTTATGGTAAATAAAGACAAGTGTGAGTGCTTTTCTACCAAAAAAATTTTTTTTTTTTTTGGGTGGGGGAGAGGTCACACTTTCATGTCTTTCAAGTCAGTAGGAGGCAGTTATAAGAACTAATCAACTGGCATAAAAACGCCAGCAGTCGCCTGGGGCACACACATGCCAAACATTTGCTATGCATCTCAAATGCTCTTCAAAAAATGTATTTATCAAAGGGGAAAATCAGCCAAATACTAAACTACATCATTAGGTGAATATTCCTATAGAGATCACATCTGCTGTTATGTTACTGTACATACTGTATATAGCAGTGGGGCAACCAGTGGGACATTATCCTTGGTGGAAGATTCCCCAGCTGTCATTCTGTGAGACAAACACAGGCAGTGATACAATACTCCAACTGGGGCTGTCAGACCCGCCACACCCGCTATGTGCCGTGCAGCTGTTGGGCCGATTGGACTCCTGTTACACGTGCAGCTAAAATAACAGATTATCATTACGGCTACACTTGTGGGAGACTGATGTTTTTTGGCGTTTCATACTATGGGAGGGGTGGAAAGGATAGGAAATTATAATAAAAATGCAGGAGAGAAAAAGTGTAAAGCTTACAAGGGTCTAGAGCAGGAAAGCAGAGTAGAGGGTAAAGGTAGTATCAAGGACAAGACTAGCTTGATATTAATACAGGTGTGGAATCTGTTATCCAGAAAACCATTATCCAGAAAGTTTAGACTTATGGAAAGGCCATCTCCCATAGACTCCAATTGAATAAAATAATTTAAAATGTTAAAACATATTTCCTATGTCTCTATAATCATAATACAGTTCTTTGTACCCAAGCCCATAATATAATATAAGTCTATTGGGTTTAATTAATGTTTAAGTGATTCTTTAGTTGACTTAATGTATGAAGATCCAAATTATGGAAAGACCCCTTATCTAAAAACCCCTGGGTCCCGAGCATTCTGCATAACAGGTCCCATACCTGTACCTTTCAGTTTTGAGTGAGATGTTGGACTGGCAGGGTTCACATACTTTTGGCCATACAGTGTACAAATACATGTGTGTATGGAGCTTTAGCTCCCATTTAAGGACCTTTAGTAAATCTTACCATGTATGGCCATCCATTGAGAGGATTTTATAGAGGGAGGCCTCTCTACCGCCAAAGTCAGCAGTATCATTGGTGGCCTTGCACACAGTACTTTGTAGGACAGATGCCATCCTTCCCAGTGTAAACTTAGTATTATTTCATAGAAAAACAAATTCCTTAGAAAATGCTGTGTCTATCATATCTACAAGGTTAGACAATTAAGTATCTCGTTGCACCATTGTTGGACGTCTATTAAAGTTCACAAAGCAGATATAGGATAAATGATTATATAGAGGGTATAGGGTTCTGTAAGTCGTCCATTAGAACTCTTTGACTATGATATTTGTGATGTAATGCCCCTACCATCATTTCTCCTACTTGTCAATTGCAAATGTTAAATCCAGGAAAATTCTATATACATTTATTTCAAAGTTTCTATATAGTGTCTATGTGAACCATTTAGAGTTACATGTTGTTCTTGTATGTTTGACTCGCCTAGGAATGACTGGACATGAGGGAGGCTATTTAGTTCTGATGTGGTCCGCTGTGTCTGGAGGTCTCCCAACAAATGAAACAACATTTGCCAAAATACTGCAGGAGCAAGGTTACACAACCGGGATTATAGGTTTGTTTTTATTCATAATTACTATATATATAATATGTGAAATTATTGGCACTGTTTTCTGCTTGTTATGTTTTCTGTTATGTATACATTTTTCTGTCATTTGAATGAGTTAACATCCCCTTCTGTGCAGGAATCCTATGGTGGTAACCTGTGGGAGGGAGGTATTCCCATTGGACAACATGTGTTATAGGTATTTCCTAGTTCCATAGTCTATAAAAGGGAAGGGACGTGATTGCTTGATGGACTCAGTCTTGAAGAGAGAGTTCACCTTCAAACTAACTTTTAGTATGATATAGAATTCACAGCTCTGACACAGAACAAGCAACATATTAATTGGTCTTCATTTTGTATAGTTTTTTAATTGTTTGCCTACATCTTCTGCCTGTTTCCAGCTATCAAATGAGGGTCGCTGACCCTAGAGGCCTCTACTATTCATATTCCAGTACCTCATTCCCTCCACTGCTAGGTTGCTAGGGTAATTTATATCCTAGCAAAAAAAATCTGAAATTTCAAATTAAAGAGCTGCTGAACAAAAAGCCAAATGTACAAGTACAAGCCCATTAATTACTAGTGATGCCAGCAATGTCACATAGGCAGGCTAGTAGCTACTACTTGCTACTCCCTGGCTATAAAGATTTATCATTGTCCCTATGGGTGCAGAATGGATTGCTTGCCCCAAAGAATATAGACAGGATATAGACAGTACTATGCAGGAGAAGCGCCTGTATAGTACTTATACAGATATGGGACCTGTTATCCAAAATGCTGAACAAAAAGCTAAATGATTCACAAAGCCACTCCCAAAGAACAACTCCTTTAAAGCAGAGGAGTGTAAAGGCTAGAGGGTCTAAGGCAAGGGGGAAGCTTCAGTTAAGCCTAGAACCATAAACTTAGTGGAAGTTGGGGAGCAGGGAACCCATGAATGAGGCCTTAGAAAGTGACAGCCCTGTAAAATTATGAGACTGACAGGACCAGGTAGAAAAGCAGCTCTGTGTTCCACAAGTGTCAGGGGTGTGGTGAGCGGTGTTAATGGAATAAAATATGTTACTGACAAAGCAGTTATTTTGTGGCACAAAAATCACTACAGTTTCAAGCAAGTATTACACATGTGCAAAGTTCCATGTAAAATTTGCAGTGCAATAAACTAGGTAACATTGTGAAAAGCAACACATCCTGGGGGGTTGGCATAGATTAAATGGGGTCTCTACTCTCTATGGTGAATAACCTATGCTCATTAAGTAATATGAACCCTAACCCTACTGGCATTTAGGGTATATTTTCCATTCAAATGGGCAGGCTTTTAGTATCATTCCAAGCAATGCACTTCTTACTGAAGCCAGGGCCCCATACAACCCCAAGAAATTGCACTGGTGGCTTTTTGGTTTTTATCAACATTGGACACTATTTCTTATTTACTTTTTTAACAGGAAAATGGCACCTGGGAGTCAACTGCAGATCCAAGAATGACTTTTGCTATCATCCACTAAATCATGGTTTTGATTATTTTTATGGCCTGACTTATACACTTATAAATGACTGCGAAGAATCCATGCCAAGTGAGATCCATGTACCCTTCAGGGCAAAACTGCAGTTTTATGCACAGCTATTTGCCATGACACTGCTCACAGCTATGGTTTCTAAGCGAATGGGATTACTTCCAGTTTCCTGGAAAGTTCTTGTTATTTTTGCTTGCTTTGTTGTTTTATACTTTACCTACTGGTTTGCAGCCTATGCGTTTTTAAGATACTGGAATTGCTTCTTGATGAGGGACTTTGAAATCACTGAACAGCCAATGGACTTAGAAACTACAGCTGGGAAAATGGTGAATGAAGCAAAGTCATTTATCAGCAGGTAAAACAGCATTATTTGCAAAGGTGTACATTTACAAAAGATTCCCTTTACCAAGAATTGGAAGTGCCGCCAGTAGCACAGAAGCCTTGGTTAATGGCATACAGTATTTTGGTTTTTATGCCTTGTTGTGTTTATCAGCAACCTCCCTCTGTGAGGCAAATAACTTTCCCAAGGGCATAAATATATGACAAGGGACACTTGCTGACTCTTTTCCATAGGGATAGCCTATTTATGGCCTCTAAAACACACAAACATTTTGAGGGCTAATTTGACTGCTACAGCACTGTCAGAGTGAACCATGGAGGTCAAAAATGCCTTTAAAGAGATACTGACACCAGCAATGAAACCTTTTTCACATCTATCATAACATTGTCTTTGCATGAGCTTTATAATTTTGCCATAAAAGTATTTCCTGATGCTTTTCCATTCCTTATCTGATCCCCCATGTTCCTCTATGAGGGGGCTGCCATATTTGTGCAGCAGTAGGCCATTAGCATTAGAAGCTATAACTGACAGGCTGAGAAGGGACAGTCAGTTTGTCAGGTTTAGGAACTTCAAGCAACAATTACATACAAAACCAGCCCCAACAGGGAAAAAAGATCAACATGACATATAGGTAACTTTTTACAGTATGTAGATTCATAATTTGAAAATTAATTATTTCGTATCAGTATCGCTTTAATCGCCTTCAAAGCTTGGCAAATGCTATGTCTATGAAATACATGTTGTCCCTGTAAAAAAAATACTATTGTATATCCAAATTATTTTTATATTGTATCCCTTTTAGAAACAAAGAGGGTCCTTTTCTATTATTTGTTTCTTTCCTGCATATCCACTCTCCTCATTCTACTACTGAGAAGTTCAGAGGGAAGAGCAAACATGAACGTTATGGGGATAACATTGAAGAAATGGACTGGATGATTGGTAAGATGACATCTGTATTAACTGAGGTTAGAGATAAATGCATTTACCTCTTAATTTACTTGAAACAATCATGAAGGGAAGACTTGTAAGCTAGTCAAAGTTTTCTTTCTTAAACTAACAGAATGCAATAAAAATGAATCATAAAAACATTTATTTTTCTTATGCAAATAACTAATACAAGGCTCTTCCTGTATTAGAACAATAGAATAATATCACCTACCCCTACTGGTCTGAACCAATTGATTAGACACACTGTTACACACTGAACCACCATCCCAGTATCCGCTGAGTAGGCTGGAGTCAAACAAGCATTTTTTCACATACTGCTGCTATTTTGAAGGTGTATTTCTAAACTGTCACAATGCAACCCAGATCTAAGGTGAGAATATTTCTGGATAGTTCCTCGATGCCTGCTTTTAGAGAAGAAACTGTGATGCCTTACATACTGTACAGGCCTATTCCCTTCTCTATGTTTTCATAACTTGAATACTATTTAGGAAGGCGCTTTAGTTAGATTGATTGCTGCAAACTTTTGCTTGCAAATATTGTTTAGTTAGGCCAAGAGAAACAATATTAGAAGCCGCAATGTTGCCTCAGTGCAACCAATCCAATACTACATAAATCTCCATTAAACATTTAAATCAAAACATAAATCTCTTCAGTAAAATGCACACACACACATATTGTTGGCCCAAATATCTCCAATGCCTACCCTTACTTACCTATTAGGAATTAGTTGAATTAGTTGAACTGCACTTCTCCATAATAAATTCTTACTAGCCAGTGGCTCCACATGGTGGATACCAACCTGTAATTTGATATGCTGGACAGTATTGTAATTAGGGTCGGGATTCGTGCCGAATCCAGGCTTTTTTTGATGGATTCTGTCCTGGCCGACCAAATCCTAATTAGCATAAATTAGCATATGTTAATTAGCATCCAGAAAGGGTTAAATTTTAGGGGGGAAAAATTTTTGGCGTGCGCACTGCGTCAACAACTTTTAACCATTCCCAATCCTAATTAGCATATGCTAATTAGGATTCAGTTCGGGATTCGGCAGAATCCTTCAGAGTGGGTTTGGCTGAACTTGAAAAAGTGGGTTCGGTGCATCCCTAATTGTAATTAAGTGACAACATAAAGTTGTTTGGGATCCCCCCTCATGTTCAATTCCTCAGTGTTTCCTTTGAGAACATGGCATAATCCTCTCTAGGAAACGCATTGCAGTCATACAGAGTGTGTATATTTTGATGACGGAGATGTGGTCTTGTCTAGAGGTTCCAAAAGCATTAAAGGGGACATAAACCATCATTTTTTAGAGTGCATTAATGGATGTTTTGTAATGTAAAATAGAAGGAATTGGCTTTTTTGGTACATTTCAGGTCAAACTTTCATGAAACTGGCCAAAAATTGCTCTTGTTGCGCTCCTATCCTGGAGTTCCGGTTTAAGACTCTGTACAGTTTGCTAAAGAGCCGCCGGCTCTCACATTCATTAGCTACAGAGCATCCAGTTACTGAGGACTGAAGTAGGGACTGAAGTGAATGCCTTTAAAGTGCTGCAGAATAATAATAATTGACTGGGGAGACCTAGGGGTGGCAATTAGGCATGAGAATATCCATTTGTACATTTTAATTAACAACATCTCAGTTACTGCAGAAGGCAGAAGAGCAGGTATTGAAAAGGTGGTATGGTTCACATATTCCTCTTTTATATAGCAAGAAACAGCAGTTCTTTTTTAAGAATGTTTCCTGAACAAATTGTTTTTCTCTATGCATCAAATAATTCAATGTGGGACCATCAGGCAAATATGCGCTGCTATACCAGGCATCATGCATCTTTCTCAATCAATAATGTTACTGGCAGTCAAGTTGCTTAATGAAACTGAGTGACCACTTGAGTATTAATACCAGCACTGTGGGTGATTACAGCTGATCATGCAGCTCAATATTAGGCTCTAATACTGATTGCCAGTTCATAAAGGAATGCTTTATAATGATGTTGTGTCATTTCAGGGGAAATCCTCGGTGCTATAGATCAAGAAGGCTTGGTGAATAATACTCTTACTTATTTTACTTCTGATCATGGGGCACATTTAGAAGGCATGAATTCTAAAAGCCAAGGTTTTAATGGAATTTATAGAGGTAAGATCTCCATATGAAAGCTACTGTATATAGCCATATTTATTTGGTACTACATATATCAGTAAATGACCAAACTAAGTTTCAAGCTGGCTACTTACAAAGAAATGTAAGTGATAATTCAAAGTAGACCAAAACATAACACCATATACTGTATCTCCCAAAACAATTGTTATCACCCCCTGTCCAAAAATCAGTTATTTGGTTACTTTACCAGCACTGATGTTATCTTCTTCTACATGGAGCCAGAGCTTGCAGGCACCATCTTGCCTAGCCACACATTACTTCCCTCCAACATGTGTAGTCAAAGGCGCTTGCGCCATGGAGCAGATCAGGCAGGAGGAGCAGGAAAGTTTATTGATGACATATAGGAGCCTCATGTGACTCGAACGTCATTGCTGTACACAGCAGTACTGGAGCTGCAAGGCGCCTGCGCAGGGCTCAGGGGGAATGATATGTGCATGCCTGTGCCCTGAGTGAGGATTCATATTGTGTTGGCATAATTTTTTTTTAATGTGTGGATTATAGAAAATTGAGGTTGTGCAGTCTGTTGGTACATGGACACACGATGACCATTTTCTTGAGCTAGAATTGTTTTGGGACTTTCATTCTCTGTACTGTAGGAGGGAAAGGCATTGGAGGTTTAGAAGGGGCAATACGGGTACCAGGGATATTTCGGTGGCCTGGTGTGTTTCCTGCCAATACCATCATTGATGAACCTACAAGCCTCATGGATATATACACCACAGTTATCAAACTTGGAGGAGGCAAATTACCAGAAGACAGGTACGATTGTTAATCTCTATGTTCCCATTTTGTAATAGAATTATTACACTGTACAAGAAGAGGCTGTGGCAAGACAGTCTATCTTTCTCACCTTTACTTCTGGAATTTTAATCCTATCATATCAACAAGAAGCAAATTGTCTGGAGTTTTGGGCCAAGGTGCCTATCTCTGTCCCCTGCTGTACTTATCAACCCCAAATTTCTCCTTTGAATCACCCATTATTCATTTAGATTGTAAGTTGTTTGGGACAAAGACCTATTTTTATTTTCCTAGATTCAAAGCATTCACACTGTGATGTGTCACCAGTAAGTTGTCATACTTGTAGTTTTTTATATTCATAGCAACACATCAAATGCAAACTCAACTGTATTAAAGAAATGAGGGGTCATTTATTACATGCAGGGCAAGGTACAAACTGCAAAAATTAGGCACAGTCGCCATGTTTTTTGCACTTTGACTCCAGGTAGCACAATGGCCAAAGGCCTGTGCACTCCATCTGCCACATGAATACAGAGCTGCACTGCTTTTGCAGACTTAAATGTTCTTGAATTTCTGTACAGGAAATGAGTATTGTTGAGTTAACTCATGCATGTACATACAGCAAATAACAGTTAAACTAAGCAAGACTGTGATCTGATGCATTCTTATTTATCAAATGATTTTCATCATGTTGCATTTAGAACTTTACCAATATCTCCCCCACTTGTCACCATCGCACATTGCAAGCCCACCCCGGCACATCAGTACATCACCTCTCGCTCCTCAGGCCCCTCTACTCCCAGAGCACTGTTTCTTATTACAAGTTTTCAATACTTTATGTGATTGTTTGCCTTAAAGGACAATAGGGGAAAATTTGCTTCTGGGCAGTAACCAATGGCAACCAATCAGATGTTTGCTTCCATTGTACTAACTGCAGCTGGCTGAAAATGCTTATCGTTGATTGATTTTTAAACGTTACTGCCCAGGAGTAGTGTTTATAAATGAGCCCCAATTAAAGACCAATTTACGGGGGGACCCTGGGCAACCAAATTTACTTTGACACATATTCCTTGCTCAATCAGTATATGTGCACAATAGTGATATTTGTAGTTTGAATGTAATGTGCACCACCTCTATCCATGGTAAATAGAGTAAACATGGCTCCCATAAAAAGTACCCAAGGCTGGATAGTTTTACAGCAAAGAGAAATAGTGGTCTGGGGTCCAAGGTTATTGAATGGTGGCACCCCGCCCCCCCAAGTGAGTTTGTGCTTTACACACAGCAAACTGCATGTACTTTGTATGGAATTACAATTTTCGGGTGCACAATTTGATCTGTGTTGCAAAATCTAAGCACAGCATATGTATACAGTATATTTGTAATAATGTAATCAAGTGTGCGTTTGGTCTAGTAACCCACTGCCACCCATAGTGTAATATGGACATGTAAGTGCTTATCACATAAACAGAACCATGGCACGAGTGTTCTGCTGAGGGTTTGTTTCATTTGATAAGCACGTAGAGCTCATGTGGTTTTTACTGTGGAATGAAGAGGGTTGGGTGGTCTGTGTATTTAGATTTTATAAAGTGAATGCTAATTGTTTGTATATTTAGTGTGTAAACCATGTGGTTTTTGTATTTAGCATGAAATAATTGTCATTTTCACCATGTCAGAATAATTGACGGTAAAGACCTGGTGCCTCTGATGCAAGGATTGGATTCTGTGTCACCCCACGACTTTATGTTTCATTACTGCACAGACCAACTGCACACTGTCCGATGGTATCAAAAGAGCAGTAAGTATACATTCAGTTTCTATCTTTGCCTTACACCACAATGATAACATATGCACCAATTAGGAGTAAAACAATTTGCTTCTTCCTCTAAAACTCATTTGTACATAAAGGGCAGTCTATGTTAAAGGGGATCTAAACCATCCAGTCTGCACATAGGATTTATTGTATTACACTGTAATCAAACATGGGGAGAGAGACATACTTGTTCAGTGCTGGAAAAGCTGTTACAAAGATTGGGTGCAATTCTACTTAGCCGATATTTCTTTTTTACCTTATTAAAATACAAAATAAATATGCAGAGGAGGTTACATACTACTACTGATGAGACCTCGCCTTGAATACAACATTCAGTTTGGGGGGCCTAGTCTGCAGAAAGGTGATTCATAGTCTAATTAAGAGGAAGGCACTGAGAGAAAGAGGTGATTAAAGAGGCATACTGAAACATATCGGAGTGCAGGAGGGAAACATTTTCCAGCCAAGGTAGGTGGATAGAAATGGACATTACATTATTCTTTAGAGGGAGGGCAACTGAAAAATAAAAAACAACCCTTTACAATGACAAACAAACATGGTGAACATAAATTAAAATTAGATTTTTTTCATTAATTCAAATTAAATACTTCACTACCCAATACCTGTTGCAATTCTGTAGAAGCTAACAATTTGACGTTTGAGCTGGGGGTTTTTTGGTTGAGATTTTTAGAATCAAAAATAAAGCAGTGACTAAGGAAAAACGTTGAGCACAAGATTAGTTAAATTTTTTCTGCAATCACCTTAAAAGAGAAGAAAAGGCTAAGTCACTTGGGGGTGCTAAAATGTTAGGCACCCCCAAGTGACTTTAATCGCTTACCTTTTACCCCGGGCTGGTGCTCCTGTTAGGAGAGAACAGCACCAGCCTGGGGTACCTGTAATGATCGCTTCCTTCTTCCGCGTTGGCGCTCAGCGCATCAGAGTGAAAAGCTGAACTTTAACAAGAAAGTTGGCTTTTCACTCTAATGCGCATGCGCCGGCCCAGGGAATTCGGCTTTCTTGCTAGTTGTTTCAGTTTCTGTTGTCTCTCAGATCGCAAGCTTGTAGCGCTCACTCCAGGGTTTAATACAATGCATCACCTGTAATACATCTCTGAGCATCACATCTAATCTCAGATATACATTTTTAATTCCACATAATCATTTAATAACAGATGGTGGTAATATTTCATTGTCTAATAATGTTTCTATGTGATGACTGTCTAATCTTCTATATGTTGTTGTTTTTGTGCTTATCTTTGATATCAACCTGTAGTTCACTCTGAGATGGAACACACTTCTTTCATACTTCTTTCTATTATAGATCATACAGTTTGGAAGGTTCATTACATGTCCCCAAAATTCACTCCAGAAGGAGCCGGTGCCTGCTATGGAACAAAATTTTGCTCATGCTCTGGCAATGGCGTCATACTCCATGATCCACCACTTCTTTATAATCTCTCTGGTGATCCCTCTGAGAAAAATCCTTTGCCACATGACGTGGGACCATACCAGGAGGTGGTGCAAGAAATCGAGCAAGCTGTGGCAATGCATAAAATATCTTTACACCCAGTGCCTCAACAGTTGTACAAGTTCAACAATATGTGGGACCCCAGGCTACAGCCTTGCTGTGGGACTTTTCCACTATGTTGGTGTCAAAAAGAATGAGCAGCTCATCCTTTAGAGCGTTCTTTCTAATTCCATGGATCTTTAAGTGGCAAAAATGTGAGTATACAGTATTCAGTTCAGTAGTGTTGAAGGCTCAGAAAATTAAAAAAAAAAATGTTCAGCACTTTAAATATATGTTTTCCATGAGATACTGTAATTGGGTAAATTACAATTTTGTATTTCACTATCCAGAAGTACAAATTCGAAGTATATCATACAGATTATGGTGTTTTGCTTCTTTTAACACTGGGTAAGGACCATTCTGAATTAGAATTTAGCATTAGTAATGAGCGATTTTTTTCGCCAGGCATGGATTCGCAGCGAATCTCCGCATTATTACACTTCAAAAAAAGTTGTGGTTGCATCAAATTGGGCTGGGCCGCGTCCAATTAGGCGCAGTCACGGCAAAAAAAATACGCACACAACAAAAAAAGCCGCAGGCAACAAAAAAAAAGACGCGGGCGACAAAAAAGTTGCAAGACAAACACATTTCACAGATTTTTCGCTGCTTCACGAATTTTCCTGTCGTTTTGCGAGTTTTTTGCCAAAGCAAACCTGGACAGATTGGCTCATCGCTATTTAGAATATATAAACAGCTCAAGAGATACAGTATGACTAAAATAGAAGCAACTATTTAAAAATAGCCATAGCAGTTGCAGTCAGCAGCAGCAGCAAGGTATTGTTATGCATTAAAAGATTCATATGAGAAATCTAAACTCCCTGGCAAGGCACCATCTAGAATATGCAGGGCGGTTTTGCACTCCAGTGCTTAAAAAGGATATTAATGAAATGAATAATAATAAAAAGTCCAAAGAGTGACTAAGCTCATATCATGTATGGAAGGTCTCAGTTATGAAAAGGTTGGCCAGGTTGGGATTGTTACTGGGTACGAGGCACTTTAAAGCAAACATAACTATGTAAAGATACACAAGGGGATACTGTGATGCTTTATTCAACAGAAGAGCCTTTAAGTGGACATTAGATCATCCAATCAGATTAGAAGAATTAAAGAAAATAAGAATTCTGGCCAAAGCCAGAATTTTAGAGCTTCCAGGATAAGGCCTTTAGCAAAGACTGTTTGTAGGAAACGGAGAAATCATGGAAACAAATAATTCTGCCATGGAATATTCTTGGCACCAGAAGAGCTTCTGTCTGGTCTCAGATGATCTCACAAAATCTAAAATTTGCCAATTTCGTGCAATATCTTGGTAACTTAGCATTCTTTGAGACGGGTTCCTAAGCCTCTTTGGTCCTTTTATAAGGAAGTTTTGTAGCATACTTCCCAAAATTAGTGATGAGCTTAGTTAGTTTTTCGCCAGGTGTGCATTTGCAGCGAATTTCCACATTTCACCATTGGCGAATTGTTTCGTGAAACTTCAGTAAAAAACGGTGAAAATCTGTCACGTGGACTAGTTTTTTTTTTTTGTCGCGCGTCAAAAAGGGCATGGTCGCATCACAAAAAGGCACGGTCACGTCACAAAAAGCGCAGGCGACAAAAAAAGCGGGTGACAAAAAAGGCGCAGACAACAAAAAAAAACACGCAACAAATGCGTTTCGCTAATTTTTCGCCATTTTGTGAATTTTCTTGCTGGTCTGCAAATTTTATGGCGAACGGGACTGATTCACTCAACACTACTCAAACTGTTTATGCACCTGGCTGTGCTGGAAGAAATAACTTGTAGACATACTCCGATATACCCAGTAGATATACTGTGTCCAGGGAGGATGATTCTGAATGCTAATAAAGATGAGTGGGACTCACCACTGGGCAGGCTGTACAAGTCTGAGAGGATATTGGGGACCTTTGCAGTAATGGCATACTTTGATGTTGCGACTGCTGGATAGAAGATGGATAAATTATCTATTCTGTGACAGAAACCATAAAAGAAGATTTTAACAGATTAAACTTTTAGTGAAAGCAGAAATATTCTAACAGTTCAAGACTAAAGTGAAAAAGGCAAGAGTCTAGGGGGTGCGTAACTAGTAGGGTGCAGTAGTCCAAGTAGGATAAGGGTAAGTGTGAATGTTCAGTACAGGTATGGGACCTGTTATCCAGAATGCTTGGGACATGGGGTTTTCCAGAAAAGAGGTCTTTCTACAATTTGTATCTCCGGACTTTAGGTGAACAAAATTAAAAAAAAAATAATTTAAACATTAAATAAACTTGGGACCTGGGGTTTTCCAGATAAGAGGTCTTTCCATAATTTGTATCTCTGGACTTTAGGTGAACAAAATTAAAAAAAAAAAAACATTTAAACTTTAAATAAACTAAATAGGATTGTTTTGCCTCCAATTGGAATTTATTATATCTTTGTTGTGATCAAGTACAAAGTACTGTATTATTATTACAGCAAAAAAGGAAATAATTTGTAAAAACTTGAACTATTTGATTAAAATGGAATCTTTGGGAGGTGGCTGTCAGTTGCCAAGTTCTTACAAATATAAATAAGTGCAATTTTCAGTGTATGCTCCTCACTTCAGATACCTTGTGTCCCAGGTCAAATACAGTTCAAGAAAATACTCCAAAGTGCCCTGTTCTGCTTTAGACTTAGCGATGAGGTCTTATGAGGAAAAGAAAAAGAAAAAAACAATATATATATATATATACTGTAATACTGTTTTTCTGTTGCCAAGTTCCGCATGACAGGGTTCCAGATAAGGGATCACCATACCTCTAGTTGATTGAAGGAGATATGTTGCATAGCCTTGCTATCCATTATTTATTTTTGTGCCTAAATGTGTGTAACAAATTGTAAAGCAAGGGTGTGCTTAAGCAAAGCGACTAGCTAAAATTCTGAAAAATGATGCTCACATTAATGCTTAAAAGTGCAAGTATGTTTTGCTACTAATGTTGTCTCTCCCTCTTCTATATCAAGCAGAATTCCAATCATGCTTTAAAGCAAGGGCACGCTGGGAAGATTATCTGCCTGACAATCTGTCCCTATGTTTAAAAAAATCTTTTAGTTATGACTACACCCAGGAGCACTGAATCTGCCCGAGTGCAGGCAGACTTGGCATTTGTCGGCAGATATTGGCTGTGTGCCTGTACCTGGGTGAATTCAACCGCGACAAAACTCCCTGTTCGCGGGCGACTAATCTCCCCGAGTTGCCTTCCCCTGCCATCCCACCGGCGAAAATGTAAGTCGCCGGTGGGATGGCACACGCGGCGGCGCGATTTTGCGCATATCGCCGAAGTTGCCTCGCAAGGCTTTTTCGGCGATTTGCGCTAAATCGCGCTGCCGCGTGTGCCATCCCACCGGCAACTTACATTTATTATTTGCAACAATGCATCCTTTACATCCATGACTTAATAAGATAATATAATCACATAATGATGTGGAGCTCTTATAACTGCTAGAAGGAAAGACATTTTGGCATTTTACTGCTAATAGATTTACCACATTAGTGCCACCTAGAAAGCTATATTTATTCTGCAGAAAGCATTACCATACCTGAGTAAAGAGCCCTAGAATCTTTCTACATTTGTTTAAGACAGCAGCTGCCATTTTAAGTAGCTTTCTGCTACAACTCTAGCCATTAGTAGCTCAGATTACACATTCCTAAGGGAGGGAGTTCGTAGCATTCTTGTGGGAGGGGGAACAGGAGAAAGGAGAGAACTGTGCAGACTCCAAGAATGAAGGATTTTTCTCAGAGAGGAAGTCAGATACCCTAAGAACATGTTTACAAAAAACAGGACAAGAAATCCTGTGTTTCTTTTGAAAGAGGATTCAGTGCAGCTTTTCTGTAAGTGCTTATGGCTGTATTTACATAGACCTTTCTGATAAACCTTTCTTAGTTTTTACCTTTCCTTCTCCTTTAAAGTAACATTTATACCTCTGTCCATCAACTGAACTATAGCGAGAGAGAGAGAGAGAGAGAGAGAGAGAGAGAGAGAGAGAGGGGGGGAGGGAGTGATAAATATCTATAATGACAGTCCATTTGTTATAGAAAAAACACATTAAAGGTGCTGAACATGTTTTTTAATTGACAGTTTTTCAGACTTGCACCTCAACGTTTATAGTAACATCAGCATCGATTAAAAAAATAACATTCCAATATTAAGGCAGATTACACGTGACAATGTTGTGATGTAAAAATAAGAAATTCTTTATAAATATATGCAAAAACTCCTTCAAAAAAGTAATTTTATTAAAAATCCTCCTAGCTGGTTATCATTAGGAAAATGCAGGTAACAGAATTTGAAGGACAAGGCCCATGCCAACATGCCTAATTATGTTGTTATAAGGAGAGGCAATGGATAATAAAGACAGAATATATTGCAAAACTAAATAGCTCTAATTTATTTGGATAATTTGTATTAAAATAGTACAAGATTTTTAAGCATGATATAAAACCAAACAAAATGCCACGGCACAATAAATAATGCAGAGAGAGGGAAGGTTGCACGGCAGTGTAAAAACGAAGGCAGAGAGTTACTGTAAAAATCTATCTAACTTTTTCTGGATGTTCTCAAAAGAATACTTTCCCATGTAGTCAATTTGCCCTTGCTCCCACTTCCTGCGCTCATCTTCTGTCCTGGCCTCTTCTTCTGATTCGTGGATGGACAACTCTGAAGCAGAATGGGCAAGCTGTACCTTCAGCAACACAAACAGAAACATTTTAAAAATGGTGTCCCTAACCCAATGCCTGAAATGATCAAACATATTTTGTATTTTTTGCTGGCATTTTGTGCATCTCTTTGGCAGCATGAAAAATGAAGACCTTTACAGAAAAATATATTCACCTTACCAACAAATCTGCCATTTTTTTGAATAGTTTTCTATTGAATTTATAGATTTTGACCATGGATTAAGACATGACAAATAAAGGTGTAATTTCTCAAATAAGTGCAATTGAGTTATTTCATCAATATGATGCTTATTTGGCCAATGAGGTCAGAGGTATGGTATGGGGGGAGGGAAGGGACAGTATAATGAAAAGGAGTAACGATTTTTATTTTTTTGTAAGCATACGATGGGCCAGATTTAATTTGATGAGAAAAGCTTATCTCCTAATTCAATTCCAGATTTTCCTATAGAGCCAGATGCAATGCAATGAGATAAATCTCCCCTCACTGTTTATCACATGAAAACCCTATTGAAGTCTATGTGAAAAATCTGGAACTGAATTAAGAGAAAAGTGTTTTCTCATTAAATTGAATCTCACCCATAATTTTGATGTGATAAACCATCAAATAATGTTTTCTCATAGAATTGAACCTAGCCCAATGTTTGGTGTTTGGCCCAATGTTTGGTGTTAGGTGATAATGTATAACGGACGATGTCTGCAAAAGAGATACTAAATTATTTAGCAATTGTATTTTGAAAGCCTAAATAATTTAGATGAATGAACAACCAACACAGAAATCAAGAGCAAATCAAATGATAATGAAGGTATGGGGGGGGCAAAAATGAAATTATAAAAATGCTGGTGTAAGAAGTACATAAATTATTTCAGAATAATTACCAAACTTGAATTTTTAAGATTTGTAAAAATGAATATGCTAGATATTGCAAATAAAAATCCAATTGTGTTTTATCACTTTTTTTTTTAATTGAAAATATGATTTTTTAACTGTTAAACTTTTTTTTTAAAAATACATTAATAAATACTAGCGATTAGATAATATTATGATCTTAATATATTAAATTTTATGTTGTTTTATTGCCTACACTAGTAGCTGGAACAGGGCCATAGCAACTGCAACTATAGAGAACTTAAAATGCATACACTGTACACTGTAAAAATCAGTATAATAAGCAGTCATGCAGGAGTGGTTAATTGAATTGTAGTCATTGTTTTTCATTCAGATGAGAGCCGCTGGTCTAGATGAGGGAATTATAAAGCAAATGATAGATTAAGAAGCAGATGGTAGTTTATAACACCGAGTTATACTACCATTTGAACGTTGTCTTGAGTTACACATTCATTGGTCAGCTGACAAGGAAGTTCCAAGCTTTGATCTGGACCTCTGCAATCCAGACTGTGCTGTTCAGCGTTACTATCAGGTAGCTAGAAAAACAGTAAGATGCACAATGTCCACACATTTGGAAACCACCTTTTTGGGAGAGGAGGCTCACTTGTCCTTTTATAAAGGTAGTATGTAGGTGACATCACATTTAATTAAGAGCTGCTAGAATGGACTTAGCATAAAGCTTTTTATAGGCCAAATTTTTACACCATGGAGCTCTACTACCATATGAACATTTTCTTGTGCTGCAAGTTCCTTGTTGTTTTGGGAAAGATGCTGTAAGTCTTGACAGTAAGACATTAGCACAAATGTGAAACAACTTGGATGGCCTATGGTGTTCTTATTGTGCCTGTAAAGGCTTGCACGTTAGTATTACTTTAACTTTATGCTTTTTACAGGTAAACTACAAGTCCCAAAACTTAGAAGCCAACATTATATTTCCTACATTTGTACAATAGAAATATCACACCTTTAGTCCCTGTCACACAGGGAGATAAGTAGAGGCAACTTGTAGCTGGCTAAAAAGTGCTTTCTGTAAATCAAGAGTTGTTTTACCCCCACTGGGTAATGGCTACATTTTTAATCTGTCCAAAATAAAGCACCAATATTTCTGCACAAAAACACTTTTCTCCCTAGCACCAAGTCATTACATGTATTGTGCGCACAATGTATGAAGTCTAGATAAAATCCCCAATATTTAGGCTTGTAATGCAAATATATAACGTAGCAATGCTATTACTGGGGAGCCTGTAGATAACCTGGCTTTTGCTTTATTTCCAATGGAACTCAGATTTGCTCCCCAACTTTTTAAGGTGTCTAGAACCCAAAATGAATAAAAAATATTTCCCTGCAATTTAAATGTTTATTTGAATTTCTTGAGAAGTGTATACCATTCTGTTGCATTTAAAAGGCTTTTTGTTACCTGGTAGCCTACTTCATTTTAATCTTACTGTTGAAAGTATATATAAATTAAAAAAAAGGCCTGGCCAATCCATCTAATACATACAGTGGATCAGTGCTGACTAGGCACTACCTGTAGCGCAGTTTGTACGTTTTGCTTGTTTTTGTCAGGGGTCACTCTGGTTTCCTTCAACAAACATACATGTATATTAGTTGGCTGCTGGTGAAACTGAGCCTAGTGTCTATGTGATAGGGAACATATATCCTCTGGAAGCAGGTACAATAACGAGGCAAGTTAAGTAAATCTCTATAGCAGTCATATTTGACCTAGGGAGATTCACCATTTAGCACAGCTTGGCAGAAATAACATTGTTCTGATGTTCCTTTTATTTATAACTGACATTTGTGACTGCAAAGAGAAGAACAACTCATGCCATGCCAATGTAAAGATTATATCAATGCTGGAATCTCACAGAAGGCATTCTGAGCACTGACACAAACACTCTTACAGACAAGTTTAACTGGTTACAGTTTGGATTCCTTCTCTAACATGCATGTTATGTTTGACCTGATGCAAGGCCTTCTAGAAATGGAAGACTCACCCTATCTCCAGGGGTGCTTTCAGGAGTCTCAACTGAAGACGGGTTTTCATTTTTCACGAGAAGCTCAATTCTTCCAATTTGGTGCTGAATATGAAAGTAAAGAGGTTTCATGCATTTTCATGACTTTTATTGCTTTATGAAGACTCTTTTAAAAACTATAAGGAATAAACAAACAGAAGGCAGTCTTCATTTTTAGTGAGGCAGAACTAAGAAATTATCTATTTTGGTAGGTGTAGGGACCAGGGCTGTATAGGGCAGTTAAAGCCATCCTTGATTTTTGTATATGTGGTAAATCTATTCTATATTTGTCTTTTGCCATCTGGAATAATATGCTTGAATGACATAGACCAGTGATCCCCAACCAGTGGCTTGTGTTGCTCACCACTACCTTTGTTGCTCCCAGTGGGCTCAATGTAGGTGCCCTTTTGTAAATTTCTGGCTTGGATGTAAGTTCTGGAAGCACAGAAACACAGTTTTACTCCAACTAGAGCCTCCAGCAGTCCCCAAGGAACTTTTTTCATGCTTGTGTGGCTCACCAACACTTTTCACATCTGAGTGTGGCTCACAAGTTAAAAAGGTTGGGGACCCCTGACATAGACTGTAGGTAATTAGGCAGCAGGTATTTATTAGAAATTTGCAGGTCTTTACGTTTCTTTCTGGAGCACTGGGCAAGTCACATAGTACAAAAACATGGCAGTTTGAGCCCGTCTTTTACATTTTGCATTTTGTATAGCAAATCAGGCCTTTCATTTCAGTTTTAGATTCATTCATTACATACATTAGAACTGTACATTACTATAATTCAACACTAGATGGCACAACTAAAATTTTTAAGTTACTACTCCTCCCCCATATATACAAAAGAAAGTTAAGCATTAATGACAACATATTTCAGGGAAAGCATATTCTCCACTAGCAACTGATTTGCCTGTAACTGGTGCTAGAATGTTCCTACAAAACTGAGCCAACCTGCTCTTTGCTTATATCCTGCATTTACATCAGGATTTGGTTTGCATTTCATTTGCTGGAAACACTAGGGATCAGAGAGAATGTGTCTAGGGTCCAAACTCCAAATGGGTTCGTCACAGAGGACTTATCAATATAAAAGTACAAAGGACCAATTATAAATTGAAATATATTTTTAACATAGGTATCTTTCAGCTGATGGTGGGATACTTGCAATTCAAATAAGGGCAGCAGACTTCCTACTTTTCAGGGACACCTGTTCTCCATTCTTTTTCATTTATATGTATTCTCAGATGCTTTGTTGCCTGTGGAAGAAGCTATCTCCTAAGTGCTGTGTGTGTCTTTGCCCTCAAGCTACCAAAGTAACTCTGTGTCAGCACCCTAAGAAGTCTTGAGAGATACTCTGCTTCTGGGTATTGTTACTTAAAGGAGTGCGTATCTTATTGCAACTGTTTTGTATATCTAGTGGTAGGCAGCTGTGGGAGAAACATTAGTTACTGCCTACTAATTAATGCTTCACCACCAAGAAGACTGTAGAATCTGCTTATAAATATTAAAGGGATTCTGTCACAGGAAAACACTTTTTAAAAAAAATGCAGCAGTTAATAATGCTGCTCCGGCAGAATTCTGCAATGAAATCCATTTTCTTAAAAGAGTGAACAGATTTTTTTTATATTTAATTTTGAAATTTACATGGGGCTAGACATACTGTTAAGGTCCCCATACACGGGCCGATAGTAGCTGCCCATATCGGTCCCTTGGACCGATTCAGCAGCTAATGGGCCGTGTATAGGCACTCCCGACTGGCCTGCCCGACCAATATCTGGCCTGAAATCGGCCAGATCTCGATCGGGCAGGTTAGAAAATCTAGTCGGATCGGGGACCACATCGGCTCGTTGATGCGGTCCCCGGACCAACTTTTCCTATACCCACCGTTATGGCCAAACGATCAAATTACCCTGGATTCTCCCGATATCGCCCACCCTTAGGTGGGGGATATCGGGAGAAGATCCACTCGCTTGGCGACATCGCCAAACGAGCGGATCTTATGGTGTGTGGGGACCTTTAGTTTCCCAGGTGCCCTCTGCCATGTGATTTGTGCTCTGATAAACTTCAGTCTTTCTTTATTGTTGTACTGCAAGTTGGAGTGGTCACCTCCCTTCCTTTCCCCCCCCAGTAACTGATCAACACAACAATGTGAAGATAGCAAGATAGCAGCTACTTGACACCTGCATTGCTAAAATTGCTGCCATGCCCCAATAGTAAAATTGCGAGTCCAGCTCAGCCAAGTCAAGACTTCTCCTTAAATTGAGTAGGAGAAACAGTATCTAAACTGAAAACATTTCTTTTGTTGGTTCAAGAATCACATTTTAAATGGTAGAGTGAATTATTTGCAATAATAATAACTTAGAAATGCAAATTACACCATTAAAACCAAAACAAAATCATTTTAATGTCTATGCTGATAACAAAGCAATCCTATTGTGTTTTTTTTTTTTTTTTTTTTTAAATACTTGCACAATTTCTAGTAGTCTGTAGCAACCAGCAGGATGGTTAATGCATGGCTAAGAATATTTTACAGCAAGTAGGGTTTGGTTTTATGAACTTAACTGGCTGTAAGGCTAGAAGCTCCACTGATGGGATGGACAGTGCCTCCTTGTGGAGCTTAGCAAAAATGCTGTTATAATTCAATGTACAATTCCAAACTGTGGATTGCAGGCACTGTGTGGCTCATTTCGTTTTACATACGGTCAGTATATAAAAAGTGATTTTATAGAACAGATAATCACGCACATGAGTGGCAACTGGGAATTCCACAAAGGCATACATAAACACTGATAAACAATCCTTACCAACACAATTTAGAGAATGAACCTAAAACCTTTTGCTGCCCTTGCATCACTAGTACATGACAGTGACAGATCCACTGTACTAAAAAGAACCGTTGTGCCCTCCTTGAACAGCACTCCTGGTTGTTTCATTCACACTGGTTACTCTTTAGTGGTATATATTTGGTATTAAAGGTTCCTTACCTGTTGACTGTTTGTTCCATCTGTTCTTTCTTGTTCTGTTAGTAATGGCAATATATCTGAAATATAGATTTCCCACCAAAGGACAAGATAAGAGAGGTGCTCCTGTCCACTTAAAGATTCATCCTCAACGATCCATCTGGTCTGAGGGTTGTATTTGCAGTTCCACGGCTTTGGTGTGCCCAAAAAATGAACAACCTTTGCCTCAGATCCAAACCTGCAAGGGAGACACCATTTTTTTATTCGAATGGAGAAAATGATTATATTTTTCCATTGATTAACTCATTTATGCATACACTAAAATCAGGTGCAGAGGGACACAATGGCATGTTATAGTCGAATAAGCAGAGTTTATTCTTGACACCCATTACAAAGGATTATTTCATCAATAAACATTTAATTTTTTGTCCATTAACATTTTTAAGCAGCTATTAGATTTTTAAGTAGCTATTAGTGAAATAGTGGCTCTTTCACTGTGTCTCTTTCTGCTATTAAGATGTATTGATTTTCCTACTTATGTTGCTCAGTACCACTTATCAAAACCCTAACTGGATCTTAAGGGCAAGGCACACTGGATGCAATGTGATAAAGTAGGATTAAAAACAGGCAAATCACACTGAATAGATTTGTATCCAAATGAGTTGTGCAAGTTTACAAAAAACAAATCAAAGTGCCATTCCTCGCTGTCATCTCTATATGCACAAAATTCCTCATTGAGGTTGCCTGAGGCATAGAGTCGAGGCAGGCAATATCTGATTGACAGCTTTTTAAAGACCTTTAAAACAGGTATGGATGTGTTTATAAAAAAAAAAAGAATTAGGGTTTCATGTTTTTTTTTAAAGGGACTTTTGTTATACAGACATGGGACCTGTTATCCAGAATGCTCGGGACCTGGGGTTTTCCAGATAAGGGATCTTTCTGTAATTTAGATCTCCATACCTTAAGGCTGCTAAAAATCATTGAAACATTAAATAAACCCAATAGGATTGTTTTGCCTCCAATAAGGATCCATTATATCTTAGTTGGGACCAAGTACAAGGTACAGTTTTATTATTACAGAGAAAAAGGAAATCATTTTTAAAAACTAGAATTATTTGCTTATAACTACGTCTATGGGAGATGGCCTTTCCGTAATTGGAGCTTTCTGGATAGCAGGTTTCCGGATAAGGGATCCCATACCTGTACAAATTGTTATGTCTAATGAAAAAGCATTCTTACAAGGAGCACAGATCCTGTTTTAAATCTTCTATTTAGAGTTTACAATATGCACAGGACATATTCTTCACTGCCACTAAGAATTTACACTAGCAGTTACAGGCAGATTTCAGCCAGAATGTGCACATTTTGAACAGTGCAGATATGAAGCTGCAGTGGCTGATCTTGATGTTATTTCCCAGACAGCAGATAATAATTAAAGGTCTCTTCTTAGTAAATTTGGTCAACACTGGACAAGGCTAAAAGTGATCAAGTTAAACTGCCCATACATGGTAAGAGGTATACGCTTATTGATCACAAATATATCTGGGATTCAAAATAAGCCCTGGCATTGCAAGTACTGTACATATAAGCCCAAACAGCTCCCCACCAGTCAAAAGGGACTGTCTATGGTATCTTACAGCAGACCATCTGGCATTTGCCAGAACCCACAGCTTGCCAGTCTGGCTTGCTGGCTGCCCACATAGTAGTCCAAATCACATTCACTTGACTCCCATGCACAGGTCAATGAATGTGGGAGGGCATGAAAGCTGTGAAATAAATATAACAACCGTTATAGTTTTTTTTTTTTTTTAATTTACAGCTATGACTGTAGTTAACTTAATAAATACTGATAGCATACATATTCCCTGTAAAGAGCATTCCTGCATTTTTAAATGTATATATTCCATGTATGGAGCTGTTCTATTACTTTGTACCTATTAGTAAGTAACACTTACTGTAGAAAAGCAGGCTTATACGTATAAACAGAACTAATGCTCAGGTTATAGATGAATGGTAAGTGCTTGCTGATGTCTGCTGTTGCCCAGTTGCTGAAGAAGCTATTTAGTAGGCCTTGGTCACCTCCTTAAAGACAGATAAATAGAAAATAAAATGTAAGCACACCAGAGATATATAATTGCTATGTACAGCATGACAGAGGTGCATTAGGTACTGTAATTGGCAATTTTATAGCCAAAATCCTTCATGCCTTAACCCTCTGGATGGTACAGTTTTACTAATCAGAAAAGGTTTCAGGGCATTATGGAAGGAGTACACTCTATTCTGGTATTAAGCTAATGCCCCACAGAGATTTGTAGTTATTAATTATTATTAAAAGGTTTTGTTATTTGGTATGAGGGGAATCTAGGTTAGTGCAAGAGGCCGGCTACATAGGAAACAGTACAACATATTTGTAGCCAGGTATGGGCTGCAGCTCCAAAGTTCCACATATAACAACTGTCTAATCCTAGGTCCTATTTTTCTACATATGAAAATCTTATGAAGGGGCTAAGTAGGTGGCCATGTACCAAAGAGTGTGAGAATCCTAAAGGTTTATTATGATACACTGCATTATGAAGTACAGGTATAGGATCTGTTATCCCAAAACCCGTTATCCTAAAAAGCTACGAATTATGGAAAGCCCATGTCATCATTTTAAATAAATAAAGTAGATTTTTAAAACTGAATTCCTTTTTCTCTGTAGTAATAAAATAGTACCTTGTATTTAATCAAAACTAAGATATAATTAATCCTTATTGGAGGCAAAATTATCCTACTGGGATTAATTAATTTTAGTAGATTTAAGGTATGAAGATCAAAATAACATAAAGACCCTTATCTGAAATACCCTTGGTCACAAGCATTCTGGATAATGGATTCTATACCTGTACTATGGTGACATCTACCACTCATTTAGTTAAATGGCAAGTATGGAAAGTATCTCTCTCTCTTGCCCACAAGTATAATGGAACCCCAATTTTCAAAAAATGGCTTTGCACACTCATGACCGTGCAGTTATATAGTAAAGCCACATGGAGATTGGATGCATCTGCATTATGAGTTCTGTGACAAGGAGCCATGCAGAAACTGCTATGGGAAAGAAGATGCAGGCACCTCATTTCCCATGCTCCCTAACCAATTCTGCAGGGGGGCCCGGCTAATCAAAGTGAGTGCAGCATGACCGGGTCACACCCTTGAAGACCCAAAACCCAACTGGGCCCAGGACAACTGTCCCCACCCCTGAGTGGAGCCCCGCCTTTCAGAGCCAGCTCAGGCACAAGACTTGGGTGAGCACTTGGGTAAAGTGATGCTATACTAGAAGGTATGACAATATTCTAACATGACTGCCAAACTCATTGAACCCCATGCATACATGCTTTCTAACATAAAACACTTACCATCAAAGCTGCCATGTACTTCCGCAAAGTGAAGAAGTTTGTGAAATGTCTCCACCGATGGTCTAAAGACAAATACGCCACTGTTGAAGCAATCTGGCCAGCCAGAATCTGGAGCAGCAGAAAACTCATCCCTATCAAACAGTTCATCGATGTTGCAAAGGACCTTGAAGCAGAACAGTTCCAGTTTTAAATCTAAAACATAAATAATTTGCAAAGCAAACAAGTATCTTCAGTGACCATCAAATGAAATCTGGTGTTGATATGTTTGAAGTGATACTGACACCAAAAAACTACTCTCATGTTGATCCAGCTCATGTTGATTGTTTTTCGTTGCTAAGTTTTCTTTTGTAATTGTTACATGCAGGTCCTACACCCGACTGTTTTGTCAACCTGATTGTTCCTTCTCAACCTGTTAATTATAGCTTCTAAATCTAACGGACTAGTTAATGTAAAAGCATCAGGAAAATACTTTTAAGGCAAAATTATAAATAACATGCAAAGACAATGTTATGATAGATATAAAATAGGGTTAATTTCTGGTGTCAGTATCTCTTTAAGGATAGATTTGGCAGGGCATTTGTTATTTTAGAGAGGGTGCCTGACACAATGTCACTTTAAGCCAAGCCACTTTAAATCCTCACTGCACAATTTCAAATATTTCATTGCATTTTTTAATGTAAATACTTGTACCTTATTGCACACTTTTATTATATTTAATATTTGTTTTGTTTTTTTGTCTATGTAAAGTTCGGAGGAACACGGGTCAAAAAATTTATTACGGTAATGATGCTTCATTGTTATTTGTATATGACAATAAAACTTGAAACGTGAACTTGAAACTTGACAGGAGAGATCTGCACTGGATCCCAAAAGTAAAGGTGACCTTACACAGGCCGATTCGCCCCTAACCCTTACAAGTGACCATACTAGTGGCCACAATGAATAAATTATTCACTTACTTATCTGGGGCTGTGCACCAAGTTTCTGTACCCCCATCAGAGTGGGGGTACAGAAAGTAAAGCAGTAAGGGTAAAATGTCACAGGACGCAAAGGGTGTGGGGTGTGGTTTTTGGCATAATGGTGTGTGACTGGGGCAGATCAGAGACAATGCTGTGCATGTGTGGGTCTTTTTTTTTTTTTTTTTTAACTTGAACCCCCATTCTACTTGATGGAAGGTCCTCCTGCCCAGGGGGCCCATGTGACTAAATGTGGCCATATACGGGCCGATTCTAGCTGCTGTATGGGCACTAACGACGGGCCTGCCCGACCGACATCTGGCCTGAAATCGGTAAGAACTTGATGGGGCAGGTTTGAAAATTAGTCAGATCGGGGACTGCATCGGCTTGTTGATGCGGTCCCCGAACCGAAGATCCGCTCATCTTCTCCCAATATCCCCACCTACGGGTGGGCGATATTGGGCTAATTCGGTTATTTGGCCCAAACCATCATCATCATATCTGTAGAAAATAATATATTACCATTAGGGCAGTAAATGCACAGCTGAGGCAAAGGGGGCAGTCACAGAGAAGAGTCACTGGCGTGTCCCCCATAAGCTCCCATAAGTAGCATTTTTTCCACAGCTTAATAGGTATTATGTAATAGAAACTCTGAAGCTAACCTTGCACGTAGCAATGCAGTTGGCCAATTTCATCACCAGCCCATAACACAAATGATTTGGTCCATTTAAGCAATATGGCATAACCATCCTATTGTGTGTATGGCCCCTGATCAAATGTCTGTATGGTCAAAATACTTTCAGAATTAAGAAAGGGCCATCTCCCACATCCTTGTTTTAATCAAATAATTCAAATGTTTAAATTTGATTTCCCTTTTCTCTGTAATAATAAAACAGTACCTTGAACTTGATACCAACTAAGATATAATTAATCCATATTGTAGACAAAACATTCTTTTTGGTTTTATTTAATATATAAAATATTTTTTAGCTCACCTAAAAGGTATGGAGATCCAAATTACAGAAAAATTCCTTATCCAAAAAAACCCAGGTCCCAAGCATTCTGGATAACAGGTCCCATACCTGTACTATCACTCTGGATGAGTGCACATTTTTTTTATGGTCAAACTGGAATTGTGAGAGTTGCAGAAGCCAGTGATTTGTGCACATGTACCTACAGTATGTGTTTGTGCCAAATGGACTACAACCATCTATCCATTACATTTCTATAAAGGAAAATGCATTCCATCCAAGCAGTGCTTATAAAACCAGCAAGTCTACTTACGATTGTGTCAGCATCCATGTACACACACTTGGTATACTGAGTAAGAGTCCAGCATTGAAATTTGGTGAACGTGATACCAAGTTCTGGTCTCTTCATCAAAGACAAATGGACAGAATCAGCACTATCTAAAATATCCACTTCGACCACTTCATCAAATATATTACTAAGGACATCTCTGTGAAAACAAACCAGAAGTATTACAGTCAATCAATAAATCCATTTACTGATAAATATGCTCTGTGGTATACTATTTTGGGAAACACAAAGTTGCATGTGCTTTGCTAGCTGCGATGTCATTGCTTGATATGGAAGTTAGATAAGTTTTTACATAAGTTACGTAAACTGCATAAGTTTAGGGGCCCAATAACTAGTCAGTAGTAGTTCATAAAAATAGTAAAAATAATTGATGTGCTAATAAGTTAATATTTTCATTGGGAGGTCAGCTGAGTTTATATGTAAGTTTTGTAAATTTCTTTGAAAGTAACATAAGTTTTTGCATAAATTACGTAAATTGTGTAAGTGTAGGGGCCCAATGATGTTACTCGGGCCCAATAACTATTCATTCCACTGCTGGAAAGTTCATGTAGAAGACGTTGCTATAATTCAGTAAATACAGTAGATCCCAATATAAACAGCTGATGTTACTCTATAATAAGCAGTTTATATTAATAGTTAAAATGAATAAATTATGTGCTAATAAGTCAGTCAATTGATTGGGGCAAGTGGAATTTTCCTTAAGTTCATTAAATTCATTGGTGATCATTTAACTCACTGATTTGTCACTGCAAAGGTTCTCTGCATTGTCTTTTGCTTCATACGCAAGTTACTTAAGTTTCTAGGCAAGATATGTAGTTTCTAAGCAATATTAGCAGAAGTTGCGTAAATTGTGTAAGTTTACCAAAGAAGATTTCACTGACCCGGCACAATTGTACCCCCTCTCCTCCCTGATGGCGGCCCTGTGTAGAAGTACAAGGAACATAGGGCTTTTTGGCTCAACCTCTCAAAGGCATACTAGAGTGATTGCAGCGCTTTTTATATGCATCCACACACATGTAGGTGCTACTCTCTAGCCAAGGTGAGGAGGTACTAGGACTCCCAAACAGAACTCAAAGAGAAAGATAAAATATTTGTGGGCTGAACAGAAAAGTTTGCACCAGTTATCAATCGAACCCCAATAGTACAGTGAATGCCTTACCTCATTCGGCTGGTGACCTGTGATGTTATCATTACTACCAGCTGTCTACTTGTTTTATGATTCCTTAAAGATTTCCCCAGGACCAGGGCTCCTTGACAGTAAATGTCATTTGTCCCAAGAGTGACAAACGCTTGATCTGTAACTGAAAAATAAACAGGACTAGATTAATTAGGAAATACACTGTAAACTGTATCACTGCGAAAATACAATTGGAATTTACTTAACCTAAAAAATCGCATGCCATATTATTTGTTGTATAATGGTACCACAGTATGGGAACCTCTGATATATTGAATTTTTATTTTTATCAGGTAAAATTGATTATTAATGCAAAATTACCTATATCAGGCATGGGCACCTGACATTCTACTAATAGCTAAATGTACTGGGGTTTGTAGCTCGGAAAAGGCAACAGAGGGTTCATTACTGATTTCAGTTACCCGCAAAAACAATTTTGAATAGAAATCCAGAGCAAATTGTGTGAATATCTGTGTGAGGCCACCTTACGTGCACCTATAATGGTAATCAAAATGACATTCAATGGTCCCTTGGTGGCCCAGTGCAGGGCTGCCATCGGGAGGGTACAGAATGTATTGCAGTCAGGGGCCCTGTAGGGGCCTCAGAGAAGTAAAATATTTGGGCCACAAAAAGTGCAGTGATTACAGTAAAGTGGGAAGGGTTTAGGTGGATCATAGGTGGAGTTGTGCTATAATTGGGGAGTAGGGGTATTCATTTGTTATTGTAGGACAATTTTTCCTCTTGGGAGAGGTAACCACCCTGGGGCCCCAGGTAACTGGGTGGAGCCAATAATTGAGGCCTCCGGGGTGTAGGGCCATGCTAACTTAATATAGAGCCCCATTATTACTTCCCAGTTCATATGGCACAAAAGCCAGACTGTATGTGGAAATACAGTCAGAAAAAGCTTATATGTAGGGACGACATTAAAGATACCCTGTATATGGGGAAGACCAACAATGTGGTGGTGGTGGGAGACTGTGGTTCAAAAACTTTTATAAACTTAGATGTTTCCAAAAGGATTTGATGTATAGAAGTGTTAAAGTCTATTAGCGACACCTCATAAACAAGTCTGTATGCATCTAAATGGAAGCATGTTGGAATGCCAATTTGCTATGGTTTTGTATTTTGTAATTGTCTCCACTGCCCACATGCTTCAGTACAACAAATAGCCAGACACCCTGTTCATAGACAGCAAGGCAACATATTTCAGCTCCTGCTATGTCCATCTCTGCAAAAAAAAGTGAAGCGATGCTTCATACAAACAAGAAGGTTCACTGAACCCTTTAATCCTACTGTACAAATATTGAGCACAGAGTCACTTATGTTTTGCAGCTAAGCATTTTTACTAGGCCTTTGTAGTTGCCTGGCTTTGCGATAAATCTGGCAATAAATGTCAGGTTTCTACACGTAATGCCCATTTTGAATTGGTAGTTAAATGATTACTAATGACTGAGTTATAATGCTTTTTGTTTCTAAACACACCGGAATATGCTTACAGTGTGGTGCCAGGTGGTTTAGAATATATAAAATATTGCATATATTTAAAGGGGTTGTTCATCTTCAAGTTAAATTTTTGTTTGTTTGTTGGTTGTTTATAGAATTTGAATGATTTGCCTTCTACTTCTGACTCTATAACTTTCAAATAGGGATATGAGGCTACAATTTTATTGTTATTTATGTGCCATAGCAGCCAAGTAGCTGCTGAAATTCCAAACTTGGAGAGCTGGTGAACAAAACTCAAAATAATTAAAAAAAACACTAACAGCAAAAAATGAAGGAAAGTTGCAAATTGTCTCAGAATATTATGCTCTACATCAGTGCTGTCCAACTTCTGTGGTACCAAGGGCTGGAATTTCTCTAGCGTACATAGTGGAGGGCGACAAATGGAAGCCAGTTTTTACAACTCCCCTTTTTTAAACCCCATCCACTTCGAACCACACCCATGTTATCACAAGAGCTTTTAAGATCATGCCCATATTAATGGTGGTAGTGCAGCAAAAACCCAAATGGTTGGTGCTCACTGTGGGGATATCAACCATCATTAATATGTGGAAGAATCATATTATGTTGTATACATACACATACCCTTAAATCTATATGAATCCTCCTCCCCTGTGGGTAGCACAGCAACACGCAGCACATAATGACACACCTTATGGACCATTTAATGGCTAAATCCAACTGCTAGCAAACTCCCAGAACAAACCCCTGCCAAGTTCACCTCCCACAGGCAGCATAAGGCAGGCAGAGTATGGCACACACAGGCAGGGTAGGGCAGGCAGAGTATGGCACACACAGACAGCATAGGGCAGGCAAAGTAAGGCACACACAGGCAGTACTCTACCTGCCCTACCCTGCCTGTGTGTGCCATGCTCTGTCTGCCCTATGCTGCCTGTGTGTGTGTCATACACACAGGAAGCATAGGACAGGTAGCACATACAGTGACACAATGCTGGCACTGCTCCTACAGGCATGAACAGGTGAACAATGTGGGCACTTACAGTCAAAACCTGAGGTGTGAACACTGCAAGGGGTGAACAATGGATAAACTAAAAGGTGTGAACTACACAGGGGATTATTTACATTATTTAAACAATACAGGGGTTTACAGTTTGAATATGAGGTGTGAGCAATGCAGGGGGCCAATTAATCTCAGTACTGATACTATTAAAAGCTTATAAACAGCCCCTTTACAGAAAGTTAGGGCAAGAGCACACAAGGTGTACTGTCAGCCTGGTGATAAGTGCAGGCTGATATGCCTCCACCCAGAAGCATTAAATCCGCTGGGGTATAGGCACATGCAGCCAAAATTTGCCAGAAAATGTCAAGTCTTGTGTTTTACTGGCGTATATCGGCTGTGTGTGCCTGCACCCAGGCAAATTTAATCTAATTGACTAATCACCCCATGTGTCTTCTACCTTAAACTACCACAGGCTACTTTAAACACATCATTAAACACAACTGAAGATACTGTATCGCCATCGTGCAGCTGTTCCCATCTATAAAAATATCCTCACGGAAGCAAATTTCTTCAGCATGCATACAAATTCATGGTGCTGTTTAAAATGAGTTAATATGCTGCGCTGCGGCCTCTTGCTTTTGATACCAGGGCCAGGATTCTGCCCAAGATAAGAGTGGCACTTGGCAAACTCTATAACTTACCAGGCATTATGAAAAGTCAGCTGGCGTAGAAAAACCTTCCTCGTGTCTCAGGAGTCATTAATAAAGCAGCTGACAGCAATGAGGATCTGGGAAATGAAATAGACGACAGAAGCTGTTAGTTTGATGACAAAATTATATTCTGCATGCATATGAAATGTGTTTATGTACTTTATCATATGCATTCCCTTCTGCATTCACTTACATTCAACCTCAATGACCTCTGGAGCATACATATAATGTACCTTATATAAATGTAGTCATGACTTTGGAACTTTGCAAACACCAAGCTATGGCTGCTACTGTATGTAAGCATGAAATCCCCCCACAATAGAGCTAGGACTAGGCCCTGAAATGCAAATGGTTCAATAAAAGATACACATCTCATTCTATAAAGTGTACTGTATACAGAATATCAGAGACAGCAGTGTGCCAGGGACTTATAAGCACAAGCATAGCTCTAACCAAGATATCTATCTATTTGTACCCAGCTCACTGGCAGAGGGGTAATGACAGGGAAGGGTTGGGCTTGGTTTCTGGCGCTGAAGAAAAATATAAACCTCCAAATGGGTGGTGTAAAGGAACTTGATTGTACAGAGCCCTGGCAGGGTGACATGGAGCCAGCAGGGTGCCACCTCCCTTCCTGCTCCCCTGGAGCTGCCCAGTTGCCCCACTGCAAGCACTGATTCTGGTCTCCATTCAGGCAGCCCACAGTAGGCGAATGTGCCCTCTTCTCACACACACTGAATTAGCCTGCCAGTTGCTGCTGTACGTGACAGGGCACTGGCTGGCATGACTGTATCAGATGAAAGCGGCGGCGGTGTAGCATGCACACAGAGACCATGCATAGATCCTGACAGAGAAATAGCCTTTACGTTATGTCCTCCAGGTGACCTTCCCCACGGCTATTCGTGTAGGGGACACAGGGACACGGGCTGCAGTGCAGGTTCCCCGGTAGCCCAGTAATCTCTGACGTCTCAGCTTGGAGCTGGAGAGAGATCAGGGGAGGGGCCAGTCACCATGGGAGGGGGGAGGGAGGCGGGCTCAGGGCGGTGCTGCTGCACTTTGTACTGCATTGCTGAGTGTGTGCTGCTGTGCATAGAGTTATAGGAGCCGGAGCAAGAGTTTGTCTGTTGTTATAGTGCTGGGTCTACATACTGTGTGCCAGTACCACAAATACACATCTGTAGATTGTGTATGGCCCTGAAGATGTACATTTGTGGCACTACACACTGTGTATAGCACTGAAGATGTGTAGTTGTGGCACTGTGTATGGCACTGAAGATGTGTATTTGTGGCACTGCCACACTGTGTATGGCACTGTGTGCCAGTGCCACAACTATACATCTTCAGTGCTATACACAGTGTGTAGTGCCACAAATACACATCTTCAGTGCTATACACAGTGTGTAGTGCCACAAATGTACATCTTCAGTGCCATACACAATATAAAGTGCTACAAATACACATCTTCAGTGCCATACACAGTGTGTCAGTGCCACAAAAATACATCTTCAGTGTGTAGTGCCACAGATGTATATCTTTAGTGCTACAGTGTGCCAGTACCACAAATAAACATCTTCAGTGCTATACAGTGTGTAGTGCCATAAATCTACATCTTCAGTGCCATACACAATATGCCAGTGCCACAAATGTACATCTTCAGTGCCATACACAATGTGCCAGTGCCACAAATGTACATCTGCAGTGTAATACAGTGTACCAGGGCTATATACATCACTCCAGTGCCATACAGTGCGCTGCATCAGTGATTATATTAAAGTAACATTAGTCACCCACTGTCTATGTTCTTAAAGGGGTGGTTCACCTTTAAGTTAACTTGTTACTATATAACATTCTAGGTTATAGAATGTCCTGTTCCTAGGAATTTTGCTATTGGTCTTCATTGTTTATCTTTGTTAGATTTTTAATTATTTCTTCTGCATCTTTCCAGCTTTCATATTGAAATCACTGATCCTGCTACCTAAAAAAAAAAAAAAAAAGATTGTTCCGTGAGCCTACAATTTCATTATTGTTACTTTTTATTCCTTATTTATTTATTCAGGGTCCATACTGGTTATACTTCAGTCTCTGATTTAAGCACTGCCTGGTTGCTAAGGTAAACAAGAACCTCACAACCACCTAGCAGCTGAAATTGCAAACTAGAGAGCTGTGAAACAAAAAGCTAAATAACTGAAAAAAGTTAATTTAAAGGCATAGACCCCATTAAGTTTTTTCAAGGGGAACAGCAGCTCCTACCTACACCCCCCTTTCTGGCCACTCATGCTGGTGTAGGTAAGAGAGCTCCTTGGGTGGGGGGATAAAGTATACTAAGGATGTCAAACCCAATGCTTCTCCAGAAGCATAACATCTAGTGTGTCAGTACTAATCTCGATCACTGTATATAAAGCACTTAAAGTGCGATTTCAACTGCTTGGGACATATATTATGTAGTTGAGGTACCAGTACCCACAGGTTGTGAATTATAAGACTCAGGGGAAATATTACTAATGCTTTATTTTTCTTAAAATCTTGTAAAGGAGGTGGGTATTACAGGGGTTTCCCTTTAAAAGAGGGAGTGACCTAAAAAGTGGCCTTATTTTATTTTTGCTGCTGTGCATCCCGCACCACCCCATTGATCCCCTGTAGAGACATCTGCCCCGATAAGTACAACAGCTGTAGGAAAGGAAAATGAAAGCTTTAACTGTAGCACTTTAGAAGTTGTAGAAGTCACAGTATCGCAATATGCAGTTGAAGGTTGCAGGGGTTAAACTACAACCTTTAACATATGATAGGAGAGTATTTAGGGCCAAATAGTGTGAGCTGGCAAGTGCACATTAAAAACAGCAGCTAACCAATACTGCAGGGAGCAACCTCGTGAGTCATTTATTGGATTTCATACAGTAAATATTTATAGTATATTTTTCCCCTGGCCATGACCTGTAGTAACCCTGCTTCCAGCATATCAATGTATCAGCCCTAACATGAGCTCTACCCTGATTGCTCACACCATTCCCAGTATCACTTCCAGTATCCTCAGCCCCTGCCAGCCCCCAGCCATGTACTATGCTCATACAGTTATATATCAGCAGCAATCAACAGGTTGTAGTATATAAAGCCAGCGTTTAAAGCACAGGAAAAAAAGAAAGAAAAATCACAATATAGTGCAGTATTCTTTGTAGGGCTATTCCCTTTTCATATGCAGATAGAAAGTGGTGTAATTGATCTTTCACTTGGTGCACTCTATAAGGTAGAAGTGGGTACTTTAAACATCAAAACTTTCTTGCCTTAAATAAATCCCATTTATATTTACAGGAGTGCTAAATAGCATAAAGCCTTTTTATTAATATATATAGATTTAAAAATTGCGACACTCACAATTTAAAAGCCATCATTATGCTTTAGGAAAGTCTCTCCAAAGGTGTCCGCATCGGTTCCACTGGTTAGGATGTCCCAAGCCGGTGTTCTAAACCGCGTGGTCATGAGGCGTACCTGGATGACGTAAATCTGGCGCTTTTCCTCTTGCGACTTCCTCAGAGGCTTTCCTGGCGTTTGTGTGCATGCGTCTTTTCTTATACACGAATAGTTGCCATAGTAACATATTAGCGTATATGTGCATGCATAAACTAATTTTCACCATGGTAATGTGTTCACCTTCCTAGGATTCTTGCGCATGCATTTTTTTCTTTCTATACTAATAACCATGCGCTACATTCATTATTGCAAATGCGTTTTTTCTCTCTATACGAATAACTAATGTGCAAAATGTAATCGTATATACATTTGCATTCACTCTTTTATATATCAGCAGCACCCAAAAGAGATCAGAAATGCTTAAATTGATTAACTGTGGCTCATACAATATCCAGGTATTCTGCTTTATGCTGATCTGGAAAAATGAAGGGGTCATCCTTGCTGTCAATACAGCAACTTGTCATGACCCCTGCCTATTTAATCACACAATTGCTTAGAAAGTTATTTCTTTGAGGGAAAGCGCCCTGGGAATCCTGGAGATACTTGCAGTACAGAATCAGATATCATAAATCCCTAGCCCAGCACTGCCTGGAATACAATGTGTGACTGTCACCTAGAGGTTAATGTGGCATTTGCAGCACCGAGAGCTAGGTAGGCTAGCCATCATGCTACAGACTGCTAATAAAATCCAAGACATAAAAGGGCTCCTTTATTTATGTACATGCAAAGTGTAAGGTGCAAATACACACAAATCACCATTTGTTTACCCTAAATTCCAGTGGAATAGCAGGCATCCAGAAAATAACATGCTTAACATTGCATACATGCCAACATAGAGGATTCTTATGGGAGCATTTCCTTACTAACTAAAGGAAATGTAGGGTTTCCATGTCCATTAACCTTTAGTAAGACACAGACAGGGATATTCTGAGACTTTGTAATTTGTTTTCATTTATTATGGCTTAGTTACTTTAACTTTAAGTCATTTTGGCATTTTACTGCCAATAGATTTGCCACATTAGTGCCACCTAGAACAATATATTTATTCTGCAGAAACTACTACCATACCCTAGTAAACAGCTCTAGAAACTCTGTTTGCTTAAGATAGCAGCAGCCATTTTAAGTAGCTTCCTGCTACAGCTCTAGCGGATATTGCTCAGATCACACATTCCTAAGTGAGGGGGGGGGGAGGGTGTTCTTGGCATTCTTGTGGGAGCAGGAGAGAAAAGGGAACTGCGCAGACTCTGGCCCAGGGAATTAAGGATTTTTCTGAGAGAGAAATTTAGACAACATAACATGTTTACAAAAATAGAGACAAGAAACCCTGTGTTTCTTTTGACAGAGGACTCAGTGCAGCTTTTCTGTTAGTGCTTATGGCTGTATTTACATAGACCTTTCTGATAAAGCTTACTTAGTTTTTACCTTTCCTTCTCCTTTAAGTATTTAGTTGCTAGGGTCTTTACCTTAGCAACCAGGCAGTTGTTTAAATGCAAGGCTGAAATATAAACAAATAACTTATCATAAACTGGCAAAGTGTAGGTCAGTGCTGTCCAACTGAGTTAAGTGCATCTTTTGTGCTGTTTGTTGGCAGTATTGAAATGTAAGCGCCTAAGCAATAATGGGTGTACTTTGTAGTCGTACATTGTACCATTCAAAATAACAGGATTTGCCCCTAGTGATACATTTGTGCCTGTGCAAAATGTAACTTAAGGCAACAAAAAACACTGTTAGGAATATTCTACACCACTGGCACAGATAGGAAGATTTTAGAAGCTTACAATAACACCATTGTTATAGAAAATGCTCCATAAATGGTCAGTTACAGGCACAGTGATATGTGCTACATTTTTAAAACTGAAAGGAAACACTGTGTTTATGGTTAAAGGTGGGTGGGTACATAGCGGGGAGCAAGATGTTCATTCAGTGTTTGACTGGGACACCAAGGGCCCACCACCCAAAGCCCTAAAATGTTTTCTTCTGATTCATGTTTGAGAAGTTCACTTTTTCAAATGTGATTGATACAGGGTAGAAGGCACTGTTTTTTGCCCTCCAGATGCCTGTTCACTGAAGTATATGGGGAAATATTATATACAGTACAGAGATATTATGGCAACCAGAGTAGCTGCTTCCATAAAGACACATTCAGGATTAATTTTATGTTGGAAGTGGCGCTCTCCTATGAGTTCCGTTTGCTGCATTGTGCTCTGCATTATTGCTAGTACAAGCTGTTAAAGAGCACAGATAAATACAGTGGATACAGACAGACTATAGAGGACAGCACAGGCAGACAAAGACCCAAAGTGTCTGTCCTGTTTGCAGCTCAGACTATATAATTGTTTAACTCTTGCTCCCCCGTTTACACTGTGCAATTTCTATCAAAGACCCACCCCTCCAGCTTTATATAATTAGCCTCCCTGCATTCTCTTGCTTATCTATGGCAATAATTTTTGGCCTTAGTAATTTCTCTTACCCCATCACAGACTCACCAACTCTTTCCTATCTTTCTCACTGCTAAGAATAAATGAAACACAAGCAGAACCTGGAAAAATTAGAAAAAAGTTAATGCTTTGTGCTCCAGAAAGGGCAAGGGTCCCACTGGGAGTAACTCCTGTACCCCAACAGGCCAATCCAACACTGCATTCATTGCTTGGCGCGTTTGGTATAAGTGTTTTCTAGATCTCATTCTCAAAATATTCAGCTGTGCAGACATGAAAGTCCTTAAACGACAAGTCAACCCAAAATATAATTGTTACTAGAAGTGGTGTTTGCCAGCCTTGCTGGAAGAGACTGACCTTTGCAACATTTTTTAAATAGGAACAACCAAGAGTTCAGAAAATGCTGCTTTCAATAGCACTTACATTTACAAATAACTTTTAAAGCACCAAAAAAGTTTTAATAAATTCACTTTGGAAATTTGCTTGGAATTGTGTTTTCTATTCCAAATAGGCAAAAAATTATTTTTGGGGTTGACATGTCCTGTAAGAAATACCCAATGCGAGACTACTAGTCAAAAAATGGGACAATAGAGTAGTTTTATGGGGAAAATCAACCAATAATTGCAGAAGCCTTTAATTTAAAACAAAGGCCTGTTATAAGACACCACTTATAAATCAATGTAAAAGTCAAACCATTAACATAAATGTAAAGCTGTTATTACATGTGACTCCAGAATACCCATATAAACTTCAAGGTTCACTAAAGAGGGCTTCAGCTTTTTTTTCCCCCTCTTTTTTGCTTATCTTTAAAGGCATTGAACAGACTTGAGGACAAACAACAAAGAAAATAAAAAAAAATACACATGAAATAGACAAAAATGTTTTTAATGGCCACAGTTAACTGCTAACAAAGTTTATTCCAGCGAAATAAATTGACCTAAGTTCACATCATTGTGATACACATTTAATCCAATTAAAAACCTTATAATTTAATGCACAAATGTTGACTTTTTAGAAAACAACCACTGAACCACTTCAAACTAAATTCAAAAACACACTATACTAAAATTGGCAACATTTACAATTATTGAACCTTAAATTAGTAATTGTTGGACTTGGGAATTGCCTTTCCAGTGATGAGGTTTTGGAGTTTATGCAGTATATAATAACACACCTAAAAATATGTATATATGTGTATAACATATACACACACACACAGATACAAAATTGGCAAGAGACCCACTAACGCCAGAATATTCACTAATGCAAAACCAGACTTGTCTGCTATTTACTGCTATTTTCCCGAATTAAGGTTATAAAATCAGATTTTTCTGTGGTTACTATATACAGGCATGACAGTCACCTGAACCTTAGTTGAATGATTCAATTTCCAACCAAAACTGCAAAGGTGCGCCACTTTGGCACCCCCGATTGTCCACAGCAAGAACTAACAGTCATCAATTCCACATATTTTTGCTGTGCTACTTTTTCCTGGAGATGTATGGGGCAAAGGAAAGGTGAAATTAACGACAAGGCACTGAAGTTCATTATTCAGTTTCTTAATGGAACCATGAAATATATGTTAACTACAGGCAACTAGCGGTGCTTTGCCCTGGTACTTTGGCTTGGAATGGCACTTTGGTGATACTAAGTTTACATAATGCCAAACAAGTTTGGACTGAATGCTCCCCAGTTCTACATCATGACATTCTAGTAGGTCATTGTTGGTGGAAGAATATTGGCAATTAGACCTGAACAGGAGTTAGATTGACAAATGTCTTTGTCATGCAGATAGTGCTAAATAAACTCATGGAAGGCTTGTTTTCATATGATCAGTGATAAATTATTACAAGGATAGGATACAATAATACGTTTAAATCTGCAAGACCCCCATGTGTTTCTTCATGTAAAACACCCATCACCTTTCCAAGTCAAAATCATATAGAGATTGAGCGAATGTTAAGGAAGGAGGGTATACTGGCCCTTGGAATCCAGCTTATGGCCAGCATTAGTATAAAACCACAAAAAGTGATTCATGTGGGGGGATGTGGCCCACATGTCTAAAAAAGTGATCTTGTAAACATGTGTACCTCAATATATGGGGGAGATTGCACACACTACTGAGCAACATAAATGAAGTAAAACAAGATGATAAAACATATCAAAACCCATTCTCAATATATTTTCAGTATCCATGAAATAAATTATTTCATTCCACATGAAGTACTTTTGTTATAAGATTGGTTCCTTATCACTCCAATAAAGCACACAAGTACACAATCCCCCCCCCATCACCAGGAAACCCCCGGCTGCTTCACGACAGGTATGTTTTCCCACCAGTGATTCACATTACAGCCTTTGTGACACTTTGTTGGCCGCAGTACTGCGGGTGACAAAACACCCTGTGTGGCAATACCCTAACCTGTTCAAACAGTTTAAGGCAACAACTAAAGAAAGTACATGGGCATTGTCACAAGGGTGTATGATTGCAACCCCTTGTGTTTCCAGTGGATGTCAAAAGGAAGCAACCCAGGAAAAGCAGACTGTTTTTAACCACAACTTCAAGTAGCAGCTATCAATGCGCTCAGTGACATAAGCCTTATATGTTAAACAATCCAAAAACTCTTGCTATTGTGGGGGAATATATAGCTAATAAAGCTTAACACATGCCTTCTACATGAAGAAAACAGTTAAGGAATTAGTAGATATGTTATATGCTGACCTAGATGATTAAGGCATTGTGGTATTTACATTCAAGTCATATCAGTATATATGGAACAAACATCTCCAAGAATTTAAGACAAATTTTGACCTATGCTTTTAAGAGCAAAAAAAAAAAAAAAGTTAAAAACGGAAAATGGAATAAAGCTTAACAACCAACACTGAAGAATATTCCCCAGAACACACACACATAGGTACATTCAGTGGAACATGATCTACTTTTATCCCATTACTACATGAATAAGAAGCTGGTGATTTTTCTGATACTGAACGGCAGTATATTTCATATACTGAATAGAGTAAGTAAAAGGAGGGAGAGAAAAATTTGCTCATCTGACAAAAAAGTCTAAAAGTTAAACTAAAGTATATACACCTCAAACAACGCATGATTTTCAGTTTTCAATACCCAAATCTTATGTAACTGAGCACTACTGTTTTCCTGAATGGAGTTCTACTACTAGGGATTTTAGGCAGTTTTAGAAAAGCCTAAATGGCTGATATTGCTTCTCCATAATTGGCCACTTGTATGAAAAGGGTTGCAGAATTCATTGGATGTCTTCATTTCCAAGATTATTTGGCAAGAAGGGAAGTTTGAACTAAAAACAAAGCAAAAAGAAAACACAGTATTTAGATCATTTTTAAAATGCAAGCAAAAAAACAAAAAAAAACCAAACAAAAACCAAAATTAGAGCATCCCTATATTAAAACAAGATTCCTACCTACTAATTACCATTTGGTTTTTCAAAAACATAGATACCATATGAATGGTCATACATGTGGTGGTTGTGGTCCTCTTCTGGACTCCATTTTAAGAAGTTTTCAAAAATGTCCGATCATTTGATTGAATAGGATGTTGTCAGTGCTACCCCCTGACCCAGAATACATGTCCGAATTTGGTGGAAATTTCTGTTCAAGCCAAATCCCATATCTGTAGCCATAACTTAGCCCCAGTGTCGGACTGGGAGTCAGGGGCCCACCAGAGAATAGACCATGGGCCTATCCTCCAAAAGAACTGACTTTTAGTGGCAGTTGCATGGAGCACTAACCAGACAATCTACAGTCCTATGCCATAGATTCTACTTTCTATGGCAAGAAAGTAACTTGACCATTACTCTTTAGAGGAACTTTTATAGCAACAATATTTCTTTTAAGCAAAACAGCAGGTACAGTCAATCCTTCTGGTGAAGAAAGGATTTCGATTTCATGCTTGCATTCTCTTTAGAAGACTTTAGGAAGAAAAGAGAAGGAATCAATGGGCACTCAAATAGCCCTTTAACCTTCCTAAAGAGTGCAATATCTTAATATTCTGTTATATAATGATTATTTTCTTATTAGAACATGTATGTATTTAGCTTCTACCAATATGTATCAATCTATTCCCACTTATTACTGACCTTGTGGCTCTGCTTGATCCCCTTTGTAGCTTTCCATGTTTACATTTTCTGGGTCACCTTTTTAAATATAAAGAGCAACAGTGTTAAGTAATACATAAACTTCTTAGGACTATATCATACTAGCCACTTTGATTGTCACAGTCATACAACACTGGGTCTAATTTCAGTATGAACGAGATATAGATCCAAGCACTTGACTGAAGTCTAAAGCTGTATTAATGGGATAATAACATGTTAATTTATTGATTAATTTATTGTAACAGGTATGCTATCCCTAGGACCCCATTTCCTTGGAATGTCTTATGTAGTCTTTTTTTTTTTCTTTTACCCCCAAGAGCACCACATGCTGACATCTTAATCTGATACACTGATAGGGGCATGGGCATTGCCAACAAGTAAAAAGGGGCCCAAACACAAAAATTAAAGCTGCCAGCATGCCTCTTGATCTGCCTAAACCACTCCACCAAATGTAACCCTTGATTTAGTGAACCCTCATAAACTAACTACAAGCCAAGTTTTTATTGACACTGCATTTTTCCACCTCAACCCCCATTTGTCACAGGACAACTGTACCCTCCTTAATGGCAGCCCTGATCTGGGGCAATACAGTTTCCATCCATTGTTTTATATTATTAGTTGAACTGGTGGCTATATCAATTACCAGCTCAAATTCACTTTGCGGTGTCAATGTTACACACTGCCTAATACATCCATTTTTTCCCCAGGGACACTATTTTAGTGAAAAAACAAAATTCATTGGTTGCATTTTACTCTATGGCGCATATTCAAGTCAGAAGCCCTGGAACAAAAGTAACTAAATTGTGACATCCTACTTTTCCTACCCAGGGCACTGTTTTGTGTTTTATTCCCCCATCTGAAACATAGCTTTCAGGCCAGGAGAAAGTGCTTGGAGCAGCAGTGCAAATATAAAGACCGGACCCCTCACCCCCTGCACACATAGCTTTACTCGCTTCCGCCTTCAGCATGCTGTGGTATATTTTGAAAGCCCCACAGGGGTGCAGTTGTAACACCAGTACCCAAACCCCCCCCCCCCCCCCCCTCAGCATTTCTGCCACTGGCATGGAGATTAGAAACCATACCTTGCATTGCAAAATAGCGATGGGTGCTTACTCTAAAGACTTACCGTTTGATTCTTTGAAACACAGTTTCTTCTTCTGGTAAGCTATAAAGCTAGATACTGCTCCAACAGCTGCAGCACCAACTGCTCCCACTATTCCTGCTATCAAGTTGCTCTTTGCTGCAAGTGGAAAATATGATTTCATACAGGCAATTTGCATCACTTGGGCCTTACATAATGCAGCTAAGTGGGACCAAGGCCTTCTCCCACTATTCTGGCTTGCTCTATTTCACTAAAAGCCAGTGGTTCCCAAAGTTTGGGACTGAGAAAGTATAAATTGAAAAACTCTTAACTTTCTAACTTCCTGCTTACCATAACATTAAATTCAGCCACATTTGCGGCCCTGAAAAATATACAATACACATCACCTTTTGAGAAAATCTGGTGAATCCCCTAGTTTCCATTAAAAAAAACAGTGGTGCCTGCACTTTGCCTTAGATTAGTTAAGAATATTGTTGATAAACACTTACGTTGTTCATCATTCTGTCCTTCATCTGCAAAGAAAATGATGATCTGATTTACTGTTCTGCTCTATGACAGGTCAATAAAGAACACGATTTTAAGTAAGTGAGCATGCATAAGCAAAGCGGATAGCGTAGGTACAGCACATAGAAAGATCTGTTAGGTGGAAATTAGCTGTTGAGATCATGCCATTAACAGGATTTAGAAAGCAAAATAAACTCATTGCACCAATCCGTAACTGGGAGGCACAGCCTTCTTTAGTTGGAAGCTTATTCTATCATTAAACATGTCTAACTATATAACCAAGAGTAGGGGAAAACAAAAGACAGTCAAGTTTCATTCTATTTGTTTCTCGGAATGCCAGGAAAGTGTTCAAAATATGGAAAAAAAAAATCTGAAGGATTTTAAGAGTGAAGGTAGGGAATATTGAGATACAGTAAAATAAAATATAAAACCTACCAGCGGATGGTAGATATTCACGGTCTAGTGAAACCATTTAAACAGAAAGGAACAAAATTAGAACTTTATATGGCACTATTCAACCACCAGTTATATCGGTATGGTTGAGGAAATTTGTTTTTTTTTTTTAATTGCCAGTACGTTAAAAAGACACAAGGGAACATGTTTCATGTTAAAATAATAAAAACTAGCATAAGATAGGTTGCTATGACTTATTCAACTGAAAAAAAATTGCCCGTATATGCCCGACTATAACTCCCTTTATTAGGGAATTAACACTGGGTGGGATTATAAAGTAATATAGGCAAAGTTTGGCCCACACCTGTCATCCATAGCAGCCGAACAGGTAATTTCTCACTAAATATTTTTCTTGTTCACAAATATTGAGGGTTGTTTTAAGAAGGCTAATGCAGCATGTGGAGAAGGCTGGAGAAGCATTGGCACATCCCTTTTTTATGAAAAGGGGGCTCCAAATAAAGCCAGAAAGCCACTGATTATAGTGTTACTCAAGCAAAACAGAATGTGCTATAATATTGCTGGCAAGCGTGACAAGCTCAGAATTCATCATGTAACCTCTAATCTTTACTATGTGACTTTATGCAGACTTTAGGATTTGTCCTATTAACCCCTGTAACGGCACTCCACTTTGCATGCACGTTACATATCATTTCCTCTGATATTTATACTGAGTAACCAAGAACTTGGGAGTTAATAAAGTGCAGGTATGGGATCCCTTATCCAGAGAGCTCCAAAGTATGGGAAGGTCATCTAGCAGACTCCATTTTAATCAATTAAAATGTTTTAAAATTTCCTTTTTCTCTGTAATAATAAAACTGTACATTGTACTTGATCCCAACTAAGATATAATGAATCCTTATTGGAGATAAAACAATCTTATTGGGCTTTAGTAATGTTTACGTTTATTTTTAGCAAACATAAGGTATGGAGACCCAAATTATGGAAAGATCCCTCATCTGAAAACCCCCAGATCTTAGCATTCTGGATAACAGGTCCCATATCTATCCTATCCAAGTGTTATCTAATTAAAGTTACAAAGTTTGCCACAGGGCTAATGTATTTTTTTTTAATTAAAAGAATACCCTGAATCCATTTTAGCTCTTTGTATTGCGCATGTTTAGCAAAGGCGCAAATGTTTTTCCTTCACCTTAAATGAGGATTGGTTTAATTTTACCCAATATCAGCACACATTGGTTTTATTCAATAAACAATATCTTTATAGGTTACTTCATACTAACAGCAAAAGGAAACAACAAACAGCTCCAGACCTGCAACTGTCAGAAAAGGCCCTAGCTTATCTGAGCAAAACAATTTGTTTACTTTATAAAATTAAGGCATTAGATAAATTCTTATTTCATCTTTACCTTTGGGGTCATCAGGTAAAGGTTTGCCAGCGGGATCAAAAAGGTCATCATCACTGATAGTTCCCCCTAAAAGACATAAAACAGCCCGTGTATGGCCACCTTTAGTAAAGAATCATGAATGATACCTGCCCTCTGTTTATCTTCCTAAACTAAAGCCAACTTCAAAGAGAACTAAACCCTAAAAATGATCATAGCTAGAAATGCCATATTTTATATAATAAACTGCACCAGCTTAAAGTTTCAGCATCTATATAGTAGTAATGATAAAGGTCTTTACGGTTGTCACAGGAGCTCCCCATCTTGGATTCTGTTAGAACTGTCCGGGACAATGCACATGCTCAGTGGGCTCTGAGCAGCTGTTGAGAAGCTAAGCTTAGGGGTTGCTGCAAATTATTTGCTGCAAAATTAGTTTCTCTGTCTGTTATTTAAACTGATGCTATGGGGCTCTGAATCTGAATAAATTACTAATCAGCCTTTAACTGTTTAATTTATATTCTATATACACAGTATACTGTGAGCCAGTCCCTAAGCTCAGGTCAGTGACAGCCGCACTAAGCATGTACAGTGAATCGGCAGAAAAGAAGATGGGGAGCTACTGGGGGCAACTTTGGACACACAGATCTTCCCTGCTAAAGTGGGTGCCTTGGGCTGGTACAGAAGCCCAAAACATAATGTACAACATTTCTGCCCTACTTCCTTAGTTAGGCTTTAGTTCTCCTTTAAGTTCTACGATACTGGCAGATAAGGTTTGTCGCCATCCTGGTAAACCTGTGCTACTGTGGGTGACAGATCTCCCAAAAATGCTTTCCCCTTTCCTAACCTTCAAATCGCCACAAGTAAAACCACAATACTTGTGCTGATTCAGCTTAATGGTTTTATGGTGGGAAAATGAACTTCTTTCGCATTTTTTCCCCACAATTTAGCCAGATTGCGGAGAGTGTTTTACTTGCAGCGTTGTGCAAAAAACAAATAAGATAAAGTAGCCCATTTATTGTATTAGAAGTATAGCACATAGATTATTGAGAGGCTCAAAAATAAGCTAGTATTCATGCAATAATACATGTGGGCAACTTGAACTACCCAACCATCTTTGAATGTTTAGTCCAAATCATTATCCATGCATAACTATATTTAGTAGCAAGGTGGCTCAGTGGGCAGCACATCTGCCTTTCAGTACTAAGGTTATTCCAAGATGGATACTATATGCAAGAGTTTGTATGCTCTCCCTACCTCACAGACTCCAAAAATCACACAGGCTTAGGTTATTTGGCTGTGTGTGAATGTGATATGGACCTCAGACCCTGGTCAAACAGAGCATTTGCTCCGCTTCTCTCCACCTGCTGTTTTCAGTCAGGCAGAGAAAAGTGGATCTGCTTTAATACACATCTCCCTGTAGCTGCATTGACAATCACAGCTTTTGCCTGCGTGCAGCTACGTGGAGCAACAGCTGAGACTAGCCCAAAAATGGGAAAAGCATGCATTTTCGGCCCTATCTCTGCTTCCGCTCTGCAAAGGAAGCTGTGATTGTCAATGCAACTACAGAAAGATGTGAATTTAAGGGGGTCACTTCTCTCCACCTTACTAAAAACTGCAAGTGGAGAGAAGTGGAGCAAATGCTCCATGTGACCAGGGCTTACACTGTAAGCTCCACTGGGGCAGGTGCTGATGTGAATGATGTATAATCTCTGTAAAACACTACGGGAATGTGTCAGCACTATATAAATAACAGATAAAGCACTGTCAAAAATAAAGGGTTTTCTCCGTAAGTTTCATTACTTCATTGCTAGATTTATCAAACGAAAGGAGTAAAACAGTCAGTTTTGTAAATCTGTTTGGGAGTTATATTTTAACAAGATTGGAACAAGTTACTCTTCTTTCATATATACACTACAAACTAGCAAGTTTGGGAAGGCTAAAAGGTACATAAAAAGTGAAACAGGTCTGGTTTGATTATCATCAAGAATCTTACCATCAACTGCTCCTCCAGCTCCACCACCTGGCTTAGGTTTGGGAGTTTCCTTGCCTTTATCTAAGAAAAATAAATTAAAAAATAAGAAATTTCATCAAAAGTTATATCACATTCCCACACCGACTTATTTCTTGAGATATCGTTGTCCTGTAAGATTTTATATTGACCAGGAAGCCCCAAAGGAGTTCTCTAAAAGACATTACAATTCATGATTAAATTAGGGGTTTTGTAATGAGAATGCCCAGTGAGCTCTCTACAAGTGATAAGCAGCTTTGTTTGACATCACATGACAGTTCTGATTTCCAGGTGGGGCATAGGAGAGTGAATTTTGGAAGCCTAAGATCCAACTGCAAAGGGCTTTTCACTTTTAATAGCTTATTGGAGGATTATGACTATTGTATGATTTACATAAAATCATCTTGAGATGAATCTGTTACAAAAGGAGGTTTCTGTGCTCTCTGCCACACTTTGCTAGTGGGTTCTAGTCAGCAAACTAAGCTATAGAATCAACTGCCTCAAGCTCTTATTTAGCACAGGTAATGGAGACAGATGGTTTTCATGTACTGAATACAAAGAACTAACAACTTTATTTGGTGCTATTGGTCCTTTAAAAATAAAGCGGTTTTATTCATAGAAATATTTGAATAGGAACATTGAGGAAGGAACATTCCTCCTTTCGAGATGATCATTCTTAAACAAACATGAGCTGCCGCAGTCCCTGTTTTAGCAGAGGTAACCTAAATAGACTGCCCCTGGCCATAAGCAGAATTAGTTACATTTCAGAATCCCTTGTAAAATGTTGAGCATTGGTAAAGTATGAGACTAAAGTAAAGATTCTTGCCATCACCTCAGTGCTAGGGATATGAAAGCTCTTCTGAAAGCTTTAGACATTTATTTACTTACCCAGGTGCTACACTGCTCTAAGTTACCCATAGCAACCAATTACTTCTTAGCTTTCATTTTCTTCCTTATAGTAGACTGATCAAATTTAATGCCTGCCTACACTGGTTTAAAAAATTAGTTACAAAAGACTCAATGTGATTCCAATTCTATTTTTAGTGCATTTTAAACTAGTTACAGTGTATAAAAATCAGATTCCCCCCCCCATCAGACTGAAAAATGCTTACCATCATGGCCAAATGCATCTCCAAGATCAAAATCTGAAGAAAAACAAAATATATTTCACTTTCCAAAATTAAGCCTTTTCAAAATACACCCAAATAACTGCACACCATTGCAAGAAATATCCCTGCAAGTGGCAAAAGTGTGCATTGACAAAAAGACCAATAGGAAACTGGCCCATTAAATCAATGATTCTACTTTATGATTCTATTGTTCAAGGACAAGGCTAACCAAGTATCTAAATCCAACGATCAACATAGAATCTGGTCCTTTGGAGAAATCAACCAAGGAGTGCTTTATTTCCCAATTTCCCTCAGACCACAATCGAATTCTAATAGTGGACAATATAGATCAGCATCAACAGACCAATGCAACCCTCACCCAAAAGAATTTCTAATCTTACCAAATACATCTGGCTAATAACCAGTAGCATACCAAAGGCCAGGCCAAGGGATTTGGCCCCAAACATGGGCCAATAAGCTCTGACTGATAATTGTCGTTGCATTGTTTTACAAGATTTACTAGATAGTTCTGTACAGAATCTAATAAATGATGGTTGTCTGGAAAGGAGGGGGGGGAGGAAGCTCTTTGCTTTTCCTATTTTTCAGCTGTGATGTTAAAAAATTTGGCATCTGCTACTAGGGAGGTGGTAATTCTCTCTGCGGCACACAGACAAGCAAAACCTTCAGATAGGGGATGACCGTTAGGTGTTGTTGCCTAATGTATGCTACCAGGCAAGTGACCTTAGTGAAGACTGGTGGGGCTCTGGACAGAGTGATGGGCAGAGCCTGGAACTGGTAACAGAAGCAGAGGGATTTTGATGTTAAAAATGGATGTACAGGTATGCAATCTTTAGTTTGATTGAGATGGGGGGAAAATTGTATTGCTCCAAGCCCAAGCTTTAACCAGACTTCAGTATCCAGTGTGGAACTGTATTTGAAGTGAATTATGTTGTGTATCTTTACCAGACAGAAATGCCCATTTGAAGTGGCTGAGTTAGCTTCCAGAGAGCACAAGACAAGGGTACTGTATACTTGATAAAGTAGTTTAAAGGCTGCAGTGGCAGATGCTAAAATGTACTTTAGAAGGTTTCCCGTTTTGCAGTACATGGAGCTTCTGAAGGACTTGCCCTCCTCCAGCGAATCCTCCAATGATGGTGGATTTGCAAAGCCTGGCCATGGAGCATGAACTTTAGGTATTGAGTACCATATGTCCTAGTGAGGTTGATGAAAAGGGTATAGTTAAGTCATATGTAGCGAGAACATCCTGTCTGGAGTTTTCCATGTTTAATCATTTTATCTACTGTCCAGTGGTGCTTGTCAAGTGCTATAACCTCATTGGCCTCTTTCTGGGTCCCCAAGGGAGTGCATGTGGTTGTTTGTTCAATGTAGAAATCTGAAGTGCCATTCCTTCAAGGAAATTATTTCACAGGTTCTCTGATGGGGGTGGTTTATACACTGATGTGGTAAAAGCAGGATGTTCTTGTTTTGATTTGCCACAGTAGCTAAACTTGTAATGGAGGTTGTCACTGCAAAGGATTTTAAAGGATAAAGAAAGTCAATCACTTGGGCCAGGGCATTCCAGTGAATGCCATAGTTCTCCATCTTCTGCTTCTTCGCCTGGGTGCACATTCACAAGAGTGAAAAGTCGGACTTTTACAAAAAAATCCTGTATCTTCACTTTACATCTCATGTGTCAGCCCTGGTATTTGGAAGAAAGGAGAAGCACTGCTGGCTACGAAGAACCCCAGGCCAGGGCAGTTTTCTGCTTACAGGAGCACTGGCCTGGGGTATCACCCCTGAGTGATTGTAAGCAGAGGTTACCTAAAGCTTGGTACCGATGCTTGCAGTTAGACTAATGCAATCAGGAGGTACAATAAAATCATTTTGAGAATGAGTTTTTTTTTTTTTTTTTATAAAGCTGCTTACCATGGCCCCACTATCAGTCACTGTGTCCAATTCCTATAAAGTTATGTTTCTGGGTTTGATGCTGCCACAATACTACCTCTGCCCTGGAACAGATATTAGTATTCAATATATGGGGCCCCTTACAGTATTAATCCCTTATGATGGCCCCAATCTCACTGCTGTACCATGAATTTAGCCACTTGGCTACCTGATTTTTTATGCTTCAGAATACCTTTAATGAGTTTTGTAAAGATCCTTACCATCAGCACCACCTGGATTTGGTTTTGGAGTTGGTTTTTTGGGTTCTAGAAATTGGAGAAAATTGAAAATAAGAATAAATGGAGATTGCCAATGACATACAAATTTAGAGAGAATACTACTGTACTATACTAACAGAGCATTATGTTAGGAGACACTATGTCCTGAAATTAAGAAACAATTCAAGTAAAAACCTAAGACTCAAGAAAAATAGCATGTTCCAACATTATATTACTTAATCTGTACAAGAACCTTGCATGAAATGTGGAGATTTTCACACTAATACAGTGGGGGTGGGGATGTAATCTGCAGACCCATTTACCAGGCCCTGGTTTTGACCCCCACCCCTCAGCTTCTAAATAGGCACCCAATATATAAATAAAGCCCTCTGCCAAACCTGAAGTAAAAATTTAGCAAAACAGATTTATGGACAAGTCTCAGAGTACTGGCAAATTACATCAAGAAACCAAAAGATCCCAGTGTGCTTGAAAACATAAGAATAACAGCTGAATGGATTTACAAATTTGTACGGTCACCACCAGGGATCATTTAAGGCCTTTCTTTGCAATATCAATACATACATTTTCTAAAATGCATATTATAGTAATAAAACATATATATAATTTTACAAGCTACTAGATGCTCAGTACATTATACATTTTATGTGGCCATGCATCTGTGTTGCGAATAGGGTTACCACTTGTCTGATTTTAAAATGCATAGCCCTACCTGTCCAGTTCAAGACAAAATGGTTTGGATGCGACTCCTTGCAGAGGGCAGTTCCCACCTCCTTACATCATTGGCCTGTCCCCTCAGCTTCATTAGCTATTCAGAAGGGTGCTAAGTCCCAAGAACTCTAAGTCCCAAGTACATGCCAAAATCCTGAGCATGCTATTTCATGTACATTTTTCACTCCCTAGAGAATTTCACATCTAAAAGTATAAAATAACTTACCAACAGTGTTTTTGGTAGGAGCAAGTGGAGGTTTTGTAGTTACGTCTACAAAAACAAAAAATATTAACACACACACATATATACACATTATAATATAGATATATAGATGTGTAACAAAATTATTTCACGATAATTTTGGTAAACATTAAATTTGGCTGTGCACCCCAGAAGTAATTATTTTTGGCATTAGATTATGGACACTCCAAGACATTGTTTGAATGAATGAATGATATAGATATAGATATATATATATAAAAAGAAGAAAGTGCCGCACACACAGGGACTTTAAAACAAGAACAAAAACTCTTTATTAATCCAACATTTCAAACACATAGGGGCCCATTTACTTACTCACGAACCGGCCGAATGCGTCAGATTGCGTTTTTTTCGTAATGATCGGTATTTGGAGATTTTTTCGGAAAATTGTCACGACTTTTTCGTTATCAATACGATTTACGCGAGTTTTTCGTAGCCGTTACGATGCGCTCGTATTTTGTTGTGACTTTTTCGTAGCCTTCGTGCCGAGTACGAAAGATTCGGATTCATTCAAGCTTCATTATGGTGACTTTACTTAGGCCAGGTTGGAGCTGCAGGGTGCCATTGAGTCCTATGGGAGGCTTCCAAAATCATGCTAATCTGAAAGTTTCGCCCGCCGCTTACGAGCGCTCAATACGAAAAAGTCGCGACAAGATACGAGCGCATCGTAATGGCTACAAAAAACTCGCGTTTTTTCGCGCAAATCGTATTGGTAACGAAAAAGTCGCGACATTTTCTGAAAAAGTCGTAAAGGCGCCGAAAAAAAATCGCAAAAAATAGGAAAAAGTCGCAAAATGTTCGTTTTCCAATCGGATTTTTCCAATTCGGATTCGAATTCGTGTCTTAGTAAATGTGCGCCTAAATGTGCTCTTCTTCAGGGACAAACCAATTGGATTAATAAAGATTTTCTGCTCTTTTTTTATTTCAATAGTTTTTATTTGCTTTTTTTAACTTTTACAGATTGGATATCAAGATGAAATTTTCCATAATATACAGTCTTTATCCTAAAGGGTAGAAAAGAAAGGAAGAAAAAAGGAGAGAAAGTGGTCCCATTTTGGTGAACAGTGGGGCAAAGAATAGAAGGAAAAGAAAACAGCTTAATAAACTTGTAAATTAAACAATAAATGACGGTTCTTTAATCATTAAGTCCAGTTTTCTTTATATAATCGTGCCTTTAAGGTCCCATGTTAAAGGTAAAAATCAAGAAGGTTAGAAAGATTAGCGTCCGTGGGAATATGGTTCGTGTTTATCTCCAATAGACTTATTTTCTGTTCCTATATCTCTAACATATTGTGTTGTCGTTTGACTTAGGAAGTGAACGAAAATAAGTCATTAGCTTGCGGAAGAGAGTAAATGTACCAAGGTTCCCATATTTTCAGGAATTTATCATGTTTATCCACAAGTACACTCGTTAGTCGTTCGTTAACCATAACCCAGTTCATCTTGCTTTTAAAATGAGCAATGGGAATTTGGGTTGTTTTCCAAAATTTAGCAATCGTTATTTTGGCTGTTAGAAAAATAAAACTTATCAGGGATCTAGTATGACTATTGAGGTTGGGTATTCTGACATTCAGTAAAGCGTTCTGAGGGTCTTTCCTCAAGTTTATTTGCGTCACTGAGTAAATAATATTATATATTCTAGACCAGAACCTTTGAACATTTGGGCAATCCCACCAAATGTGAAACATTGAACTGGTTTGTCCACATCTCCTGAAGCAGTCCTTACTGACTTGGGGATTTATCCTGTCCGTAGTTTGCCATATCTGGGTCCAATTTTCATCAGTGATCGTGGTATTAAGATCTTTACACCATGCCTGGGTATATGGTAAGGGGTCTTGTGAGTGTATACCCGCTAATAAATTATACAGACTAGAAATTAGTCCTTTTGAATATGGGTATTTAATACAGACCTTTTCAAAATAAGTAGGGGTCAGGGTAGAACAGTCTTTGTTAGTTGTGCGGATAAAATGGTTTATCAGTTGGTAATGGAAGATTTCTGTAGAGGGTGGATTGTATTTCTGTTCTTTTTTAAAGTCCCTGTGGGTGCTACTGCATCTGTATACAGAGAATATATTTAAAGGAGAAGAAAAGGTATGGTCACTGGGGGGGTGCCAAAATGTTAGCCACCCCCCAGTTATTGTAATCACATACCTGATACCCCCCCGTTAGCAGAAAACTGCACCAGCTCAGGGTACCTGTGAGCGAGTAATCCTTCTTCTGTCTTGCACATGGGTGGTAGGGTGAGAAGCCAAACTTCAACAAAAAAAAAACTGGCTTTTTCACTGAACTGAGTGTGCGTCGGCCCCAGGATCACAAAGAAAGAAAACAGGAGGAAGAGGATCGCTTGCGTGCAGGTACCCCAAGCTGATGCAGTTTTCTGGCGACAGGGGCACTGCCCCAGGGGTATCAGGTAAGTGATTACAATCACCCCCCAGTGACTGTACATTCCCTTCTCCTCTAACTTATCCACAGTAAGTTTCATACATTTTAGTCAATTATATTTAAAAATAAATCAATAAAAAACAGAGCTACTACTTATACAGTGTGTGGGGGCAAAATATGGCCATTTAAGTTTTGGCAAGCAGTTACAATATCAACTCACCAACATCATCATCGAAAGCTTGATCAAGATCAAAATCTTCTTGACCTGTTAAATATATATAACATTAGTAGTGCATTTTCAAGGGAATTACAACATAAACCCAGAAACTGGATTAAAATTACTGTAAATGTCTGTTTTGCTGACGCAAACAAATTTTCAAAACTAAGGGGCTTTTGTAAAAAAAACAAAAAAAAAAAACAAACAAACACCCTGCACTACAGACAATATCGGTCGCCTCGTCTTCCAACATACATATACCAAAGTTTTGTACGATAAAATTAGTGAATTTAACCTTTACAGTTAGGATGTATGGCAAAAGATATGGCACGTGAGCCAATATATATTATAATTATTTAATTATCTGTGCAATGGTAACGTAATTATCTACCTCCTAAGGAGCCAATTTAGTTTCTCTGTTGGCCCCATCATATATTTTTTGAAGGTCTCCATTAGGCATTTAGATTCTTGGGCATAAATATCCAAATTGTTTTTCATATTATTTATTCGATAAATTCATAACTGCATGGTGACTCAGGAAAGTTGATAACATCTGCGGCTGCTTAAGTCTGTTGCTAGGAGGGTCCAACAAGCCAATGAGTCAGCAGGGGATTCACACACAACAGGCATTTCATAATATGGGCTAGTGGGGAACAATAGCGATCATAAAGGAAACAACTCTAGTATATGAATAATAAATCATTTTCACTAGTAAACCATTTGTATCTCAAAAACTATAAGAATAATGAGAAGTTTTTCCTACTGCAAACACCACCACTCTGAAAAATCAGCTAGATATCTAATGGGTAGGTCTGGAAATCAGACAAGGACCCCACTGAAGCGGTGCTCTCCCAACAGGACTGCTTAGGCACCCCATATAATTCAATCTTTTGGCCCCGGGCCCCATTTGACCTAATACATAGGATGGGCAAAGATCCGCTTGTTTGGCAGCAATGCTTCAGTGCTTTACAGCTGGTATGTGTAGGTTGCAGCCAGGAAAAGAAAAGAGAAATATTAAGTTAAGGAATTTATTTTATAAAATAGAAAATCAGTAAGAAGCAATATAACAATTTGTGATCAGATTTGTTAAGCAACCACTTCAACTGAAAGGAAAACTATACCCCCAAACAATGTAGGATATATATAACAAAAATATATATAAAATATATAACATAAAACAGCAGTATGTGCCATTAGGTACTCCTAAAAAGAAAGGGGTTATTAACCTTGGCGTTAACTTTTAGTATGATGTACAGAGTAATATTCTGAGACAATCTGCAATTGGTCTTTAATTTTTGTCATTTTATAATTATTCAATTTTTGTTCAGCAGCTCTCCAGTTTGGAGTGTCAGCAGCTATCTGGTTGCTAAGGTCCAAATTACCTTAGCAACCAGGAAGTTGTTTAAGAGGCTGGTGCATGAATATATGAGAGGACCTGAATAGAAAACAAAAATTAAAAAAAGTACCAATAAAATTGTAGACTCACAGAGCAATCGTTTTTTGGCTGCTGGGGTCAATGACCCCATTTGAAAGCAGCAAAAAGAAGGAGGCAGCAAATAATTAAAAATCATATTTAAAAAAAAAAAAAAAAAAAAAAAGATAACTGAAAGGTGCTTAGAATTGGCCATTCTATAACATACTCAAACTTGACTTAAAGGTGAACCACCCCTTTAAGTACTAAGGGCCACCCCCTGGAATCATATGATTCACAGTGCACACAAACAAACCAAGGGCACACATACATTTTAGGTCACACCAACCAATGAATAGACAAAGTTCTGTACAGTTCCTGCTACAGTTAGAGCTGCATTATTTATGGTCAGGTGATCTCTATGGTGCGGTTCAGTTAATCTCTGAGGAAGCACAATGACCATCACAAAATGGGGGCTCAAGATCAAAAATATATTTATAAATTCAGATTCTTTAATTGGCCACTTTATATAATATCAACAATTTGTTGGTTAAGTATTCATTCTTAAGGTATAGTTTTCCTTTAATTTTCTTTTTTTGTAACAGCATTCATTATATATTCATTATATAATAGCCTTCATTATATGACATACTCTATGCCAGGTTTCAAAGAAATATTTAACAAGCCATATAAACCCTTTGGTCCCCTTGTTTAACAGGATGTGGATATACCGTATATACTCGAGTATAAGCCGAGTTTTTCAGCACTAAAAATGTGCTGAAAAAGTAATCCTCAGCTTATACTCGAGTATATGTGTCCGTGCCTACCTGCAGTTGCACGCACTCTGGGTCCTGGCTCGTCGCACCCGCCCCCCCGCTCTCAGTATCAGCTATCAGTAGGTGCAGGGAGTTGTAGTTAATAGGTAACAGGAGGAACACAGGTTGGACACTCCTGATGTGGCTTATTCCTTATCCTTGTATACAGAGTAGGAGCCAGAGTCAGCCAGAGTGCGCGCAACTGCAGGTATGCATGGACACATGTGGAGGGAGGGAGGTATGTATGCACAGACACAAGTGGAGGAAGGGAGGGTGGGTGCGCACAACGAGCGCGTTACATCTGCACATCAAGCCAGATTAAGTAATTGGTACAATAACTTGTTATTTACAAAAATTAAATTTGTACTAAGTCCAGCATCAAGAATTATTTTGCCCTTACAACTACTATTGTAGTACTGTGGTGGGACTTGTACACTGGGGTCCAAGTACTTGATAATTAGTATGGCAGCTTCCTTAACCTTCCCAAACTTGCTTTTGTCTGCTGCTGTAGCATTTTTCTTTCCATAAAGTTATCTATTTATCTGTTATTTATTTGATTATTGAAACTTAGCAGTAGCAGTTGTATTTCCCACCCTAGGCTTATACTCGAGTCAATAAGTTTTTCCAGTTTTCTTAGGTAAAATTAGGTACCTCGGCTTATATTCGGATCGGCTTATACTCGAGTATATACGGTAGGTGGGGCTCTGGGCAAAGCAAACATATCTTCTCGGCATGAATGTATGCAGAAAGAAAGAATACTTGGGTATGCTTTTTGGCAATTTAGAAACAGAGCTTTAATATACACAGAAGTCTCTTGGTTTACAACAAATTTCTTATTCTCATGCAAGTAGCACTAATGTTAGCTAAGAGTCCACAAGACACTGTTAGGCAATGTGGTTAAAGGATATCAATCCCCAAAATAATTTGCCTAATTAAAGAAAACTAAATTGTTAATTTTGTTATATTGCAACTTTGCAATATACATTCATTACAAATTTGTAATGGTTTTTGAGTTATTTGTATATATGATTGCTATAAAAACCAGTGTTTGCCTGTCCTTTTCTATTCTATGCCATGGGGACTCTGGCATTTGAAACAATGTAACAAAAAGGCAGCAGACTGACAGACCTGCCTTGCTGGAGGAAACTACTTTTGTCAAAATCAGGGGCGGGCCGAGCCGACCGGGCGCCCTAGGCAACCTGGTTGACAAGCGGCGGGGGCAATTATCGCCCATGTGTGGAGCCCTTGAGAGGGTTTGAAAATCCCATTGGGTAGGCTCCATATTTATGTAGCTATTTTTAATAAACTTTATCATGTGTCCTTAACTGTATCTGTCTATGAGACAGATAGATAATGTTGCCTTTTTAAAGGACAAGGAAAGGTTAATGCAAATTAAAAGTTAAGTCTAAAGGCATTCTTTTTATGTACTTACTGCATATCTAAATTCCCAGATCCCTGCTTGCTTCTCTGAGATATGGTGCTGGCAGCCTACAGCAATGTGAAGACTACAGTGACACCACTGAAATCTCTCTCCCCTTCCTGTAGGTGCCAGCGGCAGCCTTCCTATTCTCTGAGCATGTGTGTAACTTGATCCTGTCTCCTGTTCTGAGCTACACATGCCCACCAGCCAATCAGAAGCGGATCTGGCGGGGGGGGGGGTGGGATGAAACACATGTGCAGTATGAACCAAGGAGGGAAAGGAAGGGAGAATACCTTTTTAAAGATGGCTGCCTGTTCAAGAAAACAGATAGAAAATGTGAATTAAGTGTGACTAAGTAAATATTTAGTAAATATATTAGCCAAAAGTGTGGCATTTTTACTAAACAATAGGAGGACTATTGGGCAGTATGCTTTTTTTAAATTTTGACTTGCATTCTCCTTTAGATAAAAATTTGGGTGACTGCTATATACCATGAAAAACACCCTTTCCCACTTTATGGAAAGAACAACATCTCTGCCTTTTATCCGGGCCATCTGTTACAAGGTGTGGTTCCAAATTTTGCAGTAACAATGAGTAAGCCTCAGAACAAAGAGCTCCTGTAACAGCGCCGTGCGATTTGGTTACAAGAATCCCCTCCGGGGAGTTATTAAGACAGTTACGGGTGGGCAGCTCTCACTTGTTTGCACTGAATCAAGCACTGATCTGACTGACCTAATCCAGCTTGCTCTCCATGCACAATGGCAGCAATTAGGAACAATGAGAAAAGGATACACTGCCATATTCAGGCATTCAGAAAATAGTAGCACAATCATTAATCACACTTTTTTGCAGAAAATTAGAAATCAGTTATTATTTAATCTGTCAAGCACTTATTGTTTTATGCAGCTCCCATAGTTTGCGTCTCTAAATACATAAGAGAGTGGTTGATACAAAACACTTGCTAAAAATGAGCACAATAGAACTTGTGTTGAAATGAAAATTTAATTTAAAAATCCATGACATCCACTGACATTGCCCTCCACCTTCAGGACAACAGGACCATTTGTTCAGAGCTCCCTATCTACCATTGAACAAACAAACCCCTCCCTCTCTAAGCAGCAGCTCATTATCAGGAGCTTTTCAGTAGACTGGTAATTAGTTTTATCTGCTCTGAAGTTCTTCAGGATCAGGAAGTGCCGGAAGTAAAATTGGATTTATATCCTTGTTTAGTGCCAGAAATAACATAAGCCATAGATATTTCTTTATTAAAACAACAGGCAAAAGGGATGATGTTCAGCACAAGCCTTAGTTAAGACTCCCTACTCCACAACATAACTGAAGCTAAAGTTTCTTTTATGGGTCCTATGTTGCACATGTGAACCATCACAGGTTCAGGGTCCTGTATATCTGGCATTCCCCAACAGTCCCTGCTCAGTTCCACTCCTACAAATCTTTTTATCAAAGTCAAGACTTCCCATGCCTTCATGTTTCTACTTAGAATCAACTATAAGAAACATCTGATTACAATGATGTTACAAGACCTGGTGCAAACAACCTCAGCATTACATGCAGAAGGGCACGGGAAGATTTGTCACTTGTGGGAAATCGGTTTCCCTTGGGTGACAAATCCAGCATTATTGCTGGAAAATGCATTCTGTCAATTTATTCAGCAATTAAGCCACATCCACATGTAAGTAAAGGGAAAAGCATTTTTGGGTGCCTTTGTGCCATAGACCATACCCCTTACACAGTCATTTTGCTGCTTAACAATTATTTTCAGTATATACATCAAGGGAGAAGTTTACCTACAGGGTCAATGGATGGACATTCTTAAATTATATGCTTTTCCCCCGCAATATCAATTATACCATGGGACTTCAACCAGCAAGAACCGCAACGATTTATTACTCTCCCCAACTGTATTGTAGAGCCTGAGCAGCAGATTATATCACTCGTGTATGGCTAGTTTTAGTCAAAGCCTGTACTTTAATGCCCAGTATGAGCACACAATAGTGACTTTACATTACTTAGCATGCAAAAAAAGCAAACTTGTGTATCCAACAAGCAATCTGCAATATATTTTCAGTAGCATATTTTGTAGTAGTGGTGAAACATTATAATGGGGGTAGAGAATGACCAGCCTAAGAATGTAAAAGGCAACAAAACTTAAGGATCACACAATGCTTCCTGCAATCAGTGTCACAACTCTGTATAGCTTACCCCCAACATTTGCTAAGTAAATACAATGCTGCATTAGGTCGCCTGAGTCACAACTGTAAATTGTGATTCAGATTTATATTTCCTGCCACATTTCCTGTTAATTATTTTAAACCTACTTCTCTCTTAGAAGATATCTTTAACAATGGAAGTGTCGAAAGAACTGATTTGTACGCAGACAACCTAATACGGCACGTGCTAGATTTTACCCACACAGACATACATGGAGGTCCCAGAATTGTGTTTACTTTGCTAAATTGTGGCCCCTTTTCTTACATACTGGTCAGATTCTATGGAAAAACTGACTACAATATTATATATATATATATATCTCCTGTTATCCAGAATGCTCGGGACCTCAAGTTTTCTGGATAAGGGGTCTTTCAATAAATATGGACCTCCATACCTTATGTCTACTAAAAAAAATTAATTTAATTTAAACACCAAAAAACCTAATAGGATTGTTTTGTTTCCAAAAATAATTCTCAGGATCAAGTACAAGATACTGTTTTTATTATTACAGATAAAAAGGGAAATACGTATGTAAATTTTGAATGATTTGATTAAAATGAGTATATGATAGATGGCCATTTTATAATTTGAACTTTCTGGTTAATGGGTTTCTAGATAAATGATCCCATACATGTATGAGATGAAGCATAATCCAGCACGGACTGTAACTGCCTTCTTGCGCATCATTCTAGTGACTAACCACAACCTTCAATCAGGATTATGTAAGCAGCCCCTGTTTATGGTTTATGTAGTAGTAGATACACTTGAAGCTGTAGGGCTGCTTAATTTTTTTTTTTTTAAGTCAAGGCCAAGAACTCACAATACAGTACGCCATTGTCTAACATACCATGTGTTTAAAATTAGCAGGGAGAAGGGAGCCGGCACTACATAACGCAGTGTGCCAAATTCCTCTCTGTTGTGTCACCACGCGGCTGTGAGTCACTGCTAACTAATCACAGATTCACTATAGCAGCAGCTGACTAGAATGTTGGAGATACACCCTTGCAGATAATCTGATCTTGCCAAACTGCCATACTAAAGTGATCCATTCATAGGGATGGTAGCTATTATTTATGTTCTACATATAGTCTGTACCACAGCTATGCAAGTTACTATTTACGCCCTGTCATCTTGTTAAAGCTAATTACCCCATTATGTAAATACTGATTTAGAATACAAACTGACTATATAATACAATGTGTGTGCAAGTGTATATGTGGATAGTTGTAATGTGCACATTTATTTTGCTGCAACTGTGTTTGTATCCAAATGCACAAGCATTAGTCACATATACATTTTGACTGCACAAGATAGTGCCTATACTTAAAGGGGTTGTACACCTTTATAGAATTGCATATTCTAAGCAACTTTTCAATTGGTCTTCATTATTTTTTAGTTTTTTTTTTTCTTCTAACTCTTTTCAGCTTTCCAAAAATCTATTGCTCTGTGAGGCTACAATTTTATTGTTACTTTTTATAACTTGTTTTTCTATTCACGTCCTCTACTATTCTCCATCCTCTCATTCAAACAGACTTCTACCTGGTTGCTAAGGTAATTTGGACCCTAGCAACCAAATAGCTGCTGAAACTCCAAACTGCAGAGCTGCTGAACAAAAAGTGAAATAACTAAATAAAAAAGCTACAAATAAAAAATGAAGACCAATTGCAAATAGGCTCAGAATATTACTCTGTACATCAGGGGTGGCCAGACTTATTTCGGTCACGATCGACCGATGACCGGGGAATGCGGAAGTGTGGCGTGAATGTGAGAGGTACACATTCACTCAGCACTTCCGCATCCCCGGCTTAATCGCGGTCAACCAGGAATCCACAGGGGATCGACTGGTGGACCGCGATCGACATATTGGTCACCCCTGCTGTGCATCATACTAAAAGTTTACTCAAAGGCTCTCCTTTAAGTTCTGTGCCTCCAAAGATGCCCCAGTAGTTCCCCCATATTCTTTTCTGCTGCTTCACTGCACATGCTCTGTGCTGCTGTCACTTACGGAGTTTAGGGAGCCTTTAGGCTGGTGCAATAATTTCAGCATATAAAATATGTCAATTCCATCCATATTTATTTGTAGGGTTTAACTCTCACAGGGTGGGTGAATTGTAGTTGCAAGCAAAATTCTGCACCTGCCTCAAACACATATGGACATAGCATGCATTCGACATAAGTCCAAAATGTTGTGTTTGTACATGACTTTAAAATCACTAAATTAGTGATTTTTAGAGTGCAAAACAGTCTTTGAGTAGAGATCCCCTTTGAAGAGAAGCTCAGGGACAGTTAAAATGGGTAGACTTAATAATACTGATATAACTACAGGGTATTCACCCACTGCAACCAATAACTGTTAGCTCTAATTGGTTATCTGGCATCAGAAACATCTATTACCAGATAACCAACTGGTTACTACTCCAGACCAAGCACATTTTATCTACATTTCACAAATATAAACAGAAATGTTTTTTTCAGGCTTAGAGCCCAGGATAAATGCAGTCTCTGTCCTGCCTTTAGATTGTTTTGGCAGATACTTTAAAGGTGCTCTAATCTCTAAAACATTCTACTAATTCACCTGGTTGGAGCAACGAATGTGAACTCTGACTCTGTGGCCGGTATAAGCAAATGCACTTTTCATGATTTATCTAGACCTGCTGGCACTAGCAATGAAATCAGGCTAATTTTTCAAGAAAGATTATAGTTATAGGTATATTAGGGGTTTCTGTGCTTTATGTGGCTCTGAAGAACTGAAGAAGCTGCTTGGATGAGTAGTGAAATATCTTCAATGATCACTCAGCAAGTCCAACTCACTAGATTTACTTAGATATACCATGACCTGGATGAATGAAAACCTTCAGTCACATGTCACACTAAGTTGTCCCCACTGGCCAAGAAAATACTGATCTCCTCCTATTTGTCTGGTGGCATGCGAGCTTTAGCAGAAACAGAAATATTTCACAACAGGACAGATGTGACATTAGCCTCACTCACTCAGTGTACACAGTGTCCTGCTAGGTATTCTGGGAACTATGCAAATTTACATACAACAAAGCAGCTTGTGAAAATACATAAGGATCATTTCAAATGGTACAGTACCACCAACCAATACACAGCACATCTGTAGACATGTAATGTAAAAGATTGACTAAATATACTGTATTTCAGCCTGCTGGAGAGGCACCCTGCCTGCATAAAAACACTATACAGAATGAGATAATTACTTGTAAATAAATGAAACATTGTTGCAGGTAATGTGTCCACTTAAGTCATTCACAGATGATAATCTTTCAGTCTAGAACGCTATTTAGGGCAGTTTGGCCAGTCTAGCAATATCATTACATCAAAGTGTCCATAAATGCAGCAATAGAAGGCACAAAAGGAAAAAGTTGCAGACCTGCACAACCATATTTCCTTAATGGGCGGTTTGCATTTAACACAACTTTTAGTATGTAATTCTAAGCAACTTTTCAGTTTGTCTTTTCATTATTATTTTTAGTTTAAGGCTGATACCACACCAGGCGTAGGGCTGATTTTTTCGGCAAGCGGAAAAACGCTTGCCGAAAATTCAGCCCTACGCCTGCTACTTGTGCCTGCACCCGAATGAATGGAATACGCTCGGGTGCAGGCACATGTAGCCGATATACGCACGAAAACGCGAGAGAATGCAAAGTCTCGCGTTTTCATGCGTATATCGGCTACATGTGCCTGCACCCGAGCGTATCCCATTCATTCGGGTGCAGGCACAAGTAGCAGGCGTAGGGCTGAATTTTCGGCAAGCGTTTTTCCGCTTGCCGAAAAAATCAGCCCTACGCCTGGTGTGGCATCACCCTAAAGGTGGCCATACACGGGCCGACTATAGCTGCCGATATCGGTCCCTTGGACCGATTCGGCAGCTAATCGGCCCGTGTATGGGGAGAGCAGAGCGGCCTGGCCGACCGATATCTGGCCTGAAATTGGCCAGATCTCGATCGGCCAGGTTAGAAAATCTGGTCGGATCGGGGACCGCATCGGCTCGTTGATGCGGTCCCCGATCCGACTGCCCCATTGCCGCCCACATAATCTACCTAAATGGTCCCCGATATCGCCCACCCGTAGGTGGGGATATCAGGGGAAGATCCGCTCGCTTGGCGACATCGCCAAGCGAGCGGATCTGCTCGTGTATGGCCACCTTAAGTGTTTGTTTAATTGTTTGCCTTCTTCTGACTCTTTCCAAACTTCAAATGGGGGTCACTGGGCCCAGCAGCAAATACAAAAACTGCTGCTACAATTTTAGTTGTTGCTTCTTTTTCTATTAAGGTCCTCTCCTATTTACCAATCCATTTGGCATTTAACCCACTTCCTGGTTCCTAACACAAATAATAAAAAATAAAGACCAACTGCAAATTCTCAGAATATCACTCACTACGTCTTACTAAAAGTTAACTCACAGGTGAACTTCCTCTATAACGATTCTTTCACTCAAACTTTGGTCCTACTAAATGAATAGAATAAAAGGCTAGTGTATGGAAGGGAGCTGTGATACTGCCAATGAGACAAGAGTCTGTAGTAGAAAATGTTTTCAAAAAGATAACTCTGCAGAGGTTTAACCCAAAACAGAAAATTTTTTCACTTAACAAAAGGTTCTGCCATAAAGTGTCCTTGTGAACTGTGTATGGTGTTCCTTTGTACAGTCTATACAGTTTTCAAACTCGGTCTTTAGTTTTTCCCTCCTGAATCTAAGCCATCTCAAATTAAACCTAACAAACTGGATTGATCATCTTTCACCATACCCGCCCCACCCTCCTTTCAGTGTTACTATCAATGGCAGGCCCATTAACTCCCTCAGCACGCTATCTGGGGGTAATCCTTTTCTGATTGAACATCACATTCAAAACCGGTCATTTTCCTATGCAATATTGCCAAAATCTACCCCATTCTTTTGCAAGCAACAGCTTTAACTCATCCATGCTATCATCCTTTACCACCAAGACTAATGCAACTTGCTAATGACTGTTGCCTTTAACGAGCACCTCTCCGCACTTCGGTTTATCTCAAACTCTGCTTCTAGAATCCTCTGGCTCTCACAGGCCCCTCTATCTTTGAAATCTGTATCACGGCTTCCCATTAAGTACTTAATAATGTCTTGTATCTTCACACATTCCTAGTCAGCTCCCTTATACCTCTCACAGCCTGTGCCTGGTCACTCCCACCTACTTCCACTGCTGTTTCCCACCTTAAACCTATATCACAGCTCTTCTGGAATGCCAACCCTAAATTCCTTCATAGAGAATTCTCCCTCAGTCTTAGCAGAACTAAAATTAAAGAGCACATTTTGCCATAACATCTAACACTTCTGAGGTAATGCCTCAACCACAGTCAATTTTAGCCCTTATTTTCATCTTACATTACCCACTTACTTTGAACGGACTGCAAGGCAAGAGCCTCTTTCCACTTGTCTCTTAACACTTATTCTTTAATGTAAATATATTGTTGTTTCATTACACTGTGCTGTGTATACAAGTAGTGCTATATAAATAAGGGTTTAAGCTTTGTTTGCGAGTTGTCTGGAAGCGCTTGCTCAAGGGATGTTATGTCCCCCGGTCTGTCAGGAACTCTATAAACTTTGTGACATTATTTTAATATTACCCAGCCCTTAAACGTGTAACAAATAATCAGCCCACTTCATACACACAACATACAATAAAATTACAAACCAACTCCCACAAATTATGATGCTTGTGTCGGACAGACCACCACCATTAATGTGAGCCTGATACAAAAACCTGCAGTTGTAACATGTTCCACATTCAGCATGAAAAATACCCCCACCCCACACACAGACACAGGTGCTGAATATTCCCAGAATGTGTTAAAAGCAGTATCCCAGACTTGCCCATAATACTTCTAACCCAACACAGCATCTGGCTGTTGCTGAACTATAAGCGTTGGGCTCAGGGAGGGACTTGGGAGTAGCAGCTTGGCAATGACAAGAGACCCCCACAGTCTCAAAAAAGCTAAGTCATCAACAAGGAAAATCTGAATATCAAGTACCTGTAGCCATCTTTGCAGAACAAGACAGCCAAATACACACAGGAACCTAATTAATTAATAACATTATAGGCAGTAATTAAACTTGTGGGTGGTTCCCTTGGTTTGCACCTGGGTGTGATTTTCATCAAGCTTCATTACATAAGTATGGTAAATGATAGTAATACAGTAGCAGAACTCAGTTATACAGTGTAATTTCTTAGAGCTTGCAGCAAACAATTTCTATTATTATTATTAACATGTATTTGTAAAGCACCAAAATGTTCTGCAGTGCTGTACTATAAATGGGTTTATACACTGAACACACAGAATTACATACAAAGGGAGCAATAAACTATACAAAAGGGCCCTGTAGAAAAGAGTTTATATAACCAAGTGCACCCACAGGTTTTGGCTCCAAGGTATATATGCATGCACAATTTTTCACACTATATATTTGATTAAAATAGAAATTAAAATACATAAAGATATTCTGTTTTAACCAGAGGTTTAGAAGGATATAAAAATGCTTTATTTCATCCTAGCTTTGCCCAGTGCTACCCTGCCAGCCCCTGAGGGCCCCACTATGACATCATGGGATCAGAACCCAGCCCTGAGTATGGGATATTATGGAGAGAGCAGCTCCATGGAACCCTGGGACACAACTGACTGGGACTTGCCCATCTCCCCAGTGACTCACACACATGAGTAACGGTCTGTGTACTTTTAGAAGTTGGCATCAGCTGGCATAGGAAGTGCTCTCCCCCCTGTAATGAGCTGCACAATGTAAATGGCACACTGTGCCAGCCACACACGCAACTTGTATCCGAGTACAATAAAACAACAAGGTGTTTTCTTTGTGTGATCTGCATTACTGAGCAGAGACTGCGGGCTGCAAGCCACACACACAGGGCACCCATGCCCTCCCTCTACCCCACCTTTTATTTATAAAGACCCAGACCGCTCCTGCCCCAACTTATACCCCCCCTTTTATTTATAAAGACCCAGACCGCTCATGCCCCAACTTATACCCCCATTTTTATTTATAAAGACCCAGACCGCTCCTGCCCCCACTTATACCCCACCCATGCCGCTCCTGCCCCAACTTATACCCCCCATGCCCTCCCTCCACCCCACCTTTTATTTATAAAGACCCAGGTTGCTCCTGCCCCAACTTATACCCCCCCCATGTCCTCCCTCCACCCCACCTTTTATTTATAAAGACCCAGACCGCTCCTGCCCCAACTTATACCCCCCCCCCTTTTATTTATAAAGACCCAGACCGCTCCTGCCCCAACTTATACCCCACCCATGCCGCTCCTGCCCCCACTTATACCCCACCCATGCCCTCCCTGACCGTGCCCCACCTATAAACACCCGCTTAGGCACCTCTCCTGGCACTACGGAAAGATATATCTGCCCCCCCCCCCCCTATATATAGCAGTCCCAGCTGTTGTCGGGAAGCCTGGCAGCTGCTACAAGTACAGATCCAGACACACAAAGGAAGAGTGCCCCAGCCCTGGGTACATAATGCCCCATTAACCCTTCCACGGGCAGCATGGTTACCTCTGATGTGCAGAGTGAGGGAGGCCACACACAGCAGGAGCCCCAGGCTGCGGAACATAGTGCTGGTTCTTCTCACTGGGGGTGTCAGACAGGGAGAAACCAAATGTACACAAGCGCCTCTCCTTAGTCCGACTGCGTGCAACAGGTCGACAAGCAGCAGCGTCTGCCTCCAGCCAAATTTCCACCCTCTTTTTAGACTTTAAAATAACTCCCCACACCCAGCAGGCCGCTCCGCCCACACTGTGCCCGAGAAATGAATGGAGCCAATGAACATGCACAGACACAGCCCAAAATGTCCCCCTCCCACTGGGCTGGGCTCTCCTGCGAGCAGAGAAGGTGGCACAGCGGTGCGGCCTGTGGAACCCTTTCAGTGCCGGGGAGAGGAGGCTTCTGTGTGAGTTGCTATACCTTACAGTGAGTTGCTATACCTTGCAGTGAGTTGCTGTACCTTGCAGTGAGTTGTTGTACCTTGCAGTGAGTTGCTATACCTTACACTGTAAGGTATAGCAACTCACTGCAAGGTATAGCAACTCACTGTAAGGCTTACAGTGAGTTGCTATACCTTGCAGTGAGTTGCTATACCTTGCAGTGAGTTGCTATACCTTGCAGTGAGTTGCTATACCTTGCAGTGAGTTGCTATACCTTACAGAGTAATTAGAAGCAATAGGAGTAAGAGAGGGTTGCTGGAAGGCAGGCAGAGTTGTAACATGATGCCTTCCTGTGTTGTGCTGCTAACTTCAACTCTGCTGTTCATATAAATCTACTTGCTAGTAGTAGTGAGCTGATTTGGCTTGAAAATAAACTAACTAAGCTACTTTTATGCCAATTCCAATCATTCCTGCAGTTTTGCAACCAATCAGAACAGATGAAGTCATTCCAATACCTTGCAGACAGATTACACCATTGTACCACCCATTTTGGGAACATCTGCATCTTATACCCTGCTGTAAGTCAGACCAGGGCGTCAGGTTGCCACCTCAACCCTTTAATAAAAGACATATTGAATCCACATCCTGCATAGCTAATTAGCAATTCAGCGATGCATGCTGCAGACTGAACTGATTTATGTGCAGCTATGCAGCAAACATCTAAATTGCCAGCTAGTCATGCATGACATGGATTTGATATGAGCCATTATTAATGGGGTGAGGGGCAAGCTAAGGTGTATGGTACATAGGCCCGGATTTGTGGTGAGGCCACAAATGCCCGGGCCTAAGGCGGCACAACTTTAGGGACGGCATGCCGCCCAGCTGCACATACACATTGCTTGCATACAGAGCACTGGGAACAAGACACGCATCCCCTCCTGTCCCCAGTGCTCCGTAAGTGTGTTAAATCAATACGCATGCAAGATCTGGAGGGGTGGGGGCAGATAATGAAGGCAGCGTCTGGGGCGCCTTCATTATAAATCCGGCACTGATGGTACACTTTTCTCCCACCTGTGTTTTGTAGGCAGGTGAAGCAGATTTGTTCTCATCACCAGCTATATGTAACTTCACTGACAGACCTGAGTTCATCTACAACTTCCAATTGTCCAACTTCTGTGGTACCCAGGGGCGACATTTTTCTGGCTTACATGGTGGAGGGCAATCATGGAAGCCAATTTTGACCACCCCCCTTTTTTAAACTGCACCAACTTCAAACCATACCCATGTTATCTCAAGAGCTTTTAAGACCATACCCACATTATTGGTGGTAGCGCAGCCAAAACCCAAATGGTTGCTCACTTCAGGGATATCACCCTTCAGTCATATGTGAAAGAAGTTGATTATGTCATATTTAGCCACACCCTTAAATCTATATGGCTCCCCAGTGGAGCACAGCAACCCCCAGCACGTAATTACACACTTTATTCCAAATTCTAACAAACTCCCAGAGCAAACCCCTGCCAGGTTCACTTCCCACAGGCAGCATAGGGCAGGCAGAGTATGGCACACACAGGCAGCATAGGGCAGGCAGAATATGACACACACAGGCAGCATAGGGCAGGCAGAGTATGGCACACACAGGCAGCATAGGGCAGGCAGAGTATGGCACACACAGGCAGGGTAAGGAAGGCAGAGTATGGCACACACAGGCAGTATAGGGCAGGCAGAGTATGGCACACACAGGCAGAGTATGGCACACACAGGCAGCATAGGGCAGGAAGAGTATGGAAAACAGGCAGCATAGGGCAGGCAGAGTATGGCATTCACAGGCAGCATAGGGCAGGCAGAGTATGGCACACACAGGCAACATAGAGCAGGCAGAGTATGGCACACAGGCAGCATAGAGCAGGCAGAGTATGGCACACACAGGCAGCATAGGGCAGGCAGAGTATGGCACACACAGGCAGCATAGGGCAGGCAGAGTATGGCACACACAGGCAGCATAGGGCAGGCAGAGTATGGCACACACAGGCAGCATAGAGCAGGCAGAGTATGGCACACACAGGCAGCATAGTGCAGGCAGAGTATGGCACACAGGCAGCATAGTGCAGGCAGAGTATGGCACACAGGCAGCATAAGGCAGGCACATATCTACGCATAAGGCACCAGTTGAACAGCACTTGCCTAAAGAATGCCAGGTTTTGCAGTTTTTCGATCTCTACTTTGTTTAGCTGCACTCAGCTGTGTCTGTCAGTGGAGCTACATGGAGCTGCTGATAAGAGTGGATCCTCCTTTTGCTTGCCGTCAAAACATAGGTGGAGAGATGCATGGGCATGGACTGACTTTGCCCTTACACCTATATTTAAATTGACACCATAGATTTAATACTACAATCAGACTAGCAGAACAACAGAGAGTAATTGCTTAGCATTGTAACAGATAACCCTGTCCAAAAGTCCTGAGAGGAGCGTACTGCTGAGCTTTCCCAAAGAGGCTCCTCTAACCCACTGCCTTCTACCCCGGCTCACATCGACAAGTTGGCCCTCCTTGTATATCCCCAGGGGAGTGGGAAATTGCCAGCACCTGGGAATCCTAATCAAGATAAATTGCTTCAGGTGCCTGTTCCGGGAACTTGGGGAGTGAATCAAGCATCCCAGGCTCTCTACTCTCTTTACACGGCTCTTCCCACTACATCTTTGGTGCTGGCAGAACAGCAGGGATTTGGTGGATGGTGAGCACTTATTTGGGGTGATATGTATAGGTTCCATGCCCCATGCCATTCCCTCCCCCTGAACAGGCCTTTCCCAAAGGTATTGGCAAGTTGAACCATTGGTTTGATAATGCTTTTCGTTTCAGAGAAACCTTGTCATTATAACATCTGCCAGTAACAGTGACCCAAAAGCAGCGGAGGTGTTTTCTTACCAAAACAGATAGCTTAGGGGAGTCCTAAGTCCCCTTCTGGTACCCGAAGACTTTTGAAGGAACTTCAAACGTCTAGTGCCTCAAAAGCTGGTATTTTTGGCAGAGGACATTGAGGTAATTAACCTTAATGAGAAAACAAGAGGAAGGCCTGTGAAAAAGATGTCAGAATCTTCCAGCTTTGAGTATACTGTAGATAATTCGCCTATTTTGCCATACAGGATCAAGTCAAAGCCATTCCCTTAGTGCTTCTCAGGTAAGCCTTCAATCTGAAGGTGCAGGAGCAGCAGATATTGCTGAGGCACATCTGTAGCCTGCAATACTGGTATCTCAGCTGCACTGAAAGCCATATTCCAACTGGAGAGCAGTGCAGAGCATTTGGAAGTAAAAATTATAAAAAGGGACGTATTTCCCCTGACAAGGGATACAATTTTCAGCAGTAATGAATCCACTTGTCTAGTGGAGTATCCAATGACATGCGGGCCACTGTGGTTGACTAAACCATTCTGTCAGTTCTTCTCTTTCTTGCTTTCTACCTGTTACATTGGAACAAATTTGCGTTATTCTTATAAACAGCAAGAGGTGAAATTACCCTTAAATGACTAGGATGTGCACTAAGAATCCTATTCCTGACAGTTTGGCTGCAATGGATAGTTGTTTGCCATGTACCTTTATACTGTTGCCCATTCTCCACTGCGTTGTTTTTGCTGGTGGCGCTACATCGATGACATCTTTATGGTGTGGCAGGACTCCCGTGATGAACACATATGTAATATGAAGTGTAACAGGGAATTGATATTCTTTTTGTATGACATTAAAAACAGTTTCAGGGCATGACAGCTGAAAACAGAGGGATGGTAAGTACTTTGAAGGTGTCCCAACAGGCTTGTAAGATATTGGCTTTTATGATTACCTTTTTATTTCATTGATATTAGTAAGACACCATCACTGAGTTCAAAAAATGTCTGTATAAGGTCTGTTGGGCAATTTTCTGCTCAGCACATAAATTAGTATAGAGAACCATATATCCTCTGTTATATCTAAATAGAAGAAATCTAGAACATCACAGTTAGCAGTATCAACCTTACCTTAAGTGACTCAAGTAAAAAAGGATGAATTTGGGGGCAGAGTTACCAGGAGGCCCCACATAGGCTCTCCATCAGCTGCAGTAGACTCCTCTGGCGGTACTTCCACCACCAAAGGCACTTTTGGAGCGCTCAGAGAGCTACTGCTACCACTACCTTCTGACAGTAGATGATTTAATGTAAAGGTCACTTGGCACATATGCTGAATTGGATTCACTAGCTTCAACTGAACTAGAAGCCTCTGAAGCTGCAGAAAATCTTTTGGCCACCCCCCCCCCCCACCCCAAAAAAAGACATACAGCCAAGTGATAGAATAACGTAAAGCATGTATAGTGTTGATGTGAACATAAATTTTACAATCTATGGCAGGGTTATAACTGAACATCTTTTAACAATTTTCGAACTGTAGGCATTTTAGGGCACTATGTGTAACTTCTTTTTAAAAGTTTACAGATTTTAACGGTTGGAAGTTATGTATTATATGGACTTCATGTAAAATAATATACCTATTCTCTAAAGTATAAGGACATTTGGGGCTGGATGTTAAGTTGGACAGTAAGCTCAGCCATTCGCCCCTGGGACCGGAATCTTATGATTACACATCACAATGTTGCAGCAAGTGCTTGCAATTAATAGCAATTCTTATGTTCACAGCTCACTGCTCACATTAGACAGTAACAAGCTAGTTGTACCAGCACAGGTAGTAAAACAATGAACCAATTAATATGTTTGTCATTAAATGTAGAGGTAGTATTCTAGTTGGCATGTCTCCATGCTGATCACCACTGCGGGCTTTGTCAGGAGATCAAGACAAGCTGGACAACATCAGTATCCAGTATGGGCAAGGGGATGGCTATGCAATACAGGATGGACATGAGAAATGTTATTGGCATACAGTATGAGCATGTGGAATCTACTTAAAGGAGAAGGAAAGTCAAAACCTATTCAGCACACTATTAAATAGTACTACTATTGCTGTGTAAAAACGCTAAATTCCTGGCTTGCCTAATGAAAGATTTACAGAGATACACATACCAGAACCTACATACTTGTTTCAGTGAACGGCGCCGCCATCTTGTCCAGCATGTCTGTATGGGCTGAAAAGCACAAGCCAGCCCCCCCTCCGCTCCCCGCTCCTGCCACAAAGCCTCCGCCGCTCCCCGCTCCTGCCACAAACCCCCCCAAGCTCCCCGCTCCTGCCACAAACTCTCTGCCGCACCTGCTCCCCCCACCTGCATGTCACAGAGTTCTCCAACGCTGCGTCGCCATGGCAACCGGACGCTCCTGCTGTGTGCGCATGCACCGCCTACAGTAACAAGTCGCCAAGTCTGGAAGGAGCTATGCATTATGGGAATCTTCTCTACACTGCTCAGCGGTTTTTTTTCCTGTTTGGCTTCTGATCTTCTGAACAGGTGAAGTATGGGGAGACTTAAGGGCACTATTGAGACAACTGAAGGTATGCCTGCAGCTTGAGTTTAACTCTTTATTAGCCTTTCCTTCTCCTTTAAGACAATGTGCATGGGGGGGGGGTGAATGAGCAATACAACAATGTATATGGGCTTTATGCTTTTAACATTGGTACAGTTAGTGATTGCTTCAAGGGGACCTGCCACCCTAAGAAATAACTCCAGATTGTTTCTGTTTTGTTTCTCAAGCAAAATAAATTTTAATTAGAATAGATATATTATTTGAAATGTGTGTCCTTCAGTCTTGGAATTTACAATCAATTTACAGCAAGCAGGCAGGTTTGCTTTGCATCATGCCAAAATCTTGTTTCTGTGCCAGAATGGGGGACTTGATGCTCATGCCCATGCACGGGATATACAATTAGTTGGTTAGAAGGGAGGGGGAATGTAAGGAATGCAGTGACATCTAAGAAGTGCCGAATGGAAAGTGAAAGTAAATGCCTGCCCTGCCTCTATGCCTAAGGCAATGAGGCGGGGCAGCCAATTTAAGATTGACAGCTGGGATTTTTAAATGCCTTTATAATGAGTATGGATGTGTTAATTTAAAAAAAAAAAAAAGTTTCATATTTTATTTGAAAAGGGCTTTTATTATATAGCTATTTATGTCTAGGTGATGGGTCCCTTATAATGCAAGATAAGAATTGGTGTGTCAGTGCAATGCAAGACAGGTATGGGAGTATTGGCCCAATGCCCACTGATTATGAGCCTAAGGGGCTCACGAACGGGCCGAATGCGTCCGATTGCGTTTTTTTCGTAATGATCGGTATTTTGCGATTTTTTTCGGAAAATTATTGCGACTTTTTCGTTACCAATACGATTTTTGCGGAAAAACGCGAATTTTTCGTAGCCATTCCGAAAGTTGCGATTTTTTGGTAGCGTTAAAACTTGTGCAAAAAGTTGCGATTTTTTCGTAGTGTTAAAACTTGCGCAAAACGTCGCGCCTTTTAAGTTTTAATGCTACGAAAAAAGCGCAACTTTTCGCGCAAGTTTTAACGCTACGAAAAAATCGCAACTTTCGGAATGGCTACGAAAAACTCGCGTTTTTTCGCGCAACCGCGCAAATCGTATTGGTAACGAAAAAGTCGCGATAATTTCCGAAAAGTCGTAAAGGCGCCGAAAAAATCGCAAAAAATACGAAAAAGTCGCAAAATGTTCGTTTTCCAATCGGAATTTTTCCAATTCGGTCGGAATTCGTGTCTTAGTAAATCAGCCCCTAAGACTTTACTAGACCCTAAGTGCATTTAAACAGGCAGGCTCAAAGGGCCCGATTTCCAGAATTAAAAGGCTCCACTTTTTAAAAAAACTGACTGCTACTTTTCCAGCATCCTAGAGGTGCTTGGGTGGAAAAACTCTCAGGAACAGGATGCTCCTCTCTCTGTACATCTGGTGGCACAATCTGCAACAGCAGCAAAACACAGGGCTTCATAGCAGTTAAATTAAAAATGATAATTTCCTGCACTCTAATGCAAAACATAAACTATGGTGCAAACAAATGAAAACCATTGTCTGGGCTTACATTTCTTTCTTTTCCATTTTTTCTTATCTTTAATGATGAAATACTTCCCGTATGCTCTTCCTCTTTCCTCACTTGGAAGCACATACTAGTATCATAATATATATTGTATATTCCTGTTAGGTTTGTCCATCAGCAGCACTGGAAATAAGAGGAAACACACATTTCAGCTCTGCAGCTGTTGACAGTCTGGGAGCAAAGGCACAGGATATTAAAGTCATACTGACATCACATAATGGCCGCACATTTTTAGAATCCAATGTCACTTTTAACATACACCCCTATAAACAGAGCTGTGTTACATTCTGTTACTTTCTCGTGTACTTTAGCCGAACAAAGGGCTTACTGCTGGCCAAATTGGAAAATATCTGACCAACAAGTTAACAAGTACTCCCCTTTTTTGACCAAACCTCATTCAGTTGGGCCAGTTAAAAAAAAAAAAAAAGTGCATAAACACTTTCTGAACTGCTAAAAGAAGAATGTATAATTTATTATATTTTACACAAATATCCATTATTACAGAGCTTGAGAGGAAACCATAGTCTAGTCTGCTTCTGATTTGCACGGATCATTTCTCCTACCTGCCTAAGGCCTGCACACTGATTTATCCACTCCCTTGCCTTGTTCCATGTTGAAATCATGGATTCTGGGAATTGATGTGCCAGAATCATTTCTGGGCCCACCATGGAAAGCAGGGAGATTTCAAGCCCCAGAATGACTCCCTGACATTAGAATGGAACAAGGTAAAGGTTGTATAATTATCAGAGGCGGGCCAAGGCGGGCATTTGCCTTAGGCAACCTGGCCATCACCTTGGGCCCTACCTTTCTCACTGCGCATGTTTGCATACGCATGCGCAATGACATCATAGCAGGGAGTGTGGTGACCTGCGGTGGCAGGTGTAACACATCTTAGACTAGGGGGCTGATTTACTAATCCACAAATCCGAATGGGAAAAAATCGGATTGGAAACGAACATTTTGCAACTTTTTCGTATTTTTTGCTTTTGTTAACTTTTGGTATGTTATAGAATGGCCTTCTATAGCAACTTTTCAGTTATTTGCCTTCCTTCTCTGCTTCTTTCCAGCTTTCAAATGTAAAATGAAATTTCAAATTTCAAACACCAGCAACCAAAAAACAATTGCTCTGTGAGGCTAAATTGGACTGTACGAACCAGATAACTTTTTGAAATTCCAAACTGGAGAGCTGCAGAACTAAATAACTTCAAAACCATAAATAATAATAAATAAAGTCCCATTACAAATTGTCTCAGAATAGCATTCTCTACATCAGGGATCCCCTCTTACTCGTGATTCACAGTCAAATGTAAAAACTTGGAGAGCAACACAAGCATCATAAATGTTCATGGAGGTGCCAAATAAGGGCTAAGATTGGCTATTAGGCAGCCTCTATGCACACTATCAGCTTACAGGGGGCTTTATTTGGTAGTAAATCTTGTTTTTATTCAACCAAAACTTGCCACCAAGTCAGGAATTCAAAAATAACTACCTGGTTTGGGGGCACTGAGAGCAACATCCAAGGGGTTGGTGAGCAACATGTTGCCCCCGAGCAACTAGTTGGGGATCACTGCTCTACATCATACTTAAAGTTAATTTAAAAGTGAACAGACCATTTTAGGGCTGTGGCACACAGGGGGATTATTCGGCACGCAACAAATCTCCCTTGTCACGGGCGACTAATCTCCCGAAATGCCATCCCACCGGCTAAAATGTAAATCACCGGTGGGATGGTATACGTGCCATGGCGATTTTCCGAAATTGTCTATAACGGCACTGCGTATGCCATCCCACCAGCGCAGTGACTAATCTCCCTGTGTGCCACAGCCCTAAAGGCAGTCATGTGGAATCTGCATTTATCTGTATATCTGAGTGCAGCCTAGCACCTCCATTGCTTCCACAAAAAAACTTTTAATCAGAACACTTACCTTATATCATTTTTGGCCGGAGCAAGCTGAATGTTGCCTGAGGTTTCTGTTTGCTTAAGAAAGCTTCTGATAAGCATTATAGGTTTTATCAATAACTTGTATAAGCTGTCTAGATAAGATAACAGTCTTTACACAGTGGCAATCCAAACATAAGGTTTCTGAATCTGCCCATGAATCTTCTTTCCATCAGTGATTTACTTCATTGCCAGTGGGAAAGCATTTTGGAAATGCCAGCTGTAGAGAACATTTATCACGGGCATGGGCCTAAGGATAATGTCCCACGGAGTGAGTTAAGTGCCCATACACCTTAAGATCCGCTCGCTTGGCAATCTTCTCCCAATATCCCCCACCTACGGGGGGCGATATCGGGAGAATCCAGGCCTGGGGCCAAACGATCGAATTATTACGGCGGGTATAGGCAAAGTCGGTCTGGGGACCGCATCGAGCCGATGCGGTACCCGATCCGACTAGATTTTTTAACCTGCCCGATCAGGCCCGTCGGTAGTGCCCATACACGGGCCGATTAGCTGCCGAATCGTTCTAAGGGACCGATATCGGCAGCTAGAATCAGCCCGTGTATGGGGACCTTTAGTTACCTGTGATAGATCTCTGCTACTGCGGATGAATAATTGCTCCGAAATGCCTTTCCACTGGCAATAATAGAAGTCGCCAGTGCAAAGGTTTATGCACCCCTTTTGGCTTTCCAATATCACGTGAAGTTTCCTCCTGCTGGCAAGTTTGTGCGACTTCGGAAAGCTGAAGCGACTCCTATTGGTGCCAGTGGAAAGGCATTTTGGAGATCTTAGTCGCCCACGGTAGCAGAGATCTATTGCAGGCGACTAACTCGCTCCGTAGGATATTAGCCTAAGGGTGAGTATGGTTGTAAGGCTGATGTCAGACGAGGCGTAGGGCGGATATTTTTGGCAAGCGGAGAAACACTTGCCGAAAATTCCGCCCTACGCCTCCTACTTGTGCCTGCACCCGAATTAATAGATAACGCTCGGGTGCAGGCACGTGTAATGGAAATACGCATAAAAATGTGTGAGTTTGAAAGTTTCGCTTTTTTATGTGTATTACGGCTACATGTGCCTGCACCCGAGCGTATTCCATACAGGCGTAGGCGTAGGGCGGTATTTTCGGCAAGCGCTTTTCCGCCCTATGCCTCGTCTGGCATTAGCCTTAGAGCGTGTTTTTAGTTACAAGCAATGTACAGTAGATGTGATAATGTAAGGACAATATACCTTTTTCGAACAGTCCCTTTTTTTCTCTGATAGGTGAATCTGTGATTTTTAACTTTTGCCATCTTTTGTTCTCTCTAAGGGCTCTGGCACATGGGGAGATTAGTCGCCCGCGACAAATCTCCCTTGTCACGGGCAACTAATCTCCCGGAACTACCATCCCACCCGCGAAAATGTAAGTCGTTGGTGGGATGGCACACGCTGCGCAGGCGATTTCGACAAATCGCAAAAATGCCTCGCGAGGCAACTTTTGGGGAAATCGCGGCGCCGCGTATGCCATCCCACCAGCGATTTACATTGTCGCCGGTGGGATGGCATTTCAGGGAGATTAGTAGCCTGCAACAAGGGAGATTTGTCGCAGGCGACTAATCTCCTCGTGTACCTCAGCCCTTAAAGTTAAAGTGGTCTTACATGGGCAGATTTAAGCTGTTGATTTAAGCCCCCTCAGACTGATTAGGCAGCTTATCTGTCCATGTATGGGGCCCTCCGGCAGACCCGCTCAACTGATACCTGGCTAAAAATTGGCCAGATGTTGATCAGGCAGGCTTGACTTCTCTGTCGGATCTAGGAATCCGCTCAAATATCAGAAAACTGTGACATACAGACCGATCTGTATATATCTTTGCCCTGGCCGGCACTGGTTCACATACTTAGCTGACCAAGCTCAGTTGTAAATTAAACAAAGCTCCTGGCTTTGAAAGCTCTGAACTACAGCACCCACAATCAGTTGTCAGCAGGTCAGTTGTATGAAGGGTGCTAATTTCCCAACTAAAAAGCCCTATTCTGCAGTTTGCTGTTTGGTTTGTTGGAAAACAACTGAATTACAGGGCTATCCATAGCACAGCATGCCCTCTATTCACAAAAAAAAAACAGCAATTATGAGACATTTGCCTGCTTCTTGCAGAGCTTCGTGCTGCTTTCTGTAATATGGAAAGCGAGTGTCACACACTTAGAGGTTAGAATACAAATACCATTGTATTTACAGTGTATGTGTGAAATATCACCACCTGATACAAGCAGCGTCTTTAAAGTGGTCTCTATAAATATAATATATTATATAGCTCTATAATAGCTTTTATCTTAATTTTATAGCAAAAGAAAGTAAAATTATACCATAGAAAAAAACAATGATGATTCATAAACTGAGCTATAATTATATTTGTCTCCAGTCAAAGTTTTCCATTATTCAATGTAAGTGAAAAATGTTCAATGACATCAGCAGTACCAGGCTGGTCACTTAGGTTTTCCTATAGGGCCTTCTACAAGGGTATGATTTGGGGCCTATTGTGACATACTAAGCAGTGATGAGTGAAACAACCCCATTTCGAATAGCTGGGAAATTTCTGAAACCGTGGAAATATTCTCAAAATGGTGAAATTTGTACAAAATGGCATTTTTTTCACCCCAAATGCATTAGTGTCAAAGGTTTTTTTTTAATCACAGCAAATGCACTCAGGGGATGTCTTTTTTTTGGGGGGGGGGGGTTCCTGCAAGAAAAAAAACATGATTTTTTGCCATTGATAAAATCCAAATTTTTCTGTGAATCTGCATCTGATTTGCTCACCCCTATTACTAAGCAGTACTACATTGGGTCACACATGAGTGCAAATGCTTGGGAGCACAATGCATGGGCACTGACATGTGACAGAAGTAATACAGGATTATAAATTGTTAATGCTGATATACTGTTATTGTGCCCAAAAGAAAAAAAGGTTGGTATGTAATGCTGTGTTGCAAACCAATGTTGCTAGGGAAGCAATGTAAACAAATGCATACAATGCATACATTACTCAACCAAACTGGTTATTCATATCCTGCACATAATTCGTTCACATGAAATATATAATTCTTTCAGCACCTTTACATTCAGGCAGAACTATACTACTACCGATTGTACAGGAAAAGGAGCGATGGTGAATTCACTATACTCTCAGACTCTCCTATAGCATTAAACCTAGTACAAGGTAGTAGCAGTACTCACATATATTTATCATATTGCTCTGTAAAGGCTATGGGAAAACCTCCTAAGTTGTCTCAGTAATGGAGAGCTTTATAAACTGCCCCTTTCAGTTGGACCCACTCCCTAATGGTGCCAAACTATACCCACAGGGTTCAAGGTAACCCAATCTTCATGTTAGCTGATTATAACAGAAAATAAACATTGGCTGTGATAGGAAAGGTTGTAGTGAGCCGGCCTGAAACAAAATGGTGGCCTAGGCAAGGCGACAATTACAGCTAATTACAACTTAGCTACAACTAATTACAGCTAAAGCTTAGCCAGTATCAGCTTTGTAGAAGGGTGAAAAATACCAATTTTTACATTTATTTTATTGCTATAAGACAAATTTAAGCTGAAAATAAATTATATAGTTACTAGCCTTAAAGTGGACCTGTCACCCAGACATAAAAAGCTGTATAATAAAAGTCCTTTTCAAATTAAACAAAAATATTTTTTTTATTACCACATCCAAACCCATTATAAAAGAATTTCATATCAATCATATAATGCCTGCCCCGCCTCTATGCCTTAGGCATAGAGATGGGGCAGACAGTTACTTTCACTTTCAATTCAGAACTTCTAGATGTTGCTGCTCTCCTCACATTCCTCCATCCTCACCATCTAATTGTGTAACCAGTGCATGGACATCAGGTCCCCCATACTGGAACAGAAAAAAGATTTTGACAGGATGCAATGCCTGCTTTGATAACAGTGTCCACAAAATGGCCCCTGCCTGCTTGCTGCAATTGTGAATTCCAAGGCTGAAGAAAATAAGATTAAAATAATTTATATAGTGTAACTGAAAGTTTATTTTGCTTGCCAAACACAATAGAAAACAATTTGAAATTATTTCTTAAGGTGACAGGTCCGCTTTAAACCTAATGGACTTTATTTCTTTCGGGTTACTATAGTAAATTATTGAAGTGATTATAAAGTACAGCTTAAAGTTAACTTGTAGTAAACTGTAATCTGTAGTAAGACCATAAAACCAGTCCCCTGAACCAAATCAAGACCCTAAACCCTTAAACCTAGTATCTGAATGTTAAGTTAAACCTAGTAACAGAATGTTAAGTTGCTTTTTTTTCTAAAACTTTACCCCTCCATAGCCAGGCATACTCCGTGGTTTACCTTACACATTCAGTCTCTCTCTGGCCATAATAATACTAAACACAAGTGCATCCCATCTATCTCCCCTCCACAGCCATTGCCCTCTCTCTCATATTCACTTCAGCTGACATTCTTTCTATTTCTACCCCCTATGGCCCAGGAGTGTACATTTTCTTTTACTTTCCCCAGAACTACTGCTCCCTATATACCTATCTTCTCCATCAAGGGAGCCTTTAGTAAGACTAGCAGGACAGCCTGTAAGCCCCAGCTAAAGGTGGCCAAAAATCACCTAGATACTAATCGGTAAAGTTTAATTTTCCCATCGGATTGCAGATTGCATTGGCTCATTGATGTCCTTGCCCTGATGGCCTGTATCCCCATCACTAGACCCTAGGGATCAAGCAATCAGATCAGCCCGATATCCACAACCTTAGGTGGACATATCGAGGAAAAATTTGCTCTTATCATGGCCTTGCCAAACAAGCGTATATTATAATGTATGGTCAGCTTAACTTTGTTTTGGCACATTACACATTTGTTTCTATGCACTAATAAAAAGTTTTCATTTTATTACAGTATCCCTTTAATAGTGTGTAAGAAACCACAATGTGTTTAATTTAGTATTGAATATGTTAATGTTGCCTTTTCCCAGCTTCTGTTTTATGCAAGCTTTATGCACTATTGCTTTACTCTTGTCTTAAAAAGACTGTTTTGTCACAATGGTTAGGTCAAGGACACACCGCCCTCTTCCAACCAGATGCTATGTTCTGTGATGCGTAATGTAGTTTTATGTACCTTGTTCCCATTAATGCGCAGGAAGGCTGAACAGGAATAGCACACCATAAAAGATCTGCGAGTGCTTAGATCAGTTTTTATAAATCAAGAAGAGATTGTAACACGCATTTCAAACGGCACTCTATTTTATTCGCTTATAAAAAAAAATTAAACTCTGACAGTGTTATTAAGGTAATAGGATTTGCGCATGGTTTTTATCCTCCTGATTGATGGTCCATGTGGGTTAATAAATACTGACAATGCTCATGTTTAGAACCAGATCTATTAAACAGCTTTCAAAATCCACCTTTTTATGGCAAAGGCAAACCACTGCAATAGGTACATTGGGAAGCAAGGAATGCACTGGAGATACCATCATAGGAATCAAGCAGAAACAGAGACATGTTTTTATGGCTGGTAACCCATATCAATCAACCAGATATCTGATTGGTGTCTTTTGGTTCTTAGGAAGGCAATACAGTATCTGATACAGTGCCAGTATCTGATTTCAAACGTTTATGTTTATGTTATGGTCCCCATACGCTGGCAGAGGATCTTCTCCCGATATCCCCCACCTACGGGTGGGCGATATCAGGAGAATCCAGGGTAATTTGATCGTTTGGTCCTGGGGCAATATTGGTGCTCACCCACTGACCCCCCTTCCCTGATTGCAACAAAGTAAGTGTGTGCAAGGGGGAAAGGGGATGGTGATGGGTGGGTAAGCATTCATATGGATGGCTGGGCCCACTGAGGGTTTGTAGAGGCCCCTGTGTTAATAGCCTTAGTGGGCCTTGCACACCCCAGTCTGACGTTGGTGCCCAGCAACACCCACTTACAAATATCTTTCTCTTCAGTAATGCCTTGCTTGGCCATAGGCTCTGCTGCAATCTTGGTAGGTAGACAAGAAAACACCAAGAGGTCCTTATACACTGAGGGACATATTTATTATGCTGTGTAAAAAACGGCGAGAAAATTCGCCACACATCGCCAGGCATCGGCGTATAAAAATGGCGTAAAAATGGCGTAATTGTTTTACGCGTTTTTTCTTCCACCGGAACTTATGGAAAGTAACGGCGTAATATCCGGCGTTCAGATGGCGATCATTTCCATTTATTTTACACAGCTTTTTACTCTGTTTTTTCGGCAAATTAGTTTTACACAGCATAATAAATACGCCCCTAAATGTATAATGTTCAGCTTCCATCAATGGGATCTTTCAAGCCTCTCAGATGATACAGTACATTATATGAGGTTTCCTATTCTGGTGTAGCAAAGGCCAGACTCCTCATAGTGTTTGTTTAGTTTTATACATGCATTTATATTCTCAAACTTATTCTGTAGTTATAAACTATGCTTAGACCTGGAAAACAGGTACCTGGCGGAAAGTGGATAAATATATACACCACTGGCAGCTTGCCAGATGATTGTGAAGCCCAATGTTGCACCTTTTATTAATACAGAGTTAATTGGAGTGGGGGGGGGCAGAAAAAGGTTATATTTTTCTTTCTGATTCTTTTTTCTATTTCTATTATATGTATATATATATATATATATATATATATATACTTCTTATTGCCTTCCTAAGGGAATCACTCATTTGGTAGTAGCAGCAGGAATTTTTCTATAGATAAAAGGCAGGGAAATTAGGTAAAAGTCATGCTGAAAAGTGCCTTTGTTTTATTCACAAGCAGGCAACCAGAATTGAAAGTTCTTTATATACAGCAAAACACATGTAGGTTTGCCTGTCTGACCTCACAGTAGCCTCAGCTTTTATACAATTACCCCCGGGAAGCAACCAATGCTGTAGCAAACTAAGTTTGAAGTTTGAAGTCACTTGCACAGATTTTTGTCAGGGAGTCTAACTTTTTCTAACTCTTTTCCAAAGGGCCCACTGCCACAGTTTGGGCAAATTAACATCACTAAAATGACAATTATACTCCTAGGCAGGGCCGGAACTAGGGGTAGGCAAAAGAGGCAGCTGCCTTGGGCACAACGATTGGGGGGGGGGGGGGTCAGGCAGGTACCTCTTCTGTCTACCCCTAGTTCCGGCCCTGTCTAGGAGTATATTTGTCATTTCATTGATGTTGGATTAATTTGCCCTAACTGTGGCAGTGGGCCCTTTGGAAAAGAGTTAGAAAGAGTTAAGTATTCAAAGAAGTCAAAATTAAAAATTAGGAAAGTTTATAAATACTTAAAGTACAGGATATAGTAGTAATATTTGCAAATTACCCTTATATTTAGTTCTCGCACATGTTCAGTACATTCACTAAGCGGAACATGTATTTAATAGACAATATAATTAGGCTTTATTAGAGAAATACTGAAAGGCAGGCTTAGAACTTAACTAGGTCCTACAAAGAAGGGAATCCTCTGGGGGTGACAAAGTGCCAGGAGAAGTTATCTTTTAGTATATATAATGAGCAATTCTTAGCAACTTTTCAAATGGTCTTCATTTTTTATAGTTTTTGAATTATTTGCCTTGTTCTTACAACTTTTTCCAGTTTTTAAAAGGGGGTCAATGACCCCCAAAAAAACTATTTCTCTGTGAGGATACAATTTTATTGTTAGGGTGAAGACATACAGAGCTACTTAGTAGCAGCTACTTGTCACAGCTACTAAACACCAGAAAATACCCTGCCATACACAATACTGACAATTGCCACTGCTAAAACACACGCAGAGACAATTATCAGTAAATGATCAGCACTATCAATTTTAGTAGCCACAACAAGTAGCTGCTACTAGTAGCTCTGTGTGTCTTTACCCTTACTGTTACTATTTATTACTTATCCTTCTGTGCAGGCCTTTCCTATTTATTTGCTAATGGCTCACTCATACAACTGTGTGGTTGCTAGGGTAATTTGGACCCTTGCAATTATAGCTGCTTAAATTTCAAACTGTAAAGGTGCTGAATAGCATGCTTAATCATTCAAAAACCATACATAATAAAAAATGAAGACCAACTGCAAATTGTCTTAGATTATCACTCTGTACAATAGGGTTTAAGTCCATTAGGGTTTAATAAAGATAGTACATTCCAGCTGAACTATTTTCTGCAGCCCTGCAAAATACAAATATCTCTCTTTCAAGTTGATGTTTTTGCCTACAATTGTTATTTTACATAAGATATTACTAACATAATAAAGAACATTACTAGCTCAAGCCCATTCCAACTGTAACGTTAATAGCTGATGAATCGGAGACAAATGCAACTAGGACAGTGGCCTGAACATAACTCTAGGTGTGGCAAAAGTATTTGTGCGAGGAATTATTCAGCTATGTGTGAAAGATGCCTGCCCTTAACTGGGGCATAGGTGTGATCACTGCACAGAGTAGAAATAACTGCTATAAGATTTTTACTGTGCAGAAACTTATAGTCTGATGCTGATATTGCTTAATGATCAGTGGTGCGAGATGGCACACAGTTGGCACAGAACTGAGATCCAAGATATTATAACTCATACGCAGGACATAAGCATAGCAAAAATATGTGTTGCTGTTCCACATAACCCTGATCACAAAGCTAAAGGCAGGTACAAATTCTACCTGTGTTCTATATGTGTTTAGAGTAATGAATAACGGAATAAACATAGCCTTATTTATGTAGCTTCTGGGGCCTATTTATTATGCTGTGTTAATCAAAATTCACCAAAAAAATGTGTAAAAGCGAATTTCGCCATCCGAACTCCAGATTTGACATTATTTTACATATGTAATGGCAGAAGAAAAAATGGATAAAAAAATGGGTTGCTGGATATCAAGACACACATGGATATCAAATAGCAGCGCAATTAAACTGCAACCTTTAATTAGTTGGTAGAAGGGTTTAAAAGTTTTCCCTTTCCAAACACCACATTTGCTTCAGGTTTCATTTCTCTTGTTGATATTCATCCCAATGTGCACAAATTAAGGGATATCCATTATTTCTAGGGATGCACCAAATCCCGGATTCGGGCCGAATCGAGCCTTTTTTCGATGGATTTTGCCGAATCTAATCTGAATTAGCATAAATTAGCATATGCTAATTCGCATCCCAGAAAGGCTTAAAGAAACAGTAACACCAAAAAATGAAAGTGTATAAAAGTAATAACAATATAATGTACTGTTGTCCTGCATTGCTACAACTGGTGTGTTTGCCTCAGAAAGACTACAATAGTTTATATAAGTAAGCTGCTATGTAGCCATGGGGGCAGCCATTCAAAGGAGAAAAGGCACAGGCTACTTAGCAGATAACAGACAAACCCCCATTATATGGGTCTTATCTACTAGTTATCTGCTATGTAACCTGTGCCTTTTCTCCTTTTTTCCAGCTTGAATGGCTGCCCCCATGGCTACACAGCAGCCTATTTATATAGTAGCTTTTCTGTAGCAAAAACACCAGTTTTTTTGCAGAGCAACAGCACATTATATTTTAATTACTTTAAAACACTTTAATTTTTTGATGTTACTGTTCCTTTAAATAGTAGGGGGGGTTTACCCTTCTCTTTGAATTGTGGTGTCTGTGATTTAGTATTCTACATAACCTGACAATAATGCATTAAAAGTTTAGTTTGTCTCTGCCTGTAAAACAAAAACTGTGCAGTGGGAATAGCGGAACTGGAATTTTTACCACCAAGTTCATCATGAAATTTTATTGCTTTAATTGATTTTATTTATGTTTTTGTGTTTTTATTACATTCTGCATATTAGTAATGACTTCTAGTTTATAGCTTGGAGAACTCGGAGCACTCCGAATGCAGATTAAAGTGCAAAATTATCTTTATTTGTCCCATGACGTGTTTTGGGAAGTGCAAGGACAAAATGTGCCTAATTATTATAAGTTATTACATGAGGCTGCACTGAACCTAATTGAGGATGTGCAAACATTAATTTCTGTTAAACTCAGCCAATCTTTATGAAAAGCCCAGCATGCACCCCATGATAGCTCAAGGTTCATAAAATCCACTGAGGGTACATTAGTCCCTTATTATGCAAGCAAGCACTGTACAAAATAGGTACCTACCAAAAGTTTTTATGTTTTTTCTCAATTTTTTTCATTATTGAACCAACTGAATCCTCCTATTATGACCCCAGAAAAAAAACTCCTTTTCCCTTGCATCCACAATGCCATTGCTTGTACACCAGTCATGCCTGTAATAGTTACCATCCTTTCTAATGAGTTCTATTCTCCATTTTTTCTTTAAACTTTTTTTCTTTACCTTTTTTTCTTTAAAGTTGATTGTCCAAGTCTCCTTCTATTTTCATTTATGGCCTATATGCCACATACTTTGGGGTGCAAAATATTTTAGTTTTTTAGTAGGAATGCGCTGGTTGAAGATTTTTCAACACAGAGTTGACCCTAATCCAACACAAGCCTGATCGGGCCCATTATGCCAATTTATATACCCATGCCCAACCCACCTCTTCTGAAGTCATTGAAAGGGGTGGGACAAGTGTCAGTATATACAAAAAGTAGGCCTAAAACAGCTCAGAGAGGTTAGGGAATAATTGGCCTGGCAGCAAATATGGCCTGCAACCTTCCTCTAGGGCCAATCAGTCGTGTGGCCTGACTCGCAGCTATATATATATATTTCATAATACTCCTTTTTAAAATATTTAAAAAAGCCTATAACATTTTTAAATTAAATTGTTTCTTTAGTTTGAAGAATGAACAAATATTCTATAATATCTCTATTACCATTTTCCCCCATATTTTAACTTCCAGGATTAATGCAAACTACCCACGTTATATATCCCCGAAACACTGGGGGATTTTCATTTTAACTCATATTTTGGAGTTGGAAGCACTTTAGAATTTTTTTCAAAAGTAACATTAGTTTGGGTGTTATTGATGTTATTTGCCTATGCTATGCACAATGTTTTACTTAACATTTGTTTTCATGAGCATATAGAACATTCTAAGCTCCTTGCACAGTGTTCCCTCGCCTCTAAACAAAGGCACCAAGTGAAATAAATCAGCTGACATGCCCAAAATATTTTCTGTATTTGGGAGTCCTAAGCTTTTCCTTTTCTAACAGAGCTTGCTGCATTCTTTTACTTACTTATTCTTTTACTTTTACTCAAGGCTTTGCTCTTTCTCCTACAAATGAACATTTTCAGATAGCTAACCAATCAGTGATAGGAGAATTAAGGAAATTGTAAAAATACTTTGGGTAAAATTTGCATTTTGGAAAGATTTATCTGCTCATATTAAGTTTATGGTGATTTTACACTTTTATAGCACATTTTGTACATGGTCGACGAGCATACACATACATTTCTTATGATTTTACTGATGGGTATGTGACCAGCTTAAACAAGACGATCTAAAAAAGATAATGGCTAGAAATACTGTATTATATATAAAGAACTTACTGTACCAGCCCAGAGGTTTCACAGCTCTACAGTAGTCTTGGCTGGAGGAGAGTCAATTATTACTACGCTGTTACGAGAATCAGACCAGCAGTGAAGAAAGAGACAGAAGCTGCTTTCAATTAATAATGATGATTGTTAATACTGCCTCTTTGAGTTACTTAGAATCTCATTTTCTTTCATTAGGCATAAAAGAATGTATTTTTTGGCTTGCTGAACTCTTTACTGCGTGTGCCAATGTGATTCAGCAAGTTATTTAGTTCTGCCGTTTAATTATTAAAATGTAAGAGCATATCTTGGTTCTAGCACCTGCCTACTCTTATAATAAACTTTAATCTTTATATACAGCATCAAACACCATAGAGACATACAATAGAAGCTATATACAGTGTATATATACTGCCTACCGACCGTTAACAATTGGTCATAATTATTGTTCTCTCCTTGGTGACTTTTTCATTACCATCCATTCTAATTCTGCCTTTGAGTTTTTTTTTTCTGGGTTTTGGCCTTTGTACTCTTTTGGGAAATTCACTTTCTGGACCTATTTTCTGTGTTGGTTATAGCATAGTGTATTCCTTTTCAATTCCATTCAGCAGAACTGTCTAATTGGTAGCCTAGGAGGCAAGCTATTTTCTCCTGGGGAAGGCAGCGCATAAATGTAAAGATTATGTGGCCTGCTCACATAAAACATGTAAATGAAGCGATACCAGGGTCAGAACTATGAGGCACGTGCCTAGGGTACTATATCAGGGGAGCGCTAGGCGCATTTTCTGCCTGCCTACCTCTCTTTCTGGCCTTTCCTTGTCCATGTTGCAAGTGCAGTAGGGGGGAAAGGAAAAGATCACTAGCGAGGCCAGGGTTGCAGCTGTGTTAGGAGACTAGTGGCAGGGGGGCCGTCAGGGGAGAATGTTACCATGGGCATTATCAAGGGTGCCCATCCTTGTTGGAAACAGAAGAATGTCAAACTGATATTTTTACTACACATCTTACTACGCAGTTGCCTTTTGCAAATTTCCTCACAGTTAGTTGGACATAAAACACCATTTATAAGGTACTTATACCTTCCTTGTACCTCCATATTGTTCAGTCGCAGACCCTGCCTTCCTGTTCTGAATTGAGCGATGCTGCAGTAGGCTCAGGCGGTAGCTCCTGGGTTCCCTTAGTGCCTTGTGTGCCAATGGGCGCAGCACACTTGTGTCTAAAGAATGGGGCACATGCATCCCTCACATGCCAAATACCAGAAATAACCCCAACTGGACTTTGAAAATATTCTGTGATTATGCCACATTTGCTACAAAGTGCAAGTACAATTGCACTAACTTTGATGTATTGTGTTAGACACAACTCCCCCTTGTGACCGAAACAATGCTGGAATTCTGGGGAAAAAAAGCTGCAATATGGGAAAAATATGGTCTTGAAATTGCACTTTGCACACATCAATAAGCCCTTATGTGTGTATATGTCACTTGCATTTGCACACATGATCAACTTAAAATAAAATTTTACCATAAAACATAACAACATATTCTTCCGTATCAAAGATCTTGTTTTGTTCTCTGTAAAACAACATATTACTGTGTGTATATCATATGAGCTTTATAATGATTTAGATCAGGATTAGTGGAGAGCATTTGCTATTACAGCATTATCCCAGTAGGTGGTGTTAGTGCTTAGCTAGAAATACTGTGGGAGAAATCTCTATATTACTATTGTGCCGGGCTCTTCTAAAGATCAATATATATTTAAGTGTTATTAATAATAGAATTAATATACTGATTAAGCTGTTAATGAATAATATACACAGATGTATTTAAATTCATCTTAGCTATTTCAGGGATTCCCATGCAATTTTACTTTTTATTTTTTTAAACAAATATTGACACTTGCATTGCTATACATGGACAGAGTTTAGAAAAGAGCAAGTCAGCTGTTCAATACTATTTTTAGTCTATTTGTAACAGCATGATAGGCAAAATGTGGGTACCTATCAATGATCATATAACTTATGATATTAATATTTTAGGTTATGTTGTAGAAGGTCAAAAACCAGTACAAATTTAGATTAGATTTAGATTTAGAAAGTACATGCTATAGTTAAGGAAGGTGCAATATCTTAAAATGAATGGGCTTCTGTTAAGGAAAGAACATGTTTTTTTTTTACAAAATAAAGTAGTTAATAGTGCTACTTCTGCAGAATCATGCATTGAAATCTCTTTTTTCAAAAGAGCAAACAAATTATTTTATACTTCATTTTGATGTTGGACTAGACATATTCTTAGTTTCCATGGTGCCCCCAGTTTCTCTCTTTACTGCTGCACTGAACATTGGAGTGATGTTCTGCTAATAGGATTCTGGGGAAGGAGGGGATTCCTAAATGCGAGGTGCACACTAAATAGTAGTGCTGTCTTGTATAAAAAAAAAGGCATTAACTCAAGGGATGAAAACATAATTTTGCCCCTTTATAGGTCCCTGGTAAGGCCTCACCTTGAGTATGCAGTGCAGTTTTGGGCTCCAGTCCTTAAGAAGGATATTAATGAGCTGGAGAAAGTGCAGAGACTGCTACTAAACTGGTAAAGGGGATGGGAGATTACATTTTGAGATTAGACTGTCAAGGTTGGGGTTGTATTCTCTGAAAAAAAGGATCTTGCGAGGGGACATGATTACTTTGTACAAGTACATTAGAGGGGATTATAGGCAGATGGGGGATGTTCTTTTTTCCATAAAAATGATCAGCGCACCAGAGGCCACCCCTTTAGATTAGAGGAACGGAGCTTCCATTTGAAGCAGAGTAGGGGGTTTTTCACGGTGAGGGCAGTGAGGTTAGGGAATGCCCTTCCTAGTGATGTTGTAATAGCAGATTCTATTAATGCCTTTAAGAGGGGCCTGGTTGAGTTCCTGAACAAGCATATTATCCAAGGCTATTGTGATACTAATATCTTCAGTTAGTATTAATGTTGGTATATATGGTTTATGTATGTGGGTGTATAGATAGGTCAGTATAGGTTTGTGTGTGTGTGTCGGTGTTGAATTTGGTTGACTTTGGTCTTTTTTTTACCCAACGTAACTATGTAATTTGCATCTCTATACCTTAAGTCTGCTAAAAGTCATTTAACGTTAAATAAATCCAATAGGATTGCTTTGCCACCAATATGGATTCATGCGGCTTAGTTGGGATCAAGTACAGGTACTGTTTTATTATTACAGAGAAAAGGGAATCATTTAACCATTAAATAAACCCAATAGGACTGTTCTGCCCCCAATAAGGATTAATTATATCTTAGTTGGGATCAAGTACAAGGTACTGTTTTATTATTACAGAAAAAAAAGAATATCATTTTTGAAAGTTAGAATTATTTGCTTAAAATGAAGTCCATGGGAGATGTCCATTCTGTAGTTTGGAGCTTTCTGGATAATGGGTTTTCAGATAATTTTCATGTAATTTTGAATATTATTATTCATAGCATATAACCAAAATATTTAACTGCAGTTTTTTATCTCCATGATGTTACCTCTAAAGGCAGAACAGATAGCCTGGAGCTTATTGTTTGGATATGCACAAGCAGCAAAGGTCAGTGCATCCCTGTTGGGTCGTCTCCAGGTTCCTGATGTTCCTTTTTAACAGAAAAGGCCAGGTCACATTCAAATATTCATAATATTTCTGAAATAATTAAAGAGAAGTTTGTACAACAGCAATATAAGCACTTTACATCTTCTAAAACCCTGCAGTCGAGCTAAAATCTTACAATGAGTATGTAACAGAAAGCTGAAAAACTAGAGAAGGGCCACTAATGGAAGCCAGTTTTGACCACTCCCCTTTTTAAACCACACCCACTTCAAACCACACCCATGTTATCACAATGGTGGTAGTCAGAGTATGTCTGCCCTATGCTGCCTGAGTGTGCCATACTCTGCCTGCCCTATACTGCCTGTGTGTGCCATACTCTGCCTGCCCTATGCTGCATGATTGTGCCATACTCTGCCTGCCCTATGCTGCCTGTGTGTGCCATACTCTGCCTGCCCTATGCTGCCTGTGTGTGCCATACTCTGCCTGCCATATGCTGCCTGTGTGTGCCATACTCTGCCTGCCTATGCTGCCTGAGTGTGCCAGTCTGTATGAGGTGTGAACAATGTGGGTGCATACAGTCTGAACCTGAAGTGTGAACAATACAGAGATTAAAAGGTGTGAACAATACAGGGGATTACATGTTTAAACAATACAGGGGGATTACAGCCTGAATCTGAGGTGTGAACCATGCAGGGGGCCAGTTAATCTCAGTACTGATACCATTTAAATCTTATACAAAGGTAAGCCATTAAAGCAGCCAGACAGGTGGGGGGCCACACAGAGAGGGGTCGCGGGCCGCCAGTTGGACAGCACTGCTTTAGAGTATACATTCAGAGAGTAGTTAATGTGTAACTGTTGTCCGAGGGTGGTGCTTGGTCATTGGCACCCTGAAGATGCTTGGATCAAAATAGCACAACAATACTTTGGTACAACTCCCATTCCCAGTGACTAATTTTGTGGGAGTCAACCTGGGAGTCACCAGCAATAATAGCTACTGTATTCACCCACCTGTCGCCATTAAAACATGCAGAGCAGGGAGATGTGGGTATAGGGGTAAATGAAGCGTGTCTGTGGGAAGAATTGGGAGTGGCTAAGGCTTACCCAGTTTATAATACAACCAGATTTGGTACTGAATATGCAGTTTTTTATTCATGGCCCAGAAAAGTTTAATAAATATCAACCTAGCTAAGCAACCTATCTATTCTTTTAATGAGTCTGGTGTGTCTGTGTTAAAAATGTGTACCGTGCTAAACGTAAAAATGTAAATTTACGTTTTATCTCAGTAATAGGAAGGAAGCCAAATGCTGCCATAGTGAGTTTTGGAAGTGGGACTTTGAGGGTTTGCCGGTTTTATTGTATTGGGTCTTTGTCTATTTATTCATAAATATCTTTCTAAATAGTGTGAATGCGAGCTCCCGTAATTGTGATTGTAGCATCAAAATGATACTTTGGGGCTTGTGATCATAAACAAACCTATTATACTATGTGCCCTGGCTGTCACTTTGGCAGGGAAAGGGTTAAACACCTATTGGTGCCTTTGAACTTTGCACTCCATTTGCTTTCTGCCTGATTACTCCTGAAACACAGCCTACCTCCTGCTCATCCGGCCTGCTTGTATGGCCCAGCACAGGTCCCCTCTCGCCACTAGATATACTGGGAGAAACCTGACCTCAAGGCAGTTACCCATAGCAACCTATTGGGTACTTCCATGACAGGGGAAATAATCAATTGACCCTTCATCTTGTGGTCATCCCACCTGACAGTTTTGTTTTATGCTATGGGACTATTTTGCCAACATAGGTGCTAAATTGCCCCAGTGTGGTTACCCATAGCAATCAATCATGACTAACTAATCATTTTCTAACATTTAATAGGCTGTTCAAGGCTCAATGCTGGTTGCACTAGGTGCAGTTTATCAACCTTATTAGTAAATGATCATTTGTATACAAATAATAAATATTATTAAACAATTAATATCAATAAATAGGACCTTGTCAGTAAAAACAAAAGAAAATTATCCATATTTGACATGTTTTTTTCCTAGAGCAGGCAGTGCTACATTGTCAGTTTTTCACAAGCAGCTCCAGTTCTGTATGAGCCCATCTGCTAGTGTATTGTCCATACACCGCACAACTCTATAAAGCCTCAGGACCATAATGTTTTTATTGATCACAGAGACAAGAATTATTTATGAAAAAATCCTGCAAAAAAATAAAATAATTATAATTAAAAAGCATAGAATATGGATGTGTGGTTCCCCTGTTGAACCGTTGGCTGACACCTTGGGAGAATGCACATTATACAGGAGTAGGATTGCTACACTGCAGCATCTCAGTAAGGTGAGTAGGGGGAAGGTGAAGTCTCTGTAAAGCACTGCAAAAATAAGATGCTATATAAATAACAGATAATAAATGAAAGAATAAATTGCAAAAGTTTTCAGTGGAATAAAAACAACAACATTTATTGGCTCAAATAAATATGAACATAAACATAACTCATAACAAAAGCATATTTTTTTGAGCCAATAAATGTTGTTGTTTTTATTCCACTGAAAACTTTTGCAATTTATTCTTATATTTAATTCAGGACTTATCAGTGGGATATTACTGATAGATTCCCTTTCTGAAACCTACTTATCATTTATAACAGATAATAAATAAATACAAAAACCTTTAGACAACATTATATGAAGTAATGATGTATTATATGTGGTCTAGGTAGATATTGTATAGAGTTACACAAATGATAACTGTACATTAGGTTCTGTTGGTCTTGTGAATTCTCTTTCTGCATGTCATGGATAGATAATAGGCTGATTATGTACAGACAATATTATATTATTACCTATCTCTCTGATTTTATAAGTGTATGAATGACTTAGAAGCGGGCATTGTGTGCGCAGTATCAGTGTATTAGAAACGCAGAATATAGATGTGTGGTTCCCCAGTTGAACCATTGACACCTTGGGAGAATGCACATTATACAGGAGTAGGACTGCTGCAATAAAGCATCTCAGTAAGGTGAGTAGGGGGAAGTAGAAGTCAGCTGATTCCAAGGTCAGCCTATGCAGTTTTGCACTAGGTATTATATGCGGAAAAGTGCTGTGCATGCTGGTGCCTGTAGTTCTGCTTAGTAATGCCTCTGTCCTCCAGTCAGCGTAAAATGGAAATGTGCGGGTTAATCTATACACAAATGCTGCTGATTTTTTTTCTACCTCTTATACAGCTTGTATTGTAGATGCAAAAAATACAATAACAAAACAATGCAATGCCATTAATGACAATGGAAGCACCAGAGTTGACTTAGTCGTCCCATCATGTTATCCTAATATCCATTATAGATGTTTGGGCTCTTTTTCTGCAGCCAGCGGTACAGTACAGGTTTGTATATTTAATAACTGGCTAGTATCAGTAATATGTGAGTGCATTTTTTTCTCCTTTTAACAGGATTGGATTCAAAAGTTTTACCCAGTGTTTCTTCTACTCTTATGGGTTGGGTAACATGGGTGACTAGGTTGGTCAACGCGACTCCATCTTCTTAGCACCTTTCCAGAGGGACTGCTGTAAGATGTCATACACATTTATTGGGCAGGTGGGTGCTGTTTGGGCCTGCCAGGGCCTATTTTGAATCCCAGTCTAGACCTGCCAAGCAATGTTAGGAAGGAGTCTCGGAGCATAAAGCTGCACTGCAAAGTATTGCAGCACTACCAACGCTCATCTGAATCTATGCATCAGTGCCCATAGGCCTACACTTTCCAAGGGCATGGGGGAAATGACATGCCTTTCAGGTTCTGCCTGCTGCATCCAGATAAGTGATTTTCATCTGAGAATCCAGTGTGGAATGCTGCATGTGGTAATCCCTAAAGAACAGCTAATTGTAGCTTAGGGAACAACAAGGTTCTGATGCTGCCCTAGGGTGCTGGGCATCAGGGAAAACTGTAGCATTGAACATTACAGGTCACATAAAACAGCCTATATTTAAAGCATTATTTTGTGTAAATACAGTCTCTCAAAGAAAACATTTTTCTAATACTGCGTACCATTCGATTTCACACACAAACCAAAGGCACCAACATACTAGGTAACATCAGCCAATAAATGGACAGAAAACTGTTTATTGCCCTGCGTGGCTCTGTACCTGGAATTTCAAACATTATCTTGTTGCTTAAGTCAAAAAAAAGAATTAGAGTTTTGTTTAAATTTTTAATTTATTCTTAATCTTAAAGTTCAGGCCCTCTTCATTGTCTAGTCTATCATTCAAAACCTGGTTGCTATGATGACAGACCCTAAGAACCAGACAGCAGTTAAACAGTGACAACTTAAGCACCACAATAAAATGAAATATAACATAAAATAGTGAATGAATGATATACAATGTACAATGATATAGTCTACATAATTGGAAAATATAACTTTTGAAGTGCACAGATTTCCGAGCCTATCAACGTCTACTCTAATCTCTGAAGATGTAAAAATATTATTCTGGGGCTGCATTGCCCAATTATCTTGATTTCCAATGAGCTTCCAAATATATGTATTGCCACTATCCCCTATCATCCCATGAAAATATTTAAAGATACTTGAAGATCGAAGGAACGGGTAACACTAGAAATGGTAAATGAATAACATACTAACTAAAGAATAGTGAATACTTTGATGAATATGTTATAAATAGGAAACTACAATTTTACATGGTATAGATGTGTGTGTGTGGGGGGGTAGTTACATTCATAATATAACGTCAAGCTTATCTGAGAGCCACAGCAGACTGAGCTTTCATATACGCTTCTGAGTGCAGCCAATGATATCAGAGGGGCAACTGAAAAAGTGAGAATATGGAAACACAGAATCAAGATCAGTCTTCTCTCTTTGGCATTGCTGAACTATCAGGAATTAAAATTTAAAGCTTCTTAAAGCTTATAGAGTTAAGGGCAAGGTTAAAGGCAGTGTAGGGAACTTTATTCAGCCGCTACAGATGAAATTATCTCTCGGTTATATCTCATTGGGATTTGCATGTTTTTTTGGCTGTAAGAATTTTCCGGCCATCCCTGTGCCGTGTTTTGTTTGTTTATATTGTAGCGTGCAACACGCTGCCCAAACACAACACAGTAATGACACCCAGCCATTAGGAGTGTGCCGTTCAGTTACAGAACGATAAAGAAGCAGAGGAGGAGTTTTGCAGTGAGAAAGGAGGAGGACGGAGTGAGATATTGAGGTGGTAGAGGGAGGGAGAGACTTTGCTGGGTGGAATACTAATCAACCTAGTTCACAGTCTGCAGCAGCCTGGCTGCAGACATACACACACACACACACACATACATATATATACCCTGGAGTCTCAAACACAGCACATGCTAAAGCTCTCTCTCCATCACACATTCTGAATGACTGCCTGCTACCATCAGAGAACATGGCACAGATCTCACCAGCATAGCTGCCTTAGCAGTCTTCCCATTGGGGGGTAAAGTCATAGGTGAATGTTTACACCTTTGACCTTCTATGCTTTTGCTTGCTCCAACTTTGCCACTTTTTTCCATTTCTGCCTGTCACCCTCATTGTATTTTCCGCTAACGTATTTTTGTGGAACTGCCACAGATTACTTCTTGCCGCTTTCCTCACTTGTTTTTGTCATCAACTTTGAACGTGTGACAGAGTCCCTGCTGCTGCTGCTGCTCTGAACAAAAGAAGTCAAGAGGATCAGCTCTGCCCCCATGGCAGGATTATTGGCATCATTAAGTTTCATTCGCGCTGTCCTTTCCTTTGCTCCAGCTGAAGCTTTGATCCTCTGTGCCTGAGATTCAGATGGACGTGTGCAGAGCATATTTTGAATCTGTGTACCGACCGGCTGTCATCAGCTTCTGCTTCTCACCAGCATAAAACACCATTTCTGCATCTCTATCAACTTGGCACGAAGCAATGCAGATGCTCCACAGGTTTTAGTTTGTGTCTTTGACTACAGCAGTTGGATGTTGGCACCGGAGACAATTGCTTTGGCCATTGTTTCACTAATTGCCAAGTAATCTTTTCCGTCTGAACCCCTAGATGACATGCAGTCCCTCATATCTCCTGTGACCAAAGCTATTCTGGTAGCTTTGTTCATTTTTGCCATTCTGCTGATCCTGTATGTGATTCTATGGTATATCTGCCGTGATGTGGATTGCGACCATGGGATTTGATTTAGCATGTTGGGCAATAGAGTAAGAAAGGGGGTTTTCCACGCAAGGTGAAAAAAAAAATGGACCATTCACTTGCCACTGTATAAAAGCCAAGACCTGAAGCTGACCTTCAGAACTCAGGGTGACCTGGTAAGTCATCTTCACAGTCAAAGATTACAAAATTTGTTGCCATATGAAGGGTATTTAGGGATCACATTATTAAAATTAGATTGTAAGCTCTGGGGGTAAAAATCTGTTTCAGTAAAATTCTCATAGAACATAAAAATATTAGCATATATGTGAATAAATACAATATTTATTAGGAAATACAGCCAAACAGCACTGTTAAAATGTGTGCTTTACCCAATATTTTTACCCTGATTGAGCACAAAATGATTCTCTCCATGAGACAGAATACCTGATGCTGTATGTGGCTCCTTTACTATCAGGGAACTCCAAGACTATTTATTTTTCCGAGCAGGACCTATCTTAGCCTGATTCCACTAGACCCAGACTTGACATGAATGACAAGTTATAGTCATCATGAGATTCAGAGCCCAAAGCGCTGGAGTATTGATCAGTCTTTGAGGAGGGTTGGAGGTTACAAGAGGCAACAGTTGTATGTTTACTCAATATGGAGACTTGTGCATTATACAACTTTTGGCTGTTTTGATTGTGTATTCATATATTTCTTGCAAAATAATCTATAAGCAAAATAATTGACTCTCCCCACAATTTAAATAATAGTTCTTAAAAGCCAGTCATTTAAAATTAGTCTCACCATCTCTTGCTATGAATGTGTGTTTATATGATATATATATATATTTTGATGTAGAATTTAAACACTGGCCAATAGTGTTAACATTGCAAAGATTCTACTATTTCAATTCTCGGGGGCCGGGGGGTTGTTAAAGTTGTGTTACGCGTGTGTGCACTGAAAGCCTACACTGCAGTATAAGACTGATTTGTTTTGTCTTGCAATATTAAAAGAGACAGAAAAGGACAGAAGCTTGAGGATGCTTTGCACCCTGCATTCGTATGCAAGAGATAATATCAGCTCTTTCAAAGAGATGATGAAAAGAAACCCTTGGGATACTAAGAAAATTGTAATTGAAAAAGCAAGGAGTTTATTAACAAGGTTTGAAATTCTGACATAAGCGACGGTGAGAAAACAGAAACATTTTCCCTTGCAGTGTTTGCATAACATATATTCTGTAGTTATGCAAAGAAAAGTGGTTTGCAGATAGATGGATAATGTACTGTATGCCATACAATTCAGTATAAAAAATGTTACTGTTACTGAGTTGTCCGTAACATACAATATTATAGAGACTATAGAGGCCTATACTGTATATCAAAATTCAAATTGTGAGGTTTAAATATTTTTCTACTTCGAATAAACCCAAAATAAAAAAATATTTAAAAAAAACGAGAATTTGCTTATTTATTAAAAAATCCAAATATAAAAGACTTGATTAAATAAAATTGAATAAACTTGAATTCCTTGGGTTAGTTTACAAGCTCAAAAAAAGTTCAAGTTTTTTTAGTTTAATAAATTCTTGGTTTGATGCTATAATTCCGTGTTTTGGCGCAAAAAACTGGAATTGCGGTAAAATTAAACACAAGTATCAATAAATCAGACCCTTAGATTTCTGAAAAACACTGATAACTAAACTATTTGTAATTTATATTCATGCAAAATTTGTGATTCTTAAAAGCAAATATCTCCAAGTCCTACAAAATCTCAATGCAAGCGATCTCAGCCAGGAAACTGCAGACCTGTAAGTGTGACATCTTGACTGGGGAAACTCTAAAATTGGTTTGTAAGAAATTCTACTCAATAATGAATGAAGATGGAATATCTGTGCAATTTTTTAGTAGCTGTAACAAATTAAGTCCATAAAGCCCATTATTTTAGACATTTAGAGCTGCTTTATATGGAAAAGTAATAATATATATTTAATTACATAAATGTATGAATGTATCCTGAGCTTTTCTACCAATAGGAGTGCTTTCAGATACTTACATTTACATAAAATATTAGACTTCAAGTGCAGAGTGCAGCAAACATATCTTACACTAGCATAATAAGCATGCATTATACAATCTGTGCACTGAACTAATACAATAACATCAGAAATATATTCATACTTTCTCTGGAATCCAATTTAGCCTTATAAATTGACCTTCTCTATCCGTGCAGCCTAAGTGGGGGTTTTTTTCAGACTGGAAGCTGCTGTAATCTAGTGAGAAAGCAAGGGGGGAAGCTGATTCACAATATTTTAGTAAATATTTAGCAGAAAGATGTGACTGTACAAGATTCAGTTTGTTGGAAAGCCAGCTACCATTCCTACCACATATTTCACAAGCCATAAGCATATTTTGCATATTTATATCCAACAGTGGGAAACATATTGCATTTATGAGAGAAAAAGACACAGAATGCCACACATAACCACTTTTTAGAATTGGAGGAGTTAGGCCTATACACTCATTATTGTCTACGTGCCCCCTTATATTTCAATTCCAGTTTTCTCTTACGATGAGTTTGTAATCTCCTTTTAGTAATCTAAAATGACTTTTTATCCCATCACAGACATCCAGTTATTACTGCTGAAATCCTCTGTGAATTTTACCTTCCCACAATGTCTAACGTTCTTCTCCGACTCTCTTTAACCTTTTTTGCCTTTGTTTTCCCAAGGGAAGCACTTTTTCCATTGACCAATATGTCACTGCCATTTCCCTTTTCACTTATGTGTTAAGTGTATAATTTCTTAACATTCTGCTATTCTAGATAAACTGAAGCTTTACAACATGTTTTACTCTTTTATTCTACACTGTCTTTCCCTCTGTAAGATTAATCAACCTCTTATGATTTTTTTTTGTTCTTGTCTAGTCATTTCTTGCTAATTACAAAATTATATTGTACAAACCAATCTTATTTTATGACAAACAAATAGGAATGCAACAAATCTAGGGTTTGGTTAAGGATTCTGCCTTTTTCAACAGGATTCTAGCCAAACCAATCCTAATCCTTGAAATCATGTGACTTTTTGTCACATAAACACAGAAGTTGACGGAGGTTCTCTTTAACCCTTCCTTGTCCTGATTTGCATAAGCAAATTAGGATTCAGTTTAGTATTCTGCCAAATCTTTCACAAAGGATTCCACTAAAATAGTGGATTTGGTGCATCCTTATAAGCTAACTTAGCTTGGTTTTTGCCTGTCCCTTTGGCCACCTACACAGCCATATTTAGATATGACAATGTTTGGAAAATGTACAAGCCAGAAATTTACCACTCAGATCACATATAAGGGTGAAGACACATGGAGCAACTTAGTAGCAGCTACTTGTCACAGCTACTAAACACCAGAAAATTCCCCTGCCATAGACAATACTGAGAATTGCCTCTGCCAAAACACATGTATAGGCAATTACCAGTAAATGATCAGTATTGTCTATTTTTACAGCCATAACAAGTAGCTGCTATTAGTACAGGTATAGGACCCGTTTTTTAGAATGCTCGGGACCAAGGGTATTCCGGATAAGGGGTCTTTCTGTAATTTGGATCTCCATACCTTAAGTCTACTAAAAAATCGACAAAACATTAATTAAACCCAATAGGAATGTTTTGCATCCAATAAGGATTAATTAAACCTTAGTTGGGATCAATTACAAGGTACTGTTTTATTACTACACAGACAAAGGAAATACGTTTTAAAATTCTGTATTATTTCCCATTATTCTATGGGAGACGGGCTTTCCAGAATTTAGAGCTTTCTGGATAATGGGTTTCCGGATAAGGGATCCGATACCTGTAGCTCCGTGTGACTTCAGCCTAACTTGCAGATAGTGTAATAACAGGACTCGTAATTAATGAACTGAATGGCCTTGCAAGGCCAGGTCAGCATGAGCAACAAAGGCCAGTATGGCCCTATTTTATTTAGCTATCCTTAAGATGTCTATCTGATATATACAATAGTTTCTATGCACCCCCTCAGATGTTCTTCTTAAAGACTGTTCTACAGCAAGAGGCACCCTTCATTTTCAAGTGCATTAGTTAAAAGACATTAGATATAACATTTGACTGCTCAAACGATCTAATTATTGAGTTCTATTGATTGACCATATTGACTCAAGTATGAGTGAGAACAACTACGCTAATGGTACATGTACCTGGAATAGGAAAAGGCATCATTTGAGCAGGGTTTTCATTAAGTGCGGTCATTCTGTGATGCCTCACACCACAGGACTGTCATATTGCACAGTGGCATTATTAACAAATGTATATAAACTTTTAATATGATATATACACATGATATATACAACTAAACAGGTTGGTGCCAGACTATAAAGAATACAACCACAGGTAAACAGAAGCACCACATGGGATTTACCTTGACATGATGCCATGGTATGGTGGTTTAGCAGCTTTATAAGTATAAATGTGTAAGGAAAAAGGAGGATAAGGATTGATTTAATGAATACATTTCTCAGTTCCTAAACTTAAAAGTTTAGTAACTGACAAAAGGCAGCCATACAAAAAAGGAGCTTGGTAAATGTCAGTATCTGTAACATAAACATTACAGTGCACTGTGGGGTCTCCTAACCCACTCTCTATACTTTTTAAATCCTAATGCCAGGGAGGATTTGGCACCCTTGTTTATCGGTTGGAAAACTGCAATATCTTTGGTAATATATTGTATTATATATATTGTGATAGAATTGTATCTTACTTCTTACCCCAGGAACCCTTTACTGCCTAGGTTCAGTCTGACTCCATCTGGAATAGGAATGCAGTCTGCCCTTTATCTAGATTCACAGTTGGCTGGGGTCTGTGAGAGCAATATCGTTGGTTAAAAAAAGTTTTTATTTTGCTGCTTATGCCTGTTAATAGTGAAATTAATTTGTTTATATCTTTCACTTTTTTCACAACACCAGTCGAGTCGCCAGCCCAGCCCAAATGAATAACATTAGGAAGTTTATATTAGTAAAGTTATACCAAATCAATGAAAGGGGAAAATTGAAGAAATTTGCCAATCCTCAGGCGGAATATGTGTTTTAAGAATTTAGCACATTCATGAAAGCATCACATCATTAGAATATGTTTGTTTGATTAATCAACCACAACAATAACAACATCAGACTCCATTCTGTCCCTTTGAGATCTAATACAGGTATGGGACCTGTTGTGCAGAATGCTTGGGACCTGGGTCTTTCTGTAATTTTGATCTCCATACCTAAAGGCCACTAAGAAATAATTAAAATATTAAATAAACTCAATAGGATTGTTTTGCCTCCAATAACGATTAATCATGTCTTAGTTGGAATCAAGTACAATGTATTGCTTTATTAATACAGAGAAAAACGGAATAATTGTCATATTATTTGATTAAAATGGAGTCTATGGGAGATGGCCTTCCCATATTTCAGTGCTTTATGAAAAATGTTTTTTTTGGATAATGGATCCTATACAGATATGGGATCCCTTATCCGGAAACCCATTATCCAGAAAGCTCTGAATTACGGAAAGCCCGTCTCCCATAGACTCCATTTTAATGAAATAATTCTGAATTTTAAAACTGATTTCCTTTTTCTCTGTAGTAATAAAACAGTACCTTGTAATTGATCCCAACTAAGATATAAATAATCCTTATTGGGTGCAAAACAATCCTGTTGGGTTTAAATAATGTTTTATTGTTTTTTTAGTAGACTTGAGGTATGGAGATCCAAATTACGGAAAGACCCCTTATCCGGAATACCCTTGGTCCTGGGCATTCTGGATAATGGTTCCTATACCTGTATCTATATTATACCACATATATAATTGTTACCAAATGGTAATCATCATTAGCAATGTGAAAAAATATGTCAATGCTAACCCAAAGGGAATTAAAGGAAACCTATTTGCTTGGGAAACTGTGGCTGCATTATCAGTATACAATAGGATTTCTTACTAGCCAACTGAATATGGTTTGATACTAAAGCCACGTGAGCCATGGAGAGCAGAGTGCCCAATTCATTTCTACAAGAAAATGATACTTTGCAGATATTGTTATATGTTCCTTTGGCTGTAACAATTTTCAGCAAATTCATCCATACAAGGCTAGTGTGTATGCTGAATCAGACACCATCTGCAGACTAAAGTTCCACTCTTATTAGCCATCTTCAGAGCTGAATGGAATCAGTATTTGATTGCAAACAGACATTCCAAACAGGTGTTCAAACAGTGACCCTTCTTTATGTATATAGGCAAAACTTTGATTATTCTTATTATTTCTTTTATTTTTCATACTGTATAAGCTAGCTCAATGCCTGTATGAAAAGTCTGATGTAAGGATGCCAACCTAAAATGTACATTATTTATGGCCTAATTAATCTGCTAGAATATGACTGTAAACATTCAGTGCTCAATATATGTTATTAATACAATGAATGATAAATGGTTTCCATGTCTGTTATTGTGATGATATACAATATTATCAATAACAGTCTTTGTAATATGAATATCTAACGTTATTTGCATGGTCAGGGTAGCAGATTAGAGCTCACCACAGGAAAATTCACCCACTTCCTAGTGATTCCTATGCAGTGTTGGACTGGGACACCAAGGGCACACCAGAAAACCTCATATCATGGCCCACCAGCTGGAGCCCTAAAAAACTCCCTGTTTGAGATGTGTATTTTTTTTTTTAATGCCACTGATAAATATAGCCTAAAAGGCACTGTTTTTTGCCCTTTACATTCCAGTTTAGTCAAGTCTATGGGAAACATTTTATACATAGAAAAATCAAAGCAACCAGAGTGGCAGTTTCCAGAAAGGCATATTCAGGATGTATTCTATGTCGCAGCTGTTCTCTCCTGTGTGTTCTGTTTGTTGCATTATTGCTGTACAAGCTGTGTAAGAGCACAGACAACACAGTGAATGCAAACAGACAGTGTGCTGGGGGAACATCTCTGTCCCTGTGCTGTTTAGAGCCCAGATTATTTAGTTGTTGAGGAATCTATTAGTTCTTGCTCTCCCATTTACACTGTGCAATTTTTTTCTATGAAACCCCCCCGCCCGCCAGCTCTATGCAATTAATGGCCTCATTGGAACATCCTGATTATCTGTGCCAATAAATTTGGCCATCACAGACTCCTAAACTAACTATTTCCTATGTTTGTCACAGCCAGGAAAAAGGAACACAAGCAGAACCTGGAAAGGGTAAAAAAGAGTTAACATTTTGTACTCCAGAAAAGGCAAAGGGCCCACCAAGGTGAGGCCCACCTAGTATCCCAATAGACCAGGCCGACACTGTTCCTGCAGGATTTTTAGAATCGTATTCGTCAAATGGTGAACTCATTGATAAATATGCTTCTAAAAATTCCATTGGAATGAATAGAAAGTGGATGATTTTTTTGCTGTGTTGTTCTCTAATCTCACTTTTTGTATGGGGGCCCTGAGAAAAAAGTGAACCACACATGGTAATGGAGTCATATATGAACAAAATGGGAGCCAATACCTTGGTGTTATGCAGCAAAAAGATTGATTCCAGCTTTTTCAGGGTGCTCTAACGATATGTTTGCTGCATAACATAGTTAAGTTGGGTTGAAAAAATAGCAAAGTCCTTCAAATTCAACCCCTCCAAACGAACCCCAGTGCACATATATACAACACTCATACCAAGCTTATATAATACTTATCAGTATCTAAACTAATTATCACATAAGCCTTGGATATTATGTTTGTTAAAAAAAAAACACTCTTAAAGGCTTTAACAGGATCTGCCATTACAACATCACTAGGAAGGGCATTCCCCAACCTCACTGCCCTCACCGTGAAAACCCCCTACGCTGCTTCAAATGGAAGTTCTGTTCCTCTAATCTTAATAGTTTTTATGGGAAAACTGTCTATAATCCCCTCTAATGTACAGAGTAATCATGTCCCCTCTTTTCCAGAGAAAACAACCCCAACCCTGACAGTCTAACCTCATAGTTTAAATCTTCCATCCCCTTAACCAGTTTAGTTGCACATCTCTGTACTCTCTCCAGCTCAATAAAGACTGGAGCCCACTATTGCACTGCATATTTAAGGTGAGGCCTTACCAGGGACCTACACTTGCCAGTGTACAATGAATGTATGACAGGTATGCGGTACAGAACCAATGCCTGAACCCTGTCTCTTCATTTCTTAAAGAAGTTTTCTATACCTGCAGAGTTCTACAAACACCGAGGTTGGATATATGTATTGTACTAGTCTCTATCTGCAAGCTCCATGGCATCCATGCCTGCTGCTGCAAAATGACAGTAAGTGAAAGTGGCAGAAGCATGAAATGCCATATTGTGGTTCCAAGACACATTAAATATACTGCCGATTAATGTGAAGAGTGTAAAGAAGCAAGGACAGCCCAATTACCGACATCCACTGACCTGCCCATTTTAACCATTCTTCTAATTACATTATAATTGACCAATTAGTTGATTTGTTCTTAGTTATTGGCTGGATATGCATGATAAAATAGGTAATCATTAACTCTGCTTACACCATTACATCAGAATTACTTGTACTACAGAGTACCAATATATTGCATAATCAATAGGAGCAGCCAGCTGAATATTGTGGTATTGTCAGTATCCAAGCTATGTAACATATTGAACTTAATTGGAAAGATGTTTGACTAGGAGATTTGGATTGGTTTGTTTCTGTAAGAATTGGCATAAGTAGCACCATCCTTTCTCATATTTATCCAACTGGAGGTGAAGTCTATGGTAATATGCATTCTTTATTTGTGGTCCCATTTTGGTTTGACTGTTTTTTTGTTTACCGTGCATATTAAGTATCTTAGTCATTACTAGCATGTACGTCTTTCACACACAGCTACTAACAAGATTATGGTGATGTGACTTGTATTTAACTCATTCCAAGGAAGACTCTCCCAAAGGTATAATATACTTTATACCAAGGGCAACATCCCTCTGTAATTTATTCAATGAAGGAAGGTATGCATTTTAAGTGTTGCATTATCATTAATCCCTGTAGGCATTGGTTATGTACAACAAGATGTTCTAGATCAGTGTCATCCAACTAGTGGCCTGCACCCCCCCCCTCGTGTGGCCCCTCACTTGTAAGGCTGCTGTGACTGCTTACCTTTGTGTAAGCTTTAAATGGTATCAGTACTGAGAACTGGCCCCCTGCATTGTTCACTACTCAGATTCAGGCTGTAAACCCCTGCATTGTTTACACCTGTAACCCACTTTATTTTTCACACCTTTTAGTTCCTGCATTGTTCACAGCTCAGGCTGTAAGTGCCCACATTGTTCACCTGTTCACAAACTATGGGAGCAGTGCTGGCATTGTGTCAATGGATGTACTGCCTGCCCTATGCTGCCTGTGTGTGCCATACTCTGCCTGCCCCATGCTGCCTGTGCGTGCCAATACTTTGCCTGCCCTATGCTGCCTGTGTGTGCCATACTCTGCCTGCCTTATGCTGCCTGTGTGTGCCAATACTCAGCCTACCCTATGCTGCCTGTGTGTGCCATACTCTACCTGCCCTATGCTGCCTGTGTGTGCCATACTCTGCCTGCCCTATGCTACCTGTATGTGCCATACTCTGCCTGCCCTATGCTGCCTGTGTGTGCCATGCTCTGCCTGCCCTACCCTGCCTGTGTGCCATACTTTGCCTGACATATGCTGCCTGTGTGTGCCATACTCTGCCTGTCCTATGCTGCCTGTGTGTACCACACTCTGCCTGCCCTATGCTGCCTGTGTGTGCCATGCTCTGCCTGCCCTACCCTGCCTGTGTGCCATACTCTGCCTGCCCTATGCTGCCTGTGTGTGCCAATACTCTGCCTGCCCTATGCTACCTATGGGAGGTGAACCTGGCAGGAGTTTGTTAGCATTTGGAAAAAGATATTATATGGTCCCTAAGGAGGCATATGGATTTAAATATGTCTTAATATGACACAATACACTTCTTCTCACATATAAATGAAGGGTGATATCCCTGAAGTGAGCACCAACCATTTGGGTGTTTGCTGCGCTACCACCATTAATGTGGGTATGGTCTTAAAAACTGATGATAACATGGGTGTAGTTTGAAGTGGGTTTGGTTGAAAAAAAGGGAGTGGTCAAAACTGTCTTCCATTATTGGCCCTCCACCATGTAGACCAGAAAAATTCTGGCCCTTGGTACCACAGAAGTTGTACAGCACTGTTCTAGATAATTTGTTGTGTTACATGGAGGGTTATGGAATAAAAGTTATAAGCAGAATTCAGATTTACAAAATTATGAATGAAAATGCACATTCTGTGGTTATAAACACCGTGAATTATAACTGCTCACAGTGCTTTCGTACATACCTGTTGGAAGGTGGCATGCTTTTTATCCTGTAAGAAATTGAAACGCATTGGAACAAACTAGAAAATGTGCAATTGTTTCTGCTGCCTGATGAGTCAGTTTATTAGAGGAAAGCTACAGCAAGGGGGAATGCTTTGTATTGTACATAGTTAACCGTTTTTATTTCATCTACCTCTTTGCTTTTTTATTCCCTGGTTGAAGGTGGCAAAGTCTTCTGCAATTTATAAATTCTGCCGATTTCACGAATCATTTGGACAGATTCCTAGCCGCCAGAAGAGGCAGAAGCATTAACAGTACAAAATGTTCCATAAATATGGCGTGAAGCTTTCTGAACATTTTTTTCATTAGCCTGTACTCATTTTGGCTCCCTGCGTCCTTTGCACAATTTACAGCTCAGTTGGGTCCAGAAAATAAAATATATTGTCGGCTGTGCATTAACTGGCCAATACAGTATATCAAACAGATACAGGGATACTTTCAGCTGAGTGTGACACTCTGTAGGTTTCTTTAGCCCTAATATCTAGGAAAAATGATTGCAAAGAATATATGACTTTATCATTACAAAACGTACATATTTCATTTGCCAAAATTATTATGCCTAATTTTCGTTAATGATTTAGGTAAATGGCCAGAAGATCGCATAAACTGTAAAATTTATCACAGATTTGGCTTACTATCTATTAGGGTAGATAGATGTTTGTGGTGCAAATTTGTCTTCTTGAGTGAAGCTATACATGAAAAACCTTTGGCTAATTTAAAAGATTAAATGTTGAAAATGCTGTTTATATAGGTGAAGGGACTTCTTTTCTTGTGTTACCAACAGGAACCTTTAGGTAATGACAAATGAGGAGATTTATCAGCTGTAAAAAATGTGCAATATTTTATCTAGTGGAAATTGTAGAGTGCAGCTAGACCTGGCTGCTGACCTTGGCATATGCAGTAACAGGCACTCTCTTGCACCCCTTAGTGCTCTTGCACTAATGCTCAGGGTCATTATTAATAATATAAATAAATCATTTTGAATGTCTGACATTCATGACATAAAAAGTCTGAACTGAAAAGGTCCATGTGGGAAAAAGTTGCAATAAATTGTCACACAAAAAACCAGTGTCAAAAAGCAAAGAAGGATCCTCCAGGGAAGGGACAACTGCCATTCACTTCTACATGATCTCGGCAAGTTTTAGCTGGCGTATGTTGCAAATGTTTTAGCTGATTTGTCGCACAGTAAATCTAAAAAAAATATGAGACTTTTTTCCTGTGACTTTTAGCGCTAAAAAATTCTGAGCATTAGTAAATGCCCCCTTAAAGTTGTCCCTGTTTGCAGCAATATATAACTTAATTCTTATCTGCCATGCGTTAAGACAAAGGCAGTTGAAGACCCCCATCCTTTCTATTCTCAGCGGAATCCATGACTGATGCTATGGTTCTATCTAAAGAACCCTGTTTACAACCTGTGTGATTAATTTAGCTCTGAGGACAGATTCAGAGAGTAAGTGAGCAGGTGGTATTGACTCTTAGCAGGAAAGAAAGGAATATAAAATAAGATATGACACTAACCTATATGGTCACGTATGGCATTTTCATGGGGTATTTTCCTAGCTACGCAACATTGCTACAATATACTGTAAGAACTGTCTCTAAGATCACATTACACATGAAACCAACTACATTTACCATTAACCTAAAGGTACCCATCAATGGACAGAAAATACCATATAGAAAGTCTATCAGCGTTGCATGTGGTCTTTCTGTGAGTATCAGTCCAAGCAGCTGATTAAATTGCTTGCAGCTCCTGAGGAAGTGTGACGCACAACACACGAAACGCACAGTGCTGCAGATTTGGACTGAGTTACCAACTTGAATTTATTATATGCTTTGTGATGCTTCAGAAGTTTGTGGGTAGCCTGCATTTAGCAGGGGATTTTATTTTAATAAAACTATATCACGCTATTGGCAAATCTTCTTTTCTGTGTAACTGAATGAGGACTTTGTGTTCATCGTAAAGCCTCTGCGTTCTCGCTTTGGACATTATTTGGCATTTACCTCTGTGTGTCTGGTCAGTAGGCATGCTTACCATATTAGTAGTCAAGAGAGCAACAACCATCTTGGCTTATACTTATTGGATGGGTGCTCAAGCAGCTGGGACCCTTGCAAGGGGTAAAAGAGCATATAGAAAGAATAATGCTGCGGCACTTTCATTTGCAAACGTGAAAAAGGTGATCCTTTATCTAGGTCAGGGGTGGGCAAACTACGGCCCGCAGGCAACATCCGGCCCCTTGGCCTTTTTAATCCGGCCCGCCGCCGACGCCAAGTCTCATCACGCGAGACTTGGTGTCATTGGCGTGCCGGAATTAAAGAGACGAACGGGGCCGTAACGCTGGCCTGGCCCTGCCCGCCCTGGCCTGGTCTGGCCCGGGGGTGAGTAAATGTGGCCCGTGAGCCAAAAAGTTTGCCCACCCCTGATCTAGGTCAAAGACCAGCCAACGTTTCGGGCCTTCTCTTGCCCTTTCTTAAGGCTTACATGCTGTTGATTTTTACTGTAACAAGATTGCAAGTTGCAAGGCAGGTTGCTATCTCTGCTATATGTTTAACATGTCCACCCAAATACATACAGTCAAATGCCCCTCACCCGCAATGTTGCCAAGCGAGGGGATCTTCACCCGATACCCTGGGGCCAAATGATCGAATTCTACACGCGACAATGGTGCAGTCGGTTCGGGGACCACATGCGGTCCCCGATCCGACTGGATTTTCTAACCTGGCCGATCAATATCTGGCCAATTTCAGGCCAGATATTGGTCGGCCAGGCCCCTCGGTTCTGCCCCTACACGGGCCGATAAGCTGCCGAATCGGGACCGATATCGGCAGCTATAATCGGCCCGTGTATGGGGACCTTAAGGAAAGGTTAGCAGGGAGGTGACAAGGGCAGCATGGGGGTCTGCATACTTATGTAGCAGAGTGGACAGAAACACCCCCAAATTTATTTGGAAATAATGAAGTCATTTTTGTGGTGTATTATTCTTACACTTCTCTATATATACAGCTATATATTCCCACTATATTAGCCTCTGGAGTTTTATAAAATATTAATTTGTCTTTTATAAAGTAACTTGTGATTGACAATAGAACATAACATGGGAGTCCCTGTGGTGCTAAGCCTCTGATGTTTAGTTAGGAAACACTGTACGTTTTGTAGTGATGAAAATAAACGGCAAGTTTTTACCGTTTAAGGCAAGCTAAGTGGTTCTTCACATGAAGACCAATGCACTCCAATGAAAGTCAGCTTGTAAATAAGTGGCAGCTGATAATGACTTGTATTATTAAGGGATAATAACTAATTTATTAGTACCATGACACCAGCATGGGAGTAGTAGGCATGTATCATAGAGTACCAGATTTATACATATACTTACTTGTCTACCCTATCACCAAATAATTACTGAAGAATAAATGAATCATACACAATAACCGACACCAGACTTTGGAAATGCGTGGAGAAAGGCCGCAGGTGTTTATTTATTCATAAATCAAAGTTTCAATAACCAAAATCAGATATCAACATCTCGTATGTAAATTATATTTTATAATAAACCTTCTTAGCCAGGTACTGTACTTTCAGTGCCCGCCATGCTGAAAAGTTCTGCCATGACCACAGCCAGAACTAATATTTACTTACGGCCAACCGAGAAGAATACACAGCTGCGACATAATATATATATTTTTTTATATACTACGAAAAAAGGGGGTGGGTGGGATGGGGATTTCCACACCCGGTGCTGACCAGACTGCACAGCTAGCCTGGGTAAGCACCTTAAATAACCTTGTGTCTGCTGACTGTCAGGTGGGCTGTGTGGACCAATCAAGTGGGAGCCCAATGTTCCCTATAACTTCACTAATACTGTCCACACAGCCCACCAGACCAAACTCAGGAAGCCAGCTTCATGCCACACTCCCATGCCCAGCCATAGGGGGTAAAACCCCCAGCTGGGCCAGTATTTGCAATACACTTGCAGAATTCCATACATTCTAAAAGCAAAATTCTGATCCTCTTAATGGTCAAAGCGAGTGCCTGATGAATATTAATATTCAGTTTTAGTGGTGAGCTTTTTGGGTTGAAAGCTTAAAGGATTTTATGAAATATAATGATGCTTCACATACTGTGTACCATGTCAGAAGACGTAGATATCAAGAGATAACCGTCCTGTTTCCCGAAAGGGTAATGGAAGTTTTTTGTAGCATTGGAACATTTCCAAGGAACAAAAAAATATGTGTTGACTGACAATTGGTATTTGTGTGGTCTTCTTAGCTGGCCGGAGTACATTGCTCTATCAAAGCTAAATGTCAGCTTAATTTGAACCTCTGTTAAGTGTTTTGGAGATACAAAAAAATGATGAGAAGGTGCGTTTGAAGAGCATCTGGTCAAACTGCAACTATCCTAATAAAAACCAGCACAAAATAGAAACATTCTCAGCAAATCTATATTTAAACAAAATGCAAAGTGTTCTGCAGTTTCCAGGTGCTGGCACTTACGATAAGGTTAAAATGACATCATGAACAAATATAAACGTGTTGTAAAAATATATCAATTTGAATAATGGCTCTGCACTCTCAAATGAAGTTAGGGCTAAAAATCCTTTTACAAATAGTATTTTGATCTCAAATAATTCGTTTGGTTTTTAAATTTCCTTATTCTCTGTAACAATAAAACAGCACCTTGTACTTGATCCCAACTAAGATATAATTAACCTTTATTGGAGGAAAAACAATCCTATTGGGTTTGTTTAATGTTTAAATGATTTTTATAGACTAAAGGTATGGCGATGCAGATTACTGGAAGATCCCTTATGCAGAAAACCAGTTCATTCTGGATAACAGGTCTTATTCCTGTATAATAATAAAAAAAAAAGTTCACACTTTGATCATGGGGCCCCTGTACAGGCTCTCCTTTCTGCAACCACACCAAAATGACACCCAGAACAACCATGCTTCACTTTATATGAACGGGCAGAGTTGTGCAAAGGGGTTGGCCATGTCTTTCTGCATCACTTCCCTGGCCTGTATTCATTAGGGACTGGTAGCTTGGCACTGGAATCAAGAAACAGATAGGCTCTTCCTCTGAACATGCTTCAGTTTGGCCATAAGTTCCAGGAAGCCAAAGACAGGTAGTGATGCTAGCAGTAGTGATGCATGGGTTGGCCAGATACCTGCAGTTCTAGGCCAATTGCCCCCTGCATTGGCTTGTAAATGTGTAGGCCATATTCATCACCACCTCAGCCAACCCCCCCCCCCATTGTGTCCCAACCCAACATCTGCTAGCCAACATGGCTTACTACTGTTCTGCTAAATAAATTAGTGAGGATCAAGGGGCTGGGCTCAAGCTGAGTTATGGCAGGTTAGGGTTTTGACCAGTAGATCACTAGCTAGCAGATTATGGTGGCAGCCAGCTGTGCTGAACAGGGCTGTTATTAGGTGTCTGACTGGTGTGCTAGGGGAGATGGAGACCTGTGCAATGAAAGCATGGGTTTACTTCTCTTTTAAGTTGTATTTTATCCATATTTATTTCATATGATGGTCCATTCTACAGAAATTGTTGGCACAAAACAGCCCTGTTCCCCATGCCTGGCCAATAAGCTCAAACATGTATTTGTTTCATATTTCTTCACTTAACCCTATATCTAAAGGAAGTCCATGTAGTGCTATGCTGTTATGGTATAACTGTGACAACCCTAAAGAAAAAGACTTGAGACTTGCCTATCTGTTCAAAGCATGGTGTTTCAATAGTACATCAGGTCAGGTCCCTTAGCATATACACATATTACATTATTTTTGGCTTTTGGGTACTATTGATATAATATTAACTTTTTAAATGAACTTCAATTTCTTTACATTGCTATGTCTTAAAACAGAAGCATTCTTTCCAGTTTCCCTCAGGAATGCCAACCAAGAGATATAAATATCAGTGCTGGATACTCGTCCATACAAATGGTTTACCCAAAATGAACTTTTGACTAGTTCACAGAAATAAAATAGGCACAAGCATTACACAGAAACATATTACGTAGGCTATTTAACAAAGATATTATCAAAGTATTTTGTACTCAGTAAGATAAAAATGCCTCATATATTGTATATTGAATCCTCTTGATCCTAACTAGATCCTTGATCCTTGATCTTTGATCTTTGATCCTTGATCTTGATCCTAACTAGAACTTGATCCTAACTATCCTAACTTGATCATAACTAACTTGATCCTAAACTTGATCCTAACTTAGATAAAATTCATCCTCATTTAAAGGAAAAGTAACACTAAAAATTTTAAGTAAAAAATCTATTCTACCCTGCCCCAATAATTGCCCTATCCTGCACACCATTCATTATTTTGAATGCTTTATTAGAAAATACCTGCTAAAACATGGTTTCTGATCATTTGAAATAAGGCGATGCAGATGGTGTGCAGGATAGGGCAATATTGAGGCAGGGTAGAATAGATTTTGTACTTAAAAGTTTTTAGTGTTACTTTTCCTTTAAGACAAAACAATACTAGAAGAAATGGAGATATGCATATAACAAATTCAATCCCGTTTTAATAAAACTCACCATTTGGAACAATGGGTCTGAGTGCCCCAGACCTTCAGCTTAGGGGAGTAACCACAGAATCTTTGTAGATAGAAACAGGCTGGCACAAAACCAGACTAAAGTAGAAATATGCAGCTTAAAATCACTATTTATTGAGAACTTAATGCAAAGTACATCAAAGCCCTATGTGTTTTGTGCCCCATCTGGGCACTTAATCATAGGCCAATAAGAAAATAAATATCCAAATTACAGACTCCTTATCTGGAAAACCCACGGTCCCAGGCATTCTGGATAACAGGTCCCATACCTGTATTACCAGAGGTCTTTGTCCTATAGCAGCTTAGCTGTATTTTTGTAAGAAATTGCTGAGTGTCAAACAGCTCAGAAATCCTGGGCTGATGGATAGGTAATGGGTTGATTTTTACAGAAATGAAAATGGCTAATTCTTCATGATGACACTGGCACAATTCCAGTGATTGAGGGAAATCATGTCAGTATCCCATAGCAGTGAATAGAGAGCTGTGAAATTTCACTCTGGCAAGCTCTGGCTTCAATCTTCCATATATATATGCTCTATATGCCAAGATAAGTGGCCAATGGCTGACATTCCATAGAATATAATAGGGGCTTTAATGTAAAATCGAGATGTCATTTCTTATTGTAGGCAGCTATTCGATGGAAGCACTTTCCTAACTCTGAACATATACACATTATCTAAATCATTGGTTTTTTTTGCTGTACTAGAATAAGCATGCAGAATAAGCATTACTTTTAAATTGGTAACCATTACTTTATATTTTTTTTTTAAATTTATAATTGATTATTTTTCTTTCCAGCTTTCAAATGGGGGTCAATGACCCCAACAGCAAAAATAAAAAATGATTGCTTTGTGAGGCTGCACAGATATTACTTATCTTTCTGTTCAGACCCCTCCTAATCATATTCCAGGCTTTCATTCAAATCATTGGTATCTGGGGTCATTTGGACCCTAGCAACCCAATAGATTCTAAAATTCCAAATGGGAATTCTTCTATTCAGCCCCTTCATATTTATATTCCAGTCTCTCATTTAAACCACTGCCCTGGTTGCTAGGGTAATTTATCCTCTAGCAACCGGATACTGGCTGAAATTACAAAATGGAGAGATGCAGAACAAAAAATAAATCATTGAAAAAACACAAATAATAAAAAAGACCAATTGCAAGTTATCTTAGAATATTATTGGCTGCAGCTCAGTAACAGAGAACCCCTTTAAAAGGAGCAGTTATAGTTACTGAGAAATTATTATTTTGAATTATTGTTTAACAGAAAAGAAAAGGTAAAAATCACTTCTTCACAGTTACCCCGGGCTGGTGCAGTTTTCTCCTAACAACAGCAACATCCCTGGGTATAAGGTAAGTGATTACAATGATTTGGGGGTGCCTAACATTTGTACCTTTCCTTCAACAAAATTGGTGTTGACCATGATTGGGGTCTCTCCAGACCTCTGATTCCTTCTCGGCTATGTGCACAAAAAACTTCTTTAGTGCACACATTTAAAACTTGTGTGTGCATTTTTAAGAACTGTGTGCTCAGGTCATAAGAAATGCAATATTAAGGGGCCCATTCACTGAAGCACGAATCTGAAACACGATCCTTTCTGGTGATTGAAAATGTCACGAAAATTCTTTTTGTTTCAATACGAAAATTTCCAAAAGTTCAGAAATTTTCATATTGAAACGATCAAATACATATTGGCGATCCGAAGTCACAAAATTTTCATATCCCAACAATCGTAAATGGCACGAAACCCTTTCTGACTTTGAAACTTTCCATAGGACTCAATGGCACTCTGCAGCTCCAACCTGGCCCAAGGAAAGTCTCCCATAGGGCTCAATGGCACTCTGCAGCTCCAACCTGGCCCAAGGAAAGTCTCCCATAGGGCTCAATGGCACTCTGCAGCTCCAACCTGGCCCAAGGAAAGTCTCCCATAGGGCTCAATGGCACTCTGCAGCTCCAACCTGGCCCAAGGAAAGTCTCCCATAGGGCTCAATGGCACTCTGCCAGCTCCAACCCGGCCCAAGGAAAGTCTCCCATAGGGCTCAATGGCCACTCTGCAGCTCCAACCTGGCCCAAGGAAAGTCTCCCATAGGGCTCAATGGCACTCCTGGCAGCTCCAAACCTGGCCCAAGGAAAGTCTCCCATAGGGGTCTCAATGGCACTCTGCAGCTCCAAACCTGGCCCAAGGAAAGTCTCCCATAGGGCTCAATGGCACTCTGCAGCTCCAACCTGGCCCAAGGAAAGTCTCCCATAGGGCTCAATGGCACTCTGCAGCTCCAACCTGGCCCAAGGAAAGTCTCCCATAGGGCTCAATGGCACTCTGCAGCTCCAACCTGGCCCAAGGAAAGTCTCCCATAGGGCTCAATGGCACTCTGCAGCTCCAACCTGGCCCAAGGAAAGTCTCCCATAGGGCTCAATGGCACTCTGCAGCTCCAACCTGGCCCAAGGAAAGTCTCCCATAGGGTTCAATGGCACTCTGCAGCTCCAACCTGGCCAAAAGAAAGTCACAATACTGAAGCTTGAATGAATTCCGAAACTTTAATACGTTTTTGTTGCACAAATTGTCGCAAAGCATGAAAAAGTTGCAGAAATTAAAGAAAAAAAATCACAGAAAAGACGCACATTTCTAAAGTTAGGAACAATACGAATTTTGTCTAATCATACACTTGTATGATGATACAATTGTACATTGATAAATGGGTCCCTAAGGGGCAAATTTACTAATGCACGAATCCCGAATGGGAAAAAATCGGATTGGAAACGAAAATTTTGCGACTTTTTCGTCGCCGTCGGTTTTTTTCGTATTTTGTACGATTGTTTCGTCGCCGTCATGACTTTATCGTATTTTGCGCGACTTTTTCGTCGCTGTCGCGATTTTTTCGTATTGAGCAATTGTAAATGCCGGAAAAACCAATTTGATTTTTTCGCGATAAAGTTGTAACGGCGTCGAAAAAATCGCGGGACATACGAAAAAGTCGCAGCGGCGAAGAAAAAGTCCCAAATATACCAATCATTACGAAGAAACGCGTTCGGATGCTTTCTGTCCGTTTGCGGATTAGTAAATCTGCCCCTAAGTGTTTTCATACAAAATTCTTTGTGGGCACCTCAATTTGTTGTGTGCGTTGGCCTCAAAATCTGTGTGCGTGTGTACTAGCGCACAGCTTAGAGAGAACATTGCTCCAGACCATTGTACCCTTGAGCTTTCACACACAGGTTTTTAAAAGAAATGAGAGAGAATGTTTCCCTAGACGGGAAATTTGATTGATTTTACCTAAATATCAATGAACTGGTGTGCTATCGGCTTTAGTTTCAATCAGTATAGCTAATGGACCCATGGCATTATTTTAGACTGATACGTGTAAGGTTTTGTAACTGCTATATTCTTATTATATTGTGCTTATTTATACATGCCAATGGGAAAGCCATTGCAAAATATGCTGTGCAGAAAATATACACCATTGACATTGCACTGACTCTCCTAGCTGAATCCCAAGACCTTTATCTCATGGGTGAATATTTGTATTTACAACTAAAATAGCTCCAAGCTGAACTTACTAGAGCATATAATTCAGTGAAAATACAGCTGGAAAATAAAAATGCTATTGATAACACCAGAAAAATGTATTTATATCATAAAGACTCTTGTGCAAGGCACAAACCAACTGCTGCAAAAATTCAACTTGTCAGTCCTTTGTCAGTTTTCCCAGCTACATGGATGATTTGTAATGTTTGTTTGTTTTATTCTAATGATGTATTTGTTACAACACTGGTGTTTATTTTTATCTGTAGCTATCTTACATATTTGTACACAAATTTCACATAAATTATCAGCTACTGGTACGCCTCCTTAACAGACCAGTATGATCTACTGTAAGGCACTTAAGGGCCTGTGCCTAGGGTGGCAGCGCATATAGTATCTTTTGTAATATGGGGAGTGGTTTATTGAAGGCGTGTCTCCCAAAGTGGGCAGGGCCTAAAAATTGTGCCATGGCACACAAAATTCTTACCCCCCATCCCCAGGTTTCACTCTGGTGACTGTACTGTAGGTTCATAGCAGGAAACAATGTCAAACCTGGGGGGTGGGGGGCATCATCAATCAAGAGTGCCCGGGTAGCACAAACTGTAAATAAACCCATGTCCCTTAGAGATAATTACATATTGTACTGGTCTTGGGTCTCACAGAGTGAAATTCAGTTCATTTCACTCATGTGACAGGTAAGAAATCATAAGCATTCTATGTTTTTATGTGTCATAAACTGAGTTTAGAAGGACTATGAACAGATAAAACTTTCTTACAGTGAGCTGTAGTGTATTTGAAATTTGACACTTATCAAGATGTTTTAATTATATAACAAGTGTCTCATATAGAGGTGTTTTGGTTGAATTAATTACTTACTAATTAGCCTTGTATTGTGACATTTACATTATATATACAAATATATTGCACATTCAGCTACCAAAAATCTCCTCCCCTTTAAAACAGGGATTGTTGCAATATATTCAAGCTGGCCAACTACGTCAATGTCATTCCCCGGTCTGGCCAGTCCCTCAGTCCCTCTCTCTTTCTATGTCTCAGCTATTAGGCCAGTTTCACATCACCTCATTTAGGACCAACTGAGATACAGTTTAATTTAAATTAGGGGTAAAATTCATAAAAAAATAATTAGTACTTAAAATATAATTAATTCCCAGAAGCGATATGACCCCCAAAATATTGTAGCAGCATTACCCAGAATACATTTAGCAGTCAGTTTTACTGCTTTTTACTCAGTATGTAGCCTGTGGCTTTATATGGACACATAGTTGCTCTATGACTGTTGCTATCATGGGTATGTTATGTCATCTATGAAATAGTTTTTATAAAATTTCCAAAGAACAGCAGTCACCTACTCCTATGTTTAGAATAAAAAGTTGGTCGCTAACCAAAATGTTTTTCTTACCTAATAAATCTGCTGTCTAGAGAAGTAAATGCAGGAGAGTCACTTATCTTCTTTTACTTGAGTGTTTGGTGATACCCTGTTTAATTATTACGTCCATTCTTAATACTCGCCACGTCTGCTTTATATTAATAGCACCAGATCTAGGAGCATTAGAATCTGTGCCAAACATTTCATTTTCCAGTTATCATAACGTGTTCTATCTGTTTCCGATCCATTAGGCTCCATTCCAAGGTGTAAAGCCACACATATACAGAAAACCATGTGAGGCGATAACTAATACAGTGGACTCCAACTGCAGCCAAAAAGACCAAAAACAGAGGAATATTTCATAATGGGAGGTCATGTAATAAAAGGTACTAAGTTTGCCCAGGTGCAGTAACCCATAGCAACCAATCAGGAAGTAGCATACTGGTCACCTGTTTAAAGCATACATCTTATTGGTTGCTCTGCATTATTGCTCCAGGGCAAACTTAGCATCTTTTAACATATCAGGGTTAGTGTATGAATCAGTGAACAAGGAACAACTGATTGTATTTAAAACACTGCTCTAGCTACTGGACTGGCTGTTTACAATACCTAAGCCAATCTCCTTAATAAATTATCATTTTTAAATTATCACACAAAAGAAAGCCTCTATTTTTTTGCTTGTGTGTTTAATGTATTTTTGTACACAACATAATGAGGAGGGATTAATTCAACTATGGCTCATCTGTTTTAATCAGCTGACTTCGTATATTACACTTTATCATTTCTAGTTAGAAAAGTGGTGGTGTTATATAGTGCAAAAGTTGTTTTGCAGAAGGGGGTTGAAAAATACGTCAAGGGTGTAATGTTGAAAAAAATACTAGCATCCCCCCGTAACTTCAATAAAACATAGACTACGTCAGACTGGACTGGTGCTGCACCAGGAAAAAACCCGGTGGGCCCTGGCCATCGTGAGCCCCACCAGCCCAGACCTGCTGCTTACCCAGTAGTGAGATAGGGATGCGGTGGGTGCAGACAGAGGAAAGGGAAACTAGAGGGTGCAGTTAGTACGTACATGATGGGGATCTCCATGGCTGGGGTCAGGTGCCCTAAAGGTGGTAGCGCCGGTGGGCCCGACACCCTATTTCGACACTGAAGATAGATGTTGGTAGCTGTAGTGCCACAGCACTGCTTTTCTACAATAAATGTAGGCTAAAAAAATACCTGTCACATCTGTATTCTATAGGTTAAGAGATTATTTTTCTTTTACCTATAATTCCACAATAACTTGTCAGTTTTGGATTTGCACAGCCAATTTATTCAAGAATTATTGGGGCTGCCTCGAGGTAGCAATGTGTTATAGGGAGAAAAACTATTAAGAACCCCTTTAATGACATACACAGGAACCCCAATCAAAATAGGTGTATAGAAGAGGCACAGTAAAAACAGACAATACCTTAAGGTGTTAACACTTAGCAAGTTCTTGTGCAGCTGCACTTTGTGCAATAAATGTTAGGATGTGTGCACTTTGTCGGAGCCCAGTTATGTTTTAATTTCCTTGAGCTCCTTTATGTGCCTTATACAGCATAGACTACTGTTGTTTAGAGGCTTCTTTGGTGCACACCATTAATGGGTTAAGTTTTTTTTTGGGAGGGATAGCACAAGAAGCATTTGAAGTGGGAATCCTTTTATTACATCAGCATGTTACAAGATCACAAGTGCCATTGCATTGTTACCTATTTGTACTAGTTATTGCCCTTCACTAGGAATACTGATCCATAATACACCACAGTTATGGTGTATTCATAATAAAGGAGAATAAAGGCCTGCTGACAACCCCAGCCCTCTCCACTGGTCTCCCACCCCCATCCTGAACTGCTCCACTCGCCAAACAGCTTCTATCTTTTCTTGGCTGAAAAATACATGGTAGCACCGTGGTGTTGGTGGGTGCCAGCTTGTGCGACTGTGTTCTCTTCACTGAAATCTTTGCCATGGGAGCTTGTGCAGTTCAAGACCTGGATTCAACTCTGCATGCTCCATTTTGGTGATTAGCCTATATCAATACACATCACCAAGTTGTAGTAATAGTCCCATACCTCTAGTTGAAGCAAGACAGAAAGTGATGGCATTATTGAAGTTTGGGTTCAACTATTTTTCAACTATAGCAAAGAAGTTACACCAAAACAGGTCCATTTTACCCAATACTTTTGCCCAGGTAAAGCCTGAACTTGACTAAGAAACCCTCCTACACCTTTCACTCTGCCTTAGTGGGGTCATTTTGACAAAACATCCTGTAATCCAATAGGATCACAATAAGTCTGATAATGTAACCTGCCATAAATAATCCATTTACTCAGGCCATTGGCCGAAATCAATGGAAAAATGATGTTTGACCATCTGCATAAATGACTAAATGACGCTATACCTAATCGTCTGGCCTGTTTTAAGATCAGTGTGTTTAATATTTATATTGGAAGCAACCCTCTAGGACTATCAAAGTAGAATGAAACAGAGACAACAAGACAACGAGACTATGAATAGGTTAATGTCTTTGAGAATGAAGGACTGGATACTGTGAGGACAGAAGAAAAGCAAGAATGCCAAGCACAAATTCAGTAGCTCAGCCCCAGCACAGAAATATAAGCTATTTGGGGAAATACTAATTGTACCTGAAAATTTCTGTACATAGTGCTGCACAGATTTCAAACTGTTATATAAGAAATAAAAATAAAACGTCAGCTAGGAAAAAATACTGTGCCAAGAGCAGGTAATTTCAAGGATATATTGTTAGTTGGTTGAATAATATTGAGTCCTATCAACTATAGTAAAAGGCTCAAGACATTCCATTCAGTCAGTTTCCACAATATAGGAAGTCAGTGTATATGTTTGGGGTGACTGCATAATGGTATGATTGCAACATATTTGATATGCCAAAATGGACAGATAGCTTTGCTGATAACTTCCACTATAACATGTAAGAGGGTTATTGGCCAACAAGAAAGAGCACAAGGCTACTGCTGAAAATGGATCAATATTTTAATGGCTGACAAGATTATCAGTGAAATCAGAGCTATTAGGCCATCCACTTGTATAACAAAACTGTACAATAATATGGAAATTAGTCAGTGTATATATGTTGCATTCATGTGGCGTGGCAAAGGATGTGGCTCCATGTAAAGGAGCCTATTGCTTGAATACTGTTCTATGCATTGTTATATCACCTTAGAGCTGGATTGCCCAGTGCCCCAAAAGGTGACTAGTGGCTTTGTACTGTAGATCTTTCATCATTTCAATTTCTTTCAGGGTAAGAAAGTCTGTCAACCCAATCTTCCATTGGGACTGCCCCCTTTCTTTTGAAATATTACAATAATGTAAGGTTGCCAGACAATCACTTTTGCCAAAGTTAAAAAAAAAATTCAGATGAGATAAACCCACTAAGAATAAAGTCCACTAAGAATGCTTTCACAACTATTGTGAGAACCTTGCCTTAGTCTTCAGGTGGCATTTTATCATGGGCAGCAGAAAGCCACACCTGGTGACTTTAAGAGCAGAATTTCTATTTTCCTGCCAAGGAATTAAGGTTCCTGATTCGTTAGAAAAAGAAATCTATTTTTTTTTAGAGTAAAGATATTCCTCGTGTAAAACTGGATGCTACGTGAATTAAAAACCTGTAGTAAGATATTCTAGTTAATAAATCCAACCCTACACATTTTATATGCACTCTTTAAATATGTGTAGCTCGTAAATGAAGACAGATCTCCAGTAGTTCTTTAAATTAAATATTATCATAGATACTCTGCCAGTGGAATGTTTGAGGGACTAGAGTCTTCTAGAGTAGCATTGCTATCATGTTCAAATGAATGGTTCATTAGTTCTTTGTTTAATCTTATTTAGCTAATGATTTTTTTTACTTTGCTTATTTCCTTTCTCACAAAGATTAGGATCAAAGAATTCATGGGATTTGCATTGCTGAAGGTGAAAGACGCAAATGGAGCTAAAAATACGGTAAGCTTTATGTATAATGAGATAATGCATTTAATGTCATTTTGTGCCCACTTTAATTAGTTATCATCCAATAGTGCTTTCTTAGTTATTATTAGATATACCAGATAAAGTAGGGCTAGTAAGCCATACTAGCACTATGTTTCTACAGAGACCTCAACAGCTAGAAGCTACACAGCAAAAGCTCTACAAGATGACTATCAGTGCACAGGGAAAAGAGTAAAATGTTAAAGGGATTCTGTCATGGAAAAACATGTATTTTTACAAAATGCATCTTTTAATAGCGTTCTAAATCTAAATCTAGCTACACTGAAATCCATTTTTTAAAAGAAAAGATTTTTTTATAATTAATTTTGAAACTTAATGTGGGTCTAGACATATTCTTAGTTTAAATTGCAAAAGTTTTCAGTGGAATAAAAACAACAACATTTATTGGCTCAAATAAATATGAACATAAACATAACTCATAACAAAAGCATACTATACCAAAACATGACCAGGTGCATCCTAATCTCCTAACGCGTTTCATCAGAGGATGAAGGACCTCCTCTGATGAAGCGCCACATGGTGCGAAACGCGTTAGGAGATTAGGATGCACCTGGTCATGTTTTGGTATAGTATGCTTTTGTTATGAGTTATGTTTATGTTCATATTTATTTGAGCCAATAAATGTTGTTGTTTTTATTCCGCTGAAAACTTTTGCAATTTATTCTTATATTTGATTCAGGACTTATCAGTGGGATATTACTGATAGATTCCCTTTCTGAAACCTATTTATTACATATTCTTAGTTTCCCTACAGCCCTCAGCCATGTCACTTGTGCTCTTATAAACTTCAGTCACTCTGCTGCTGCGCTGCAAGTTGTAGTGGCATCAATAAGCCTAATAAGTAAAAGATAATATACAAACACTATGAACTAGGAGGGAGAGCAAAACTATCAAAAAAATCACACATTCCTCCTTTTAAACTTTTTTTAGGTCAGTTTGGTCTTTGTGACTGGATTAACTTGCATAGCCTCTATGACACTGTAGAGCCCATTTATGAAGGAGTAGAAGCAACCTCAAAAGATCCCTATCTACTATGGCTTCACCCCCTAACCCTTTCTATGCTTCTCCCCTGTCCAATGCCTGGTTGCATCCATTGTTTTTTTTTTTTTGCACTTTCCCACATATTTGTAAACATGTCCATTTATTTGAAAGGGTAGAAAAGCCCTATCATGTGGGGAAACTTCTAAACATACCCAACTTTACATTTTCTATACATACTGTGGTACATTGGTTTTGTTCTGCCTTTCTTTTTCTATACATACTAAATTTATTGACCAATCTTAAGGTGTGAATCTAAATTAACTATTAATAAGCCTTGAATTATTACATTTACAGTGGAGGAAATAATTATTTGACCCCTCACTGATTTTGTAAGTTTGTCCAATGACAAAGAAATGAAAAGTCTCAGAACAGTATCATTTCAATGGTAGGTTTATTTTAACAGTGGCAGATAGCACATCAAAAGGAAAATGGAAAAAATAACTTTAAATAAAAGATAGCAACTGATTTGCATTTCATTGAGTGAAATAAGTTTTTGAACCCCTACCAACCATTAAGAGTTCTGGCTCCCACAGAGTGGTTAGACACTTCTACTCAATTAGTCAACCTCATTAAGGACACCTGTCTTAACTAGTCACCTGTATAAAAGACACCTGTCCACAGAATCAATCAATCAAGCAGACTCCAAACTCTCCAACATGGGAAAGACCAAAGAGCTGTCCAAGGATGTCAGAGACAAAATTGTAGACCTGCACAAGGCTGGAATGGGCTACAAAACCATTAGCAAGAAGCTGGGAGAGAAGGTGACAACTGTTGGTGCGATTGTTCGAAAATGGAAGGAGCACAAAATGACCATTAATCGACCTCGCTCTGGGGCTCCACGCAAGATCTCACCTCGTGGGGTGTCAATGATTCTGAGAAAGGTGAAAAAGCATCCTAGAACTACACGGGAAGAATTAGTTAATGACCTCAAATTAGCAGGGACCACAGTCACCAAGAAAACCATTGGAAACACATTACACCGTAATGGATTAAAATCCTGCAGGGCTCGCAAGGTCCCCCTGCTCAAGAAGGCACATGTGCAGGCCCGTCTGAAGTTTGCCAATGAACACCTGAATGATTCTGTGAGTGACTGGGAGAAGGTGCTGTGGTCTGATGAGACCAAACTAGAGCTCTTTGGCATTAACTCAACTCGCTGTGTTTGGAGGAAGAAAAATGCTGCCTATGACCCCCAAAACACCGTCCCCACCGTCAAGCATGGGGGTGGAAACATTTTGCTTTGGGGGTGTTTTTCTGCTAAGGGCACAGGACAACTTATTCGCATTAACGGGAAAATGGACGGAGCCATGTATCGTGAAATCCTGAACGACAACCTCCTTCCCTCTGCCAGGAAACTGAAAATGGGTCGTGGATGGGTGTTCCAGCACGACAATGACCCAAAACATACAGCAAAGGCAACAAAGGAGTGGCTCAAGAAGAAGCACATTAAGGTCATGGAGTGGCCTAGTCAGTCTCCGGACAATATTGTAAACGCTCTAAGAGCGTAAACTTAAGTTGAGTTTCTCAACTACCGAAAACTAAGTAAAGAAATGTCGCTGATATATTAAGCTAATATATAAATTACCAGCTAGCCAGTTAGGCTATAATTAGCACAATCTGGCCACAGGGCTAAATGTATCCACCTATTTAATGAGTAGAAAATGGAATAAATACCAAACGGTTAATCCGACCCGGGTGTGGAAACCCCGAGTCAATCGCTTAAGATCTGGATATAATCAGCAAATAATTCGGAAGCAGAGAAATCAACAAATGCTCACCAGAGTCCTGTAGTGGTCCGGGTGCTTGCAGCCCCGAACCCGCAGCTGTAGGGAGATTTTCACCAAATTTCAAAAAAGGACGACAAGCATTCCAGACTCAGAGGGATCTATAAAAACTTATACTTTATTCCAACATGTTTAAAAACAAAAGCCTGACGCGTTTCGTGCGTTTGGGGCACTTCATCATAGGTGATAGTCTCCGGACCTTAATCCAATAGAAAACCTATGGAGGGAGTTCAAGCTCAGAGTTGCACAGAGACAGCCTCGAAACCTTAGGGATTTAGAGATGATCTGCAAAGAGGAGTGGACCAACATTCCTCCTAAAATGTGCGCAAACTTGGTCATCAATGACAAGAAACGTTTGACCTCTGTGCTTGCAAACAAGGGTTTTTCCACTAAGTATTAAGTCTTTTTTTGTTAGAGGGTTCAAAAACTTATTTCACTCAATGAAATGCAAATCAGTTGCTATCTTTTATTTAAAGTTATTTTTTCGATTTTCCTTTTGATGTGCTATCTGCCACTGTTAAAATAAACCTACCATTGAAATGATACTGTTCTGAGACTTTTCATTTCTTTGTCATTGGACAAACTTACAAAATCAGTGAGGGGTCAAATAATTATTTCCTCCACTGTATAATTTATATATACAGTATATTGTGAGTCAGTCTCTAACCTCAGGTAACTGGCAGCAGCACAGAGCATGTGCAGTGAATCCAGGGTAAAACTATGCTTGTGGGGCACTGGGAAAAAAAAACAGGCAGCAGGCCTCCTTTCCTCGAGGTGCGGCAAGGGGTGTGGGGGCCCCTGGGGCGGCAGCCCCAGTGGGCCCTGTACCCCCCAGTCCGACCCTGAGTGAATCAGTAGAAAAGAATATGGGGAGCTACTGGGGCATCTTTGGTGGCACAGATCTTCCCTGCTAGCCTGCAGTTGCTGTGGGCTGGTACAGAACCCTAAAACATAAATGTTTAGCATTTCTACCCTACTTCTGTTAAGCTGTATAGAAGCCCAAAACATAAATGTTTAGCACCCTACGTCTGTTAAGCTTTAGCTCTTCTTTATTGGATCAAGTACGAAGATCTCCATAGATAGGTTGATTCTCTTCTTGTAGTTTACTGGAAGCAGGATGCCTCTTGAACAAAAAGGGATGCACCAAATCCAGGATTCGGTTCGGTATTTGGCTAGGATTCAGCCTTTTCGGCAGGATTCAGATTCAGCCGATTCCATGGACCTGGCCGAACCAAATCTGAATTCACATAAATTTGCATATGCTAATTAGGATTTGGAAGGGTTAAATGTCTGTGTGAACACGGAAGTGACAACATTTTCTCCGTGCGCTGCGCGTGTGGCGAGTTTTACCCCTTCCGGATCCTAATTAGGATTAGGATTCGGTTCGGTATTTGGCTGAATCCCTTGGGATGGATTCGGGGGTTCGGCCAAACCCAAAAAACTGGGTTCGGTGCATCCCTAAAAAATACTCTGAGGTAACACATAGAATCCCTGATATTCTGTAGCTATTCTCCCAAATACTTTTACACCATAGAATTGTTGAAATCATTATTTTCTTGGCAATATCACTTATTCAGCTTTAGTTTAAAATTGTGCAAACGTGCCCATTTTATAGTCAAATCTCCCACGCTGACATCTGCTTCATTTTCAGCTTTCTCCATGACCTCCTTATTGACATCTCACTTACTCATATCTATGCTAACCCCTAACATATGTATTCTTACCTTATCTATAACACAACCTGTTGATTTGGTTTTCTGTTATTGTAACTATATAAGGCTAATGATACAAAGAAATTTGTGAGATTCTAGATATTTCTTTTTCCCAGCAATGCAGGGTTTAACTGCTTTGGCCACTATTAGCCAACTATGCTGTGGGGAAGGCTCTCTGTATGGCACCGGCTGGTATTGGCAACTGCAGCATTTTAAGGTAGTATCATAGCACATGGAGTGTTTTGTCCACTATTGCCACCCAGTGGAAAAACAGATGTGAAAAAAACGCCATCTACGTTATTATTAATGTTTTTTAATAGCAAGGGCCCTACCTATAGCATGTAGATTGGTGACAGGCAGACCTTTGCACCAAAAATGCTCAAGCTATTGTTCACTATAGCATATCTATAGTCATTAAAAAAACCATTAAGGGCAGTGAACGGTAGTGGCAGTCAAACAACCCATTTGCCACCAGCCTTTAGTGTTCTTGGAGTGTGGCTAGTAAAATTGGTTTTTAAGTTTATAAATAGTCCTTTGGCATGACGTTTGTCTGATCTCAGTTCTGAAGTCATGGTTCAGTTAAGGATGAGAATTTAACCCTTTGGCTTATTCACTTATCATGCTGTTGCAGCTGCTGACATTTTGCAGGAGGCAGTGTGTGCTTCACCTCCATTATTATCTGCCCATCACTTTTACTTCAAATTTTATTATGATGGATCTATTCTAAGTAGCTTTTTAATTGGCCTGATTTATTTTGTATGGCTTATGAATTATTACCCTTTGTATTCGGTTCCTTTCAGCCTGCAGCTGAAAATGATGTCTGGTTGTCTGGGTCATTGACCTGCACAACAAAAATACACTGCAGATGTAATTATATTGTAATTCTTTTTTATTGCTTATTTTTGTCAGACCCTCTATAATTCATCTTCCTTATCAATATCAAACTTGTTCTCTAGTTCCTAGAGTAGCCTAGCCCTAGCAACCTGGTAATTACAATTTCAGAAAAAAAATGCCAAGCCAAAAGCTAATTTTAAGGCAAGCCTCTTAAAGCAGCCATGGCATCCTCCTCCTGCTGCTGAGCTTGTGGTCACTAAATTTCTCTTAGCGCCTCTACAAATCAATCAAGGCAGAAGAGAAAAAGTGTTGAAAAAAATATTCGCAACTCCTCCTAGCATGTAGTTCATATTGTCAGTGCTTACAACTCAGCGTTGTAAGTTCCCTACGTAACATGGAATTCATTTCCATCCTACTTACACACATAAGTGTTACATGATATGAAGGCAAGTTCTCTTAGTTTACGGTTTTTCCCTTACCTGTAAAAGAATCCATTATTCACCAAACGCCATACACAGGGCAGTGGTTGGGGCCAATATGTACAGATTTGTGTGTTGTACTGGCATTAACATTTTTGTGTGCATGCAGCAGCGCACAGTTTGGATCATACATTATCTGCACTACACTTTTCTACCTTAAAGGAAACCTATACCCCTGAGCTATGTAGGTCAGTGCTGTCCAACTTCTGCGGTGCCGAGGGCCGGAATTTCTCGCGCATACATGGTGGAGGGCCGCTAATGGAAGCCAGTTTTGACCACTCCCCCTTTTAAACCACACCCACTTCAAACCACACCCATTTTATCACAATGGTGGTAGTGCAGCAAAAACTCAAATGCTTGGTCCTCACTGCAGGGATATCAACCATCATTCATATGTGAAAGAATTATATTATGTCATATTAAGACATACCCTAAAATCCATATGACTCCTCCTCCCCTGTGGATAGCACAGCAACCCCCAGCATATAATTACACACCTTAGGGACCATTTAATGGCTATTTCCAACTGCTAACAAACTCCCAGAACAAACCCCTGCCAGGTTCACCTCCCACAGGCACCTACTTGTGTGTGCCATACTCTGCCTGCCCTATGATGCCTGTGTCTGCCATATGCTGCCTGTGTGTGCCATACTCTGCCTTCCCTATGATGCCTGTGTGTGCCATACTCTGCCTGCCCTATGATGCCTGTGGCTGCCAAATGCTGCCTGTGTGTGCCATACTCTCCCTGTCCTATGCTGCCTGTTTGTGCCATACCCTCCCTGCCCTATGCTGCCTATGTGCCATACTCACAGACAGCATAGGCCAGGCAGTACATACAATGTCTGAGGTGTGAACAGACAAACAATGTGGGTGATTACAGCCTGAGTCTGAGGTGTGAACACTGCAGGGGGTGAACAATGCATAGATTAAAAGGGGATTACACAGGGGATTACATATTTAAACAATACAGAGGGATTACAGCCTGAATCTGAAGTTAATCACAGTACTGAGACCATTTAAAGTTTACACAAGGGTAAACCATCAAAGCAGCCAGACAGGTGGGGGGCCACACAGAGGGGGGACGCGGGACGCCAGTTGGACAGCACTGATGTAGGTAATAAAAGGCACAAAGTTTGTTAAAGTGCAGTAACTAACTGCAACCAAGCCAATATGTTTTCTTTTAAATTGGTGACCAATAAAGGCTACCTGCTGATTGGTTGCCATATACTACTGCTCCTAGACAAACAGTGCATTTTATTACAAAAACCCTATAATGTGATTTGTCCGTGTCTAAACTTCTTCAGCATTGGCAACAAAAGGTCTGAAAATACTTCCACTGGTGTCTGGTATGAATCGCCAACAGTAAACACTAACACATATGGAAAGGTATTTCTAGGCATTTGTCAGTGAACTAATAAGTAAAAAATATGACATAGGCTGCCCAGTATACCTGTGTGCTTTTGAATAATATAGATTCAGCAGTTTTTAGCCCATTACATATAAGGGAAACAAGCAGGGGCATAACTACGGAGGAAGCAGACCCTGTGGTTGTGGGGGTGGGGGAGCAGGAGTGTAGAGGGCCCAGTGAGGCCATAATTAATGAGCAATTTCTGTATATATTGGCAGTATAGGTCAATTTATCAATGTTTTGCTGTGGGGCCCAGTAGCAACTAGTTACTCCACTGGAAACAAGCATTACATTTTGTAGGATAAACGATGCAACCATTTGTATATTTTAAAACCGTGTTTCCTGGTGGGGCAGCACACTTGTGATGCTGCTGTAGCCCAACCTAGGGTATGGCTTGATGTACTGTAGTTGTGACTGTGGTGACACCCCAAAGATTCCCAGTAAATACCAACACAAATAGGAAGTAAACCCAGATTTATTACACAGGAACTGGGCTGAAAATGAGTTAGAGAAATTAAATGCAGATAAATGCAGAAAGTATAAACAGGCAGAAATGGCAATTACAGTGCAATGCAATGTAAACTGCACTAGCAGTTAAGTTCTAACAACAAAGTAAATAAACACCTAAAATTCAAAATGTGGGTGTTTGGGAGCTCCCCTAATGTCCTATAAGCCAGCAGCGTTGGGGCCCTTAAACAACAATTTACATCCAGGACGCTTGAACTTTTTATTAGTTTCAAATGTATACTGTCACAACTATCTGTGATTCTAAGTAGTGTTTTCGCTGTAATCCACTTGTGTTGGTCAGTACTAATAGTCCCACAGGGGCTGGGTGCAGTCTGTATCTCCTGTGACAACTGACACAGATAGGAAGCCCTGAAGCTATAAACGCAGGGGCTGCATGACAAGGGATCCGAATGACCAGCAGCCAGATTACACTGGTTTATGTTTAAAGATTGGAAAAATCAGATGCAGCTGTGATTGGGTGAGAAGCAATAAGTTAAGGAGGGGGAAAGCTGGGCTGGGGGTGGAGAAGGATAGGGATGTGATGTCACAAAAGGAGTTCACTTCCTATCTTCTGAACAGGTAGAAACATGAGGCAGGGCTCTCTCTTTAATATAATGTTATTAGCTGCAGTATATACACACTAACTCCTCACTATACTGCTGGCTTTGGGGGTAGAACTATTTGGGCAGACTGTTTGTTAGTCTCTTGCTGTTTGTTTGCAGCTTTACAGCAATTAATCTCACTGTAGTCACTCAGGCAGCATGGAAGTCAGCCTGGGCCCAAAAATGTACCCTCTCTATTATATAGGAATCCAGGCTGTGACATTGAGCTGCAGCTACTGCAACTCATTACAGTATACAGAGAGCTGTAGTTGAAGTATACAGAGAGAGCTGTAGTGGGAGTATACAGAGAGAGCTGTAGTGGGAGTATACAGAGAGCTATAGTTGGAGTATACAGAGACCTATAGTTGGAGTATACAGAGAGCTATAGTTGGAGTATACAGAGAGCTATAGTGGGAGTATACAGAGAGAGCTATAGTTGAAGTATACAGAGAGAGCTATAGTTGGAGTATACAGAGAGAGCTATAGTTGGAGTATACAGAGAGAGCTGTAGTGGGAGTATACAGAGAGCTATAGTTGGAGTATACAGAGAGCTATAGTGGGAGTATACAGAGAGAGCTATAGTTGGAGTATACAGAGAGCTATAGTTGGAGTATACAGAGAGCTATAGTTGGAGTAAACAGAGAGCTGTAGTTGGAGTAAACAGAGAGCTATAGTTGGAGTATACGGAGAGCTGTAGTTGGAATATACAGAGAGCTATAGTTGGAGTATACAGAGAGCTATAGTGGGAGTATACAGAGAGAGCTATAGTTGGAGTATACAGAGAGCTATAGTTGGAGTATACAGAGAGCTATAGTTGGAGTAAACAGAGAGCTGTAGTTGGAGTAAACAGAGAGCTATAGTTGGAGTATACGGAGAGCTGTAGTTGGAATATACAGAGAGCTATAGTTGAAGTATACAGAGAGAGCTATAGTTGGAGTATACAGAGAGCTGTAGGTGAAGTATACAGAGAGAGCTATAGTTGGAGTATACAGAGAGCTGTAGTTGAAGTATACAGAGAGAGCTGTAGTGGGAGTATACAGAGAGCTATAGTGGGAGTATACAGAGAGAGCTATAGTTGGAGTATACAGAGAGCTATAGTTGGAGTATACAGAGAGCTATAGTTGGAGTAAACAGAGAGCTGTAGTTGGAGTAAACAGAGAGCTATAGTTGGAGTATACGGAGAGCTATAGTTGGAGTATACAAAGAGCTGTAGTTGGAGTATACAGAGAACTATAGTTGGAATATACAGAGAGCTATAGTTGGAGTATACAAAGAGCTGTAGTTGGAGTATACAGAGAACTATAGTTGGAATATACAGAGAGCTATAGTTGGAGTATACAAAGAGCTGTAGCTGAAGGTGGGGCTCAGTTGATAATAAGGCAAAGCCCGAATTCAGTAACTTTCCTGGGCTTTGCTTTACTAACACTACCGTATTATACAGTAGTGCTATAGATATAGTCATCTGATTCAGCAGCCTGCTGTCGGAGTTTGACCTCTAATTTTACTGGGCCTTATCCAGTTGCGGATGTCATCTATCTATATATTATTAACCCATACAGAATGTGCCAGATAGCCATCTTGCACAGCCATTCCTGTAGAGGCTACACTTTGTCACTCAGGCTGTGTACCTAGGGCAGAAGTAATTCTACTGTGTTTCGACACACACATATAGATATATATATATAGAGAGAGAGAGAGAGTGAGTGAGGGAGGAGGGGATTACAGTACAATTTCCCCTGTGAGTGTATCATGGACCATGTACAGACCTCTCTCTTTTACATAATGTTATTAGTTGCACTATATACAAATTTACTCTTCATTATACTGCTAGCATTGGGGGTAGAACTATTTGGGCAGGCTGCTCAATAGTCGTTTCCTTGTGTTTGTTACAGCAGTTAATTGCACTGTAGTCACTTGGGCAGCAGGGGAGTCAGCCTGGGTCCAAAAAGGCATCCTCTCTATTAAATATAGAAATTCAGGCTGTGACACTGAGCTGCTGCTACTGCAACTCATCAAAGTACACAGAGAGCAGTAGTTTGAGTTTACAGAGAGGAGCTTAGTCAGGAATAGGGCAAAGCCTGAATACAGTAACTTTCCCAGGCTTTGGTTTAATAAGTCTGTACATTGCATGGTATTTCTATAGATATAGTTCTCGATTTAGCAGCCTTTAGTAGGATCCTTACCTCTAATTTATTGAGTCACAGATTTCAGGTAATGCTCAGAGGACAATCTGCTGCTACTGCAGACAGAACCTACATATAGTATAATCCTCTATTAGTAAGTCTAGTAGGAGTCCAGATACCGATGGGTAAGTATATAAAACAGAGCCTGCCTATTGTAGCTTAGCTGGGATGCAGCCGACTGTTAGCGAGGCAGGTGCTTGATGGGCATGGGTCCCGCAGGAGTTATGACAATTGGCTGCCTGGTTACAGTTGCCCACCCAATCCCTAGCGGTTGGGTGGCTGGCATGCCAGGTAGTCCATGAAGGCGGATGGTGGTTGATTACTGGCAAGCATTCCCTCTGAAAAAAGGTTTGTATAAGAAAGCCACAGCACCTGTGAAAATACCATACGCTTAGCACAATGTCGCTTGCAGTTTCAGGGCACTCAGCTTGCAATTGAGGGGTAGATACAATTTCACCATATCTGTGCAATTATATAGAATTAGCAACCCCAAAGTTATATCATAGAGGCCTGCTTACTGTAGCTTCAATTTGCGCAGGGGGGTAGACATAGGTTTATTGTGAGTATATATATATATGTATATATATATATTTAAGCTGATCACTTAGCTCCCTGGCAACGAATGCTAGCCTTTAATTCAATAGAACTTATTTTTAAATTTTCTGGGCAGAAAGCAGTTCCCCATTGTCAGTATATGATTTGTTCACCCTGGGGGGGAGGGCGATAAAGGAGTAAGCATACAAGCAGGCAAGAAACTAAGCCCCAATGGCTCAACGTGGTATTATTCTTTCTTTCTGTGGCTAGTTGTCACTACAGTGACTTTAATATCAAGCCCTAAGAAAAGTGGTTGGACTGGCCTTTTCCCTAAAGCTGGCCATACCACAGTGGCGATCTCATGATGTTTCGTACGACCCGTCGGTCGCACGAAACACGTCAGAATCCGCCACACAACCATTCAGGGCTGAATCGCAGGTAAGGAGGTAGAAACAATAGATTCTACCTCGCTTCTGCCGATTCAGCTCTGAAGGGAGAATTTGGGTCAGGCGCCTTCTATGGCGCCCGATCAAAATTTCTAACCTGACTGGCCGATCGGCGAGTCGACCGATATCAGGCAGCTTCCTGCGAGTATCGGTTGGCTCCGCTGACATCCATACACCGCACCGATTATCGTACGAAACTAGGTTTCGTACGATACATATCGCGGTCGTGAGTGGCACTTAAGCTGAGGCCTTATGAGCTAGGCTTGCAAACGGCTGCATGGAAGTCTCTACACAAGGGATGGGCTGTGGCAAAAGCACAGTAGTGTGTACGGGAGCAGCGACAG